>NC_056631.2:111863682-112496182 GCF_002870075.4 Lactuca sativa
AATTTCCATTTAAATTTAAATACAAAATAATTAATAAAATTCGGAAGTTCATATCTTCTTCATACGAACTCCGTTTTCGACGTTCTTTATATCCACGCGAAGGTGAGACTACGCTCTACAACTTTTGTTTAGACTCCGTCGGCTAATTTCGAATTTATTTTTATTATTTATTTTTAATAGACCGCGACAGAAAAAATTCGTTATAAATTCATAACTTCTTCGTTTGACGTCCGTTCTCGCCTAACTTTTTGTCGCTTTGATACCAACAACGAGACCTTCGATCCTCGTTTAGATTACTTCGGCTAAAAACCGCTCGATCTCAAATCGAGTATTTCGGGCTGCACACCGCTAAGCCGAAACTTCGATAAATCATAACTTCTCCATACGAAGTCAGATTTGGGCGTTCTATATATATTCGGAAACCTCGTTTCAACTACTACAACATTATTCAAAGATATTAAGTTTATTTTACACTTAAATTTTGATGCTTATTTTTATTCTTAATTAATCAAACCACATAATTAAGCAATTAAGCACAAAACACACAATACTTAAATAATACAATCTTATTATTTCAAAACGGGTTACAAAGGTTAACCTAGACTATTACATTGCTAAAAGTGGCAAGCCCGGAAACACAGTCGTTACAATTCTCTCCACCTTAGAATGATTCCGTCCCCGGAATCACACATCAACAAACAAATGCGGATAGCGACTCAACATGTCACTCTCCGTCTCCCAGGTGAGATTCGGCCCATTCGTGTGTTTCCATCGGACAAGCACTAATCCAACCATTTTGCGTCGCAACTTCTTAGTCTTTCGGTCAACAATTGCCTCTGGTTCTTCAACCAACCTTTTGTTCTCATCAATTCTCAATTTAGAAATTGGAATTATATTGGGAACTTCTCCCGTGAACTTCCTCAAATAACACACATGAAAAGTGTTGTGAATTCCATTCAGTTCTTCTGGAAATTCGAGCTTGTAATCTTGGTTCCCAATCCTCTGAAGAACTTTAAATGGTCCAATAAACCTTGGACTCAACTTTCCCCTTTTACCAAATCTTATAAGTCCCTTCCACAGCGAGACTTTAAGCAAAACCGAATCTCCAATTTCAAAAGTCATCGGTCTTTGCTTCTTGTCAGCATAGCTCTTTTGACGATCCTAAGCTGCTAACATTCTTTCTCTAATTATTTTCAACTGTTCAGCAGTTTGAAGAACCATCTCTGGTCCCATAAACTGCTTTTCCCCAGCCTCAAGCCAACAAGACGGCGTACGACACTTCTGTCCATACAAAGCTTGATAAGGTGCCATCTTAATGCTCGAGTGAAAACTATTATTATAGGAAAATTCTACTAAAGGTAAATGTTCATCCCAATTACCTAGAAATTCCAAGGTACATGCTCTCAACATATCTTCAAGTGTTTGTATTGTTCTTTCACTCTGACCATCAGTCTGCGGATGGTAAGCTGTGCTTAAACATAACTTGGTACCCATTTCCTCTTGTAGACTTTTCCAAAACCTTGAGGTGAAACAGCTATCACGATCCGATACAATCGTTAACGGAACACCGTGAAGCCTCACAATTTCCTTCACATAAGAATTCACAAGCTTTTCCATAGACCACTTCTCCTTGGCCGCTATGAAATGCGCACTCTTAGTGAATCGATCAACGACCACCCAAATCATGTCGTGACCATTCTTTGTTCTAGGCAGTTTAGTGACAAAATCCATAGCAATGTCTTCCCACTTTCCCATAGGCACAGGCAATGGTTCTAAACTCCCGTACGGTTTCTGATTTTGTGTCTTGACTCTTGCACAAGTCACACACTCGGCCACATACTTTGCAACATCAAGCTTCAACGTCGGCCACCAGTAGTAGGGTTTCAGGTCCCTATACATTTTAGTGCTACCCGGATGAATTGAGTACATGGTCTTGTGAGCTTCTTCCATCAGAAGATCCCTAATTCCTCCTGACTTAGGTACCCAAATACGATCTTGGAATACCTTCAGTCCATGACTGTTTGTACCAAACACCAACGTTTTGCCCAAACGTTCCTCCTTTCGGTCATTTTTCTCAGAAGCCTCCTCTTGAGCTTTCTTTATACTCTCCACAATTGTCGAGACAACTTCAATTCTCAACACTCTTGCCCTTTTCCTTTCAAGATTGACCTTCCGACTGAGAGCATCAGCAACAACATTAGCTTTACCGCGGTGGTAAAGTATCTCGCAGTCGTAGTCTTTAAGTAATTCTAACCAGCGTCGTTGCCTCATATTCAATTCCTTCTGATTAAAGAGATATTGGAGACTCTTATGATCAGTAAAAAGTTTGCACTTCGTGCCATAGAGGTAATGCCTCCATATTTTCAGAGCGAAAACTACCGCTGCCAACTCCAAATCATGAGTCGGGTAATTCTTTTCATGCTCCTTCAGCTGTCGAGACGCATATGCTATCACCTTTTCTCTTTGGGTCAACACACAACCCAATCCAACCCCAGACGCATCGCTATAAACGGCGAAGTCTTCAACTCCATCGGGTAGAAAAAGTATCGGTGCCTCGCATAGCTTCTTCTTTAACTTCTCGAATGCTTCTTTATGCTTATCACTCCAAGCATAAGTAGCTCCTTTGTGGGTCAAAGCTGTCAATGGAGTAGTAATCGAAGAAAAGCCTTGGATAAACCTTCGGTAATATTCGGCTAATCCTAAAAAGCTTCGAATCTCCGTGGGACTTTTCGGTTGTTCCCATTTCATCACAGCTTTGATCTTCGCTGGATCAACCATTATCCCTTCTTGGTTGACCACGTGACCCAAGAATTGGAATTCACGAATCCAAAAATCACATTTGGAGAACTTAGCATATAGCTTCTCCTTCTTCAAGATTTCTAACACTTCTCGCAAGTGTCTGCCATGCTCCTCCTGACTTTTCGAGTAAATCAAAATGTCGTCTATGAACACTATCACAGATTTATCAAGGAAAGGGTTACAAACCCTATTCATCAAATCCATGAATGCTGCCGGAGCATTGGTTAGTCCAAACGACATAACCAAGAACTCGTAGTGTCCATATCTAGTTCTAAAAGTAGTTTTCTCGATATCTTGCTCTCTTACTTTCAGCTGATGATATCCTGACCTTAGATCGATCTTCGAGAAATAGCTCGAACCTTGCAATTGATCAAATAGGTCATCAATCCTCGGCAACGGATATCTATTCTTTATTGTTGCCTTGTTCAGCTCTCTGTAATCGATGCACATTCTCATACTTCCATCTTTCTTCTTTACAAATAACACCGGAGCTCCCTAGGGCGATGAACTAGGTCTAATGAAACGTTTGTCCAATAACTCCTGAAGTTGCATCATTAGCTCCTTCATCTCCGTCGGTGCTAATCGGTAAGGTGCTTTTGCTATTGGCGTGGTTCCTGGTAACAAGTGTATTCTGAACTCCACTTGTCTATTAGGTGGTAATCCAGGAAGATCTTCGGGAAATACTTCCGGATAATCACACACCACTGGAATACTCTGCATCACCTTCTTTTCTTTCTTAGAATCAATCACGAATGCTAAATATGATGTACATCCCTTGGCCAAACACTTTCTGGCTTTCATTAGAGAAATGATTCCAGAATTCACTCTGCGTTTGTCCCCATACACCATAAACGAGTCTTTACCAGGCGGGTTTACTTTAACTATCTTCTTCTTGCACAAAATTTCGGCATCATTGGCGCTAAGCCAATCCATTCCCAACACGATGTCGAAACCATTAAGCTCGATAGGCAATAATTCCTTGTGAAACTTATTCCCATTAAGGTCGATTAAAATTTCATTCATACAATGGCTAACAGGTACAAACTTGCCACTAGCTACTTCGACTAATAAAGCATCATCTAGTCTATCAATAGGCAAAGCTAGCTTCCTACCAAATTCATGCAATATAAAGGAGTAGTTGGCTCCAGAATCAAATAAAATTTGGGCAGGCAATTCGTTAACGAGAAAGGTACCTGAAGCGACATCAGCTTCATCTTTCGCAGCCTCAAGTGTCATCTGGAAGGCTCTCGCCTTCGGCTTTGGTGGAATGTTGGGCCTAGCTGCCTCCTTCTTCTTCGGACAGTCTTTCAAAATATGCCCCTCTTCATTGCAACCAAAACACATCCTTTTGTTGTTCGGACATTCATTGGCAAAATGTCTAACCTTCCCACACTTGTAGCAGGTCACATCCTCGCTACATTTCCCAAAGTGCTTTTTCTTACACTTATCACACCACTTCGCTTCGCCTCCTTTTCCTCCACCAAACTTTTTCGAATCAGATTTCGAAAATTTGCTTTTCTTACCGGAACCAGATGTTCCCTCAAACTTTCTTTTCACACCAACCTCAACCTTGTCGGTGGTTCTTCCCTTAATCATGTTCTCAACAGACTTGGCAGCCCAGATAGCTGCCTCTAGAGTAAGTGCCTGACGTACTGGCACCTCGTACTCCCATGGGAGTCCCTTCGCATACCGGTCCACCTTTGTCAGCTCATCTGGAATGATACGCAAGGCAAACTCCATCTTATCGGTGAAGCTATTGGTGTAGTCATCAACTGACATGCTGCCTTTTGTCAATGTCAGGAACTTGTTCTCCAACTCCAACAAATTTTGAGCCGAGCTGAATCTGCGCTTGAACTGCACCAAGAACTTTGCCCATGACAATTGCAGTGGCTCATTAGGGCTCAACGTCTTCCCTAGAGTGTTCCACCAACGAACGGCTCCTCCTCGGAATTGACGCACTGCATAGATAGTCTACAACTTGCCTCTGCAACCACATGCCATAAAGGCTAACTCCATTTCAGAGATCCAATCCATAACCCCAATCGGATCCTCCTTTCCATTGAAGGTCGATGGTTTGCAAGTTAGAAAATCCTTGTACTTGCATCCCATTCCATCATTCCTTCCATCACGATTATCTTGCCTAACTATCATTGGGTTGGCTTGACCAATAGACCCACTAAAGTTTCCACCTTCCGGGTGCCCTTCATTTAATTCAGGCTCCTCTACACGAATTGACAGTTCTTCACGATTCTGTTGAAGCAACCGTCTAGTTTCATCCATCTGACGATCCAACATCTTCTAAATCATCATTTGCACACCAGCCATGGTTATTGGCTCAGGTGCTGCTGCTACGACAGGTACTTGTTCAATCACTGGTGGTTGATTCCTGTTTTCGTCAGCATTCCCAACTCCACTTCTTGTTCTCACCATTTTGATTTACACACCGAATAAGGTGAAATTAGATCCTCAATCATGATAGATATTCAAATCATCCTTATCACCCCGAAACGTTTACATGCTAGTTCTAATATCGTAGACGTACGCTTAGAATCCTACACACATAAGGTTTCTAGATCCGGTCGGCAACAGACCATAGATCCGAACAAATAATATCATATATGGCAACATATAACATTTAGCACATAAAAGCATTTTAGGCAACTTTCCTAAAATAAACCAGTGCTCGTGTCTAAAACAAAACAGACACACATCTCAAAACTTCACTTAGCATTCTAAGTTTAAGTCTAGAAATCCTACAAATTTCTAGTTCGCTTAAACTAATGCTTTGATACCAACTGTGACATCCCCAAAATCTCGGCCAGAAAAGACCGATTTCATTTATGCTTTTAAAATAATTTTCAGAGTAAATCCTTTTGATTTGAAAGAGTTGCGGAATTTGTTCCCAAAAACAAAACATGATAAAACAATGTTTACCAAAGCATTTCTTAAAAGAAATGTATTTTTCATTATAATCAAAACTCGGGGTGTCATGTTCCGATACAGACCAATAAGCATAAACGAATACGTTACAAGTCATTCAACAAATATAAATGTATACAGACTTGCAATCAAAACAACTGATGGTTCATCCATCTCATGCCCTCGCGCCACTTCCTGTAATACAAATAAAACTGAGTGGGTCAGGCTTGGGAGCCCGGTGAGCATATAGGGTTTTCAACCCACAATAAATAATCATATTTAATTTTCACCAACCAACAATAACCCAATTACCCATTCCCGTTATTCTCACTTTATGTCCCTAAAACAACTAACACAAGGGACCTAGTCTAAGAATATTTCATCGGGGCGACAACACATGCTTCGGGGGTACCTCAGCAATATCAGTCAAATAAGGCAACCATGAGGGGGATGGAGTACAACGAATGAACACCCAAGTTCATTAACACCTACAGGTGGCGAACCTGCTAATGTTTCCACAAGACTGTCTAGAATAGCCAGTGGCCGTTATCTAAACTCCGCTAGATGACTAAATCAAACAACAACGAGGCCTCTCATCTGTTTATTACACACCAACTATCTACCCATGTTCTACCCAACATATTAGTAGATAAAATATACATTTTTATACATAGTTTTGAAAACCTGTATAGCATGCTTTAATCAACACATAATCCACATAATAGATGAGGCACACACACACATAACACATATCTCATAGAGAATAAATCATATCTATGAGATAGAAGAGAGTGAATACACATTCACACATAACACAACCAAATATAAATACATAGCACGTATTTTATTTAAAATACTTCCTATTATTGTATTTGGAAAAGGTAACTACACACTCACACTTATAAACAACAATATACTTAATACACTCGAACCAAACACGTATTATTATTGTGTTTATGAAAGGTAGTATACACTCACTTGATCAGAAGATGATCAGACAGCACTACGACTTGCAGAAGTAGCAATCCTCAGCAGATCTGGAAGATCTCTTCAAAAATCGAACTTCTCGTGGGCAGAGCTTCGGCTTGGGAACCGCACTTCTCGGGATCTTCGGGATCTCGGGACTTGCCTCGGGGCTTGAGAATAATACCGGGGCTTCGGGATATTTCTGGCACGCAAAACAATGCAAAACGGGAGAGAGAAGAGAAGAAATTGGCAATTGGGTTGGCTGCCCTTGCATCCTATTTATAGGAGGTTGGAGCCTCGGAGTACGCGGGGCGTACTGCAGTACGCAGCGCGTACTACTTCCGAAATCGTCACTGCATGCGTCATCCGAAATGTCGACACTCTTCGGAGTACGCGGGGTGTAGTCGCGTACGCGGGGCGTACGTCGGATCAGACCGGTGACTCGCCTTCGGATAATGCCTCCGAATTTCCATTTAAATTTAAATACAAAATAATTAATAAAATTCGGAAGTTCATATCTTCTTCATACGAACTCCGTTTTCGACGTTCTTTATATCCACGCGAAGGTGAGACTACTCTCTACAACTTTCGTTTAGACTTCGTCGGCTAATTTCGAATTTATTTTTATTATTTATTTTTAATAGGCCGCGACAGAAAAACTTCGTTATAAATTCATAACTTCTTCGTTTGACGTCCGTTCTCGCCTAACTTTTTATCGCTTTGATACCAACAACGAGACCTTCGATCCTCGTTTAGATTACTTCGGCTAAAAACCGCTCGATCTCAAATCGAGTATTTCGGGCTGCACACCGCTAAGCCGAAACTTCGATAAATCATAACTTCTCCATATGAAGTTAGATTTGGGCGTTCTATATATATTCGGAAACCTCGTTTCAACTACTACAACATTATTAAAAGATATTAAGTTTATTTTACACTTAAATTTTGACGCTTATTTTTATTCTTAATTAATCAAACCACATAATTAAGCAATTAAGCACAAAACACACAATACTTAAATAATACAATCTTATTATTTCAAAACGGGTTACAAAGGTTAACCTAGACTATTACATTGCTAAAAATGGCAAGCCCGGAAACACAGGTGTTACACATCGGTACCTGTCTAATGATAACCTGAGGATAAGTATTTTAGTGTCTTAATTTGTATGTATATGAATTGTAAGTATTGAAAATGTATACGAACTGTAAGTATAAAAATATTTGTAAAGCAACTGAAACGTTTGAAAAACTCTAGAAATCCCTATGATTCCTACTATTATATAAGAGTGTCTTCTACCAAGACCTAACTGCTCTGAATGTAGTCTTCTACCAAGACCTAACTGCTCTGAATGTAGTCTTCTACCAAGACCTAACTGCTTTGAATGTAGCCTTAGTACTACCCTTTGGTACCAGGGTAACTAACAATGTTAACTGATGACATCCGTAGATGTACATTTACCTCTGTTGCTAACAGCTGGGTGTAGGAATAATCAGTCCCTTTAAGTATACATGTAATGGTATCAACCGCTGACATCCGTGGATGTGCTTTTACCTCTGCAGCTAACAGAGGTTCTAGGAATGGTTAATCCCACAACGTATCCTTTTATACTAGGATATTAAATCCAATCTATCTTGTCGATTATGTGATTGCATCACAAGGTAAAGATAAGAATGAGGATTTTATAACAGAGTCTATACATATAAAATGTATTAGAACTCATCCTATATTATCTATGTAAAAGTACTCATGTAAGTGTATATATGTAAGTGTACTCATATAAGTGTTCTTATGTAAGTGTACTAATGTAAGTGTTCTTATGTAAGTGTACTCATGTAAGTGTTCTTTCTCTATCTAGCATGTATAGTAATGTATTGTAACGTTCTGCGTGTGCTAGCTGTAACGTGTGTTCTCTCTCTATCTAGCATGTATAGTAATGTACTGTGTGTACTAACTGTAATGTGTGTTGTATCTCTATCTAGCAAGTAATGACTCATGAATGAACTGACTCATTGTATGATATCGCGTTCTAGTAATAGTTCTAGTATCTTCCTAAACTATCCATATGGTAGCTTACTAGTAATCTAACTGATACGTATGGACATTGATGTATACCCTTGCTACCCAAGGGCATTGGATGAACTGGAAGGACCTTTATGACTATATATGTACATATGATATATAATTAATATTGGAACGACCTTCGGGCGGCTACCCGATGTCCCACCATACCACATCCAAATCGAGGAAAAGGAAATAGCGTGGATAGTCTTCCTAAGTCTTTTAAACATTTCTTATATAACTATACATATATAGGCATGCAATTGATAATGTAAAAGCATAAAATAAGTTTTGTAAAACCTTTGAACATAATTATTATCTAAGAGAAGATAGACTTGATGTCAATCTATAAAACAGTTTGATGTAAAATAATTTGAAGTAAAAACAGATCGGAGTAAAATGGTTTTGAAATAGGATCATACAGTGTGTAATGAACAGTTTAATAAGGATTTTTAAACATATAAAACATTTAAGAAAATCATTTGAAGAACTTGTTTGGTAAAACGGTTAGTACGTAGTAAATCATTTGAATGCTGCGTATTAATCACATGTGATTGATGTAATAACTAGCATAATTCTACTTGTATCCCCCCATAAAACATTTAAAAACATTTAAAACATTGATTAAGGGGTATGAACTCACCTGTGGTGAGTGGTTCTGATGAAAATGTTGGATCCTATGCTAAGAGCCAAGTGGTGATTTGAGTACACATGCGAATCCTAATAAGCATATATTGACACATATATGAGTATAATTAGTGTTTAGAACAACTAATTATTGAATTCGGATCACCTTAGGGACTAGAAAACACTTATATTGCAGTGTTACAACCATATATGATTGTATGAAGGGGTATATGGCTTTACAAAGGAGTGTATGGTCAAAATACACACCATATGTGTGTGTGCGGCCAAGTGTGCAGCCATACTTGGTGTGTGCGGTTGGGTGTGCGGCCATACATGGTGTGTGCGGCCATACACCTAGTGTTCTTAGTGTTCTTGGTACCTTTTATGAAGATCTTCAAGGAGATTAGGATGATACTTGAGAGGATTTCGACTTCTATGCTTGAAGAAGTGAAAGAAGTGTTCAAAAATGACTAAGTGTGGTATATATATGTGGAGTGTGCAGTTGGGAAGAGTGTGAGGCCGCAAACACATGTGTGTGGCCGCACACTCCATGTGTTGGAGTGTTTGGCCTCTTTTTGATTTCTACACTTTGAGTTAACCCATTTCCACACTTCAGCCTTAATTATAACACGTTTAGAATGCTCCAATAGACCCTAAATGGTACTACAAGATAGCAAAACGAGTCTATTATTGATAAGAAATGAAGAATGCAAGTTAGAAATTTTCGGGTTGTCACAACGGCCGTAAACACCTCCCTGGCCGTAAACACATATAAGATATTACATAAAATACAATTTCCTAGAAAAGCAAAGTATAAACCATAATATTGACCCAAGAATGCTATAGCACCTTATTATGTTTGTTTTGTTATCGTGTATTGTATCTTCCTCCCTGTTTCTTTTTATTGTATGTTCTCTTATGTTATTGTGTATTGTATCTAGTATGAACTGACTCTCTAAACTATAGCCATTATAGTTTACTAGTATTCTACTTGAACTGTTATTGAAAAGAGTCATTTTACTACCAAGTTATGTTTATACTTTAAAAATGGAGTTTTGTTAAACTATAAAGCAACATAACTATAAAATGGTTTTTGAAATGTTTTGACTACTTATAGAAGACATAAGCAACATTTTGAACGATGTTTATAACAAATAATTACACAATTATCATTGTGTTCAACATGTATTGCCCCCCTTAAAAGCATTTAAAATAGTTAAAAGATTCATTACGGGGTATGAACTCACATGCTGTGGGTGATTCAAACAGGTATGCGTGTAAGGATAAGAAGTTCCGCGAATGAAGTCCCAAGGCACAACAAGCCCTAAATGATATATAATGACACATATTGGCATGAATATAGTGTTTATAAGCAACTATATGAACGAAAACACTTTCCGGGATTAGGAAACACTTTGACCAAGTGTTGGAATCACATGTGATTCAACAAAGGAAGGTAAATGGCACTCACATGAGTTTAAGACCATGGGTTTACGGCCAAAGGGAGTTTACGGGTGTAAACTCATGGTCACTCATGTATAAGTGCAAGTTTGAAGGCTTGAGAAGTTTTAGGGACTTTAGCTCTATACTAGGATGAGGAAGACCACCTCAAACGAGTCTTTTGATGAGTTTACGGCCCAAAGGGGTTTACAGCCGTAAATTCATGGTCATGATGGTTTTGAGTGAAGTTTAAGGTCCTTCAATAATCAAGGAAGGGTTCTGGGTCACTTGCCTTGCATCCTATATGGTTTATGGTCCAAATGGCCACCTAAAAGGGGTTTATGGCTTTGGGAGATGGCCTGGCCGTAAACTCCATTTGATCTTATGTTCTTGATGTTTTTAAGTCTCTAAACATGAGTCCTAACTAGATATGAAGTATAGGGAAGAGCACTTACGTTCTAGAAGCTTGAAATGGTTGATATTGGCCAAGAACACTAGCGTGTGTTCTTGGTGATCTTGGAGATCTAGACAAACATAATTTCCATGGATGAAATCAATGTATGTAACTAGTTAATAAGAAGTATCAACTAATCAAGGGATAGAATACTTACTCTTTTGAAGATCTAAGGAAGAAGGTTGGATGATAGTTGAGAGAGAATGAAGAAAATCCGACCAAGGAATGAAGAAATGAGAAGAAATGACCAAATGCCATATATATGGGTGAGAGTTTGCAGCCAACATGAGTTTACGGCCGTAAACTCCATCTTATGGAGTTTAGGGCATGAATTTGGTAATGTGGCTTTAGCAGATACTTTCTAACACTTATTCCTTAAGTTTATTAGGTTCAAAAGTCCTTAGAATGACCTTTAATCGGGCTAGAACTCCGTACTAATGAGTTTGACACTCAGTTGAGTTGATTGACTGTGTCTTTAAAGCAAAAAAATTTCAGGTTGTCACACCTCGCCTGTGAGCCCCTCGCTCTGAACATCACCCTCGCAATCGGCCAGGTTCGCAGCCTCCTCAACGAGAGCTCTCACATAACCTCCCTCGCACCGAACTCCTTTCCAACTGCGAACCTCCCCGGGTGCGAAACCCTCCCCCACTACCTTCACAGACCACAAACCCTCTCGGACCATCAGAAGCCCTCACAGGTTCGCATCTTCCTTCCAGGTTTTTAACCACTTTCGTATATAAGCCCGTTTTTTTTGTAATTTTAACATAGGAATTTCACCAAATTCATATTTTCATCATATTAAACCCTCCAAACTCATATTTTATTCTCATGTTGAAGAATTATTATCTACAAATCATATCTTTTTTTCAAGATAACACATAAAGACTTGTTGACTTTTCCCATAAAGTTATGACACCAAGCTATCCCCACATCAACTTTATGTCAGTATTCACACTCTACCTAGTCAAATCATTTTCCTTTTCAACTTTACCCAACACTCCATCAGATTTTTCCTTGACTAGATCTACTCTAGAAATCTTTATTCTTCACCTATAAAATCTCATTTGCATCCTCCAAAAAACAAACTCTCTCTCTCTCTCTCTCTCTCTCCCTCCCTCTCTCTCTCTCTCTCCCCCTCTTTCTCTGGAACTCAACATCCCAAGGAAGTCTCGAGCTTTTCCTCCATTCTTGGTATGTTCTTCATTCTACTCCTAATTTTCTACACTTCTTCATACAAATCAGGGATCATTTACACAAATATCTATATATTTGTTCTTAGGATCTTCAAATCCTCAAGCATCCTTCAAGTGTTCTTGACTTGAAACTCCCTTTTTTCAACTTTCCACCTCAGGGAATCACTCAAGGTGAGTTCATACCCCTACATTTTCATATTTCTTCAAGTTTTTTTTTTTTTTGGGGGGGGGGAATACAAGTTACTACACCCAAAACATATTCTATACTATATGAATAGCTTTCATCAGAAAAGTTATGGTCTATTCACGAACTGTTTTGACCATCTTAACCTTAATATCTTTCAAATATATTAAATACGCATTTATTTTAGGTTTATACCATTCTAATGACTACATGCACACATTCATACGATATTTCTATACTTTATGGCGATTTTTACCAAACTACCTATCATTTCAAATATGATTTCGGAGCAGTCAGTGAATATGGACATTTTCACACTAGTTAGAGACCTCTAAAAATCATAATAAAAATTATGAACAAACTAGTCACATTTTCTAAACTCTTACGGACCAGTCAGTCAATACGAAATTAGTTTTGACTTACAGTGATTTTTCTATGAACTTTCTAAAACAGTGATAGAAAAGTTAAAACTAGTAAAATAGTTTATAAATTCATTAACACTTTGTAAAATGTTGAGCAAAGTGTATAACAATGTTTAGCTACATATTGATTATATTTCATGCTAGTTTAATTTCATGAAATAGAATTTGTCAGTCATCATAAGGATTTCATTCATTGCAAACATATATGACAAACTATAATAGGTATAATTTATGGTTCGTTATACTACAAACTCACTATGAATGGTTTCCAATTACACTGCAAAAAGGGTTTTCATTTACTACAAACATATAGGATAAACTATAATAGTTTTCATTTATACTACACGTAAACTCGTTGAATCAAATTTTTGAGACGTTACTTCATTGTATTATTTAGAGTATTGGTTAAAGTCTTGTATTATAACCATAGTCTCCTGTAGGAGAGCGTGATACTTATATATAGATCTATATTGGGATTGAAAATTCCGCAACTTATCTGTATGCAACAACTAGACCAGCAAGTCTGGGGGTGACAAATATCAAAATATTTTGACGCTTAAAGTACGTCGTAACGGGCTTACTATGTCAATTGCATGATTATAATAACTCACATAGGGAAACAACGACACATATAGTTTATGGGAATTTTTACATTCAAATGGGTTTTAATTATTTAAAACTGCATATACTATCATAATTATGGAAAATACTTGTACATTTCCGTCTTTGGGTCTTGAGAGTACAACTCATTTTATAAGGAAAATATTAGATTTTTCTTGAACATGCACTACATTTACAAAGAAAGGTTTTCAACTCTACATACAAAAGCTTATGCACTCACAAATTTAATTGTTGACACTCTTCCAAAGTTACTTGTATTGTCAAGTAATCAATAAAAACTTGTAACTACCAGCTTTTGAGGATGGAACGCTACGGTGTCAGACAAACTATTTTTATCATTATATTGTAATCGATTTGAAACATGTAGCTCATGAAACCATGTAACTTTCTCGATTATATTTATGTTGGTTGTATTTACGTTGATCACTATTATACTCGTTATGAAACTATACATGAAGTCCTCCACCCCGGATGTTTCTGCCATCCTTCGTTTGGGGGTGTGACTGAATGGTATCAGAGCATTATTTATAGTGAACTAAGTATATTGAACCACATAAGATATACCAATTATAAATGCATTGGGACTAAAGCTCTCTCATTAAACGTTTTTCATACAACGATACTTTTGGAAATAAAATGTTTTTCTGTTTAAAAGTATAAGTACATGCATACATGCTAGTATAGTGTCGTAACTAGGAAAAATACAAAGTAAAAGAGGATGAGTTGTACGCTGCGAGTATGCCTTGGGATATGTAATCAAGTCTAGGATGAACCTGAAGAGAACTGGAGGAAGAAGAAGACGAAGAAGAGTCAGAAGAGGAGTCAGAAGAGGAGCCGAAATTTATCAAACCTCCTTATATTGCTAGAGTTCCCAAAAACTGGTTCGGCTACAATGGGCCTATTCCCCGTTGGGTGGCAGACATCAAGTGGTGGAGTCGTCACCAATGACAACGTTCACCTTTTGGCAAACAACAAGGGTACTATAACCTGAACCATGGGGGATCAGCTGACAGAGCCCTCCCAGTCGTGATCCAGCAAACACGAACCTCAGGGATCAAAATAGAGAAATGGCAAATCGAGTTCGGGAGCTGAGCGTTGATGTAAAAGCCACTAATGCTCGTACTTGAGACCTGGAAGGACACTATTATCCCATGGACTAAATCATTGAGGACTTTACCGCCGCTCAGGCGGAGGTAAGGGGGTATCAGGAAAGGCACTCGTCTCTCAAGGAGAGAGTGATCGCAGCTGAGCGTCGGTTAGCAGTACTACAGGGCGCCTCAACTTCGTCTCAAGGACCGCAGGGGACTGGTCGTTATGAGTAGGGTTCATACTACTCACAAATATTTATAGACTCGGTTTATGAGTATGCGTTGGTGCTACTCTTCTCTATGTGTAGGTTCATCGTGTGTAGGTTCATACTACAAATAAGTGATTACACTAGTCAAAGGATTGTATTGCTGTCAAAATTTTCTTTACAATGATGTGATGTAGACCTGCATCAAGGTCAAATTTTCCAAATACTATGTATTAAATCATATCAATGAAATTGGAATGCATATTATATTTCATTCGGAGTACTACCACTAAATTCATAACAATGTATATCATTACTTATGGTGAATCCACGATTACTTAGTGTATGCAGTAACGTTATATGTAATGAAGATTCCATCGATTTAGAAATGGTGGTTCCACTTTAGGTCGTGTTCCTTATTTGGTTGTGGGCTTAGGGCATACCCATTAGATTCAACGATCTATTCAATTTTAATTATACACAACTAGCATACACCAAGCGATTGTAGAAAGACCTAGTATGGATAAAGCCACAAGATTTCATAAAGATATTACTATTAAATTCATAAGATCAATCATATGGACTTTCATTATGAATTGCTTGCGAATACTTTAAAGTCGGGACATAATACAGATAATCTAGTTCAATAACAACCGACTTATCGTTACTATTAAAGGCTTACCATCTTTTTGTCTTTAAAAACTTGTGGCAGAAATATGCCACTGCGGAAAAATCCCAAGCCTTCCCACAACACACCACCACCACCTCCGCCACCATCTCCGCCACCACCTCCACAGTTTGACCTCGCCATGTTCCAAGCTGTCATAACAGCAGTCGTAGTAGCCGTAATATCACAAATCGGTACTAATGGTGCTTGTGGTTCAGGAAAAAGTACTACAAACTCTAACCAGGGAGACAATCAGGGACGCTCAAAGGAATGTTCCTACAAATTTTGCATATGGCAAGCCTAAATCCTTCAATGGAAGTGGGGGCATCATCACTCTGATGCAATGGTTCAAGAAGACTGAATCAGTCTTTGAGATTTATGTGTGCCCTGAAGCTAGCGAAGTTGAATTTGCAGCTTGCACTTTCACTGACCGAGCCCTTACCTGGTGGAATGGTCATGTATAGTCATTGACTCTCCCAGTGGCATATGCAATGAGCTGGTAGGATTTGAAGACCCTAATGCTAGCCGAATATTGCCCAAGGGGCGAGGTTCAGAAATTTGAATAGGACATTTGGGGCCTCAAGATGACCGGTTTTGACATCACATCTTATACAACTAGGTCTAGTGATCTGGCCATACTATGTCCCGAGATGGTCACCCTGAAGAGTAAAAAGGTGAAGAAATACATATGGGGAGTAACCCCCCAGATTCAAGGGAATGTGTTGGCTTCAAAACCGACTACATCTGATAGTTGCATATAGTTTGCACAACAACTCATCGACCATAGGGCCATCCATGGCATTGTGTCAGCTACCCCTGAGCAAGCGAAAGGAGGAAACAACAAAAGAAAGTTATGGAACAACAAGGAGAGTCATCCGGCCCAAGATTCCGCAAAGAAATAACAAATAGTGGCGGTTCGCGCTGCCACTACCCCCGCCACTCCAGCACCCCTGATGGCGACAAATGTAGCACAAACCTACAAATCATCTCTTGCGTCAAAGCCCAAAAGTATCTCCATAAGGGATACCATGCCTTCTTAGCCCATGTAGTGGATAAGAAGCATGAGGTGAAAGACATCAAGGACATTCCTGAGGTCCGTAATTTCCCAGATGTATTTCTAGAAGACCTTCCCGGAGTTCCATCCGTACGACAAGTCGAATTACGAATCGACCTACTCCCCGGAGCTACCCTCGTCGCCAAAGCGCCATACCGCCTAGCACCAGCCGAGATGCAAGAATTATCCAGCCAACTAAACGAACTACTAAGAAAAGGGTTCACCAGACCAAGCTTCTCACCTTGGGGAGTGCTAGTAATATTTGTAAAAAAGAAGGGTGGATCGTTCCGCATGTGCATCGACTACCGCGAACTGAATAAGCTTACCATAAAAAACCAATACCCTCTACCCCAAATCGATGACCTTTTCGACCAACTCCAAGGAGCACCTTACTTGTCAAAAATCAATCTGAGGTCGGGATACCATCAACTACGGGTCCAGGAGGAGGATGTTCCTAAAACATCATTCAGGACCCGGTACGGTCACTAAGAGTTTGTAGTGATGCCCTTCGGATTAACAAACGCACCTGTGGTGTTGATGGACCTAATGAACCAAGTTTGCCAGCCTTACTTAGATAAATTGGTGATTGTCTTCATAGACAACATACTATTCTATTCAAGGAGTAAGGAAGAGCACAACCAACACCTACGACAAGTATAAGAGACATTAAGGGCGGAGAAATTATATGCAAAAATTCTCAAAGTGTGAATTTTGGATTCAAGAAGTGGGCTTCCTTGGACATGTGGTTAGCAAGGAAGGGATACACGTGGATCCTTCCAAAATCAAGGCGATCGAGAACTATTCAACACCAAGGACACCTATCGAAATCCGTGAATTCTTAGGCCTCGTTGGCTACTACCGAAGGTTCATCCACAACTTCTCCAAGATCGCCAAACCACTTACCACCCTAACTTAAAAGGGTGTAACCTTCAACTGGGGAGCGAAGTTCGGTGGGTCCAGGGATGTCATCATGAATGAAGCACACAAAACTCGATACTTCATACATCCCGGTTCAGAAAATGTGTATTTGGACCTTAAAAAACTTTATTGGTGGCCGAACATGAAAGCTGAAATTGCTACCTTTGTGAGCAAGTGCCTGACTTGCACCAAGGTCAAGGTAGAATAACAAAATACCTTGGGTTTGTTGCAACAACCGGAGATACCTGAGTGGAAGTGAGAGTGGATCACAATGGATTTCATAACCAAGTTACCCAAGACATCAGGTGGTGTCGATACCATTTGGGTGATCGTTGACATGTTGACCAAATTCACACACTTCCTACCAATAAAGGAAACCGACAGGATGGAAAAACAAACCAGAACATACATTAAGGAAATCTTGCAATTTCATGGCGTACCAATATCCATTATCTCCGATAGGGATATTCGATTTACCTCACAGTTCTGGTAGTCACTTCAAAAATATCTGGGAACTAGGTTGGACATGAGTACATCCTACCACCCACAAACCGACGTGCAGATTAAGAGAACTATTCAGACGCTAGAAGACATGCTAAGAGCTTGTGTGATAGATTTTGGTAAATCTTGGGATACAAATTTACCACTTATCGATTTCTCATACAATAATAACTATCACACTAGCATCAAGGTTTCTCCATTCGAAGCCCTTTATGGCCGCAAGTGCAGATCACCGATGTGTTGGGCTGAAGTGGGTGACACACAACTAGATAAAGGACAAGTCCTTAATAGCACTCTCACTGACCCAGAAATCATAGGAGAAATGATCGAGACGATTTTCCAAATTCGAGAAAGATTAAAGGCTTCTAGAGACAAACAGAAGAGTTATGCGGATAACATATGAAATCCTTTGGAATTCCCGGTCAGAGACCGGGTGCTGCTAAAGGGCTCACCCCTAAAGGATTGATACATTTTGGAAAACGGGGGAAACTAAATCCAAGGTATATCAAGCCATTCGAGATCCTCGCCAGGATTGGCCCGGTACCATACAAGCTCTAATTACCGCAAGATCTAAATAACGTACATCCTACCTTTCATGTGTCCAACTTAAAGAAGTGCTTGTCCGATGAGACTCTCGTCATCCCTCTTGAAGAAATTGAAATCAAGGAGTGTCTCCACTTAGTGGAAGAACCGGTAGAAATCATGGATCGAGAGATCAAAAGAAAGAAACAAAGTCGCATTCCGATTGTGAAGGTCCGATGCAACGCTAAGCAAGGACCCGAGTTCACCTGGGAACGCGAAGATCAGATGAAAAAAATACCCGCATTTATTCTCTAACCCTTGAAGTCCCAGTTAAAACACTAATTTCGGGAAGAAGTTCCCTCTAACGGGGGGATGATGTGACAACCGTCAATTTCTCGTCAAGTCAAAGTCAAACAAAGTCAATGAGTCAAACTGGTAAACTCAACTAGTGCTTGTATGATAGGGCTTACTCTATATTTACTATTGTACAACTCTCTATATTAATACAAAGTGTCACTCAGAAGTTTCAAATGTTCAGAAATTCTATACCCTAACCAGGGTGAGTGATGTAATGACTCTATAAAGCACTATTATGTTCCCCTCGGGGGTATAAAACACTCATAACGAGGCATAGTGGGGTTTACAAAACTTTCATTACGGGGACAAACACTAACAAAGGCTACACATAGAGTCCTTCTAAATCTCTCGCACTCTATCTCTATCTCTCCGAAATCTCTCCCAATCTCTCTCGAACCTCTTGGTAATAAAAATATGCTTTTCCGACTTTTCTTTAAACATCCATATCATCCTGAACCTTCACTTGGTCGATAACAACTCAAAATGGAAGAAGGAGGTCAAAAAGGGGCCTGGAGGTTCGCAGGTTCTTGTTCACCTACGAACGCTCGCAGGCCTTCGTATGCACTAAACACCTTCGCTTCTTAGTCAACGTTCACATCTAAGCCGGAAAAGTTCACATAGGACTCCTCAAGCGGAAGACTAATTAGACTTTCTCTCGTCCAAAGCATGAGTGAACGGTCGATTCTCTAAGAAAGGATTTGTTCACAGCCGATTCTATCCAAGAGCTTGCTTTTGCTTTTCTTGTTCTATTTTTTTAGTTAGGCCCAAGAAAGTATAAGATATAGCTTGACTAATATACTAAGATGATAGCTAGAGACTAGAGATGAGAGTGCAGGATCTAGATTTGTAACAAATATTCGACTTTGCTTATGCAAATTGTTATGTACCAAAACCAAAGAATATCGTTGATGGGATACAAAAAAAGAGGATCCTACTGCGCTCATGCACCGTCTTTTCACCCTCCTACTGCTGGTAAAGCTAGCAGTCTAATAAAATTTTTGCATGTTAAGACAACACACTAGTACATTTTCATTGACCACTGAGACCAACCCCCAAGCCCAATCTTTGAACTAAAAAATATGGAATAGTAGAAAACTTCAGACTGACTATCATCGCGCTTGAAGTCCACCCAAGAGAGTTCCCCGGCTTCTCGTGATGAGCGCAGCGCAGCAACCGGTGTTTGCGCCAGAGGAGGGCAGCGAACTGGAAAAACTCGCAGGTATAACCTTCGCAACGAACCGGGCAAGTTTACATTCTAGCTGGGCATCCTTGCCTGCGAGGCCCTCGCTCCAAACCTTACCATCGCAATCGGCTTGGTTCGCAGCCTGCTCACCGAGAGCTCTCACATAACCTCCCTTGCACCGAACTTCTTTCCACCTGCGAACCTCCTCGGGTGCGAAACCCTCCCCCATTATGAACCCACCTTCGCAGTCACTACCTTCTCAGAACATCAGAAGCCCTCGCAGGTTCGCATCTTACTTCCAGGTTTTCGACCACTTTTGCATTTTAAGCCCGTTTTTGATCATTTTAAAGTGAAAATTTCACCAAATTTGTATTTTCATCATTTAAAACCCTCTAAACTCATATTTTATTCCCTTTTTGAAGAATTATTATCTATAAATCATATCTTTTATTTCAAGATAACACACAAAGACTTGTTGACTTTTCCCATAAAGTTATGACACCAAGCCATCCCCACATCAACTTTATGTTACTATTTACACTCTATCTAGTCAAATCATTATCCTTTTCAGCTTTACCCAACACTTCATCAGATTTTTCCTTGAGCAAATCTACTCAAGAAATCTTTATTCTTCACCTATGAAATCTCATTTGCATCCTCCAAACAAAAACTTTCTCTCTCTCTCTCTCTCTCTATCTCTCTCTCACTCTTGCTCTCTCTCTCTCTCTCTAGAAATCAACATCCTCAAGAAGTCTCAAGCTTTTCCTCTGTTCTTGGTAAGTTCTTCATTCTACTCCTAAATATTCTACACTTCTTCATAAAAATCGTGGATCATTTACACAAATATCGACATATTTGTTCATAGGATCTTCAAATCCTCAAGCATCCTTCACGTGTTCTTGACTTGAAACTCCCTTTCTTCAACCTTCCACCTCAGGGAATCACTCAAGGTGAGTTTATACCCCTATATTTTCGTATTTTCTTCAAGTTTTAGGGGGGGGGGGGGATACAAGTTACAACACCCAAAACATATTCTAAACTATATCAACAGCTTTCATCAGAATAGTTATGGTCTATTCATGAACTGTTTTGACCATCTTAACCTTAATATCTTTCAAAACTATTCAATATGCCTTTAGTTCGGGTTTTTTCCTTTCTAATGACTACTTGCACACGTTAATACGATGTTTCTACAATTTATGGCGATTTTTACAAACTGCCTATCATTTCAGAAATGATTTCGGACCAGTTTGTGAATATGGACATTTTCACACTGGTTAGAGACCTCTAAAAATCATAATAAAAATTATGAACAAACTAGAAATTTTTTCTAAACTCTTAGAGTTTACGGAATCAGTTTTCGACTTACAGTGATTTTTCTATGAACTTTCTAAAACAGTGACAAAAAATTTAAAACTAGTAAAATAGTTTATAAATTCATTAACACTTTGTAACATGTTGAGCAAAGTGTATAACAATGTTTAGCTACATCTTGATTGTATTTCATGTTAGTTTACTTTCATGAAACAAAAATTTTCATTCATCATTAGGATTTTCATTCATTACAAACATATATGATAAACTATAATAGGTTTAGTTTATGGTTCATTACACTACAAAATCACTATGAAAGGTTTCCAATTACACTACAAAAAGGGTTTTCATTTACAACAAACATATAGGATAAACTATAATAGGTATAGTTTATGGTACATTAACACTCCGAACATACAAAGGAAGGTTACATTTACACTACAAAAAGGGTTTTCATTTACACTACACGCAAACTCGTTGAATCAAATTTGTGAGATGTTACTTCATTGTATTCTTTAGAGTACTGTTTAAAGTTATGTATTATAACCATAGTCTCCTATAGGGAGAGCGTGAAACTTGTATATAGATCTATATTGGGACTGACAATCGCGCACCTTAGCTGGATGCAACAGCTAGATCGGCAGGCTTGGAGTGACAAATGTCAAAACATTCCGACGCCTGAAGTACGTCGTAACAGGCTTACTATGTCAATTGCACGTTTATAATAATTCACATGGGGAAACAACGACAGATATAGTTGACGAGAATTCTTACATTCAAATGGGTTTTAATTATTTAAAACTGCATATACTATCATAAGTATGGAAAATACTTGTACATTTCGGTCTTTGGATGTTAAGACTACAACTCATTTTATAAGAAAAATATTGAATTTTTCTTGAACATACACTACATTTACAAAGAAAGGTTTTCAACTCTACATACAAAAGCTTATGTACTCACCAATTTAATTGTTGACACTCTTTCAAAATTACTTGTATTCTCATGTAATCAATAAAAATAGGTAACTACCAGCTTTTGAGGATGGAACGCTACGGCATCAGACAAACTATTTTATCATTATACTGTAATTGATTTTGAAACATGTAACTCATGAAACCATGTAAATTTCTCGATTATATTTATGAACATTGTATTTACTTTGATCACTATTATACTCGTTGTGATGATACTATACATGAAGTCTTCCACCCCCGGATGTTTCCGCCATCCTTAATTTGGGTGTATGACAAATTTCATCCAAATCCTATAAAATCCAACTAACCAGACAATCCTAAGTTCTTCAAAATAGATTTGATATCCATAAATTAATATTTATATGAATTAATATTAATCGACCACATCAATAACAATAGAATCAACTACTTGATTGGATTGAGAACTTGTTTTCTCCATACTAGTAATTTTCTCCATCACTAGCAACTTCATGGTAAGAGTGAAAAGATTGAGTTGATGAAGAATATTGATCTTGAAACTGAATTTGAAGCCCTAATTTCTTCGTAATTTACTAAGGATTAAAACCCATCAAACACGTATTCATTTTTTCGAAAAACCATATTTCATAGGGTCTAATTTTCGCTAAAAATATCAAGATTTTAGTTTCGTTTACATATTTACAAGATCACAAACACAACTAGAACAAAACCCATATATGAAATTGATAAAAAGAACACAGAGAGATGTATATATGTGTATATGTACATGTACATGTATTTCGAATGTAAGAAGGTGAGGGCTGGTAGAAAGAAAAGAGCGAGCTTTGGTTTACATCTTTAATGGTGGAAGAAGATGAAGAATATGTAGAAGGTTGGAAGCCTAGCGACTATGTTTTAAAGAAAGTCTTCGCCGATGAGATCAATAATGCCAGCAACTCCACGAGTCGGGGTTGTCTGTGATGTCGACGACGATGCCATTGCGTTGCTTGATTATGTTATTTTTTCAATGGTAGTGGATTTGTAGGTTTCATACATTTTCCTTTAACGCCCATTAGGCGTACCACCTTTCATGGATGGCTGATTTTGACTTGCAAGGGAAACATATCAACTGTTATATATATATATATATATATATATATATATATATATATATATATATATATATATATATATATATATATATATATATATAAACATATGCATCTGATTTATGCATAGTTAGTTGGTTCGCACCCTAAAAAGAAGTTCACTGTTAAACTAATATATATATATATATATATATATATATATATATATATATATATATATATATATATATATATATATATATACCTCCTCTAATAAATAAATCATAAATTGTCATTTGTCCTATTTCTACACCTATATTTGTCATGTGTACTCTTTCTAGCCATCTTCTAATTTGAATTCCCACATAAACTATCCACTATCTCTCTGTGACCGTCTTTCTCGGAAAGAATTGCATTCAAAATTTTGCTACAATAACTTTCCCACTACAAAGTCTATAAATTAGGAAGTATATAAGGGACTTAATCAGGCAATATATCGATCATATCGATTAATCAGGAAACATGGATTAAACAAAAATGATTAATCTTTACTTCCGCTTCTATATATTTCCCTTCTCAGTCAACTCCTACTTCAAACTGTTTTCCATCATCATCATTTTCTGGATTATGAAGATTAATATATAGTAAATCGCCAAATAAGGGGGGGGGGGGGTTGGGGGTGAAAGCGAAATGAATATCGTTGCTTCAAATTGATTTTGTCCACGTTTCAGTTTCTATTACAACAAAATAAAATATGTAAATCAAAACCCAGAGAATGCCTACATCAACACAAAACCCAAATGGTATGTCGAATTAATTTAAATGGTTTCAATTTTGAGATTCAAGTCATCACTTTTGGATGTATTATTGAGGTAGCTTTTATGCCTCCAATTGTCACGATTTTGGTGTTTCTATCTGTTTACAATTGTTCTTCTTCTTCAATATGTTTTTCATCCATCCATTCTTTAATTTGTTCTTATATCATATTTATTGTTTTCGATTTTTTAATTATCGTTAATGTGTGTGTATGGTATTTAACTGTCATAATGTCATGATATTCAAAAACCATTTTGTACAAGATTTGGTGATGGAAAACTTGAATTTGATGTTTCACTCTATGTGTTTGATAAAATGTCCATAAGAAGTTATTTTTCACATCAACCATTACACAATATGTATCACTTGCTTTGCTCATTAAATTTATTCCAAAAATTTCATGACTTAGTATTTCTTTTTATATTATTTTTAAATGCAAGTAACTAACATCGAAATTCCAATGTAGAGAAAGTAACTTAACATTTATCTTTGTAGATAGACAGTGAAGATATGACATCCCATAATTTAGGGCATAGACTATGAATGAATAACTTACGGTAAATCTGTTTATAATCGAACTCGTTCAGTTTTATTACATTTAGTGAAATATAAATGAGTCCAATTCAATTTTTATAGGATATTAGATAATACCTTACTTCCAAATGTGAAACTGTAAACCGAATCAAACCGCTTAAACGACAACGTTAACTAATGCATTAAAAACTAAAATTTTGCATTAAGCAGTTTTGAGCAATACAAACATTAAAATACTATATAGTTTGTGTTCCCCTATTTTCGAAAATATAAATAATGTCCAAAACAGAGTTTGTATGCAAAAGATATGATCGTTTCAAGAAAACAAACTGGTATAATACTGGTTTTACCTGTTTTAAGTATGCTATTTCACACTGTTGAGGTACTTACGCATTTCCGACAAGATTTCTGAGAGCATTTTTGGAATTGGACTAAAGCCTATTATTTAATTTCATACTCAAAATATTTTTAGTAAAAATATTCACAAAAGTCATGAAAACGGACACCGTGATCCGTTTAGACGCAAAACTTCGAACGTAATTTCCTAGAATTCCGTAATTCTAAAAATTAATGTAACACCCGTGACTTGAGATAATGCTAACTATTTAATTTTTGTAGTTATTTGATAGACTCTGAGATTAATGTTGGATTATTGATTTGGGCCTTTATTAAGTGGGTCGTTATATGTTTGGGTTGAATGAAGACGTATGACGGGCTTAAGCTTTGCATACGCGGGGCATAGTGGCAACATTGGATGCAGGGGGTGAAGCACGTACGCATATCGTACCAAGGGTAGGCACAGCGTACGCGAGTAGAGTCAAAACCCTAATTGTTAGGTTTAGGCCATGTATATGCATCAATATATCCCAAACCCCAACCTCCTTATCAGCCTCCATAGCTCAGAAACCCTAGAAACCTAACCTCCCTCATCTTTGTGTCATTTTGATCTTGTGAACCCAATTTTAGTGGCTTGGAGCTTGGAAGGAGGGATTGTACTGATACCACCACCAACACTGCAGTATTTGATATGATTTGCTTCTAGTGCAATCAGAGGGGCCATAAGAGGTCCCGATATCCGAGTTTAGCAGCAGCAGCAGCGGGACAAGTGGCAGCACCCGCTCCTGCAACATTGAGGATTACCGATGGCCCTTAGGGCCAAATAGAGGTGCCTATGTTGAGTAGCAGGGCTTTTCAACTGACTATGGAGGAGACACGTGCAGCTCCTGATGTTGTGACGGGTATGTATCTTCTCCTTATCTCTTTATTTATATTGATTATTGCTTATGTTTATGTGTTTTATTATAGGATCATTCCTTATGAACGGTATATCTAGTCTGGCATTATTTGACTCGAGGGATAACCAATCTTTTGTATCACTCGCACTGAGCAAGAGATTTTTTGAAGCTTTAGAAGAGTCAGACCGTCCAGTTGATGTAGAGATAGCGGATGATAGGACCGTTCGAGTTGTGAGGGTTCACCAGGGATGTACACTATAGTTGTTTGATGAGAAGTTTTTCATGGATTTATTCCATATTCCCTTGGGAGGGAATAAGGTTATCGTGGGTATGGAGTGGTTGAGCCCCAATGGGGTAGTGACCGATTGCGAGCAGCAGCCAGTACGAGTTAGGACCCCAAGTGGGGGAGGGTTGGTGATTCAGGGCGAGAGGTCACAACATGGGCCGACTTTATGTTCAGCAGTGAGAGTTAGGCGCTACCTTCAACAGGGTTGCACACGTTATGTCACCTATATTATGGATACCCGGGATAAGGGTAAGGCGACTGTGGATGATGTACCAATCGTACGGAAGTACCTGAACGTGTTCCCAGAGGATTTGCTTGGGGTACCTCCGGAGAGGCAGGTGGAGTTCATGATTGACCTAGTTCCTGGTGCGGCTCCGATAGCCAAGGCAGCATATCGTTTGGATCCTCCCAAGATGTAGGATTTGTCTACACAGCTGCAGGATTTATTAGACAAACTTGTCAGGCTGAGCAGTTCGCCATGGTAAACCCCGATTCCGTTTTTGAAGAAGAAGGACGGGTCACATCGGATGTGTACAGAATACCGGGAGTTGAATAAGGTAATGGTAAACAACCGTTATCCCCTCCCGAGGATTGATGACTTATTTGATTAGCTTTAAGGTGTATCCTGGTTCTCCAAAATTGATCTGCGGTCAGGTTATCACCATATGCGAGTCAGGGACGACGATGTTCAGAAGATAGCCTTTCGGACACGCTATGGTCATTATGAGTTCGTGGTGATGCCGTTTGGGCTCACCAATGCTCCTGTCGCGTTCCTGGATCTCATGAACCGTGTGTGCAGACCGATGTTGGACCGGTCTATGATAGTCTTCATTAATGATATCTTGGTTTACTACAAGACTCAGGAGTCGCACGAGGTGCACCAGAGGGAGGTGCTGGAGACACTAAGGAGGGAGAGACTTTTCGGAAAGTTCTCCAAGTGCCAATCTTGGTTGCGCGAGGTGCGGTTTCTGAGGAACTTTGTCATCCAGAAGGGCATTCTAGTCGATCCGGCCAAGGTAGAGGTCGTGATGCAGTGAGAGGTTCTGTGGTCTCCATCCGAGATTCGGAGTTTTCTTGGTCTATCAGGTTACTATCGAAGATTCATCCAGGATTTCTCGAAGATTGTTGTTCCTTTGACCCCACTGACCAAGAAGTCAGTGACATTCCATTGGGGGATTGAGCAACAGGAAGCTTTCTAGACTCTTAGACAGCGGTTGTGGGAGGTACCGATTCTGACTTTACCAGAGGGCACACTTTGATCACGTGTATGGGTGCAGTGCTAATGCAGCGGGGTCACGTGATTGCATACGCATCGAGGCAGCTGAATCCTCATGAGGCGAACTATCCGACACACGATTTGAAGTTAAAGGCTGTGGTTTTTGCCCTCATGATTTGGCAACACTACCTCTATGGGGTTCGTTGTACCATTTACACAGACCATAAGAGCTTGAGGTACCAGATGGATCAGCTGAATCTGAACATGCGGCAACATCTTTGGTTGGATGTGGTGAAGGATTATGACTGCGAGATCCTTTATCACCCGAGGATGTCCAATTTAATGACTGATTCTCTCAGCCGTAAGGCGATTACGGCTCCGATTCGGGATATATGCCTGAGGATGATAGTGATTACTATGTTGTTGAATGGATTCGGGAGGCGCAAGTCGAGGGTATGAAGGAAGAGTGCGGGAAGTATGAGCGAATCATAAGTCATGTTGAATTATTTGATTACGACAACTGCGGGTTGTTGACCCTACATCGGAGGATCTAGGTTCCTTACTAGGGCAGTGTACGCGTGGTTCTGATTGATGAGGCTCATAAGTCGAGATTCTCCATCCATCCCGGGGCGACGAAGATGTATTGGGATCTTCCCCTGATTATTGGTGGCCCTGCATGAAGCAAGGCGTAGCATGGTATGTGAATCAGTGCTTGACATGTAGGAACGTCAAGGCCGAGCACCTGCTACCACAAGGCAAGATGCAGCCGTTGGAGATTCCTATGAGGAAATGGGAAGACATCACTATGGATTTCATCATGAAGCTTCCCAGGATCGCACATGGAGTGGATTTGATTTGGGTCATCATGGATCGGTTCACCAAGAGTGATCATTTCATCCCAATTCTGGAGAGTATATCATTGGAGAAGCTATCCGAGATCTCTGTATGCAAGGTAGTAGCGCGTCATGCAGTGTCGGTTTCGGTTATGTCCAACCGATATGTTCATTTCACTTCCAGATTTTGGAAGAGTTTCCATGACGAGAAGGGTACTCGTCTTCACTTAAATACAACTTTTCACCCTTAGATAGATGGGCAGAATGAGAGGTCGATTCAGACTCTAGAGGATATGCTACGCGCATGTGTATTGGATTTCGGTGGAAGTTGGGATATGTATCTTCCGTTAGCGGAATTTTCATATAACAACAATTATCACGCTAGCATAGGCCAACCTCCCTTCGAGATGCTCTACGATAGGATTGTAGGACCCCAATCTATTGGGGAGAGTTCAGTTAGAGAGTAATTGGGGAGTACTAAGGTGGTACTCAAGACCATGGAGAAGATCCAGTAGGTCCGAAGTAGGTTTTAGACTGCTCAGATTCGACAGAAAAGCTATGCTGACAAGCACCGATCAGACCAAGAGTTCCAGGTAGGGAATAGACATGGTTCTCCTCAAGGTGTCACCTTGAAAAGATGTCATCCGGTTCAGGAAGCAGGGCAATCTGGGCCCCAGGTACATCAGTCCGTTCAGGGTTTTGTCTCAGGTGGGCCGGGTTGCTTATCGTTTGGATCGTCCAATTGAGCTCTGCTAGATCCACAAAACTTTTCATGTCTCCCAGCTACAGAAGTGCTTACTGGATGATTCCATAGTTGTGCATTTAGAGGATATTCAGGTGGATGATAGCCTAAACTACATCGAGAGACCAGTAGCCATTCTCGACAGGAAGACGAAAGTGCTGAGGTATAAGAGGGTGGAGCTGGTAAAGGTGCAGTGGTTGCACCGTAAGCGGTCCGAGTTGATTTGGGAGCCTAAATAGGAGATGAGGGAGCACTATCCGGATTTGTTCAAGGCAGCTGACTTTGAGAACAAAGTCTTATTCAAGTGGGGGATAATTGTAACACCCGTGACTTGAGGTAACGCTAATTATTTAATTTTTGTAATTAATTGTTAGACTATGAGACAAATGTTGGATTATTTAGTTGGGCCTTTATTAAGTGGATTGTTATATGTTTAGGATGAATGAAGACGTATGATGGGCGTAAGCTTCACGTATGCGGGGCGTAGTGGCAGCATTGGATGCGAGGGGCGAAGCACTTACGCGCAGCGTGCGCGAGCTATCTCAAAACCCTAATTTTTAGGGTTTAGGCCATATATATACATCATTATGTCCCAAACCCCAACCTCCTTATCAACCTCCTTAACTCAGAAACCCTAGAAACCTAACCTCCCTCATCTTTGTGTGATTTTGATCTTGTGAAGCGCATTTTAGTAGCTTCGAGCATAAAAGGAGAAAGAGGAAGTTGGTGAAGAAGAACTTGTGTAGCTTGAGCTTAAGGATCCGAGACATCGTCATCATTTAGCACTCATTTCAGGTAAAAAGCTCAAAACTTGCCTCATGAATGTTTAGATCTTATAATGGGGTTTTATACCTTTTTGGTCCCAAGAATGGAACTTTATGGTTCCAAATTCGTTTCTAGGCTTAGGGTTGCCACCCATCATGTCTAGTAATAACTTACACCTTACCTCTCATGGACAATATAAGAGTGTCTTATGTATGAGAAATGTGCAAGTTTTTGATCTTCTTTATTCCCTTCTTCTTTTCTCTAAAACCGTGAGTATGAAGGAGCTCTAACCTTTAAAGCTTGGTGCTTGACTTTGGTGTTTAGAAGACCTCTTGAGTTGTTCCCTTTAGTGCTTATTTCAGTTAAGCACTTAAAGTATTTAGACACTCAAGAATAGAAGAAGCGACTATCATTCTAAGTGCCTTACTCTTGATGGTGGATACTTGTAGAGAAATCATACACTTTGATTTTTTTCTATCTTCATTAACACCCCAAAACCAAGTGGGTTCAAAGGCTTCAAAGGCTATCTCTAAAACATCCTATGGTTGTTTTTATTTCATTCTAACCTCTATAAATGATCCATGATGGTGTGGTTTTGTTATGAACTAAAAATAAACTTGTTATTTTTAAATCTTCCATTGTCGGTTTTTGTGAAAAACAAACTTTTATTTCGTATCAAATCCCAACAGTGGTATCAGAGCCATCTTTTATATGTTAGAATGATTTTTTATGTTTGATAATCTTTCGTTTTTGAAAAACAAGCATGGATTTCTTTTAGTTAAGAAAAATCCATATTTGTCTTCTTTGGCAACTTCTTGGTTAAAATTGTTTATAAATAAACATTTTTCATGCATTTTGGTTATATAAAAGTTTCCTTAGAAAAAACAAAGAGTTGTTTTTTGTAATAGTTGATATGTTTTTGTGTATAAACAAGCCATTTGGACCTTTGTGTGGTGTTTGATTGACATTTATGTATTCATAAGATATAATAGATAAATAGGTATTTTTTTCATTTGTTGATTTGTTGTAATAAATTAGTTGGACTAGTTGTATTTTCTTTAAATGTAACAATATACAAAAATGACCACCTTAAATATGACTTAACCATTTAAGATAATAATCCCAACCATAAGCTTCTACTTTTGGCTTTGGGCTTAATTATAGTTTTAATGTTTTAAGTGTTGTAACTTTCACAACATGAAGATTTTAAGTTCCTTTTGCAAGCAAGAGTTGACTAGGCAAGTGGGAGCTTGAAGACTCTTTGAAGTGTCCCTTAAGTCCTTTAGGAAAGACTTAATAATTCTTGTGGTGACTCACATAAATTATTACTAGACATGGCTTGGTTTATACACATTATAATGCATGCTTGTGATGTTTATTTTATGTTAAATATATATTATGTTTTATGTATGAAAATGGTTTTTACATGTCAAATAACATTTTTTTCATAAGATAATATCACTTGGAGTTTGAGTAAAAAATATTTAAAAGATAACATAAGATGCTTATAAATGGATATTTATAAAAACGTTTTACCGGTTACCGGTTACCGGTTAAAACTCATTTTTTGTTGAATATAGTTTTATTGTAAAACTTATATATACCCAACTTTAAAATATTTGAAATGGTTTAAAAGATGTTTAAACATTATATATACTCCATGTCTTTATAATAAATAGGGAGTTTTTATTAAAAAGATTAAAATCGGTTTATAGCGTTATAGCGACAAATAATAAAACTAGTGATTTTTTTTTGCGTCGAAGCTTAATATATGATTTTGGTGTTTTCAACATGACGAAACATGTTGATATTATGTTTTATGCAGGCTAAATGAGATTTAAAACATAAGTATCATCACCCAAGTTTTGGTTTATGAAAATATGACTTTTATAATAAAATGCATAAAATTGAGTTTATAAAATAAAATGAGTTTATTCTATAAATTAATGATGTCATAAGTTTTTGTTTGTTAAAAGGTGATTTAAAATAGTGCTTTTATATCTCGTCCAAAACTCCAAGTCTTAAGCATAAAATAAAGTTTCATTAAGACTGTTACCGGTTCTTAAAACCGATCTACGACTAAACTTTAAAATACAGGATTTTAGATTATAATTTATCAGGGTTAATGGCAAATAAAAATGATGTTTTATTTGGCACCTCTAGAACCTCATAACAAGTGATATGAATTTTACAAAATGGTATATGAATTGTTGGGTGCATGCAATATTCATGAAGCCATATTTTTATAAACTATAATTGTAAAACATATATAAACCCTTATTTACTAAACTTCAAATCTATGCAATACATTTAAAATTCACTTGGGATTTTTGTGCAGTTCATATGGATTTTTGGGCCACCTTATTCATTTGAGTTGTCAAAAATAGTCAAGGAGTTTTTGTTTTTTTTTATGGGATAAAGATCACCTAACCATTTGTAAAATAGAACTCACATGTTTTTAAAATGGATGATTTGATCAATTTCTTATGTGATAAAGGTCGCCTAAGCATAAGAGTTTTGAGGCATAGATGGGATAAACATGTCAATCTAAACAATAGTTGTTTATGATCCCATAATCTAGGAGTTACATATCGTATGCAATTGGTAATCGCTACCTACCGAGTTTGATTAAGTTTATGGGATAAAGGTCGCCTAACCAATTACTTGTTTCGTTACTTGGATCCTAGACTTTCATAAATTAATGATTTAAGAAACAATATAAGGTATTAATTTTTTAAAGACTAAATACTGAAAATATTAAATAAAGCTTTGTTAAATTATGTTGATAACTGTTAATAATTTTACGCCCCGCAAAACCTCTCTCTTGATGAGTTTCAGGAGACAGTAACATTTGATGACTATAATTTCTATAACTGGTATAATATCTTAAGGTTCTAACTTTTAGATAAATACAAATTATATATACTGAAAGAACCCATATCTGAATAACCTTTGCAACCAGTTAGTCTGATCATGATACTTTGATGGGAGTATTATTGTGATAATGTTGATGTGTCTCACATCATACTGAAGAAATTAACAATGACTTGTAGAAAGTCTTGGATAATTATGAAACATATCAGATGTCTCATCAAGTAAAGAAGATATTCAATCATAACACTAGAAACAGCTTCAAGTCTGTTTAAGCATTGAATAAAAGGAAGTCTAAGATATTGTGCACTAATAATATATGATCCTATAGGGTCGCACCTTTATCAAGTTGACATATTTTGTATATTTATTATTAATATGATTATTAATATATAATATCAATTCTTGTATTTTTTTAATTAGGGAATAATTATTGTTTTGTGAAAACAATAATTATAAGAGAGTATTACTAGTTATTATTTCATATGATATGAATTAATAAGTCATTCACAACATTTTTGACTAGTTGGATTCTTTTGTCTTTTATGTAACAATCGGAAAGTTTTAGATCAAGCAAAGTCTAAATGTTAACCAAGTATGATTGAATTCACAATATAACTTGATGCATTAGAACTTTGAAAGCCTAGAGTGCATGCTTAGTTAACTTATACGTAAGTATATATATGGACACCCATGTTGAAGCAAGCTTATATAAGTCAAATTCTTGGACTAAAGCATAACATTTCTTAATATATATATATATATATATATATATATATATATATATATATATATATATATATATATATATATATATATATATATATATATATAGATTTCGGTTTTGGGAATCTAATCCCAAACCAAAAACCGAAAACCCCTTTCTCAGATTAAATCAAAACCGAAATCACACCCATGGAAACATTACAAGGCCGAAATCTTAGTTTGTCCCATTAAGGCCGAAAACCTTCCAATGTAAGACCTAAAAATATTTGTTTATAACACTAAAGGACCAAAATCATCATTAAGACTGTATACCAAGAGAATTTCGGCCAAACCTAGGCCAAAATCACCTCCTTTATGGCCGAAAACCCAATGGTGAATCATCCTAGGATGCTTCTAGTAGAATAGGGTTTGACTTTAAGATATGATATCCCACCTTTTCCCCATGCAAAGTTCATAGTCTCCAACGTAATTAACCACCAAATATCCATGAATTAACCCACAAATAACCAAGTAATGTCATCCACATAATCTAGTAACACCATATCACTCCTCCGTCCTTTTATTCACAGTAGAAAGCCTTCCTTTTTATTTATCATCTTCTTTCATTTCCTTTAACACTTTCATCTACATATTCCACCAAAACTCCTCTCAAGAGCAAGTTTGGTCCTTTTCAAAGATCATCATCATCATCAAGGTGGTTCTTAGAAATTTGGTAAGCAATTTCGTGAACCTCTAGTGTCTCTACACATTCTTATGTAAATTTCATCATTTTTACACACTCTACCGTGTGTTGACATTCTTAGGGCAATATAATCTTCAAGAAGTCCATCAAATGCATACTAGCGTCTTAGTCTCAAAATCTCCTTAACACTTCAAGTTACACGCAAGAAACACTCAAGGTGAGTTCATACCGCCATATTTTCATGTTTTTTTTGGAGGGGGGGGGGGATACAAGTAAGACTTTGTTTATCCCACAAAGAATTACATGTTTTTATCATTATGTTAAAGATAAAATATTATTTGCGGAAGTTATGGTTTATACTAGTTTTGGTATAAATATTTGTGATATACATATTGTTAAAACAAACATAATCTATATTATAAAATCATAAGAAAATTTATGGTTGTAAAACTACATGGTTCTATGAAACTTTTACTAAAAGTTAGCTTTTCTAACAAAAATGGTTACACTACAGTCATTTACAATTTGGTGAGTTACAACCCAAAAACATCTTTGAAATTCATATTTTGATACTAGATAAGAATACACATACACATTTATATAAAGGATTATATGAATATTTTCAACAAAACAAGTTAAACTATAAACATTATATTTTGACAGCTACACCACCATACGATCATTCTCAAAGGATACATATAATTACTCAAAAGTATAATATTTAACAATACGAGAAAAGGGATTCATAGTTCACGTAAATCTGTTAATGCTCTTATGAGACGTTCATTCACCATACCTACCTAGTGTACACCTTAAGTCCTACATTATAACCAGAGTCTCCTGGAGGGCGAGCGAGACCGTTGTGTATACATCTATACAAGATTGACAACCCCACACCTCAGCTGTTCGCTAAAGTTAGACCGGAAAGTCTAGGGTGACAAAAGTCTACCAATTCTGGAGCCTGAAGAAAGTCGTTCAGGCATATCAGTCATATCAAGCATGGTTATAATAACTCACATATGGATTAGCGAAACTACTTGGTTTACGGGAAAGAATTAAAGAAAATATTGGATATTCTGGAAAATTCTGGAAAAATACATTATTACTTTGAAAAGAAAAGATACAAAGGAATTACATACAATCCCAGTAGATATTAAAGAAAATATCGGATTTTCTGGAAAGATACATTATTACTTTACAAGGAAAAGATACAAAGGAATTACAGTTCATATTAAAGAAAATATCAGATTTTCTTGAAACAAACATTATTACTTTACAAGGAAAAGATACAAAGGAATTACTTACAATTACAGTTCATATTAAAGAAAATACCGAATTTTTTGGAAATATACGAAACCATTATTCACAAAACAGTTACAAACCCTTTTCATACAAAATGCTTATGAACTCACCAACTTATTTGTTGACACTTTTCATAATCACTTGTATTCTCAGGAAACTAGTAGACAGGTACTCAACCCTTCTTGAGGGTCGGCGTCGTTGTCTCATGTATTTCTAATTTTCAGTTATTTGTACTTAACTTTTGAACAAACAAAGTTTTATAAATAATGTAATACTTGAAATCTCAATGTATGAATATTTGTGTTTCTATGTTTCATTTATATTCAACTGTTATGATATTGTACATGAAGTCACTCCATCCGCCCCCATACGTTTCTGCGTTCTGGTTTGGGGTGTGACATTTTACCTAAAGACAATGTTTATATTTTATAAACTTGGAGTTTATAAAGAATTTTTCTTTTTAAAGAGGCATGGCCGAAACATGATGATGGTGTGGGTGGTTGCTTGTCAACCTTCCACCTTTTGTCTCCAATGATTCTAAAGGCTACTATCACTTTAGATTATTTTAATGGTTAGGCCTCACCTCTCATGGACTATCTAAGAGTGTCTTATGTATGAGAAATGTGCAAGTTTTTTATCTTCTTTCTTCCCTTGTTCTCTCTAAAGTCATGAGTATGAAGGAGCTCCAAACCTTTGAAGTTTGGTGCTTTACTTTGGTGTTTAGAAGACCTCTTGAGTTGTTCCCTTTAGTGCTTATTTGATTTAAACACTTAAAGGCTTTAGAGACTCAAGAATACAAGATGTGACTAGCATTCTAAGTGCCTTACTCTTGATGTTGGATATGTGTATAGAAATCATACACTTTGATTTTTTCTATCTTCATCTACACCCCAAAACCAAGTGGGTTCAGAGGCTTCAAAGGTTCTCTCGAAAACATTCTACGGTTGTTTTTATTTCATTCTAACCTCTATAAATGGTTCTATGATGGTGTGGTTTTGGTATGAACTAAAACTAAACTTTTAATTTTTAAAGTCTTCCGTTGCAATTTTTGTGAAAAACAAACTTTTATTTCGTATGAAATCCCAACACTTCGGAAGTTAGCCACCTTCGAAATTCAAGTAGCTTTGGATCCCTTCACACTTTGGACCCTCATTCCAGTTTTGGAGTTTTTGACTCCGGATCTTTTGTCAGTTTCGGACCCTTCTCATCTCGGATCTTCTACCTTCGTATTTTATACCCATCTCAGAACTTTTATAGCTTCGAATTTTTCTAGTCTCGAAATTTCAACAAGCCTCAAAACTTTTTCATCTCGGAACATCTGCACCTCAGAATTTCTACCACTTTGGGTGTCTTCCATTATCATCAAAGGCTTCTATAGTCTCTTCATTCAACAAGTCTAAGCTAATATTGGAAGTTCAAATTCACAACAACACACCTCGATTCTCGCAATCTGATACTCAAAAACAACCTGTTAACTACATATCAAGATGAGAGTTACATCCCCTCTTTTATATTTATTCATTTTGGGGGAGAATACATGTGCTAAATGGTATTTATCATACAAAATACATAAGTTTCATATGATATGCATGCTACATGTCTAAATTATTTCAAAGTTTCAAAGATTACTACACATGAATACCTTTATGCATAAGGCTTTACGCACATATACAAGTTGATAACTTTGAAAACACATTTTTGTATAAAAGGGAGTAATTTATACTTTGATAAATACATCAACCATACTCGACTTTTATGAACGTTATACTATGAAATTCATTATGCCAAGTAACGTAATTATAATTAAGTTAGGGCTGAGAGTTATTCACAAACTTTTGGTTAATGGCTTTTAGTGAGATGATACATTATTCATTAGTTGAGTCTAACCACTTAGCATGCCCCACACTACTATAATCGTTAATCTTTGGATCAAGGTACATATATATATATATATATATATATATATATATATATATATATATATATATATATATATATCTATATGTGGTTGACAACCCCACCTATGCTTGCTAGATACAACCTTCGACTGATCAATCGTAGCAGGTGATATGTGTACATTATCGTTACTACAACGTCCAATTAAGCGTTGCAGGGGGTAGTTTTCGTCAATAGCTCGATTATAGGACTCATTATAATTAGTATTAACTCGAATCTATCTCTCTCTCTCTCTCTCTCTCTCTCTCTCTCTCTCTCTCTCTCTCCCTCTCTCTCACCACCATTCATAAACTTGATTTGTTTGAAAAATCATTTTAAAGTATGAATTTACTTATACAAAGGATACATTCTGTATTTCAAGAAACTATTACAAACCCGTTTTAAAGTATGGATTTACTTATACAAAGGATATATTTTGAATTTCATGGATACTCAAGGGTTTATTACAAACATGGTTTAAAGTATGGATTTACTTATACAAATGATACAATTTGGCTTTCAAGAAATTATTACAAACATGGTTTAAGGTATCGATTTATCTATACAAAGGATACCTTTTGGGTTTCAAGAAACTATTACAAACGTTTTTTAATGTATATATTTACTTTTTGAAACAATTTCACAGCTATCATTATTGCAACTAGCAGAAAACCTGTGACTCTCACAAACCTTGTGTTAACTTTCAAATTACATGTATTCTCAGGAAGTAATAATCAAGCAATTCAGACGACGGATAATCAGGAAGCTCATGCAATTTTCTTTATTACTTTCTATTAGGGCCACCTAATTGTTTAAGGCAATTTATATATTAATCTATGATCTATAAGAACCTTGTATGCAAACATAAAATTGAAATACAAATGTTGTTTTGTTTATCATTGTACTTGTATTATATATTCAATTTGTATGTGATCCATGAACTTTTTCGCACAGCCCGACGTATTCTGCCGCCTCGGTCGAGGGTGTGTCAGAAGACATTAGGATGTCGGAATATTTAAGAGTTTGAACTTTATCTCAAAATTTTGGGCATTGAAGTTTGATGAATATCAGAATAACGAATAAAAATAGTTATCAGAGTAAAATCCCATAATCATATAGTTGCAGAAATATGGGTGGATGCGTTGCGATCATGTCGGCCCCTTCCCCTTCGAACCGGAAGTACCTGAAACCATAACCATAAACCGTAAGCATAACTCTTAGTGAGTTCCCCAAAATACTACATATCATAGATACTATTGGGCTTAGCCCTCACATTGGGCCCATCCCACCATAATAAGCCTAGCCCTCATATAATGGGCCTCGCCCAATATACCATGCAAGAGATACAATGACAATTAGCATCATACATAACATACATTGGGCCTAGCCCTTCCTGTTCCATGGGCCTAACCCAACATACAAATAGGTTGAACCCTTATACAATAGGCTTAGCCCAACATACGATGAAAGATTTACAAAGACAACTAGAATATAACATATCCTAGTGGGTTGGAATTGGTGCCTTCGAAGCATGGATACAGTGAGGTGACTCACCTGAATCCAGGATAACTGAAACACACGTGCTACTGCTACCAGGATCCTTACACTGAACACAACCAAGTTATCCTTAATCGACACTTAAGCTAATATCCTAAAATCCAAGGTCCAATCCATCTTCTATCATTATAATGGTAGCAGCTCATGGCCCACTTCCCAAAAGACCCAAGGCCCAAAAGAAGATTTCATAAGTACACCTTGCGTACAAGATTCGTACGCCTCGCATACTGCCTACTGTTGCATAATGTACAACTTAGCACAGCCTAAAACGGGGAATCTGTGCGTTACGCTGAACGTATGCATATGTACGCCCAACGTACTCACTGGATGACCAAAACTAACATTAACCACTTAATACTTAAGACCAAAACGTCCAAACTCAGATCTAACATCTAAATAAGGTCTTAATCCATAAACTTGCCAACGTTACTCCTTTGCATGTCTTAATGGGATCCAAAACCCATTTCTATCCATTGAAGCCCATAAAATGAACACCAATTCTAGCATGATTCATCAAAACCCATCAAGATGACATTTTTATGCACCAACAACCCCAGAAATGCTAAGATCTAACACTCTAAGCTCCTGGAGTACCTCATGCTCACAACGATGACTCAAGGGACCATAACATGCTCATAACAAATCCATAAACTAGATCTAAGCAATGAATTAAATGGGTTAAGACTTTATACCTCCTGGAGGCTATTAAAGATGATAAGAGCTTAGATCTACAAGCTTTAAGCCAAGAAATGCTTCTTACAAGATCTCCTTCTTCTCCAAAGCACATCAAAAATTACACCAAGGCTTGAAATTCACACAAGAAAAGCTATGGTTTCGAATTTACGGTTAAATGGAATGTATGCAGAAGATAAAAGGTTTTGAAAATGAGTTAAGGCCTTTAAATAGAGTCCAAGACCCTAAATTAAGGTTTGCGCCTGACGCGAGTATGCCCTATGTACTCCTAGTACGACCAACCTACTCTAAAGAAGTGATTAACCCAGCCTGATACGGTCGACGTACTCCCTGTACGCCCAACGTACACGGCTTAACCCAAATTCTTACTAATTTCCAAACGCCATAACTTCTTCGTTATAACTCTGATTTCGATGATCCTTATATCCACGGAAAGGTAATAAGAAGCTCTAAATACTACCAACTCTCATTTTCCTTAAAACCTTTCGAACTTAAATCCAAAATTCATGAAAGGCCTGCACCATCACTTTACTAATGTACCGTTGGTCTCCAAAGAACAAATCGAACTCTTGGTACCCACATCCTACATTATCCATAACTAAAAGGGTTTAAACCTCTCTTTCCCTAAGGCCCGAAGCCTTATGATAATTGATATTCATGCCACGACCTCGGATTATAAAATGATTTGAAACATGGTGTTACATAAACATATGACATAGTAATTTTTTTGTTGCCTTGATCACAACGCATGTAATCACAGGAAATGCAGATGATGAAGACACAATGTTTTTGTTGGTTTTTAGTTATTAGGTTATTTTTAGTGCTCTGTTATGAACTTGAACTTCAATATTAATGATGTTTTTCCACAAATATTTGTCAAAATTGATCCCCTTTGATCCTAAATGTCAAATAATTGTCGCGGGAACAAATTGATGAAAAAATATGCATTTTTCGGTGTTATCTTTTTCCTTAGTTACACACTATGTATGGATTTCTACTTCCTTAAGTTCAAAATTTTGAGTTTAGCTTTTGGAAATTCTATATGTTTAATGTCATGATACTTTTTACTTAATTAGTTTATGTAACTATGTACAAGGTTTGATGTGAAATTCATATGGGAGTATTATGTTAGTGCTACATGTAAGGGAGCTTTATGATCTCTAGAAACAAAAGCAGCTTTATGATCTCTAGAAATAAACGCAGTGCACGTTTTGTTACCAATTCAACAATATCATTGTGATTTTTAGAATGACGGATTGTATTCTTATCTTAATGTTTCTTCTGACAACTTCCCACTCATGAATAAACTTAAAAAACTTTCTCATATCATCTTGGAATGTTGTGTGCGTTTTCTTCAACAAACTCACTTCATTTTCTCCGTTAGCCCATTGCTTCTCAAAGTTTGTGTAAATTTCATTCCAATGTGTGACGACTTTGTTTATAAGATTCCATTTGGAGTTACATTGGTCGGAGGTCCGATAATCTGGACTTCGACCCATTGCCCTACAAAAGCGCTCCGTGATACTTAACCAAAACTGATCATGATTTTGACACCATTTCCTGTGCCACCATCTGCAGATATGTCGGCCCTTGCTAACTCAACTTATTTTTTTTGTGTCCATCTTCTCGGATCAGCCTTCCTTTTCTTTTGTTGTTGAGGTTGTTGTTGTTGTTGTTCGTGTTCGGTTGAAGGTGTGAATGGCGATTGCGGTGAAAATTGGGGTTGAGATGGTTGGTTTTGAATTTGAGCTTGGAAATGGAATTGTTGGAGCATTTGGAATTGTAAATAAATAGCTAGGAACACTATCCATTTGTGGCAAGTAAGGTGGTGGTGATGACGGATCATAGCCAAAAAGTGCGTAGGCGTTGTTAACATTTTGGTTTGAAGCATTTTGTTTGGAAGAATTTGGGTTGTTGGAAGAAGACATTTTCAAAGAAACAATTGTTATATTGAGAGTGTATTGTGTGGTAATTTTTTTGAAATAAGTTGTATATATAGTTGATTAAACAAGAAAAGAAATTAAATATGTCAAAAGTAGCCGTTGCCAAACGTTGGCAACATTCACTTCTTTAAATCACCACAAAACTCAAAATTTTCCCATTGGTAAAGGTCCACCGGCGGTGAAATGCCCTTCATGGCGTGATGTTCATCGATAGTGAAAGGGTGCCACGTCGGACATTGCCGGTAAACCCTCTACGACACCGTTCAATTTAATAATTTTGTTTTTCATTTTAGATGAATCAAAAATAAAGAGAAATATGTGATGGAAGAATCAATTGTACTTCAAGAAAAACATTTAAAAAAAGAATGATAAAGATAAGTCAGTTATCTGTGTGAATAATTTACGATTTAATTACATGTGATAAACACATAAATAATAATAAAGCTTATTTAATATTCACATATGATTAATATGTGAAAAAAAGGTGATGAAACTTTGTGTGTAATAATCTATGAATATAACTAGTGTTGTGGTATACTCGCATACCAATCCTTTCTTCACATAAATATTCATAAACTTATTGATGTTTTGAAGTTTCCAAGCTAGTAAAATCTACGGAGAAAGCTACGGTGATACACTCAACATGCTAAAAATAGTAACGGCGAAGGAAGAAAGGATATCACAAAAGATGTCAAAGAAGGTTGTTGTTCCAAAGGTGATGTAATTCATGTCATGGTGTCTATATCGTGATGGCATCAAAGTCACAACGTGGGAAGAAAGGTCATGTCATGCAAACTAGGAGTTCTAGAAAACAAATGATTTGTTTGTTGATGCGTGATTCCGGGACGGAATTATCTTAAGGGGGAGAGAATTGAAACGCTCGTGTTTCTGAGCTAAGCATTAATGATGATGTAATAATCTAAGTTAACCGTTGTAACCTATTTTAAAGTAATAAAGATGAATTAGTTGAGTATTATGTAACTTATGTGATTTTATGTGGTGTGTGTGTGTGTGTATATATATATATATATACACACACACTTGTTTGTAAAGATATAATAAAATAAGCATCAAAAATAAAATGTTAGATAATCCCGATATCGATGAAGAAAGTTGTAGTGGTCGTAAAAAGAATTTTGGACATATAAAGGACGCCGAAATCCGAGTTATAACGAAGAAGTTATGACATGTCGAAGTTTCGCGACAGAACCGGCACGACAATACGTGACGTAAATAGTGAATTAACGATATAGGGATTTTTAGCCCTAGTGGTCTAAATGAACGTCGTAGTGTTCGTTAAACCGAGAGTGTGCATGAAAAGAACACCCAAATCTTAGTTCGTATGAGGAAATTATGATTTTTCTAAGTTTCGGCTTTGTAGTATGCATCCAGGAGTTCAAATAATAGATCGAGCGATTTCTAGCCGACACAACCTAAACAAGAATAAAAGATATTATTAATAGTAGCGCAACGGTAAAAAGACTGATGAAACCAGACGTCAGATGAAGGAGTTATGAATTTTTAACGGACTTTTCCTGTCCCGGCCTGCTAAAAATACAACTTTAACAATAGATTCAAAATTAGCCGACGGAGTCTAAATGAAAGTTGTAGATTACGGTCTCATGTACGAGTGGATAGAAAGAACGTCAAAAAAGAGCTCGTATGTGAAAGTTTTGAATTTTAGAAGTCGAGACGAGAAATTGCGAGCTGGATGCGAGGGGTGAGCCCAACATACCTTCAGACGCCATGCCTATCGAAGTATGCCCTGCGTACGACGATGGGTATGCTACGCGGTTTGACTTTTCCTGCGACTCCAGGACGTCCACGATGCTCCACCGAAGATTCGACGCCTGTTACTACGCCCCGCGTAGATCCGAGGTACTCCCCGCGTACTGCGAGACCTCTTCGCCTACATAAGGGGTGTGAGGGCCAACATATTTTTCATACATTTTGCCAACTCTCTTTCACTCTCTAACATCTATCAAGTCTTCCGAAATACCCCCCGAAGCCTAGGAAACCTCCCTAGTATTAGAAGAAAGCCCTGGAGCGGCCGAAGGCTCCGGGAAAAAGAGTTTCTCGGTTTGAAACTTTGCCCGCGTAGAGGCCGGTTTTCAAGCAAACCTCCAGGTTTCGTCAAAGAAGATTGTTTTAAGAAGCGAAGTGCTATCTAAATCACTCCTTATCAGGTGAGTGTATAGTCACTTTCATCTTACACATAGATATGACGTACTTTATATAAATTAAGTGATATGTGTATATTTATGATCTGTTTACTTAAAACCTATGCTGGAAGAAAGATATGCACCTCTTTCTTTTCAGATCTGAGCTTTTCTTTCAAATTTAAACCTTTTTCTACAGATCTGAACTGTATATGTATTTTTGTTAGATCTAGACCTTTTTCTTCAGATCTAAACTATATATGTATTTTTACTTTGAAGATCTATGTTGGGTGAAAGATTTAAACTATATATGTATTTTATATCTACAAATATGTTGGGTAAAACATGGGTAGATGAAATAGGCGGTGTGTAATGAAATAAAAAGATGAGAGGCCTCGATGTTGACGTTGATCCAGTCATCTAGCGGAGTATGGATGACGACCACATACTTTTCTAGGAAGTCCAATGGAACGCTAGCAGACTCGCGACCTGTAGGTGTTTGTGAACGATGTGTTCACCGGTGTACCCCATCCCCCCCTATGGTTGCCTTACGAACATTTATGGCTGAGTAATCCCCTTAGTAGTAGTATCCATCCCGATGAAATTCCTTAAGATAGGTCCCTTATAATACATGCTTTAGGGACGTAAGGTGAGGATAACGGGAACGGGTAATCGAGTTTAATGATTGTTGAAAATAATAAACTTATTTATTGTTGGTTGAAAACCCTATATGCTCACCAAGCTCCCCAACCTGACCCACTCAGTTTCTTGTATTATAGGTAGTGGCAAAAGCATAGTTAGATTATCTTACGATAGATTATGGATTTATAGGCCAGTATAAAATAAATAGAATGTTGTAAGGCCTATAATGTTTTGAGGCCAATTTTGTTTCGTGGCCTATAATATTTTGTTTATGCTTCTGATCTGTATCGACGCTGGCATCCCGAATGTACTGAAAATACATTTCATTAAGAAATGCTTTGATAAGTTTTTATCATATTTTGTTTTGGGAACAAATTCCACAACACTTTTCTTTGAAAGATTACTCTGATTTTATTATAAGAGCATAAACAAAATCGGTCTTTTCTGGCCGTAAAAATGGGAATCTCATAGTTGGTATCATAGCATTAGTTTAAGCGAACTAGGAATTTGAAGGATTTATAGACTTAAACTTAGGATGCTAAGTCATGATCGTGAGATGAGTGTCTTCCATATTTTAGACACCAGCACTAGTTTATTTTAGAAAAGATGCCTAAAATGTTTTTATGTGCTAAATGCTTTATGTTTGCCTTGTATGTTATTATTTGTTCGGATCTATGGTTTGTTACCGACCGGATCTGGAAACCTTATGTGTTCAGGATTCTAAGCGTTTGAATACGATATTAGAACTAGCATGTAATCTTTCAGAGTGATAAGGAGAATTAAACATCTACCGTAAATAAGGATCTAAATTCACCTACTTTGGTGTATAGATCGAAATGGAAAAACCCCGAAGTGAAGCTGGAAACGCAAATGAAAACAGAAACCAATGGCAACGTGCCCAAGTGATTGAGCTGGTGCCGATAGTAGAAGCCGCACGAGAGCCAGTCATGATGGCCGGAGTACAAGCCATGATTTGGGTAATAATGCCTGAACAAAGGGAAGAAATGAGACAACTGTTGCTGAATAACATGGATGAACCTTCGATGCCTGTTGAACAACCAGATCTGAATGATGGACAGTCAGAGAAAGGAAATTACAGTCACACCGTCAGTCAGGTGGAACCCCCAGTGGTGAGAAGTAACGACCTGGAAAGGGAAATCGACAATGATTGACATATGTATAAGAACTTTTTGGGTGCCAAACCACTAAGTCTTTTCGAAAACACAAAGCATGTGGAGATTATGGACTAGATCTCCAAAATGGAGATTGTATTTGAAAGATGCAACTGTAGTGACAAGAAGAAAATCGTGTTTGCGATTTGACTATTGAAGATCAGAGTCTTGAGCTGGTGGAAATTGTTGGCGAATACGATGCCACAAGGAGAAGCTTTGAAGATGTCTTAGGAAGTGTTCATGGAGCATTTGAAGATGAAGTACTGCTCCGAGATAGATCTGATCAATCTAAACAATGAGTTCTAGAACTTGAAGAAGGGGAAAATGAGTGTTGATGACTATGCTATTGCGTTTGCTGAGAAGATAAAGCTATTTCCTTACTTGGTGCCGACTGAACTCAGCAAGATAGAGAAATTTGTTAACGGATTGCCATCAGACTTTGGCCCAATAGTCAAAATGATAAGCACGTTGAAGGCAGCCGTTACAGTAGCCAAGGATGTTGAGACCTAGTTAAAAGAAAGGGGTCTAGAGAGAACGGAGGTCAGTGAGAAGAGGAAGTCCAAAGGATCTTCGAGATCCAACAAGAAAAGTAAATCCTCGAATTTTAGTTCGATAGGAGGAGGAGGCAAAGCGAAATGGTTTGAAAAGTGCAAAAAGAAGCACTATGGCAAATGCGACGGGGAGGTCACTTGTTTCAAGTGTGGAAAGCCTGGGCACTATGCCAATACGTGCACCTTCAACAAGAAAGTTTCTTATGGGTGAACGAGGAAGGGCACATCTTGAGGGACTGCCCGAAGAAGAAGGAGGCAACAAGGCCTAATGTTCCACCGAAGCCAAAATCCAAAGCTTTCTAGATGACACTCGAAGTCGCGAAGGAAACAGCGGACATCGCTTCATGTACCTTTCTTGTAAATGGATTGCCTGCCAATATATTGTTTGATTCTGGAGCAAATTACTCCCTTATATCACACAAATTTGGTGGAAGACTAGCATTACCTATAGAAAAACTTGATGATGCTCTAGTGGTAGGAGTTGCCAGTGGAAAATTCATACCTGTTAGCGATATCATTAGGAATATCAGCATCGACTTGAACAGAAACAAATTCGACGAGGAGTTATTACCTATTGAGCTGAATGGTTTCGACATCGTACTGGGAATGGATTGGCTTAGCGCCAATGATGCAGGGATATTGTGCAAAAAGAAGATAGTAAGGGTAAACCCGCCTGGAAAAGAGTCGTTTGTGGTGTATGGGGACAAACACAGAGTAAATTCTGGGATCATTTCCCCAATGAAAGCCAGAAAATGTTTGTCCAAAGGGTACACATCATACATGGCATTTGTCATCGATGCTAAGAAGGAGAAAACGGAAATGAAAAATATACCAGTGGTGTGTGATTATCAGGAAGTCTTTCCAGAGGATCTTCCTAGATTACCCCCTGATAGACAAGTAGAGTTTTGAATAGACTTGTTACCAGGAATGACACCAATAGCAAAAGTACCACACCGATTGGCACTGACAAAGATGAAGGAGCTTATGACGTAACTTCAGGAGTTGTTGGACAATGGTTTCATTAAACCAAGTTCATAACCCTGGGGAGCTCCGGTGTTATTCGTAAGGAAGAAAGATGGAAGCATGAGGATGTACATAGACTATAGGGAGCTAAACAAGGCAACAGTGAAGAACAAGTACCCATTGCCAAGGATTGATGACATGTTCGATCAGTTGTAATGTTCGAGGTATTTCTCCAAGATTGATCGTAGGTTAGGATATCATCAGTTGAAGGTGAGAGGACAGGATATTGGGAAAACTGCATTCAGAACGAGGTACGGAAACTATGAGTTCTTGTTTATGTTGCTTGGACTAACAAATGCTCTAGCAGCATTCATGTATTTGATGAACAGGGTTTGTAACCCATTCCTCTATAAATCCATAATAGTGTTCATAAATGACATTCTGGTCTACTCAATGAACCAGCAGGAAAATGGCAAGCACCTACGAGAAGTGTTAGAAGTTCTGAAAAAGGAGAAGTTGTACGCAAAGTTCTCCAAATGTGATTTTTGGATTCGAGAAGTCCAATTCTTGGGTGATGTGGTTAACCAAGAAGGATCATGGTTGAACCAACAAAGATTAAACTTGTAATGAAGTGGGAATGACCGAAAAGTCCCACAGGGATCCGAAGTTTTCTAGGATTAGCTGTATATTACCGAAGGTTTATCCAAGGCTTTTCTTTGATCGCTGCTCCATTGAAAGCTTTGATCCATAAAGGAGCTACTTATACTTGGAGCGAGAAGCACGAGGAAGCATTCGAGAAGCTAAACAAGAAGTTGTGTGAAGCACCGATTCTTTCTCTGCCCGAGGGAGTTGAAGACTTTTCAGTTTATAGTGGTGCATATGGAGTTGGGTTAGGTTGTGTTCTGACCCAAAGGGATAAGGTGATGGCATATGCATCGAGACAATTGAAAGAACACAAAAAGAGCTACCCCACTCATGATCTGGAGTTGGTAGTGGTAGTATTTACACTAAAGATATGGAGTCATCACCTTTACGGCACAAAGTGCAAACTCTTCACTGATCATAAGATTGTTTAGTATCTCTTTGATAAAGAAGATTTGAACATGAGGCAACGATGCTGGCTAGAGTTGCTTAAGGATTATGACTGTGAGATACTTTACCACCTTGGTAAAGCAAATGTTGTAGCTGATGCTTTGAGCCGAAAATGAGCCTTGAAAAGAAAAGGCCAAGAGCATTAAGAATTGAAGTTTTCTCAATGATTGTGGAAAGCATCAAGAAAGCTCAGGAAGAAGATTCAAAGAAAAATGACCAAAATAAAGAGCGTTTGGGAAAAACGGTGGTGTTCGGTACGAGTAATCAAGGATTGAAGGTATTCCAGGATAGGATTTGGGTACCTTAGACGGGAGGAATAAGAGATCTTTTGATGGAAAAAACTCACAAGACCATGTACTCGATTCAACCCGGCAGCACAAAAATGTATAGGGATCTGAAACCCTACTACCGGTGGCCGACGATGAAGCTCAATGTTGCGAAGTATGTGGCGGAGTGTGTGACATGTGCGAGAGTTAAGGCACAACACCAGAAATCATATGGGGGCTTAGAACCTTTACATGTACCCATGGGTAAATGGGTAGAAATTACCATGGATTTTGTCAAAAAACTGCCCAGAACAAATGACAGTCACGACATGATTTGGGTGGTCATTGATCGTTTCACTGAGACTGCACACTTCATAGCATCAAATGAAAGATGGTCTATGGATAAGCTTTCTATTGCTTACGTGAAGGAAGTGGTAAGACTTCATGGAGTTCCTTTAACGATTGTATCAGATCGTGATAGTCGTTTCACGTCAAGGTTTTGGAGGAGTCTGCAAGAGGAATTGGGTAGGAAGTTGTGTTTAATTACAACCTACCATCCGCAGACCAATGGTCAGAGCAAAGGAACAATTCAAATGTTGGAGGATATTTTGAGAGCATGTACCCTAGAATTTGAAGGTAACTAGGATGAACATTTACCTCTGGTAGAATTTTCCTACAACAATAGTTACCATTCGAGCATCAAGATGACACGTTATCAAGCTTTATAGGGACAAAAGTGTCATACGCCGTCATGTTGGCTTGAAGCCGGAGAAAATCAGTTTATGGGCCCCGAGATAGTCCATCAGACTGCTGAAAAAATGAAGGTGATTAGGGAAAGGATGTTAGCAGCTCAGGATCGTCAAAAGAGCTATGCTGACAAGAAGAGACGACCGGTGACATTCAAAGTTGGAGATTTGGTTTGGCTTAAAGTCTCACTATGGAAGGGACTTATAAGCTTTGGGAAAGTAGGAAAGTTGAGTTTGAGGTTTATTGGACCGTTCAAAGTTCTTCAAAGGATTGGGAACCAAGCTTACAAACTAAAACTACCAAAAGAACTAGATGGTATTTGTAACATCTGGATTTCCAGGTATTATTTTTATTCTTTTATTATTTTGGGTGTTGTGAGGAGACTCGGTGAGTTGGGGTCTAAACTCGCCGAGTAGGATCGCGGTTATGCAAGCGGGTTCGCGTCTGGACTCATCGAGGGGAGTCTTCTCACTATACGTTACCTAGAGTTGTATGCTGTGTGGGCCAGAGGGTCTTTTATGCTATGTATGAGATTATGTGTTATGTGTATGTTGTATGATGTTATAGACCGGACCAAAGGGTCCAACGATATAGACCGGGCCAGAGGGCCCAACGAGCTATGACCGGACCAGAGGGTCCAACGAGCTATGGGACTGGAGGGTCCCGCTGAGACACATCGACCGGAGGGTCGTATTATAGCTTCGAGTGGCGTATGTGTTGTATGCGGTATTTTGGGGAACTCACTAAGCATTTATGCTTACAGTTGTTGCGTTATGTGTTTCAGGTACTAGTGATGAGCGCGGGAAGGCGTCGGCATGATTCGTACATACATGTTGGAGATTTCGTTTGAGATTCTGGGGAGATGTTTTTTGATGATAAAAATTGATACAATGTGTTTTGACAATATTTTATGTGTAAATGAATGTTTTAAAAATGAAAAATTGTTTTGAAAATTTACGTTGTTACAGTATTGATAACACATTTCATGTCTGTTATTTGAGGAAGTTCACAGGAGAAGTTCCTAACATAATTCCAATTTCATAGTTAAGGATGGATGAGAATAAGAGGCTAATCAAAGAGCCCGAGGCAATTGTTGACCGTAAGATGAAGAAGTTTTGACGCAAGTTGGTCGACTTAGTGCTTGTACGATGGAAATATTCGAATGGGCCAAATCTCACCTGGGAAACGGAGAGTGACATGATGAGTCACTATCCTCATTTGTTTGTTGATGCATGATTCTGGGACAGAATCATCCTAAGGGGGAGAGAACTGTAACGCTCGTGTTTCTGGGCTATGCATTAATGATGATGTAATAGTGTAGGTCAACTGTTGTAGCCTATTTTAAAGTAATAAAGATGAAGTACTTGAGTATTATGTGAATTATGTGATTTTACATGATATATATACACACTTGTTTGTAAAGATATAATAAAATAAGAGTCAAAAATAAAATGTTAGATAAGCTCAATATCAATGAAGAAAGTTGTAGTGGGTGTGAGAAGAATTACGGACACATAAAGAACACCGAAATCCGAGGTATAACGAAGAGGTTATGGTTTGTCGAAGTTTCGTGACAAAACAGGCACGAAACTACGTGATGTAAATAGTGAATTTACGATAGAGTGCTTTTTAGCCCTAGTGGTCTACATGCAAGTCGTAGTGTTCGTTAAACCGAGAGTGTGCATAAAAAGAACGCCCAAATCTGACTTTGTATGAGGAAGTTATGATTTTTCTAAGTTTCGGCTTAGCAGTATGCAGCTCGGAGTTTGAATAATAGATCGAGCGATTTCTAGCCAACACAACCTAAACGAGAATTGAAGATATCGTTAATAGTACCGTAACTGTAAAAAGACAAATGAAAGCAAACATCGGATGAAGGAGTTATGAATTTTTAACGGACTTTCCTGTCCCGGCCTGTTAAAAATATAACTTTAAAAATAGATTCAAAATTAGCCAACAGAGTCTAAACGAAATTTGTAGAGTACGGTCTCACCTTAGAGTGGATATAAATAATGTAGAAATTGGACATCGTATGCAAAAGTTATGAATTTTAGAAGTCGAGAAAAGAAATTGTGAGATGCATGTGAGGGGTACACCCAGCGTACCTTCGGACACCCTGCATATGAGGATGAGTACACCGCGCAGTTTGACTGTTCCTACGGCTCCGAGACGTCCACGATGTTCCACTAAAGATCTGATGCGTGTTACTACGCCCCGTGTAGATCCGAGGTACGCCCCACGTACTGTGAGGCCTCTCGGCCTATATAAGGGGTGCGAGGGCCAGCCGATTTTTCACACATTTTGCCAAGTCTCCTTCACTCTCTAACATATCTCAATCCTTCCAAAATACCTCCGAAGCCTAGGAAACCTCCCTAGCATTAGAAGAAATCCCCGGAATGCCCAAAGGCTCTGAGAAAACGAGTTTTTCGGTTTGAAACTTTGCCCGCGCAGAGCCCGATTTTTAAGCAAACCTCCCGGTTTCGTCAAAGAAGATTGTTTTAAGAAGCGAAGTGTTGTCTAAATCACTCATTATCAGGTGAGTGTATAGTCACTTTCATCTTACACATAGATATGAAGTAGTTTATATAAATGACGTGCTATGTGTATATATATTATCTGTTTACTTGAGATCTATGTTGGATGAAAGATTTGTACCTCTTTCTTTTCAGATCAGAGCTTTTCTATCAAATGTAAACCTTTTTTTTTCAGATCTAAACTGTATATGTAATTTTTGTCTGAAGTAGACCTTTTTCTTCATATCTTAATTGTATATGTATTTTTACTTTGAAGATCTGTGTTGGGTGAAAGATTTTAACTATGTTTTTCAGATCTAGACTATATATGTATTTTATATCTACAAATATGTTGGGTAAAACATGGGTAGATGAAACAGGCGGTGTTTGATGAAATAATATGATGAGAGGCCTCGATGTTGACGTTGATTCAGTCAGCTAGCGGAGCATGGAGGACGACCGCATACTTTTCTAGGAAGTCCAGTGGAATGCTAGCAGGCTCGCAACCTGTAGGTGTTTGTTAACGATGTGTTCACCAGTGTACTCCATCCCCCCCCCATGGTTTCCTTACAGACATTTATGGCTGAGGAATCCCCTTAACAGTAGTGTTCATCCCGATGAAATTCCTTAAGATAGTTCCCTTATAATAGATGCTCTAGGAACGTAAGTTGAGGATAACGGGAACGGGTAATCGGGTTTAATGATTGTTGAAAATAATAAACTTAATTGTTGGTTGAAAACGATATATGCTCGTCAGGCTCCCCAGCCTGACCCACTTTGTTTCTTGTATTACAGGTAGTGGTAAAATCATAGTTGGATGATCTGATGAGAGATTATGGATTTATAGGCCAGTATAAAATAAATAGAATGTTGTATGGCCTATAATGTTTTGAGGCTAATTTTGTTTTTTGGCCTATAATATTTTGTTTATACTTTTGGTCTGTATCGACGATGACATCCCAAATGTACTGAAAATACATTTCTTTAAGAAATGCATTGATAAAATTTTATCATATTTTGTTTTGGGAACAAATTCCGCAACACTTTTGTTTGAAATATTACTCTAATCTTATTATAAAAGCATAAACGAAATCAGTCTTTTATGGCCGTAAAAATGGAGATGTCATATCATCCCCAAAAAATCTTGCAAGCATGTATGGTAGGTCACAAAAAACTCCTGGCGTGATTATGCTCCAAAGGTAGAACAAATTATGTGAAGGCAACTTGTATCCATGATGTTTGTGGTTAATAGTGAAAGTGACAAGGCGATGTAAGAACCGATAGAGAGGAGACCGACTCTGTCCTTCACAAGCATCTCGCGAATTATACTCGTGATTGGAAATTCTTCTCTAGCACTGTGCGTCATGCAATCCTGTAATAAAATCTCGAACACATCCTTGTAGAAATAAGATAAAAATAGGGTGATTGTGTTTCCTTTTCACTATATAACCCCATTCTCCAAGAAAATGCATGAAGTTTTTATTCTCTATAAACACCACCCAATCGGAATGCAAGGGCCCTGTTGTATGTTGGGTCGGTTGTCCGTTCTTCAAAACTGACTGTGGCAAAGAATTCAACGGATAATTCCCGAAAAAACATGCTCTTGAATAGAAAATAAATTGTGTCACCCATTACATTGGAAAGTGAAACCTTCTCCTACAAATAACTTTGTCCATTATCTTTCCACTTCCGCTACCATACCAACCCCACATAGCCATGACCAATAGACAAATGGTGTCAATGCAAACTCCCGATTGTACACCCATCCTAACTTGTTTGCATAATTATTGAGCATTGTTTGCGAAACATTTTGAGGAAATCGGTATAATGGATGTATACTTGGAACATAAATGTGTGCTTATTGTCTTCCGGAATTGAACGCCTTGGTCCCATGGTACCTGAAAAAGTAACAGCAAACAAAACATCAAAACCACCAAGCCATTAAGCAATAAGCAGAAAACTGGAAAACTGTTCGCCCAATTTTCACATCGTGGTCACGAAGACCATGTCGTGATGTTGGTTCGTGACGAAAAATGAAGTCGTTCATTATAAGGTGAAAGCAAACTCAAATCAATTTTTGGGGTTTGTGTAATCTGCTATTCTAAGGCTTTTTAACATTCATGCAACCACAATTTACTTGACAAATCGACTCAATTGTGCCATTAAAGCTTTAAGAACAAACCCAAAGTCAAAATGCCTAAAAATATAGGAAATTAAAAATTAATAAACTTGTAGAACGTACCTTTTATGATGTAATGTAGAAGAGAAGCAAGAAAATCAAAGAATTAGCCGAAATCAATGTGTGGGGGGATCGGTTCTGATATCAAGTCGTAATGTATGAACAAAAGAGTTTGAAGAAAGCAATTGATATGTTGACTGAAGTTCATGACTTTTGACCACTCCATGTCATGAATTTAGGCTTTATGTCATGGAACATGGTTGGGCTAATTTTTATGGGTTGTTTCAGAGTTAGGCTCAAAATTTTGAATTTGGGTATTAGTCTTTAGTCCACATGATCCATAAAACTAGTCTTTTTCCTCTTCATTTAATTCATGTCAAATATGATTATTATTAAAAATTGTTAATAAAAAGATTTTGTTTACGAAAACGACCCCACACTTGATTTTTACCTTTTTATAAAAATCAAAATGACTATGATTATTTTCTATCGTGATAAATATGCAAAAATCCAAAACGCAAAAACTAAAAGAAAAATAAAAAGAAAAACGCAAACAGAGCTCAGGTTGCCTCCCGAGAAGTACTTCTTTTTTTAGGAGTCATGAGTCAGACACTGTGCCACCCTACGTTGAATCGGTTGGGATTGGGCTCTCTACTAGCACCTTTTGCTATTTCGATTTCTTCTTGTACGCTTGCACTCTTCTTAAATAAGCTTTCTTAGAATCCTCCTTTTTCACTTTAAAATCGCCTTCTTCGTGCTTTCGTTTCACCCCTTTATTCTTCATAACAAGTTTAGGCCCTTCTTTTTCTTTTTGTACCTTCTTATCTTCGACATCCTCCTTATCCACGGTTGGTTGTATCAAGTCTTGTGTATCTTCTTCTTCTTCATCACTTGACATCAAACTTTCTTCACTATCCTCACTAACTAAAGAACTTGGAGTTTTATAAGCAAATACTTCAAAAACAATTGGAATTGAAGCTCTAGGCTTAGTTCGCTTGACTTGTTGTATTATTTGAATTTCTTTTTCCATTAATTTCTCTAACTCTTAAAGCTCTTTTACTTCATCCATAAAGAATACTTCATTTTGAGCATAATCATTCTTGAATCTGTCTTCTACTCCAAATGTCATTTCTTCACTCCCCACTTGCAATGTAAGTTTTGACTCACGAATATCCACCAAGGCTCGTGCGGTATTATGAAAAGGGCATCCAAGGATAATTGGGACATCTTTATCCTACTTCATGTCTAACACTAAAAAGTCGGTTGGAAAAATAAATCTTCCAATTTTTACCAATATGTCCTCCATTATGCCTCGAGGATGAGTCACTGAACGATTATCCATATGAATCATGATTCTAGTAGCCTTCAATTTCTCGAAGATGGAGCTTTTGATAAAATGAATAGGTCATCAAATTTATACTCGCTCCAGAATCGACTAAAGCTTATGTCTTCATATTATTTTTGAACTCACATGGAAGTGTAAGGCGTCCAAGATCTCCCATCTTCCTTGGTATCCCTTCCATAATAACCTTAGAACTTTGCTCACTAAGGACTACCTTGGAGGTTTTTTCTAGTTGTTGGCGAGTATCGAGTAAATCTTGAACAAATTTGGCATATTCAGGTACTTGTGCCAAGGATTCAATAAAAGGAGTATTGATAGGAATACCTTTAACTTGCTTCATAAACTTTATATGTTCTTGCTCCATCCAGTGAGCTTTGGATCGAGAAGGAAATGGTAGTGGAGGTTGATAAGCTTGAACATCAACACAATTATTTTGCCCAGATCGAGACCACGTCGTGACGACGGTAATTCAGCAATAATTTTGTCTTCGACTTTCGACCGCTTTGTCTGTGATTTGGGTTGCTTTGTCTATTCTTCCAAGGCTTCTAAAAACATAGATATGGTGTCTGTGACATCCCCAAAATCTCGGCCAGAAAAGACCGGTTTCATTTATGCTTTTTAAACATTTTCAGAGTAAATCCTTTTGATTTTAAAAGAGATGCAGAATTTGTTCCCAAAAACAAAACATGATAAAATATATTTTTATCAAAACATTTCATGAAGAAATATAATTTCATTTTTCATAATCAAAAACCGGGATGTCATGTTCCGTTACAAACCATAAAGCATAAACGATAACATTACAAGTCATTCAACAAATATATACATATACAGACTTGTAAACAAAACAACTTGGTGATTATCCATCTTATGCCCTCGCGCCACTTTCTGTAATCCAAAGAAACTGAGTGGGTCAGGCTTGTGAGCCTGGTGAGCATATAGGGTTTTGAACCCACAATAAATAATTATATTAATTTCATCAACCAACAAAAACCCAATTACCCATTACCGTTATCCTCACTTTATGTCCCTAAACACTTTTCTCAAGGGACTTAATCTAAGAATATTTCATCGGGTGACAACACATGCTTCGGGAGTTTCACGGCAATATATGTCAAATAAGGCAACCATGGGGGGGGGGGATGGAGTACAACGAATGAACACCCAATTTAATTAACACCTACAGGTGGCGAGCCTGCTAGTGTTCCACAAGAGTGTCTAGAAAAGTCCGTGTTCGTCATCTAAACTCCGCTAGATGACTGAATCAAAGCAACATCGAGGCCTCTCATCTGTTTATCACACATCAACTATCTACCCATGTTCTACCCAACATATTAGTAGATAAAAATATTTATTTTTATACATAGTTTAAAACCAGTATAGCATGTTCAATCAATACATATTCCACATAACAGATGACGCACACACACATAACACATATTTCATAGAGAATAAGTCAGATCTATGATATACAAAAAAGTGAATATACATTCACACATATAACAACAAAATATATACACAAAGCACATATTTTATAAAATACTTCATATCTATGTGTAAGATGAAATTGACTATACACTCACTTGATCAGAAGATGATCAGACACCACTACGACTTGCATAAGTAGTATACTTCGATAGATCTGGAACATCTTCACAAAAATCGGACTCCTCGCGGGCAGAGCTTCGGCTCTGGAATAACGCTCTTCGGGATTCTTGGGGCTTCGGATCTTGCTTCGGGGCTAGGGAATGATACCGGGGCTTCGGGATATGAATGGCATGCAAATCAAGGCAAAAACTAGAGAGAAGAAAGAGTTTGAACAAGAGAAAATGTCTGATCTCAGTTTCTATTTATAGGCTGTTGGGTCTGGGATTACGCTAGTCGTAACTTGGTTACGTTGGGCATACTTCGACGTCACTGCATGCGTCATTTGGTGGCACTCGAGTATTGGTTAGGCAACTTGCACCCTTCTGAGTATGTTGGGCGTACTTAAATTACGCTCGGCGTAATTTGACTCGTCAAACTTCTAAATTGCGTAACTTTTGCATACGAGCTCCGTTTTCGACGTTCGTTTAGACTCTGTCGGCTAATTTTGATTTATTTTTATTATTTATTTTTAGTAGGCCCGGACAGAAAAACTTTGTTATAAATTCATAACTTCTTCGTCCAACGTCCGTTCTTGCCTCACTTTTCATCGTTTTATTACTAACAACGAGATCTTCGATTCTCGTTTAGATTGTTTCGGCTAAAAACCACTATATCTCAAATCGAGTATTCGGGCTGCATACTGCCAAGTCGAAACTTCAGAAAATCATAACTTCCTCATACGAAGTGAGATTTGGGCGTTCTTTTAATGCACGCTCTTGGTTTAACAAACTCTACGACTTTCGTTTAGATCACTAAGGCTAAATATTGCTCTAATGTAAATTTCACTTTTTACGTCATTCAGCGTTGCCGGTTCTGTCGCGAAACTTCGACAGGTTATAACTTCTTCGTTATAACTCGGATTTCAGCATTCTTTATATCTTCGGAAACCTTGTTTCGGCCACTAGAACCTTATGCAAAGATATCGGGTTTATTTTACACTTAAATTTTGACGCTCATTTTATTCTTAATTCATTAAATTATAATAATTAAGAAAATAAACACATGATTCATATAATTCACGAATAATACATTTTTTTATTATTTCAAATTGGGTTACATAGGTTAACCTAGACTATTACATCAAGGATAATGCCTAGCCTGGAAACACGGGCGTTACAATTCTCTCCCCCTTAGGATGATTTCGTCCCCAGAAACACACATCCACAAACAAATGCGGATAGCGACTCAACATGTCACTCTCCATTTCCCAAGTGAGATTTGGCCCATTCGAATGTTTCCAACGGACAAGCACTAATTCGACCATCTTGCGTCGAAGCTTCTTAGTCTTTCGGTCAACAATTGCCACTGGTTCTTCAATTAACCTCTTGTTTTCATCAATTCTGAATTCAGAAATTGGAATTATATCAGGAACTTCTCCCGTGAACTTCCTCAAATAACACACATGTAAAGTGTTATGAATACCACTCAGTTCTTCTGGTAGTTCTAGCTTGTAAACTTGGTTCCCAATCATCTGAAGAACTTTAAACGGTCCAATAAACCTTGGACTTAACATTCCCCTTTTACCAAATCTTATAAGTCCCTTCCAGGGCGAGACTTTAAGCAAAACCAAATCTCCAACTTTAAAATTCATCGGCCTTCACTTCTTGTCAGCATAGCACTTTTGACGATCCTTAGCTGCTAACATTCTTTCTCTAATTATTTTCAACTTTTCAGCGGTTTGATGGACCATCTCGGGACCCATAAATTGCTTTTCCCCAGCCTCAAGCCAACACGACGGCGTACGACACTTTTGTCTGTACAAAGCTTGATAAGGTGCCATCTTTATGCTCGAGTGGAAACTATTATTGTAGGAAAATTCTACTAAAGCTAAGTGTTCATCCCAGTTGCCTAGGAATTCCAGGGTACATGCCCTCAGCATATCTTCAAGTGTTTGTATTGTTCTTTCACTCTGACCATTAGTCTGTGGATGGTAAGTTGTACTTAAACACAACTTGGTACCCATTTCCTCTTGTAGACTTTTCCAAAACCTCGAGGTGAAACGACTGTGACGATCCGATACAATCGTTAATGGGACACCGTGAAGCCTCACAATTTCATTCACATAAGAATTCACAAGCCTATCCATAGACCATTTCTCCTTGGCGGCTATGAAATGAGCACTCTTAGTGAATCGATCAACGACCACCCAAATCATGTCGTGACCACTTTTCGTTTTGGGCAGTTTAGTGATAAAATTCATAGCAATGTCTTCCCATTTACCCAGAGGCACAGGTAAAGGTTCAAATCTCCCATATGGTTTCTGATGTTGTGTCTTAACTCTCGCACAAGTCACACACTCGGCCACATACTTTGCAACATCAAGCTTCATCGTCGGCCACCAGTAGTAGGGTTTCAGGTCCCTATACATTTTAGTGCTGCCAGGATGAATCGAGTACATGGTTTTGTGAGCTTCTTCCATCAGAATATCTCTTATCCCTCCTGACTTAGGTACCCAAATCCGATCTTGGAAGACCTTTAGTCCATGACCGTTTGTATCAAACACCAACGTTTTGCCCAAACGTTCCTCCTTTCGGTCATTCTTCTCAGAAGCTTCCTCTTGAGTTTTCTTTATACCTTCCACAATTGTCGAGACAACTTCTATTCTCAACGCTCTTGGCCTTTTTCTCTCAACATTGACTTTCCGACTGAGAGCATCAGCAACAACATTAGCTTTACCGGGGTGGTAAAGTATCTCACAGTCGTAGTCCATGAGTAACTTTAGCTAGTGTCGTTGCCTCATATTTAACTCCTTCTGATTAAAGAGATATTGGAGACTCTTATGATCAGTGAAAAGTTTACACTTCGTGCCATAGAGGTAATGTCTCCATATTTTCAGAGCAAAAACTACCGCTGCCAACTCCAAATCATGGGTCGGGTAATTCTTTTCATGCTCCTTCAGCTGTCGAGACGCATCTGATATCACCTTTTCCCTTTTGGTAAAAACACAACCCAATCTAACCCCAGACGCATAACTATAAACAGCGAAGTCTTCAACTCCATCGGGTAGAGATAGAATCGGTGCCTCACATAGCCTCTTCTTTAGCTTTTCAAATGCTTCTTTATGCTTATCACTCCAAGAATAAGTAGCTCCTTTGTGGGTCAAAGTTGTTAATGGACTAGCGATCGAAGAAAAGCCTTGGATAAACCTTCGGTAATATCCGGCTAATCCTAAAAAGCTTCGGATCTCCGTGGGACTTTTCGGCTGTTCTCACCTCATTACAACTTCAATATTTGCTGGTTCAACCATTATTCCTTCCTGGTTGACCACGTGACCCAAGAATTGGACTTCTCGAATCCAAATTTCACATTTGGAGAACTTCGCATACAACTTCTCCTTCTTCAAGACTTCCAACACATCTCGCAAGTGTCTGCCATGCTCCTCTTGGCTTTTGGAGTAAATCAGAATGTCATCTATGAACACTATCACAAATTTATCTAGAAACGGATTACAAACCCTATTCATCAAATCCATGAACGCTGTTGGAGCATTGGTTAGTCCAAACGACATAACCAAGAACTCGTAGTGTCAATATCTAGTTCTGAATGCAGTCTTCTCGATATCTTGCTCTCTTAATTTTAGCTGATGATATCCTGACCTTAGGTCGATCTTTGAAAAATAACTTGAGCCTTGAAGTTGATCGAACAGATCATCAATCCTCGGCAACGAATATCTATTCTTTATTGTTGCCTTGTTCAACTCTCTGTAATCGATGCACATTCTCATACTTCCATCTTTCTTCTTTACGAATAACAGCGGAGCTCCCCAGGGTGATGAACTAGCTCTAATGAAACCTTTGTCCAATAACTCCTGAAGTTGTATCATCAGCTCCTTCATCTCCGTCGGTGCTAATCGGTAAGGTGCTTTTGCAATTGCCGTGGTTCCTGGTAACAAGTCAATACGGAATTCCACTTGTCGATCAGGCGGTAATCCAGGAAGATCTTCGGGAAATACTTCCAGATAATCACACACCACGGGATTATTCTGCATCACCTTGTTTTCCTTCTTAGCATCGATCACGAATGCTAAGTATGATGTGCACCCCTTGGTCAAACATTTTCTGGCTTTCATTAGAGAAATGATTCCAGAATTTATTCTGCGTTTATCTCCATACACCATAAACGATTCCTTCCCAGGCGGGTTTACTTTCATTATTTTCTTCTTGCATAAAATCTCGGCATCGTTGGCGTTAAGCCAATCCATTCCCAAAACGATGTCGAAACCATTAAGTTCTATAAGCAATAATTCCTCATGAAACTTATTCCCATTCAGGTCGATTAAGATGTTTTTCATACGATGTCTAACAGGTAAGAACTTGCCACTAGCAAGTTCAACTAATAAAGCATCATCTAGTCTATCAACAGGCAAACCTAGTTTTCTACCAAACTCATGCGAAATAAAGGAGTAGTTGGCTCCAGAATCAAACAAAATTTGAGCAGGTAGTTCGTTAACAAGAAAGGTACCTGAAGCGACATCAGCTTCATCTTTCGCATCCTCAAGTGTCATCTGGAAGGCTCTCGCCTTCGGCTTTGGTGGAATGTTGGGCTTCGCTGCCTCCTTCTTCTTCGGACATTCTTTCAAAATATGCCCCTCTTCATTACAACCAAAATACATCCATTTGTTGGACAGACACTCATTGGCAAAATGTTCAATTTTTCAACACTTGTAGCATGTTACTTCCTCACTATATTTTCCAAAATGCTTTTTCTTTCACTTCTCACACCATTTTGCTTTGCCTCCTTTTCCTCCAAACTTTTTTCGAATCAGACTTCGAAAATTTTCTTTTCTTGTTGGAATCTGAAGTTCCTTCAAATTTTCTCTTTTCGCTAACTTCAACCTTGTCGGCGGTCCTTCCTTGGATCATGTCTTCAACAGACTTGGCAGCCCAAATAGTTGCCTCTAGAGTAGGTGCCTGACGCACTCGCGCCGCCTACTCCCATGGAACTCCTTTTGCGTATCGGTCAACCTTTGTCAGCTCATCTGGCACGATGCACATAGCAAACTCCATCTTATCGGTGAAAGTGTTTGTGTATTCATCAACTGACATGCTCCCTTTTGTCAATGTAAGAAACTTGTTCTCCAATTCCAATAGATTTTAAGCCGAGCAAAACTTGCGCTTGTGCGCCAAGAACTCTACCCATGTCAATTACAGTGGCTCATTAGTGCTCAAAGTTTTCCCTAGAGTGTTCCACCAACGAACGATAACATTACAAGTCATTCAACAAATATATACATATACAGACTTGTAAACAAAACAACTTGGTGATTATCCATCTTATGCCCTTGCGCCACTTCCTGTAATACAAAGAAACGGACTGGGTCAGGCTTGGGAGCCTGGTGAGCATATAGGGTTTTCAACCCACAATAAATAATTATATTAATTTCATCAACCAACAAAAACCCAATTACCCATTCCCGTTATCCTCACTTTACATCCCTAAACACTTTTATCAAGGGAGTTAATCTAAGAATATTTCATCGGGTGACAGCACATGCTTCGGGGGTTTCCCGACAATATATGTCAAATAAGGCAACCCCATGGGGGAGGGGGGATGGAGTACAGCGAATGAACACCCAAGTTCATTAACACCTACAGGTGGCGAGCCTGCTAGTGTTCCACAAGACTGTCTAGAAAAGTCCGTGTTCGTCATCTAAACTCCGCTAGATGACTGAATCAAAGAAACATCGAGGCCTCTCATCTGTTTATCACACATCAACTATCTACCCATGTTCTACCCAACATATTAGTAGATAAAAATATTTATTTTTATACATAGTTTAAAACCAGTATAGCATGTTCAATCAATACATATTCCACATAACAGATGACGTACACACACATAACACGTATTTCATAGAGAATAAGTCAGATCTATGATATACAAAAATGTGAATATACATTCACACATATAACAACAAAATATATACACATAGCACATATTTTATAAAATACTTCATATGTATGTGTAAGATGAAATTGACTATACACTCACTTGATTAGAAGATGATCAGACACCACTACGACTTGCAGAAGTAGTATACTTCGATAGATCTGGAACATCTTCACAAAAATCGGACTCGTCGCGGGCAGAGCTTCGGCTCTGGAATAACGCTTTTCGGGATCCTTGGGGTTTGGATCTTGCTTCGAGGCTCGGGAATGATACCGGGGCTTCGGGATATGAATGACATGCAAATCGAGGCAAAAACTAGAGAAGAAAGAGTTTGAACAAGAGAAAATAGTTGATCTCGGTTTCTATTTATAGGCTGCTGGGTCTGGGATTATGCTGGCCGTAATTTCCAATTATGCTGGGCGTAACTTGGTTACGCTGGGCGTACTTCGACGTCACTGCATGCGTCAGTTGGTGGCACTCGAGTATTGGTCAGGCAACTTGCACCCTTCTGAGTACGCTGGGCGTACTCTACGCTCGGCGTAATTTGACTTGTCAAACTTCTAAATTGCGTAACTTTCGCATACGAGCTCCGTTTTCGACGTTCTTTATATCCACGCGTAGGTGAGACAACGCTCTACAACGTTCGTTTAGACTCCGTCTGCTAATTTTGAAGTTGTTTTTATTATTTATTTTTAGTAAGCCCGGACAGGAAAACTTCATTATAAATTCATAACTTCTTCGTCCGACGTCCGTTCTCGCCTAACTTTTCATCGTTTCGCTACTAACAACGAGATCTTCGATTCTCGTTTCGATTGTTTCGGCTAAAAACCGTTCGATCTCAAATTGAGTATTCGGGCTGCATACTGCCAAGTCGAAACTTCAGAAAATCATAACTTCCTTATACGAAGTCAGATTTGGGCGTTCTTTTAAGGCACGCTCTCGGTTTAACGAAGTCTACGACTTTTTGTTTAGATCACTAAGGCTAAATATTGCTCTAACGTAAATTTCACTTTTTACGTCATTCAGCGTTGCCGGTTCTGTCGCGAAACTTTGACAGGTCAGAACTTCTTCGTTATTACTCCGATTTCGGCATTCTTTATATCTTTGGAAACTTCGTTTCGGCCACTACAACATTATGAAAAGATATCGAGTTTATTTTACACTTAAATTTTGACGCTCATTTTCTTCTTAATTCAGTAAATTATAATAATTAAGAAAATAAACACATAATTCACATAATTCACAAATAATACATTTATTATTATTTCAAATTGGATTACATAGGTTAACCTAGACTATTACATCAAGGATAATGCCTAGCGTGGAAACGCGGGCGTTATAGTGTCTTCTTTAGTATGGATGGCCATGACATGCGGTGGTGTTTTATTATCAGGAATTGATGGAGGTAACTGCTCGTTAACAGATGTAGTTAACTACCCGAGTTGAGATTCAATGTTTTTAATGGATGCTTCATGATTCCTCATAGTAGCATCAGCTACATCACGATGTTTTTCTGAAGCCTCCGTGAACCTATTAAGTATGGACTCCAAATCAACTTTCTTTTCAGGTTGTGGTTATTCTTTTTGGTAAAAGCCTCAGCCTGTTTGCCTATATTTCTCTTCTTTGTGCTTTTTGTACTCATCGTAAGGAAACCATTCCTTCTTCAACTTCCTCTAATTTTCATCGTAGCGGTCTCCACTTGAATAATATGCATGAGCTTTCTTACTCCCATTATTGTCCAAATGGCAATCTTTCGTCAAATATGGACCATTGCAATGTTCACAACCCACATGTATCGTGTGTATGCATTACTCCATCTTGGTCATTCTTCTATCCATGCTATTTAACATTGCCATTACCGTTGCCATGTCTTCCGATGCACCATTCCCGATCCCCTTAGCTCCATAATTATGAGGGTTTTGATATTCCCATGAATGCTTCAAAAATTCTTCGATTAATTCTTCAATTTCAGTGGGATTCTTCTTAGTTAAAGGTCCTTGCGAATCAAGGAGTTGCCTTGTCATGACGTTCACCCCATTGTAGAAGATCTAAACCTCTTGTTGCTCGTTTAGATCATTTTAGGGATAATTTCTTATTAGCCCTTTGTAACTTTCCCAAGCCTCGTATAATGACTCCCCCATTTGTTGATCAAAGTTTTCTATAGACTCCTTGAGTTTAGAAACTTTAGATGATGGGAAAAATTGTTGGAAAAATTCTTCACGCATTTGTGCCCATGTCGTGCTTGAGCAGGGTGAAAGTGCCTTCAACCAGTCTTTAGCCGCTCCTTAAAAAGTAACTAGAAGCATTTGTCGCAAGACATTCTCTCGAGAAACATTAGGAATGTTGAAATAGTCGATTATGTTATTGCCTCCATTGTCATCTCAACAATGCCCGTCATTTTGACTTTTGGCTCAATTTTGTGTTCACTATCTTTGTCTGTTTCATGACCATCTTCCTTTTTATTAGGAGTGTTCTCAATGCCTTCAAAAGTGCCTTCGTCTTTTGGGGTGCTACTCGATTCTCCTACGTGCTTGACTTTCTTTTTATGAAAAACTGATTTTAGATTTTTTAATGGTGATCTCTTTGGTGTGCTTGATTCTCCTACATTCCTGTCCTTCTTTTTATGAAAATCTGACTTTGGATCTTCAAGTGGTGGTGTCAAAGGTGTGTTTGATCCACATGGCATATACTACTGCAACAAAAATAAAAATAAAAACATAAAAATAAACAAAAAGTAATTAAAAATTTCTACTAAACGTTCACCACGTCGTGGTAATGATACCACCTCATGGTGAAGCAGAACAAGTCGACATAATGAAAAACTGAAAATAATAATATCGCCGATATCATGTCGTGGTAAAGGCCACCACGTCGTGAAGTCGAGGTTTTTTGAACAAAGATTAAATTTTTCACAAAATTATATTTTTGTGGTTTTTACCCCAAAAAAAGGATTGATTAAACTAAATCAATTAAATTATCAACTAAAATAATCGTTCCCCGACAATGGCGCCAAAAACTTTATGTGGTACAGAGTATACCTATTTGGTTTTAAATTTATAACATAACTACTTTTCTATTATTGTACCTATAGGCAGTGTACCTAATCAGTGTATAGTATACAGTAAAGTAAGTGGGGGTTGAACACAAGTAACATATTTAATTAACTAAGATAATTACTAAAATTAACCTAAAACAAGAAAAGGTTAAAATTGGTTTTCTTTCTGATTTTACAAGGTCAAACAAACTTAAACAATTAACTAATAGTTTTAATCAATATTCTTCCTTTTAGTTCGAATCCACTTCTCCTCTATGGTTAGCTACTAATTATGGATTATTAAAGTTGGTCACCAATTATTATGCAATTAGCAATTAAAATCCAAATTTACTAATATTTTCACCAATTCATGAACTACCTTGTATAGTCATACATAAGCAAAACACAGAATTAGATATTAATTATAGTTGAGCTATGTAAGATTTATCTAAAAAAACACAATTATGGTCATAATTTATGTTCTCTAGCACAACTAAATTTGGTACTTTTATCACTTATCTAAGATTTGGTCGATCCTAGCTTTAGTAATTTAATAGTCACTAAACTACTAGGTAACAAGTTCATGTAATTTAATGATCACTAAGCTACACGAAACCTTAATTCAATAAATCAAAGTCACAAATATTAACATGCTAGGTTATGATAATCAAACACAAGCATAAAACCAAGTCTTAAAATCCATAAATTAGATAAACTACTAGAGTTAAAGCTTCATCTAGCTAAACGAAAACAACTAGATTCAGTTACTAATTGCTAAAAAAATAAACAAAATCTCAATCTCAATCGACATAATTAAAAGTAAACAAACCAATGTAATTATGTATTCTTCAATCTCTTGATCTCTAAGTAAATCACCTTCAAAAGGATGTTTTGTGCACTTTCTAGACTTTGAATTCGGGTTCTCAGAACACCTATCCTCTAGAAAACTCTCCAAAAACCTTTTAAAAGCCCTCTTCAAATTGTAAGAGTGAAGGATAATTTATGGTTTTGAAAATTTGTGGTTCACGACATGAACAAGGGTTTCACGTCGTGACTTGGGTATAAATCCTTATTAGGGAAGGATTCTGACTTCCCGTGTACTTATCTTCTAGAATACACACTACTCATCGTGATGTTGATGGCCACGACTTGGGTTTTTTTGCTGGAATTTTCTTCTTTTAAGCTTCCATCCTCCACAGTTCCAGTTCTTTTCAATTCTGGTCCCTATTCTTCAAGAGTGTTCCTTTTAGCTGCAAAATACAATTTAATTCAATATGTACTAAATATCTTTTCAAATAACCAAAATATTAATTAAAATGTATTAAAATATTGCCTAAAAATGTGTATAAATATGGGAATATCAGTAGGATCATTTATTCGAATGTCTATCGAGTTTCGTACTATGTGCAATTAGCATATACGAAGCAAATAGCAAGGACAATGAAGATCTCGTGAGAGAGAGCAGTGTTGGGAACATTCTAGAGCTAGTGTGTAGACGTATGCTTGTGGTTCTTAGGAACCATTAGGGCGAGTCCATAGCTGATATGAGGAGGTAGAGTTCTTTGTGTCTCAAGGGTATGACCTGAGATAAATATGGATTGGCGTGGAAGGTAGTATTGCACCCGTACTACTGAAAGCACCAGATTCGTATGCGGCTCAAAGAATAACCTCGAGGCACTAAAGAGCCTTTAGGGGTGTGAGTGCTGGTATATGTGTTTTAGCCTGTTGCTGATAATTTTCTTATGCATTTAAGTATGGTGGTTACCCGAGGTTCAAGCTCCAGCGACTTCTAGAGAATGAGTGCTAGTGATGATGAGATCTGCATGATTGTTGCCACAGAGGTGGATACAAGCAATCTGAGGGGATATTTCAAAGATGTTTGGGTCAGTTAAGACTATGCTCATTGTGACCTTTGATGAGCAATATGCTGTTGTCACTTAGGTTGCTGTTGTCGCAGCCACCACAGCTCTTGCTGCCGTGAGACCGTAGGGGGGGGGTGATTTCTTGTGGTATCAGGAGTTCGCCAACACGAAGCCACATAAGTTTGATGGGACCCAGGATCCTATTACTGCTATGAAATGGATCTTTAATGTTGAGGGATGTTTCTATACCTACTCTTGTCCGGAGAATTTTAGGGTGGGTTCGATTCACATTGAACCTTCTTTGCATGGGAGCGAAGGACATGTGGAAGTTTGTGACGGCTGACTACACGCTTGTAGAGCATCCTATGATGACTTGGGAGAGGTTAATTGTAATGTTCAGGGATGAGTCTATACCTGTAGTTAAGAGGGAAAGGTTAGCCCAGTGGTTCCTGTCTCTCAAGCAGAAGACATAGACAGTGACTAAGATCACCAAGATGTTTTCCTGAGAGGGCCTTGGTCTTCCCTTAGTAGGTATCTACGAAGCAGGCTTGTGTGAATCAGTATTTGAGTATTCTAAGGAGGGAGATCAGGTAGTTCGTGGTGAACACCACGTATAAGACATTGGCTGAGCTGCAGACTGAAGGGTCCAGTTAGTGGTTTGGTCTAGGCTTTCATTGTATTAAGTTCTTTTGAGTCTTTATCGTGTTTTGGTAGGTTGTTAGTGTGTTTACGTCCCAGTAGTGAGTTTATGGCCGTAAACCTATTTACAGCCGTAAACCCAGTTTCCTGCCCAAGTCTACAATATATAGAGGTTGTTTAGGTCATTATTAGTTGTTGATACCACAGAGTTCACGGCCTGATATATTGAGTTGCAACCGGACGTTTTTTCAGTAATAAACGTGTGCAAGCTTGATTTCTCTTCTACCATTCATATTCTTGTTTCTATTGATTGTTTGATCGTTTGTTCATTGGTAAAGATCTGTTTTAGGACCTTAGAATTGGTACCAGAGCACGACCGGTGTCAAAGCATCATTCAATCGAGTTTTCAGCCGTTTAAAATCATATTCTCCATTGTTTGAGATTATGTTTTTGTGTTTTCATTGCTAAAGGGATTAAATCTGCTTCAAACTTGCATTTACTAAGATTTTTGGGAGCTTAGCGCCAAGAGATTATGACCGTAAACCCTGTTTACGTCCGTAAACTCAAGATCATTCAACAGTCGTACAATGTGTTCTTGGACCGTAATCAGTTCATCCTACTTGACCGTAAACTGCCCGACCGTAAATACCCCGACCGTAAACTGCCTGACCGTAAACAGCTTGACCGTAAACTAAATTTTGACATTTATTTTTTTAAAAAAAAATATATCTTAACTTTAAGTTTGAAAATCATAATAAATGGATTCTCAAAGTGAAAGACATCATCATGAGCTGGATTCTGTCATGGGCACAACTACACGCATTCCAAGACTATTGTCTGCAGATGGTTTTCCTAAATGGAAATACCAGATTAAAAAGTACATTAAAATGAAGGACTTCAAGATCTGGAGAAGCATCATCGAGAATCCTGTCAGAATTACCACCACTGTTGCAGGACAGATAGTTGATAAAGCAGTTGAAAACTATACATATGAAGATTTTGAGAAAGTGGAAGAACAAGAAGGGCTTTGGCCACTCTGACCATGGCTTTATCTCCTAATACAGCTCAAGGTTTCAGAGAGTATACTTGAGCAAAAGATTTGTGGGAAGCCTTGATTGAGGTATATGAAGGTAATGAAGAAATGAAGGAAATCCGCCAGGATATGTTGCGTCAAAGGTTTAACATGTTCAACTACATTCCTGGAGAAACCCTGGAGGCACAGCTGTAGTGGTTCACCACTCTCACTACTGAGATGAACATTTCTGGGATCTTTTTGACCAAGTCAGAGATAAACAAAAAGCTACTGAATGCTCTTCCAAAGTCATGGGATATGAATGTAGTTGTCATCAAGAAGACCAAGGATTTGAATCATCTCACTCTTGCTAGAACAAAGGCTATCATCAAAGCCTGCGATATTGATGATAAACAGCGGGAGATAAATCATGTGAATTCTAATTAGACTGCAAACCTTGGGATTTCCTCTAAAAATGCTCTTTCATCAGTCATTCCTTCCTCAAGTCAAGCATTTGCTGTTCAACAGCCTCATATCCAAACAATTACTGCTATTTCATCCATGTCTCACTCGCAAAGCCAGCTGCATATCACTCCTCAAGCTAGTCCCTCCTCCAATGTACCAGTTGTGGCATCTTCCTCAAACAAAAAGGAATGTGATGACAATCTTGCCTTTGCCACAGGACTTGTGAACTACAATAATGGTCTTCTTGCTGTAGAGCTTCCATCTCAGTTGTCATTTGCTGATCTAGATCAGAGTCATCTAGAAGATGTGGGAGAGATGGACATCACATGGCAGATAGCCATGACAGTATTTAGGGCTAAGCAATTTGCCAAGAAGACTTGGAAGAACAACTAGGGCATGAATGTTAATAAAAGGTAGTGTTTAGCAAAGGGAAGAAGTGTTGTTTCAACTATCACGAGCCGGGTCATTTTGCACGTGAGTGCCCGAAGCCGGATAGAAGATTAAATAATGACAGGAAAATGGTTGCAGTCGGAAACAATCGGGGAGATGCTCAGGTTAACGGCGAGAATGCTATGGTTGCTTAGTCATTTGACTGGGAGGACCAGATTTAGGCTTTGAACATTTCAAGACCTGAGAATGCTCACCTGGCCCAAGTTAATGATGAAGCTCCCATGAAGGATGTTGCAGCTGATCTAGAAGAAAAGATGATGGAGCTGCAGTTTGTGCCGATGGTATCTTCTACTTCTGAACCAAATAAAAATGAGGTAAGTTTACCTTCTTGTTCTCAAGCATGTGTTGACTATGTTAAAATTCTTCGTGATGAAATAGAATCTTTGTGTAGACAAGTAGAGGACCTTAGATATGAGGGCTACCAACTTAGAGAAGGACAAAAACCCCTAAAGGCCCAGTTAGAGACAAAGATAAAGGACTTTAGGAGACTTTAGGAAGACTACAGTAATAAATGTGAAAACTATGATTATATCAAGAGATAGAATGTTGAGTTAATTACTGAGCTTGATACATTAAAAAACAAATTTGATACTGCAACTTTGATTTTAAAAAATATGATGTATCAAGCGAGGTAGTTGCCAACATGATTGACCATTGCCTGCAGTTTAAACAAAACCAAAAAAAGGTTTGGGATACTATAAAGTGCCTCCTCCTTTTAATCATAATTATCAGTATCACCTTGTCGCTGATGAGGCAACGAATCTTTCATGGTTTATGGCAAGGCAATTGGTTTTGTTTCAGGAGGAGTTATTAATGTTGAAAGTTCTAACATTTCTACTTCCCCTGCAGATCAATGCTTAGATCAGTCAAAGCACGAAGTTGAAGGATCTATTTTCGATAACAAAACTTAGTCTGAACTTGATGTTTTTATTCCAAATAAAGATTTTATTATTTCTGATGATAAAAATGACAATGTTTTTTGTGATTTTTCTGCACCTACTGATACTGGTTTAATTTGTTTTGAAGTGTTTGATGAGTTGTTTGGTAATTCTTATGTTTGTAATGATAATAATAAAAACTCACCATTTCCACAAGTCACTCCATCTGATACACCCTCACTTATCTCACAACCTGCTTCATGATCATGTTCATGTGAGAAAAGTAAGGGTATTGGTATGGAAAATAAATATGTAAAAGGCAGTACATGTTTTAATAATAACAAACAGATTTGTTTTAATTGTGGTATTGGTGGTCATATAGATAGGAATTGTCCAAATAGAATGTTTGTACATTATACGTCACAAAGAGGAGAGAACGAATTTAGAGGAAGGTCTTTAATTAGAAAGTCTTCAAGAATTCGTTCTCGGGATGATGATTGGAAGGGTGATTGAAGTAGAAAAAGGGCAACTTTACAAAAGAATAAAAAGGTTTCTCCAAGATCGGTTTCATCAAATAGCAAATCTGGATCTTCAACCAATTCTGGTAGAAAATCCAAATGCTCCATGCAAACTGATAAGAAACATATTTCAAAACCATTTGTGACTGTTAGAAAACCTAAATATCACTGGATGCCCAAATTAACCTCCAATCATCATCATCATCTTCTGAAAAGGTCGAAAATGATAATTCAAACTTGAAGATCTTGAAAGATAAACCAGAGAAAGCGAAGGGTCAAACCAGGATAGTGATGACCTGGGTTCCCAAATCTAAATGATCCCGCTCATCTTGCAGGGACAGCTACGGAGGAATGTCGTCAGACGTTGGTACGTCGACAGCGACTGCTCCCGACATATGACAGGAGACATCTTCCAATTAAGCAACATTCAATCTTTTAATGGGGAATATGTTTCCTTTGCAGGTGGAGAAGGTGGCAAGATCACTCAAAGAGGAACCGTTACAAATGGAGTGCTAAGCTTTGAGAATGTCAATTTTGCTCCCGAGTTAAAACACAGCTTGTTGAGTGTTTCCCAAATTTGTGACAAAGGATATTCTACACATTTCACTAACAAAGAGTGCCTGATTCTCAAGCCAGGCATTGTCATCACAGAAGAGTGGATTCCTTTCAAATCAAAGCGGGATGGAAATGCATATATTATTGATATGAACAACAACATTCCTGAAAAAATCACTTGCCTCTTTTCGAAGGTTTCCGAACAGAACGCAATGTTGTGGCACCGAAGACTTGGTCATGCGAACACTAAGAACCTAAATTGCCTTGCAAAGAATGAGATGGTCCGAGGCTTACCTGTCAGAGATTTTATAACTTTTGAAAAGTGTGTGTCATGCACCCAGGGTAAACATCACAGAAAACCATACCTGCCAAAACAGGTTAACTCAATTAGTCAGGTGCTCCAGTTATTACATATGGACTTATTTGGTCCGGTCAATGTCCTAAGCATCAACATACGTTCGTACTGTATGGTTGTGATTGATGATTTCACTTGTTTTACGTGGGTCTTCTTCTTATCCAACAAATTTGGGGTTGCTGATTTGATAAAGAAGTTCATTGTGATGATTGAGTACCAAACCAACAATCGGGTGAAGGCGGTTCATACTAATAATGGAACAGAGTTTAAGAATGTCGTTCTTGATCATTTTTACGCACAAAAGGGAATTGTGCGTCAATACAACTCTGCTCACATGCCTCAACAAAATGGTGTTGCTGAGAGGAGAAATAGAATGTTAAAAGACGCTGCAAGGACAATGCTTTGTGATTCCAAGTTACCCGTTTTCTTTTGGGCTGAGGCGATTAATACTGCTTGCTACATTCAGAATCGCGTCTTAATCAACAAAGCTCATATGAAAACACCGTATGAGATTCTATATAGTCATAAGCCTTCAGTCAGTCATTTCCGTGTATTTGGCTGCCCTTGCACCCTTCTCCACCTGGAATCCAACCCAAAGTTCAATGCCAAAGTTGATGATTGTTATTTCGTAGGGTATGTTGCACGCACCGCGTATAGGGTTTCCAATAAGAAGACAAAGCAGATTGTAGAATCCTTCGATGTGCGTTGTTTGGAGGAGAATGAAACGGATGCTCGAGTGGGACCTGATTGGCTATTTGATTACACATCGCTTTTCAAATCCATTAATGTGTCTTTAGATGGTTCATCTGGGTCCTCCTCTGGTTCGAAGATTGTTTCTGAAGACGAAGACGAAGAAGTTGTTTACAGACCTCCAACGATATCATCTGCTCCATCTGAGGAGGAGTCATCTGCTTCACCTGAGGGGGAGTCATCTGTTTCTCTTAGTCGTCCAGAGTCTCCAGTTCAAAATGATAACCCAAATGCTGATGCTACACATCTTACTCCTGTTGAAAGAGAGTTCATGTCTAGAGATATTTCCGCTGTCACTTCAACCTTTATGGAACTACTCTTTCCTGAAGAAATTGCTAATGAATTTGTAGCAGATTCATCTAATGTGGAACAATCAGCAAGTGATGGAGATTTCAATATTCACAGTCTTCCCGTTTCACTCAATGATATCAACCAAGAGATACCTTCAAGAATTCAATGTGATCATATGATCGAAAACATCATTGGTCAGCTGGGTGATGGAGTTAGAACTAGATGTCAGAGTGGAGATGTCAATACATGTCTATGTTCTTGCTTTATCTCTCAAATAGAGCCCAAGAATGTTGAAATGGCTTTGAATGAGCCCAGCTGGGTAGATGCTATGCATGAAGAGCTAAATCAATTTGTAAAGCTCGGGGTTTGGAAATTGGTTGAGTTATCAAAGGGCAAAAAGTCTCTTGACACACGTTGGGTCTATGGAAACAAGCAGGATGATTCAGGCGTTATAGTGCGAAATATAGCAAGATTGGTAGTTCGCGGGTTTCGACAAGTCGAGCGTCTTGATTATACTGAGGTATATGCACCACTGGCTTGCTTGGAGGGTATTCGTATCTTCCGTGCATATGCTTCCTACATGAACTTCACGGTTTACCAAATGGATGTCAAGACAGCCTTCTTGTATGGCAAGGTGAAGGAAGAAATCTACGTTGATCAGCCCCCTGGGTTCATTAACTCGAAGTTTCCTAATCATGTCTACAAGTTGGACAAGGAGTTGTATGGGTTACATCAAGCTCCTCATGCGTGGTATGCGACTCTTACAAAGCACTTGCTTGAGCATGGATATTCTCGTGGCACTATCGATCAAACTTTATTCATCAAGTATGTTGGTAATGATCAGATTCTAGTCCAGATATACGTTGATGACATTATCTTCGGGTCTACTAGTCCACAGCTATGCAAATATTTTGAAGGCATTATGAAAAAGAGGTTTAAGATGAGTTCATTAGGTGAAATAACCATGTTTCTGGGGCTTCAGGTCAAACAAAATTCAACTGTAATCCTGCTTCATCAAGCTAAATAAATGGATAATATTCTTGAGAAGTTCGGGTTTCAAGACGAAAAACCTGCATCGACGCCGATGGCCGAAAGACCCCTGCCGACTCCTAATACTGATGGCGAATCTGTAGATTAGACACACTACAGATCGATGATCGGATCGTTGATGTATCTTACTACAAGCCGTCTAGACATAATGTTTGCAGTTTGTCAATGCGCACGTTATCAGACTAATCCTAAATTTTCACATCTTATTGCTGTCAAAAGAATTTTCCGGTATATCAAAGGCAGCGCAAAATTGGGTCTTTGGTATCCAAAAAATTCCGAAATTGATTTATATGCTTTTGCTAACAGTAATTATGGAGGCTGTGAGCTTGACAGGAAATCTACATCAGGAGGGTGTCAATTCCTTGCTGATAGGCTGGTGTCATGGAAGTGCAAGAAACAACATACTATCTCAACCTCAATGGCTGAAGCGGAATATATGTTGTTGCCTCTGCTTGATGCTCTCAAGTTATTTGGATCCAACATCAGTTGTTGGATTATAATTTGAATTATCTAGAAACTCCCATTTACTGTGATAATGAGGCTACGTTTCAAATTGCTAAAAATCCTGTCCAACATTCGAAAACCAAGCACATTAATACCAAAATCCGTTTTATCAGAGATTGTTATGAAGGTTCACTCATCCGGCTGGAACAGGTTCCCACTACTAATAATGTGGCGGATCTGTTCACCAAGCCCTTTAACAATCCTCGATTCGATGTGCTTGTGGGATTGTTGAAAATGATTCGTTTTGAGGATTAATCTTTTATTCTATTTTTTTATTTTTTATTTTTATATTTTATTTTATTTTACTTTTAGGTTAGATTGTTTTAAATTTGCGCATTTTAGTGATTTCATTCTCACCCATGCACAAATTTAGGGGGAGAAATAAACAAAAACCAAACAAAAATTGAAAATTTTCAAAAATCCAAAAAAATTAAAAAAATCAGAAAATCAAAATATGTTGCTAATAGTTTTGTTAGTAGTTATTATTGGGAAGTGATATTATCAAGTGATAACAGGCAATCTGAATCTGCGTAATGTACCAAAATTATATTGTCTACGCCTTGTGTTCGATGCGCTGGTAGGCACGAAAATTTTTGAATGGACTTGAATAGGAAGAAATGAACGTAAGGAATTCAAGGACTTGACGAATCTTGAACTAGTTTGATCCGTTTAGCCTGACAATACGACGCTCGGATAGGTTGAGCAGTGAGATATACATGGGAATCTACTGGTCACATTAAAAGAACCCGTATCTAGAACTGTGGATTAAGTTTTCCTCGATGTGCGGATTTTATCCTTAATTCCGGTATTGATGGGGGTGACTGGGGAATTCCGATAAATTAGGTCTGTAGAAGGTTATTTTCTTTCTTTCTGTATGTTAGTCATATGTTGCCTCCTCTGTGTGATCGAAAGATCCGACCTGGACTGTTACATATGCAACTCTATCTCTCTGCATCTTCTCTCTATGCAATTATTTCTATCTGTTAGCCATATATTGTCTCCTTTGCGTGACTTACAATCCGACCTGGTACACGGTATATGTATCATTCTTCTTCTAAATCCCTCTAAAACTTCAGTTCGTCAAGTGTTTCATCCTCTGCGTGATTGGAAGAGATCCGACCTGGGTGTATGGCATATGCAATCTAAATTTATCTTCTCTCTCAATAATTATTTGCTCACCCGATGTAAGGAGTATTCTGGAAGTCCTTGATTACTGGGGCATACCAGGAAGCGGGAAACATGTTCTAGTACAATTAAAGTTGAACACTTACTGATTGTCTGTAGATATCGTTGCTCAATTTAGGTGGACAACAATATCCCTTGTCGTCGTCAACTAAACGGACCCTAGGAAATGTATCTAAGAATATAGAGGCAAAAATGTCTTGTCTTTCTTAGTTTGTCCATATTTTATCACAATTTTTTGTGTTTAAGTGGATCAAAATACCGGTGATCGACCAAACATAGACATGAAGGTAAAGATACCGACAAGTAGACTAAGGTTGTCTAACAACTTTGATCCCTACATCACAAAATTATATTCAGTGTTTGTTGAGATAAGTTTATTTTATTTTATTTTATTTTAATTTTATTTTGTAATTATCAAAATTTTAAAATTTAAAATTTAGAAATTATTTTATTTTTGTTTTATTTCAATTTTTATTTTTGTTTATGTTAATTTTAATTTTAATTTTAATTTTTAAAAATCCTCAAATATTATATTTTTATTTAAAAAAAATTATTTGGAATTTGGATTGTGCCTTGTCTTGTGTGGAAGACAGGTAAAATCGTCAAGGGTATTTAAAGGGAGTTTACAGCCAGAAACCCCTCAACTTCTTACTTTTCCTCATTCCGGAAGCAAACTCTCTCCATCCTCTCTCCTCTCGAAAAAAAAATTCTCTCGTTTTGTGAAATTGTTTAGTCCATCTCAAAGGTAGATCAAAATTGACCGTGGGAATGTGTTTTATTCATCAAATCGATGAATTTTAGGGCTAAAATCGAACAAAAACGCATATTTCGGCGTTTACGGTCGATGCTTATGGCCAGGAGTTTACGGCCGTAAACTCCATTTGCGGCCATGAGTTTACGACCGTAAACCCAAAATTGACCGTACACTCCTTCTGGTCAAATTTATTTTTGGGGCCAAATTAAGGTTATTAAATAAAAGAACCATGAAAATTTAACTGCTTTAATATATTTGTTTTCTCACTTGGTTCGTTTTAGTGCAGATCAAATGGCTAACTTAAGATTCACAGACATGCACAACTTGGCCATCGTACTAGCAGATCCCACAGTTGGATATGGATAATCCATGTCGATGATCCACAGGTTGAGAGAATGTTGCCTAGCTTCTACTCTCACTATGAATACCTTGGTCTATCAGAACATCATAAGGGAATTATGGCAGACTGCTAAGATGAAGAGAGATGACGATAGAGCAGTTACTGTTGATGCAATTGTTAAAGGCTGCAAGATTGTGATCACTAAGCAATTCATCAGAGAAGTGTTGTTTATTAATGATCAACCTGGTTTTCCTACTAAGATCGGGATTAAGGATGCCCAGATAATTCTCAAGAAGATAGGGTACGAAGGAAACTCTCCTCCCACTGCGAAGAAGCTTCTGCCACCGTATTGGAGATTCTTAGCTCATGTATTTCTGAGCTGCATTTTCGGGAGAAGGTCTGGGGCTGATGAGATTTCACTAAGGAACACTGGATCCATCGCCTCACTTGCTGCATGAATAAAATTCAACTTCTCAAGATTTATCTTGGACGAGTTTGTGGTGAACATCAACGCTATAACCCGGGATACTTTCTTGATGTATCCCAGATTCATTCAATTGTTCATCAACAGTCAAAATCCCGAGATGGTCAAGGAGGGAGAAACCCTAGACATGAAGTCTTTAGGTCCTCACACTGTTGGGCTTATCAAGCAGAATCGCAAGGGAAAGGTCGTTTTCCAAGGACTGTATCCGCTTGTAAAGTTCAGAAGATTTGTTGAGCTAAATGAGGCATTCGAGTCTCATGGATCCTCTGATAAAGTATCCTCTGAGCCTACTTCCACAAAAAGAGTGATTTCAGAAGAGGATGTGATCGTTGTGTCAGACCAAGAAGAAAGAAAAGAGACAGTTGCTCCAAATGTTTATGTAGAAGAGGAGCATGATCTAACATCACTTCAAGTTCAAAGTGACTATAATGAAGGGTCTTCAAAGAGTGTGATTGAGACGGATCTATAAGAAGACCTTGATCTTTCGGGCTTCGATAAGGATGAAATTATGTCAAACTTTGGAAGTAATTAAGATTTTTTGTCAAATGTCAATCTCAACTCGCTACTTGACAATATCAATGATGTTGCTCACCCAGCAACGGAGATACGAGACTCCGATGACGTTCTCGAGTCAACGCCTCTTACTACCGCACAAGTGGTTGATACGACAACTCCTATGGTGACAGTGTGAGGGATTCCTCCCCTTGATATTGTTTTACCTACCACTGAACCATTTCAGAGTGATGACGCAACAATCCACACCTCACAACCTCCTTTAAAAAGAAGAAGACGTGATCCTAGACAAGGACTTTTGGATTCTTATTTATTTCAAGGACTCCCAATTACACCAACAACCACTCCTACCATTGTCTCATCAGAACCTTTCAGTGAAGGTCCTAGAATCACCTTTGAGGCTGGTAGATCTTCTACTCAAGCAGGATTTTCTCCTCCCAAGCCAGATCATGATGTTGCCTCTGTACGGCTCGCCATCCATCTAGCTCAGGAACAAAGCTCAATGCCTTCTCCCAGAGCTAAAGGAATTTCTTTTAGAGAAGGTCATTAAGGAGAAGATAATCTAGCCATTAATGTGCTTTAGAAGAGAGTGAATGTGCTTGATCAAAAGAACATAGAGCTCAATATCCAAGTTAATGATCTTTTGAGCGAAAATGTAAAGCTGAAGATTCAAGTTTCAGATCTTGAAAAGGACAAAACTTTGAAGACTAAGCATATTTCTGACCTCCAAGAGCACTTTAATCTCCTCACTTCAATTTACTTTGATTTGAAGAAAAAAGCTAGAAAAGGAACTTGGTGACAAGTTCAAGACATCCGCTGATGAGTCAAGGATCAATCTGTACATCCAAGCTTACCCCATCGTGACATCTGCTCAAACATCACGTGTTGTTGTTGATAGATGTGAGGAAGAGCCAGCTCAAGCTCCGAGTTTTGTGGCCTTAAAACGTGCCAAACTAACCGAATCTGCTGAGAAAGGTCAATATTTGTTTAAAAGGAGCACGAATCAGAATGCTCCTGCAGATTAGCCCACCATCACCTTTACAGATCTTGGAGAGAATCGCTTTTAAAATGTATATGGTGATAGGTCAGGGATTATTTGCTGGGGATTTCACGACACTCTAAACATGTGGATCGTGAGATGGAAGAGTGGAAACACTGAATTGTATAAAGATGCTTATGATTTCCACTCCCGGACCAGGGTTGATCTTTCAGAGTTATCAAAGGCTCCTTTTGCAATTCCATCTCAGAATCCCATGGCTACACAGTTCAAGAATTTCTTGGGGGATCAAGTACTCAAGGGTTTTCCTTCAATGAAGACTGCAAAGTCGATTATTAAAGTACACCCAAGTGTAATTGATCCGAAAACCAATCAACGTCTTCGATCTGTGATGTGGCCTGCTACCAATCAAGTAAAGAAGATTCCTATTCTTCTGGATCATCCAGATGGATCTCTACGGTCCATGCTGTACTGGGTGTTTGATGAAACTACTACATCTGCTATCATCAAACATGAAAAGGGATGCATTCGCTTATATGTCAAAAGAGACATGCTTCACTTTCGAAAATGGGATATACATCAACTGAGCCATCATCAGATTAAAGTTGATGAAGACATCATTGAGCCATCTGCCAAAGAATATACGGCTATGGTTATTGATATCATTAACAAGCGGATGTGGAATAGAGCAATGGGGAAGTCAGATGTAATGGTGGTCAACAAAGACTGAGCTCAAGCTAGCACCAAACCAAGGGGGAGATTAAAGGGTCCAATTAGTGTTTAGGTCTAGGCTTTCATTGTAATAAGTTCTTTTGAGTCTTTATCGTGTTTTGGTAGGTTGTTAGTGTGTTTACGGCCCAGTAGTGAGTTTACGGTCGTAAACTTGTTTACGGCCGTAAACCCAGTTTCTGGCCTAAGTCTACCATATATAGGGGTTGTTTAGGTCATTATTGGTTGTTGATACCACAAAGTTCACGACCTGATATATCGAGTTGTACCAGACTCTTTTCAATAATAAACGTGTGCAAGCTTGATATCTCTTCTATCATTCATATTCTTGTTTCTATTGATTGTTTGATTGTTTGATCATTGGAGGAGAGAGATCGAGCTGGAGAGCCAGGCTAAGGAGGAGAGGGAGAAAAATGGTAGAGACAGGAGGCCAGTACAGTTGCAACCGGCGACTAAGCAGGCCAAGCCCGCTGATCAGAGAGCCGAAGGCCAAAAGGGATGCACTTGTAGGAAGTGCGACAAGGTTCACGAGGGACCATATCGGTCCGGGTCGGCTTACTACCTGTGTGGCAAGGAGGGGCATATGACTAGGTATTTCCCCTAGGGATTTTGGGTTTGTTTCAGCTGCAACCAAACGGGCCACATGAAGGCCTATTTTCATCAGCTTGCATCTAGGGCAGTTCAGACACCTACCCCAACGACCCTGCATATCACTGATGGCCGACAAGGGAAGGCCGAGGAACCGAGGGCAACGTTTCAGTAGACATCAAAGGAGGCCCGTACAGCTCTAGATGCCGCGACTGATATGTGCTCTTTATATTTCTATTGATTTTAATTATGTTGCTTATATTGTTGATTGTGTAGGTAATTTCCTTATGAATTATGTACCTGCTCTTGTGTTGTTTGACTCGGGTGAGATTCGATCATTTGTATCATCATCATTTTGTCCCAGTTTAATATTTCACAAGATACCTTGAGTAGGCCCTTGAGAGTCTCGATACGTGATGAGCGTCCTATCTCAGCTACTGATGTCTATCGGGGTTGTGTGTTAGAGATCTTCAGTGTTGGATATCCGATTGACCTCATCCCTATCGCGATGAGGGATTTTTGTGTGATTGTGGGTACTTGGTTGATCTGGTTTGGGGCTCTGATTGATTTTGAGCATCAGCTAGTTTTGGGATCCTAATGGGGGAGTGTTGACTATCTATGACAAGGGTACTAGATCGGGATCAACTTTCTAATCTGCGGTCAGAGCAAGATAGAGTTTACAACATGGGTGTATGGTTTTTCTAGCATATGTAGTGGATAATCGGGTTGTGAAGAAGGGATCGACCTCTGTTACTGATGTTCCGGTGGTATGCTGACTTTCCTGATGTTTCTCCCGAGGAGTTACTAGTTAGTCTTGCACCTCCTAAGATGCAAGAATTATCCTCTCAGCTGCAGGAGCTGTTGGGAAAAGGGTTCATTAAGCTGAGCAATTCTACTTAGGGATCCCCGATTCTTTTCATCAAGAAGAAAGATGGTTCGCACCGTATGTACATTGATTATCAGGAACTGAACAATCTTACGGTGAAAAATGGTTACCCTTTTCCAAGGATTGATGATCTTTTTGACTAGCTTCAGGGGGCATCATGGTTTTTGAAGATCGATTTAAGGTCCAACTATCATCAGATGAGGGTACATGAGGAGGATATTTAGAAGACGGCCTTTTGAACTCGTTATGGGCATTACGAGTTTTGTGGTGATGCCTTTTGGGCTTACCAACGCATCGGCAACATTCATGGACCTCATGAACCGGGTGTGTAGGCCCATGTTGGATCGACCGGTGATTGTTTTTATCGATGACATCTTGGTATATTCGAAGACTAAGGAAAAAAAATGAGGAGCATCTTCGAGAGATTCTTGGGGTTTTTAGGATGGAGAGGCTTTATGCCAAATTCTCCAAGTGTGACTTCTAGTTGCGAGAAGTTCAGTTTTTAGGACACCTCATCAATCAGAATTGTATCTTGGTCGACCTAGATAAGATAGAGGGGGTGATGCAATGGGAGGTGTCAAGATCTCCATCAGATTGTTGTTCCTCTCACGAAGTTGACCAAGTAGGATGTTGCTTTTAGTTGGGGGATTGAGCAACAAGCATCATTTGAGACACTTCGCCATAGATTATGCGAAGCCCCGGTACTTGCTCTCCCAGAGGGAGTTGAGGATTTCGTTTTCTATTGTCATGCATGTGTTGTAGGATTGGGTGTTGTGTTAATGTAGAGAGGGCGTGTGATAGCCTACGATTTGAGGCAGCTGAAGCATCATGAGGTGATATACATCACTCATGATTTGGAGTTAGTTTTGATGGTTTTTGCCCTCAAGATTTGGCGACACTATCTCTATGGTGCTCCGTGTACCATCAACACAAACCATAAGAGTCTGAGATGCCTTGTGGATCAGTCTAACTTGAATATGAGGCAAAGGATATGGTTAGACGTAGTAAAGGACTATGATTGTGAGATCTTGTATCATCTAGAAAAGGCCAATGTGGTGGCCGATGCCTTGAGCTGAAGGGCGGTGAGTACCCTGATGTGGGACGTGTGCATGAGGATGACCATGATGACTCTAGTTTTAGAGAACATCAAGGAAGCACAGTCAAAGGCCATAAAAGAGGAAAACCGGAAGAGTAAGCAGGTGATCGGTCAGATTTTGCCATTTGATATGGACATTAGAGGGCTTTTAACACATCATGGGCAGATATGGGTTCTGTATACGGGTGGGGCTCGACGGATTTGATGGAGCAGGCCCACAGATCGAGATTTTCTATCCACCCGGGGGCTACAAAGATGTATCTTGACTTGAAGCACAATTATTCATGGCCACGTATGAAAATGATGTGGCATATGTTTGTGGAGCGATGTTTGACCTACCGAAAGGTCAAGGCGGAGCACCAGCGCCCTCATGGCAAGTTGCAACTTTTGGAGGTTCCCCTATGGAAGTAGGAGCAGATTACTATGGATTTCATTACAAATCTACCAAGGACTGTGAGGGGTGTTAACACTATCTGGATGATAGTGGATCATTTGATGATGAGTGCTCACTTCTTAGCCATTATTGAGAACTCTTCTACAATGAAGTTGGAACATATTTATGTTCGCGAGGTGGTGGCTCGGCATGGGGTGCCGACGTCTATTTTGAATAACCGGGATGTGCGCTTTACTTCCAAATTCTAGAAGAGATTGCATGAAAATTTGGGACCCGACTACACTTCAGTACCATGTACCATCTATAAACGAACGGGCAGAGTGAGCGGAAAATTCAGATGCTTGAGGATATGTTGCGTGCTTGTGTTATTGATTTTGGTGGGAGTTGGGACTCCTATCTTCCATTGGATGAGATCTCATATAACAGCCATCATCATGCCAGTATCGATATGCCCCCGTTCAAGCACTTTTGTGGTCAGAGATGTCGAATTCCTATTTATTGGGCGAGGTGGGACAGAGGGTCATGGGCATCACAGAGGTCGTGCTCAAGACGACTGAGCTTATACAGCAGGTTCGACATAGGCTATTGATAGCACAGAGCCATTAGAAGAATTATACGGATTGGCGATGCTCTGAGTTAGACTTTTAGGTGGGGGTATAATGCTCCTAAAGGTGTCACCCTTGAAGGGTTTTATCCTCTTCCGGAAGCGGGGCAGCCTCAGGTTCATTGGCCCTTTTCGATTATTGGCCCATGTGGGCAAGGTGGCCTACCGGTTGGATCTACCAGAGGAGCTGTGTCAAATCCATGATACCTTCCGTGTTTCCTATTTGAGGAAGTGTATAGCCGATGAGGCGGTTGTGGTTCCCTTAGACATAGGCTATTGACAGCATAGAGCCATCAGAAGAATTATGCGGATTGGCGACGCTCTGAGTTAGAGTTTTAGGTGGGGGATATAGTGCTCCTGAAGGTGTCACCCTTGAAGGGTTTAATCCTCTTCAGGAAGCGGGGCAAGCTGGGCCTCAGTTCATTGGCCCTTTTTGTGTATTGGCCCATGTGGGCAAGGTGGCCTACCGGTTGGAGCTACCGGAGGATCGGTGTCAAATCCATGATACCCTCCATGTTTCCTATTTGAGGAAGTGTATAGCCAATGAGGCGGTTGTGGTTCCCTTAGAGGACATTCAGGTCGATGATCGGCTGAATTATATGGAAAATCATGTAGCCAATTTGGATCGGAAAGTGAAAACCTTGAGGAACATGGTTGTGAACTTGGTCAAAGTTCAGTGGCAGCAACATAGAGGTTCGGAGTGGACATGGGAACTGGAGTTCGAGATGCATGAGCAATACCCTAAGTTATTTCTAGAGGATGACTTTGAGGGTGAAGTCTGATTTTAGTGGGGGAGAATTGTGACATCCTAAAATAAGGTATGTTTATCATTCTTTGAATCTTTTTCTAAAGTGTCGAAGTTGGTCCCTAATAGAGAAATTTTGACAAAACAGTTGTACGTGGGGCGTATGCATGAGTACGCATAGCATACTCATGCATCATGCATGAACGCGAAGGGCTAGCTAGTACGTTGGGCGTACCCATGGTGCATTGGGTATACTAGTTCAGGTGCAAAGCCCTAATATTTGAATTTATCCCTACGTAAAGAACATTATGGGTTTATTTCTAACCACCCTTATTAGCCTCCAACCCTCCCATAAACCCTAATATCATGTGTGCGGCTTGTGTATGTGTTATTGCAAGTTTTAAGTGTTCTTGGCTCTTGTAGTTGAAGAAGGAGGATAGAAAAGAAGACGAATGTCCTAACAAGTTTAAAGATACATAAACTTCCCACCTTTGTGCATGATTTTGAGGTATAAAGTTTATACCTTGGCTAATGTTCTTCTAGATCTCTTTAGTTTAAGATTTATGATCTAAAACTCCCCGATTTTGGACCTTTTTGACTTTGGGCTCTGTAGAGGGTTTAGGATGTCCTTTCATGCATATTAAGACATCTAGATTGATAAAAATACTTGCTTGATCTTCCCTTTTGACTCATGCATGAGTAAAGTAGTTTAGAATGGATGAAATGATGCTTTGAGCCTCTCCTAGCCATGCAATGGCTTAAAGCCCATGACTTTATGGATTAAGAAGTTGTAAGTTAGTCACATCTGTAGTTGGAATGGTTATCTTAATGGATTAAGACGTCAAATAGTGGATTTGGAGATTTTTTGAGTACGTTGTGCGTACTCTTGACTACGCTCAGTGAAGTTTGATTTTCCCCTGACACATGCTAATCCAGTTGTACACCCAGTGTAAAGTGTGGTACGGCCCCTCGTACTCGTCGGATGCTGACTTTTGCTAACTTTGACCATTGTTGAAAGTTTAGGCTTTTTGGACCAAGGGAATGGCAAAAATAGTCCTTTTGCCCTTAGTAGGATTGGTCGTGGGATTTGGACTCCTGAGTGTTTTTGGACCTTAATTATTAATTAAGGTTAATTATTTTGTTGACTAGGCTGATTCTAGATCCGGCAATTTGGGTGCTAGATTTTTCATGTCATCAATTTCAGGTAAGTCTCCTCACTTACTCTTACCTGTATGGTAGGGTAGATGTATTATGATAACCAACTGGTTCTGTCTACTACGTTATGTTATGATATGATAATTATATGTGATTGAGGCTGCTGATAGACAACCAAGGTGGTTGATAACCCTTCGAGCGTGCTGTTAGCTCATCAGGACTGTTGATAGCTCTAGGGTTGCAAATAACCTATAGTTGTTTATCTATGTTGTGTTATATGTGGTATCTTGGGGAACTCACTAACATTTGTGCTTACAGGTGTTGATTTAGATGTTTTTATGTAGTATAATAATTATGATACTTGTTGCTTTGGGATGATCCAGTATTTGATAACTTGGTTGTGAAACTATGGTTTTTGGTAATTTAAAAATGAAACTTTTGTTCTAACATTTGAGGTGTTATAGTTTTTAATATTCATCCAAAGGCCTTGATTAAATTTGACATTCCTCGGTACCTATAATCGTTAATCTCGAGAGATCTAGGAAAATCTGTATAAATCTATACAAGGATTGACAATCCCACCTGTGATTGCTAACTACAATCCCGACAAGATAACTTTTAATCACTACTAGACTCATGCATGAGTAAAGTGGTTTAGAATGGAGGAAATGATGCTTTGAGCCTCTCCTAGCCATACAATGGCTTAAAGCCCAGGACTTTGTGGATTAAGAAGCTTTAAGTTAGTCATATATGTAGTTGGAATGGTTATCTTAACGGATTAAGACGTCAAATAGTGGATTTGGAGATTTTTTTTAGTACGTCGTGCGTACTCCTGACTACGCGTAATGTAGTATGATTTTCCCCCGACACATGCTAATCCAGTTATATACCCAGTGTAAAGTGTGGTACACCCCCTCGTACTTGTCGGATGTTGACTTTTGTTGACTTTGACCATTGTTCAAAGTTTAGGGTTTTTAGACCAAGGGAATGGCAAAATGGTCCTTTTACCCTTAGTAAGTTTGGTCATGGGATTTGGACTCGCTAGTGTTTTTGGACCTGAATTATTAATTAAGGTTAGTTATTTTGTTGACTAGGCGAGGTCTAGATCCGGAAATTCAGGTGTTAGATTTTTTGTGTCATCAATTTCAGGTAAGTCTCCTCACTTACTCTTACCTGTATGGTAGGGTAGATTTATTATGATGACCAACTGGGTCTGGCTACTATGTTATGTTATGATTTGATATTTATATGTTACTATGGCTACTGATAGACAACCAGGGTTGCTGATAATTCTTCGAGCGGGTTGTTAGCTCACCGGGACTACTGATAGCCCTAGGCTTGCAGATAACCCATAATTGTTTATTTATGTTGTGTTATATGGGGTATCTTGAGGAACTCACTAATATTTGTGCTTACAGGTGTTGATTTATATGTGGCAGGTACTTCGCAGGACTGCGGGAAGTTGAAGTTCTAATTGTACAAATGTGTTGGGAAATTTACTACTGGCACATGTTTTTATGTACTCTGATAATTTTGATACTTGTTGCTTTGGGATGATCCAGTATTTGATAACTTGGTTGTGAAACTATGGTTTTTATTAAATTAAAAATGAAAATTTTGGTCTAAAATTTAAGGTGTTACAGTTGTTAATATTCATCCAAAGGCCTTGATTAAATTTGGCATTCATCGGTACCTATAATCGTTAATCTCGTGAGATCTATGAAGATCTATATAGATCTATATAGGGATTGACAACCCCACCTGCGATTGCTAATTACAATCCCGATAGGATAACTTTCTTATTAATCACTATTGGACTCATGAATGAGTAAAGTAGTTTAGAATGGATGAAATGACGCTTTGAGCCACTCCTGGCCATGCAATGGCTTAAAGGCCATGACTTTATGGATTAAGAAGCTTTAAGTTAGTCAGGTCTATAGTTGGAATGGTTATCTTAACAGATTAAGACGTCAAATAGTGGATTTGGAGATTTTTTGAGTATGTCATGCGTACTCCTTACTACGCGCAACGTAGTCTGATTTTCCCCCGAAGCATGCTAATCTAGTTGTACACCCGATGTAAAGTGTGGTACGCCCATCGTACTCATCGGATGTTGACTTTTGCTGACTTTGATCATTGTTCAAAGTTTAGGGTTTTTGGACAAAGGGAATGGCAAAATGGTACTTTTGCCCTTAGTAGGTTTGGTCGTGGGATTTGGACTCTTGAGTGTTTTTGGACCTTAATTATTAATTAAGTTTAGTTATTTTTTTGACTAGGCGGAGTTTGGATCTGGCAATTCGGGTGCTAGATTTTTTGTGTCACCAATTTCTGGTAAGTCTCCAAACTTACTCTTACCAATATGGTAGGGTAGATGTATTATGATGACCAACTGGGTCTGGCTACTTTGTTATGTTATGATATGATAATTATATGTGACTGAGGCTGCTGATAGATAACCAGGGTTGCTGATAACCCTTTGAGCGTGGTGTTAGCTCACCGGGACTGTTGATAGCCCTAGGGTTGCAGATAACCCGTAGATGTTTATTTATGGTGTGTTATATGCAGATAAGCGAGTTCCCTGTATCTTCCGTGTCCTCCGATGGGTCTTCTTCTACTGAGGTGGGGGGATTACGTCGAGGGATAACAGTGACGTAGCCGGACTCATCGGCTGAGGCGGTAGCGCGGGGAGATGACGATGTTGACATAGTGGACTGAGACATAGTTTCAATGAGATATGAAATAAATGACAATGCATGCCTATAATATGCAATGCTTACACACACCAAAATTAACCTTTTGAATTTTTGAAATAAAGTTTTCTCAAAAAATTTTGTTGATCATATTCCCATTATAATTAGCTCAAGCTTTGTATAAATCTTTTCCTTAATTAAACATAGGTGATCAGGCTATGTTTAATTGAGGTCCAACTATACAACTCCCGACCTAATTATACTAGTAATATGTTTGATGTAAAAAGAATTTCTTTGTAAGTTCTAGTTATAGGTTGCGTTTTCTTAAAGAAAAACCGATGTTCTCTATAACTTTAGCTCTGATACCACTTCTGTCACACCCCGCTAAAGCGGAAACGCAAGATATGACAGCGATAACGGTTTCATTGAAAAGATAAAGATACATCACTATAGCAGTATTTAAAAGTTTACAACTCATAGCTTAAAAAGAAACAAAGTACAAGTTTTCAAAAACAACATTGTTCAAAATATAACTTCATAATAGCTTCAACACGATGCAGCATGGTCTATGATGATGAATCTTTACATCCACTTACTAATTATTTCCTTAAAAAGCATGTAAAATGAGCGTCAACTATGAAAATAGTTGGTGAGTTCACAAGTTTATTAAATCGAGCTTGAAATAAGGCTTTTCGTAAATACAAGTACATTGCTTTAATGATAAACAAAGTTGATTGCTATTAATGAATACAAGTTTATTGCTATAACGAGAAACGAGTTTGTATGTATATGAGCAAACAATGAGTCTCAACCAAACCTATGACTGAAGCCCTATCGAGATCTATGCTTATCGTTCCATAGATGAATATGGTATCATGCACTCCAGCAATAGGGCGAGTGAGGAGTTGTCAATTCCTAATAGCGCTATCCATAATGACCATTGGCTCAAAGAGTTAATGGTTAGAGATAAGGGAAGGGCCTTAGTACGATAAGTGCTCATGTTCCGTGTTGCATAAACACACATAAAGAAACATAGAAATACAATAGCAATCATGTTTGATAATAATCAATTTAAATACAACATGAAAACAATAGTTTTTCTGGACATGCTTTTCCACCCCAAAACATAAAAACTGAAAATAGGGGAGTGCGTGAATACTCACAATGTTTCGTGTAGGTACAAGTAGTGCCTCGGGATGCACCAACATCTTACTACCGGGATTCTACGACATCAAACACACACTAGTGAGTTTCCATGTCGAAATCTAATGCTAATATACTAAACTCTACATATAGTGAAATGCCAATTTATGTTTTAGTATTGGACTTTATATTAATTGGTTACACTTTTTCTGAAATAATGAAATTCTACAAGTCGAGCGATTAATTACAACTTTGGAATATTAATTTTCCAGATTTAGTAATATAAATTAAAGGTATTTCTACACATTTAAAGGTGTTTTATATTCCTAAAAATATAAAATATTATCAAACAGTTTCCAAACATTGTCAAACCTTGTATTTTCATTGTAAATACAATAGAGGTTTTCCAGAATTTTCCTTGAATTTTTGATATGGTTAACTATTTTTCAAATTTTTAAGTCTTTATAACAACATAAATTCACGAAAAATAGCATTCCAAGGATAAAAATTCTCAAACATTTTATTAACTGTTATTACACAATAATAAGCTGGGAAAAATATAAAAAAAAATATTTTTCAGTGGGTATTTCTATTTTTCCTTGTTTTATTCTTTTAAATAATCATTAATTGAAGAAATAATATTAAACATTTAAAATAAATTCCCAAAAAATTTTGTAACATCATTTACAGTATAAGTAACCTGGGAAAAATACCAAAAGTGATTTTCATATTGTATAATCCGGTTATGTGTATTTATGTGCATTTAAGTGTATTTAAGTGTATTTAACTTTAGAAAATAGGAGAAAAATAGTTTACAGTAGAGTAAAATCATCAAAATTTTTATGTAACCTCCTACTTTACAATATGAAGTTCTGGTAAATTTTCATGAGTTTTGGATAATCAGAAATATTTTTCCTATTTTTAGGCCATTAAAATTTTCAAAAATTGGGAAAAATAGTAAGGCATGATGAAAAATTTTGAAATTATATTTCTGAGTCACACAGTTAAGGGCTGCGAAAATTGTTAGATACAATTTTCACACTCTCTAAAGTGGTTTTGTGATTTATTATACCCAAACAAAAAGAAAATCGGAAATCATACCAAACAGCAACAAAAATCGATGACATTTAGTGAGGGGTCATTATTCACCATAGGGGTCATCCATGAATTTATTCCGGATTTATAGACCTCTGGAAGTATTTTATGTGATTTATGCCCTTGGTTTCTTGCAATAATTTTAATAAATCAAAGAAATGATAAAAGCTCTTGGTATTTTACAGATTATCACATGCACCAGAAGTTACTTTGTATCCCTTTCTAATGCAATATCTTCAATCAGATATGTACGAGTGACAGGAAGAAGTCAGCTAGTTGCCATCCGCTCTGTCCCAATCTCCGGTCAATGATTGAGTCCGAACTCATTCTAGGAGTCTTCATTTACTCCGGTATAAAAAGGGGAAAGTTAATTCGATCCTATAGTCGTCTTCTTTGTTCGAGAAAAGAGTAGTGGAAAGGGATACTAGTCGGCTCGGAGGGGCTTCTATATAAAGCGAAAGCCCTCCGGACAGAGGGAATGGAACCCGATTTGCCAGCTCTTCGTGCCACTGTTGGTTCTTTTTTTTTTCTCTGTCTCGTACGAAGCAATCGGTTCCATAGCGATTTCGTCTACTTTTGGAACTTTGCCACGCAAACACAGAAAAAGGGCAAGCGGGTAAAGGAGTAGACTAGCCGGCATGTGAGGGCTTTCAAAAGGAAAAATGTTCAAAATTTATTCAGAAGGGAAAACGGGGGTATTGAACCCAAACAACTTAAGAAATGTTGCACATTATAGTGCATGAGATGTAAATGTGGCTGAAGTTCATGAATTTGTGTAGCACATTCTGTGGGGTTTTTGAGCCACAAAATTTCAGCCATCATTCATTGGATATGTTAAGTTTCTAAATTATTTTTCCCCAGATTTATGGTTGGGTTTAAGGCCACTGATCACGTAAGGCAAAAATGGTGATCACAGAAAAAGAGCTATTTGCGCAACCATTTTGTAAAAATTGCCAAAAATCCGATATTTAATATTTTACAGTGAGACCAGTTGGGTTTGAAAGTTAACTCGTGTAACTATCCAATACAAAACGAATATCAGGATTTGGTTCAGTAATGACCGAGTTATGGCCGTTCAAAGCTGAACAAAGTAGTCTGGCAGATTGCATGTCTTCCCTATTTGCTTTGAGTGCATTCTTAGGGCATTTTGACAAGAACAACATGCATGCTTCTGTTAAGGTCTGATTTCTAGCACATGCATGGAGTGAATGAGCATCCAAGATGTACTAGAAATGGTTTAAATGCTTTTGGTCATGCAAGAACACAAAAGAAATGGAGAAGAAGATGTAATACTCGGTTTTGAAGTCACATGAACACATGTGTATCTTTTTCACTCCTTGCATGGGTTTGATCCCGGATTTTCACCATCTCAAACACATGCATTGTGTTATGGTGAGAATCTACAAACCACAAGGGAAAAAGTAAGGATTTCTAGCCATGGAAGGGCATAGAATCCGAAGAGTAGAGAAGAACCATGAAGAAGAGGAAGTAAAATCATGAAACTATGAGGGAGGATTGTGTTGTTTACCTTGGTTTTGATCTTGAGAGAAGCAAGAACACTTCAAGGCCTTCTCAATCTCGAAATTATGGCAGAGAATGGAGGATTTTCGTGAGTTAGAGGGAGAGAGAGAGAGAGAGAGAGAGAGAGAGAGAGAAAGAAAGAGAGTTTGAGTGTTAGAAGGGTGGAGTGTGAGAGAGAGTGAAGAGAGAAGTGGACGAGTGAGTGTTTGAGTTTAATGATTGAAATTTTGGGAAGATGAAAGCATGGGGGAGAGGGGGTGCCGGATTTTTGAGGGTATTAAAGAGCCCTATCTCTCCTAATTCAAATTAAATAATTTCCCTCTTCAATTTTTATAAAACCATAATTTTTATAAAATGATTCTTTATGTAATTCTCTATTTATTTAAAAATCTTGTTTTTATCTAATAAATTATAATTAATATATAATAATTTAAATTTCTATTTCATTGATATAATCCATAATTTGATTAATAAAAATTTGATATTAGCAAGTTTATAGCCAAATTTTATAAAGTTTTTAAGCTTTAAGATTTATAAATTTGGATGTTTGGCTCTTTAAGGTTTTTGGAATATTGTTGGATATTCACCATCATAATGAAATGTAATTAGAATATTTTAATTTATTTTTAGGGTTTTATACCCTTTTTCAATTGTAACAAGGTTTGAAGTTTCATTCTAATTATAGTATTGGCATTTCCTATTGTAGTTAAGCAACTTACTAGAATCGTAAGTGTCAAGTATATTAGTCCTAGATCTTAGTTCGATCCTAGTTTATGCAAGATTTTGAGCTAATCTATACTACCAGGCCATGGCATGTTGTGCATGAATGGTTTTATAAAGATGCATGAGTCCGAGAATGACCTGAATTGACAGTTGTCACAATTGTTAATATTCATCCACAGGCCTTGATTAAATTCGGCATTCCTCAGTACCTATAATCGTTAATCTCGTGAGATATAGGAAGATATGTATATATCTATAAGGGGATTGACAACCCCACCTGTGATTGCTAACTACAATCCTGATAGAATAACTTTCTTATTATTCACTATTCGATGTCCGATGAAGCGTCACAGCGGGGAGAATTATTAGTCAAACATAATTGATTATGGGGGCTCATGGTAATACATTAGAAACACCTTAGCGATCTGACTACCATTAGGGACGCCTTAGAGTGGTAGATAAAATACGTTAGGATTAGTAAAGCATCCTACAAAGATAGTAAAGTAGGATTAAAAAAACATCCTAAAAGATATTAAAATAGGATTTTTAGATATCCTTAAAAGATAGTAAGATAGGGTTGATAAAATACTTTAGGGAATGTTTTTCTAAAAGAAAAAGGATTCTTAAAGTAATACAACCAAATAAAAAGTTGAAAACTATAAAAACTTGTGCACTCACCAACATTATGTCGGCGTTTTGAAAAATACATGTATTCTTAGGGAGATAAATGTAGAGAGTTGTTTCAAGCAGGAGGAGGTCTTCAAGGAAGCTTGTTTGAGTTTAATTCCGTCCGTTTATCATTTTTAGTTTGATTTAGGATGCGTGCTTGACTTTTAAAACAACGCAATCCCAAAATAGTTTATAATAAATAAAATAAATTTTTGTGATACAGCTTTTGTTATGTTCTATATATATATATATATATATATATATATATATATATATATATATATATAGAGAGAGAGAGAGAGAGAGAGAGAGAGAGATAGGTTTAAATGTTCTTGACAACTATTATGTGCATGTATGCACCAATGAGAATTCAGGAAATAATAAAACAATTAAATAAATAAATAAGGATATAATGGTAATATTAATATATCTAATTATGGTAAAAGAATAATTCAATTAATACATCCTAAAATAAGGGAATAAACACTACAAAACCTGCATCCCTTTATCAATTTTCGATTAAAATATCATCACGTATCCTTCTCAAAACCCTATGCCCCTCCATTGAAGGTCTGAAATTATAGAGATTCATGGTCGAAGTTTGGTGCTTTTGAACCCCAAAATACCCCATATGATGTTCATGTCTGTGATTTAGATGATTTGCTTCAGCCTGAAATCCACATGAGAAGTTTCCCTCCATCCCTCCTTCATTATCGTTCTTGTTATGGTACTACTGTGAAGAAGCATTAGTTTATCCAATGAAATGCCCAAATTGATTCTTTGGCTACCATTTTAGAAGTTGGGGATGTATTATCGGGATTTATGGAAAGGGTGAACCTTGTTCTCTCATTATTATAATTTCTAGTTTTTTTTTCTGTAAATCTAATTGTTTTTTACATGTGTTTCAACCGAGGTTTTCAATCAATTCTTAGACTTGTTTTTTACATGAGTTTTGGCTTGTTTGATGAAAACGCCTAACATGTGTTTCTTGAAATGCCTGAAAGATAATATAAAGAATATAACCATGTGGTATGCATTCTGTCAATATTACTAGCAATGAATGTTTTATTTATAGTTTTCTTTATGTAAATCTAATTGTTTTTTACTTGTGTTTCAACTGAGGTTTTCAATTAATTCTTACACTTGTTTTTTACATGAATTTTGGCTTGTTTGATGATAATGCCTAACAAGTGTTGGTTGAAATGCCTGAAAGAGAATCTAAAGAGTCTAACCATGTGGTATGCATTCTGTCAAAATTACTAACAACACATGTTTTATATAGTATTTGTATTTTCATAGAATAAACAGGTTTTTGCATTTTAATATGGAAGAAAACATGGTAGATGATAGTGTAAGAATTGATTAAAGACCTTTCAGCAAAGCATCATGAGGCAAGGAGTACATTCTATGAGCATTCTTTCAAGAGCCTTCTTATAAAATATCATTGTTTGTAAGAATGGTTTGCTAAATTTTACTAATTTTTCTATTGTAAAAAAAATTTCAAGATTGTTAAATTGCAAATTGTTGGTTTTTTATGTTTTATCATCTAGAAATATGATTCCAAGTTGCAAGTAACAAGAATTTAAATCTTTATAATGGCAATTAAAGTTACAACTAGCAAAAATGTCTTCTATGTATTTTGTCAGAATATATAAAGTGATAACATGTTTTTAACCATTCTTAGTTTTTTCTTGTATTTGTGATAGGATGGCTGGAAGAAAGTGTTGAAGACCTGATAGGAATAACTTGAGGAATACATAATAGATTGATCACACTCGCAGTTAAAGAATGTTGTTATTTTTTAAGAATTTTATTCTTTTTTCTCGATATTCTTCTAGAATATGTATACTTATATTAAAATGTATAAGATTAATTTAAATTTGTAAATATAAGAATATATTAGAATGTTGTTATTCTTCAACCGTGGATTCAAGAATCTATGATTCTACAATAATATTCTAATAGAATAAATTTATGAAAGAACATCATCCTTACAAAAAACATTATTACGAAATAAAATCGGTTATTTTTAAAAATTACATTAGAATTAAAATTAAATTAATTTAAAATTTTAGATTTTTAAAATCAGGAGAATTAACTATCCCTAAAAATCCGAAATTTCCGTTTTAAAATATATTTAATTGTCCAAAGTAACCTTATGTAAAAATTTGTGTGATTATATGGTATATGTTACCCCATTGTAATATCATAGACCTTCAGGTCATGATTATTGATTATATTCCATCTGTTGGTCCAAATTTGTGCTTACAAACACATAATAGATGGCAGGAACATTTGAACCTGACCCTATTTATATATATATATATATATATATATATATATATATATATATATATATATATATATATATATATATATATATATATATATATGCCTCGGCCCAATCTCTCCACGTTCGCACCCCCGATGTTTCTGCCGCCGACTGGGGCTGTGACAGACTGGTATCATAGCTATAGGTTATAGCGAACTAGTAATTCTATAGGAACTACGACTATAACCTAGAGCATAAAACTCTAAATTAGTTAAACCTAATAAAAGTATTACTATTAATTACTGTACGGATAGACTACTTTCGGGAGAGGTTCCTAGGCTGCAAAAATTTTTGTTTGGGTTGTTGGATTTCAGAACGGCTATATGCTAAAATGGTCCTCCCCTCCAACCTTACCAACTAGTTCGATCCTTGCTTAATGGTCTTGAACTACACAAACATAGAATGAATAAAATACCATAATCAAATACTAATTAGATAAAGAGTTATGTAAACTCTCAAAAATACACTCTTGTATCATAAAAACCATCCATTCAGATCACAACTTAAGATTTTAAGGTAAAAAACGAATCCTTGGGTTATTCTAGTACTACAACCGTACACAACTAGACCTAGAATATGCAACTAAGTTTTATTATGGTCCGACTGACGCACACCTAAACCTGGATGTCCTTGTTGACAACCTAAATGCTTGAGGATTTATGGATCAATAGTTTAGTACGCTTACTTAAGTAATTAGGATGAGGCCTAAGGATAGAGGATCTTCAGATTAGTATCATAGATCGACTTCCTAAAGACTATATCCTTAGATCAAGAGCTAGTGCAAGAGAATGGTACATCTTGAGGATATAGAGGCAGACATACAACATACCTCACATATCAAAAGTTACCTAAGATACGGTAATATCTACTATATATATATATATATATATATATATATATATATATATATATATATATATATATATATATATATATTCTCATAAAAATCTACTTTTTTGATGTCTTATGCTGGAAATCAAAGTGATATGGAGGATATATAGGACTGGGTCTCACATACTTATCTTGAACATGATCAAGTGGTGCCATGCACGCCTGAAGAAGAGAGTGATTATGATCTGATGATGTTGTTGGATTAGTGTCTAAGTCCATAACTATTTTGGTATGTACTTGACCCGATTATGAGCATGGTCCTTTTGGGTTGCCTTCACCATAGCAATATGTAGGATGATTTAAGGAGAGAAAGGTTTAAAATATGATTTATTAATATATTATGAGAATAATATATTAAAGGAGAAATCATATTGTTTAATTAATATTAGTCAAGAATTAATTGTTAATTAATTTTGTGGCTAAAAGAGATTAATTAAACTTAGGGGACTGAAGTTGTAATTATAAGATAATTATAATTGGGCTATGGATCACCTAATAATATATAGGTTGGACGAATTCTATGGGAAGCCCATTAGAAATCGTCCAAGGGATATGTTTAAGGAGTCCATGGGCTGCTTAGGGCCTAAGCAGTCAAATTAGGGTTTCCTAGTTGTAAACCCTAATAGCCTACATGTATATAAAGGGCCCCTATGCCCCAAAAACGTGGACAAGTCTTCCATTAGGGTTTCCAGCCGTTTTTGGGCAGCCTCTCTTCTTCTCCTCTTCATCCAAGTTGTATATGGTGTTTGTGACTCCATTAGAGGTGCAGCACTTGAGGCACTAAGCTTTCTAAGGCCAATTCAAGCAAGGAATTGATTGTTATTGCTATATAACAATCAAAGGTAATTCTCTTGTCACACCCCAAAACCGGAACGGCGGAAACGTTCTGGGGTGGATGACGTCACGTCAAGTATCACAACACATGATTATAGTAATCAAAGTACAGCAAAACATTGCATTAATAGTAATAATTTTACATGGTTACATTACATAATAACAAAGTAATACAAGCAAAATATATAAAGTGCAGCAAGGTACTTAGGCCATCTTCATCAGCAGCTCCGGGGATGTACCTGTCTAATTGCTGACCTGAGATTACAAGTTAATTGAAAAGCGAGTATCAGCATTTTTACAAATGCTGGTGAGTTCATAAGCATTTAGTGTCATTTAGTCAAATAACTTTAATAAGTAGTAGTTTAAGCGTTTTCGTTGCTTCAGTGTTCCTTCCAGAAAATTCTATATTTTCTTTAAATAAAGCAGCCTTCTACCAAGACTCTTTCAGTGTATTGTGGTAAGAGGTAGTTTTCCCTTAATTGCTATTGTTATCAAAATACTGAATTTGATTATTAAAGAAGCAGGAGACATCAGGGAATAACGTATGCCGCAACAGTGAGGACTGCTGACTAAGGCAAAGAGTCATAGACTCCAGGAGGGTATCGAACTGACGACACGCCTGGTTCAGTCTAACTAAGGGGAGGCATAGACCCCAGGAGGCACCAAATGAAAGGTAAAGTCTAAAACAGTGAATATAGACCGAAGACGATACTAAATGAAAAGTACATCTTGCAGGGTCAAAACAAAGACTACAGACCCCAGACAGTATCCAACGAAAGATACAGCTAGCAAGGTCGAAACAGAGACTATAGACCCCAGACAGTATCAAATGAAAGATACAGCTAGCAAGGTCAAAACAGAGACTATAGACCCCAGACAGTATCGAATGAAAGATACAGCTAGCAAGGTCGAAACAGAGACTATAGACCCCAGACAGTATCAAATGAAAGATACAGCTAGCAAGGTCGAAACAGAGACTATAGACCCCAGACAGTATCAAATGAAAGATACAGCTAGCAAGGTCGAAACAGAGACTATAGACCCCAGACAGTATCAAATGAAAGATACAGCTAGCAAGGTCGAAACAGATACTATAGACCCCAGACAGTATCGAATGAAAGATACAGCTAGTGTCACACCCCCGAACCAGACGGCGGAAACGTCCGGGGGCTGTCGTGACTCAATTGAATACCATAACATTGAATATATATGAAACAAAACAACATTCGTCACCATTCATCAACATGATACAACCAGTAGTGTTTACATGTCATACATTGTTTTAACATTACATTTCCAAAAATTAATATTGTTTGGTTCATTCAAAAATAAACTGCAACCGTCACTGAGCATGATTTCCCTTGATTCACTGGTTTCCTGAGAATACAAGTATTTTGAAAAACGTCAACATATGAAATGTTGGTGAGTTCATAAGTAGTGTTTGAAATCGAATGTTTATATTGTTTGAAAAACCACCAGAAAATCCGATATTTTCTGAAAAGAAAAGCTTTCAAAAAAAACGTTTGTGAAGATCCATAGGTATGCTTGTTTGTTTCTATACTTGCAAAAAAAATTGTTCATTTAAGATGTATGCGTTTGAAATCTGTATGTGATAAAAACCCTAGGGAAACCCGATGTTCCCCTAGTTCTTTTGAAATCCATTGAGTTGCGTTGAAACCATTACAAAAATAGTGGTATCGGTCCCAAGCGACGTTGGAAGGTTCTCGAGCATTGATTATTTACTACAAACCCGCATTACACAAATGCCCGGTTTATAGATATACCAACGATTCCCGAAGGCGTCGTCAGTACTAATCACGTTATCCAATCGCCCGGACTATGAGTGGTCCCACATCCGAAGAGAAAGAGGTCACTAAGACCCCGGTAACTCTATTAACCGGCTGGGAAAAATGTGTGCGAGGGGTCCCCGACCCGCCTCGTAAAATGTGTAGACTTTTCTAGCAATACCATGGCCCTTGGGGTCCAATGATACAAGCCATTGAAAGTCACCCTACGTTGTGCCGAGTCGGTAAAACTCAACACTTCGTAGTAAAAAAAATGTCTTCGGGCCTTAAGATCAGGTCATTGGGCTAGCTAGGTCCAACAAACAAGATTTTACACTTTTGGGGCCCGAAGATGGTGCGTAGACGTCTGTGCACACTCGTATGTATGTGTATTACCAATCGTTATTTGTATGTATCAAAGAGTTAGTAGTTGTGGATTTTCATTGGCTCGAGACCGAGCCAATTCGTTTAACAACGACTTTTGGTATTGTAATGAGTTGTATTTCGTTGGTAGTTGAGGTATCATTATTTGATCACATTGTACATAATGAATCAGCCTTGAAATATTTCTGTTTTCAGCCCCTCATTATTTGTAAAATTTACATTTTCAACCCTTTTATTTGAATATTTCCCGGTTTGGTCCTTAAACTATTTTTCTTGACATTTTAACACCAAAAATTATTGAAATTAATATTTTCCAGCATATTTTTCAAAGAAAACAGTTTAAGTCCCTGAAAATGCAGTTTTTCTCGGTTTAGTCCATATTTTCGCAATTTTGACAATTTTAGCCCAAAATGGAAAATTTTTGCAACTTTGGTCCTTTTTAAATTTAAAAAGCATTTTAAACCTTTGAGAAGGGTTTGGGACACTTATAGTCCACTGTTTTACAGAAAGTTACAGTTTTGGCCCTCTAAAACAGAAAAATTCGCATATTGGGCCTTATTGGGCCGAAAATTGCATTTTTAGCCCAATAGGCTTGAAATTTATGTTTTTAATCCACCAATTAAATAGAATTCCAGAAATGGCTTTATTGAAACTGTTTTGACACATTTCAACCATCAGAATCTGTAAAATGTCATTTTGGGCCCTTAATTTTGTATTTTTCACATTTTTGGCCCAAGATGTGTGTTTTTAGCTTAAAGGAAATTGTTGCTAACCACTTAGCTATTTTTCTTGTATCACTTATTATGTAGGAACATATTTGAAGCTAATATCATAAAACATGAGTTATATCTCGGTTTTGAGGGGTTTAATGGCTAGATCCAACATTAAAACACATATAAGCATACATATAAGCATGGAAATCATACAAGGCATACAAATACATATAGATCTACACTTTCACTTGTATTCCCCCCCCACAAAAACTCTTAAAAACAGAAAATAGGGGTATGAATCTCACCTTGGGGTGTTGGTTCGGTTTTTGCAATGAAAATGGAAGGAAAAATGAAGTGTTTTTGGCCTTGGCTCCCTTTGGTGAAGATCTTGAGTTTGAGATGGTTTGAGGATGCTAGATCACGATTTTTGTATAGATTAGGGGAGGATTTTGATAACAAAAGAATTTAAACCATAGATCTATGCATAATCTTACCTTAGGAGATGATTTACTTGCAAAAATCCCTTTGGAAAGTCCCTAAATTTCGAGATCTTTGGAGAGGGGAGGGAGAGAGCTTCTTGAGAGAATTTTTGAGAGAATTTTGTGAGATGTGTGTGTGTGTTGGTTATCCTCGGCCGAAACAAGAAGAGAAGAGAGAAAGGAAGTGACTTTGAAGTGATACATGCATGGAGGTATGTGATATGCCTAGAAGTCCATTAGATAATAGTGAGGTGGCAAGTGCTAAGTCAACCCTTCTTCTTGGGCTTTTCTTTTGGGCCGAAAATGGGAAGGAAAAATAAGGTGTTTGGGCTTTTTGCTCCTAAGTCCAACATTAGTGTTAATTAGGGTATTTATTGGACTTATAAAATGAAATTGTGATTTTTGTGCTTTATTAAGCTAGGTTAGGTTTAATTATGGATTAAAACTTGTGTTTTATTTCCTTCTAGGTTCTACCTAGCCCAAAATATTGGAATAAACGAATGTGGGTCCAATTAGAGCCCAATTAGGGTCCTAAACCCATGATAGTCCAATTGAAAGCTTATTGGTCCATTTGGATCCAATAAGGAAGTCTTAGTCCAAAATGGACTTAACCAAAACTTCTAGGGTTTCCAATTGTTTGATGACTATCTGTAGTACTTGTATCTTGCATTTGGTTAAAGTTTTTGATTCTCATTAACTTAAATGTATAGATTACATAGCTTAAAATTTACAGTTGTGACATCATCCCCCCGTTAGAGGGAATTTCGTCCCGAAATTCTGTTTGAAAGCTAGATTTGAGAAAACTAGAACAGGTGAGGGTACTTCTGCTTCATTTGATCTTCGCGTTCCCACGTGAATTCTGGCCCACGCTTTGCGTTCCACCGTACCTTCACGATCGGGATGCGACTCTGCTTAGTACGCTTCACCTCCCTGTCCATGATTTCGATTGGTTCTTCGACGAACAGGAGATTCTCATTGATTTCGATTTCGTCAAGAGGAATGACGAGAGTTTCATCTGATAGGCACTTTTTCAGGTTAGAAACATGAAACACGGGGTGCACACCGTTTAGCTCCGGGGGTAGTTGTAGTCTGTAGGCTACCGGACCTATTCGGGCGACGATTTCGAAAGGTCCAATGTACCGTGGGTTTAGCTTTCCTCGTTTTCCGAATCGTATAACCCCTTTCCAGGGTGAGACCTTCAACAATACTCGATCACCGACCTGGAACTCTAAGGGCTTTCGCCGTTTATCAGCATAGCTCTTTTGCCGGTCGCGCGATGCCTGTAATCGAGCTTTGATCTGGACAATCTTTTCTGTGGTCTCGCGAATGATTTCCGGTCCTGTCATTGCCCTATCCGACGTATGTGTTCCTGCTAGCTGGGTGTCGCCTACTTCAGCCCAACATAACGGTGATCTACATTTACGCCCGTACAGTGCTTCGAAAGGGGCCACCTTAATGCTCGAATGATAACTATTGTTATATGAAAACTCGATCAACGGTAGGTGGGTATCCCAAGACTTTCCGAAGTCTATCACACATGCACGAAGCATATCTTCAAGCGTCTGAATGGTTCGTTCGCTTTGACCGTCCGTTTGTGGGTGATACGCGGTGCTCATATCAAGATGAGTTCCCATTGCCTTGTGGAGCGACTGCCAAAAGCGTGACGTGAATCTACTGTCCCTATCTGAGATGATAGATTTTGGCACTCCATGAAGTCTTACAATCTCTCGTAGGTACAAACGCGTCAGCCTCTCCATCTTGTAGGACTCTTTGATGGGCAGGAAATGGGCAGATTTCGTCAGTCGGTCGATTATTACCCATATGGTGTCCAATCCGTCCGATGTCTTGGGCAGCTTGGTCACGAAGTCCATAGAAATCCCTTCCCATTTCCACTCAGGGATTTCCGGTTGCTGTAACAATCCGGAAGGTTTCTGGTATTCCACTTTTACTTTGGCACACGTAAGACACTTACTAACATAAGTTGCGATTTCCGCCTTCATGTTAGGCCACCAATAGTGCTGCTTAATGTCCAAATACATCTTGTCCGAACCAGGATGAATGGAGTATCGTGTCTTGTGGGCTTCCTTCATGACGGTCTCTCTGAATCCTCCGATTTTTGGAACCCAGATACGGTTCACGAAGTAGTATACCCCATTCTCTTTGACTTCCAGGTGCTTCTCCATTCCGCGTAGTGCCTCGCTAGTTCTGTTTTCCGCTCTCATGGCCTCTGCCTGGGCTGATGCAATTTGAGTGGTTAGATGAGACTGAATGGTTATCGAGTGCGTTTTCGTACGTCGATTTGTGTATTCCTTCCGACTTAATGCATCAGCTACCACGTTGGCCTTGCCTGGATGGTACTTGATCTCGCATTCGTAGTCGTTTAACAATTCCACCCATCTTCGTTGTCTCATGTTCAGCTCCTTCTGATTCAAGATGTGCTGGAGGCTCTTGTGGTCCGTAAAGATGGTGCACTTTGTACCGTACAGGTAGTGCCTCCAAATTTTTAGGGCGAAGACCACAGCTCCCAGTTCTAGGTCATGGGTTGTGTAATTTACTTCGTGCGCCTTTAGTTGACGGGACGCATATGCTATTACTCTTCCACGTTGCATGAGAACGCAACCTAAGCCTTGATTTGACGCGTCACAGTAAACTACAAAATCTTCCGTTCCTTCAGGTAGAGATAGTACAGGAGCGCTGCAAAGAGCTTGCTTCAAGGTTCGAAATGCAATCTCTTGTCTGTCTGTCCACTTGAATGGCACACTCTTTTGCGTAAGCAAGGTAAGTGGCTTGGCGATTTTTGAGAAGTTTTGGATGAATCTTCTATAGTAGCCTGCTAGGCCTAAGAACTGACGAATTTCCGTGGGAGTAGTCGGAGTTGCCCATCCTTCCACAGCTTTGACCTTAGAAGGGTCCACATGAATTCCGTCTTGGCTAACTACGTGGCCTAAGAAATTCACACTCCGAAGCCAGAACTCGCACTTGGAGAGTTTGGCGTAAAGCTTTTCCGATCGCAGCGTTTCTAGGACTTGTCGAAGATGTTGGCCATGCTCCTCTTTGCTTCGAGAATAGACGAGGATGTCATCGATAAACACAATGACGAAGTTGTCCAAGAACGGTCGACAGATTCGATTCATTAGGTCCATAAATGCGGCAGGTGCATTTGTTACACCGAAGGGCATTACGACGAATTCATAATGTCCATAGCGGGTTCGAAAAGCGGTTTTTGGAATATCCTCTTCTCGGACTTTGAGTTGATGGTATCCGGACCGTAGATCTATTTTAGAAAAATAGCTAGCTCCTTGGAGCTGGTCGAATAAATCATCGATTCGCGGGAGTGGGTAGCGGTTTTTGACAGTGAGTTTGTTCAACTCTCTGTAATCGATGCACATTCTGAAAGATCCGTCCTTCTTTTTGACAAAGAGCACCGGAGCTCCCCATGGCGAGTAGCTAGGTCGGATAAATCCCTTGTCCAGAAGCTCACTGAGTTGGCTGGACAATTCCTGCATTTCAGCAGGTGCCAACCGATACGGTGATTTAGCGAGGGGAGTTGCTCCTGGAACGAGGTCGATTCGGAATTCAACCTGTCTCTCTGGGGGTACTCCTGGAAGATCTTCGGGAAACACGTCCGGATATTCACACGCTACCGGAATGTCTTGGATGTTAGTTTCTTCTTTGGTCTTGTCCACTATGTGGGCCAAGAACGCTAAGTTGTTCTTTCGCAGATGTTTTTGTGCTTTGATGCACGAGATAAGACGAAGATTCGTGCTAGGTTTGTCTCCGTAAATTACTAGGGTTTCGTGATTCGGGAGACGAAGGCGAACGGCCTTCTCGTGGCACATAATCTCAGCATGGTGGGGGCTTAACCAATCCATGCCGATAATCACATCGAAACTCCTAATTGACACTGGCATCAGATCTATTCGAAAGACGCACTGGTTAAGGGTTAGGGTACATCCGATGTAGACCTCCCTAGTGGATTCGGTTTTCCCATTGGCCATTTCCACCGTATAGGTTTCATTTAGCTTCTGGGGTTGTTGTTTTAGTAAGTGTTTAAACTTCTCGCTTACGAAACTTCGCTCCGCTCCGGTATCAAATAAGATGCACGCATAAGTGTGGTTTAGGAGAAACGTACCGGTCACAACTGCGGGATCATGAACTGCATCACTCTGACCCATAGTCAGCATCCTTCCTGCTCCTCTGTTTCCTGAGTTGTTGTTGTTGTTAGGGCAATCTCGACGGAAATGTCCCGTCCTTCCACACCCGAAACAGGTGTGGCTAGGCCCTGCGTTGTTGCCGCCGGCATTGGTGTTGTTGGTGTTGCGGTGATTGTTGTTGTTGTTCTGGTTGTTTCCCTGACTCTGGTTCTGAGAAGGATAAGTCCTGCAAAACTTTGCAGTGTGTCCCCTTCGGTTGCAACTGGTGCAATGGAACTCCCTACACTCTCCTTGGTGATGGAAACCGCACTTGTTGCATTTGGGATGAGTGCCGGAATAGGGTCTTGAAGTATTTGAAACAGCTGAGGCTGGAGCATGTGATGTGACTGGTACCGGCGCAGTGACAGCGTGAACTGCCACCGTTTGCTGCTTTTTAGAGGTCTCGGGACCTTGACGCCCCTTCCTCTTGTTGTTCCATCCCTTCTTACCATCGCTCTCCTTCTTCTTCTCAGTCTCTACCGGTTTCTCGCCCTTTTTGTGGTTATGATCATAGAGCCTCTTTGCCAATCTCTTCGCGCTGTCAAACGTTTCAGGGTTAGCAGCTATCACGTTCCCTTGAATGGGGGATGTCAGTCCCCAAATGAATCGTTCAATCTTCTTCCCCTCTGATGTGATCATACCCGGGCACAACAGAGATAGTTCGCTGAATCTCGATATGTAAGCATCGATGTTCCCATTCTGCACCGTGAGATTCCATAGTTCCTGCTCCATCTTCTGTATTTCGCCTCGGGGGCAGTACTCAGCCGTCAACATCTCTTTCATCTCTGTCCAGGGAATAGAGTTGGCGACAGGAAGTGTCATAGCTTCCACATGACCATTCCACCAAGTGAGCGCTTGGTCCACAAAAGTGCAGGCCGCGAACTTCACTTTCATCTGCTCGGGGCACTCGCATATCTCGAATACCGACTCTACTTTCTCGATCCATCGCTTTAGGGCGATCACTCCTCCGGTACCGTTGAAAGTTCGGGGTTTAGCGTTCGCAAAATCCTTGTAGGTGCACGTTTTAGTGAGTCCTTGGTTCGTCCCGTTGTTCGAACTTCCGGAGCCTTGACCATTGCCTCCTCCGTTGTTTCCTCGGTGAAGTTGTGCCATAGCTGCTGTGACCGCAGCAGACACGACTGCCTGGAAAGCAGTGGAGTCAACTTCCGGCGGGGTTGGTTCGGGATTTCCGCGAGTAGCTGGGCGAGGCATCTTTCTGTCATGAAACGGAAAGATGTTGGGTGTACGTGGTTTCCGTGAGGTTGTGGTCCTACTGACTAGGTGTATGGCACGAACTTAAGTACTTCTATCATTTAGCACACAATCCTAGATTCGCAACACATAGCAAACACGTAAAAGTTCACTAATATTATCCTATGTCTCTTCCACTATTGCAGACTAAACATACATTCTCTTTTTGGTGATAAAGGGTATAGTTTTAGGTTCCCTGGCTATTCCGATCTCATCAAGACGTGTGTTAGTTTTACCTTGGAGAGAATGTAGTTGATCAGGCTACATTCACTCCTTGGTATCACTAAGAACAGTCCCGAATTAACCGAGATACCAGTATTATGGTGTTTGATTCAGCGTTAGGTCCTTACTCCTAATGCAGGCAAGTGTGTTTTATTTATTTGTTTTGTTCAGAGTTATGTTAGTCCCTCTTTTTGGTTTATAGTTGCATATCAATGTATGGCTCGACATGCTAGTTCACTATAAACAAAGCTCTGATACCAACCTGTCACACCCCCGAACCAGACGGCGGAAACGTCCGGGGGCTGTCGTGACTCAATTGAATACCATAACATTGAATATATATGAAACAAAACAACATTCGTCACCATTCATCAACATGATACAACCAGTAGTGTTTACATGTCATACATTGTTTTAACATTACATTTCCAAAAATTAATATTGTTTGGTTCATTCAAAAATAAACTGCAACCGTCACTGAGCATGATTTCCCTTGATTCACTGGTTTCCTGAGAATACAAGTATTTTGAAAAACGTCAACATATGAAATGTTGGTGAGTTCATAAGTAGTGTTTGAAATCGAATGTTTATATTGTTTGAAAAACCACCAGAAAATCCGATATTTTCTGAAAAGAAAAGCTTTCAAAAAAAACGTTTGTGAAGATCCATAGGTATGCTTGTTTGTTTCTATACTTGCAAAAAAATTGTTCATTTAAGATGTATGCGTTTGAAATCTGTATGTGATAAAAACCCTAGGGAAACCCGATGTTCCCCTAGTTCTTTTGAAATCCATTGAGTTGCGTTGAAACCATTACAAAAATAGTGGTATCGGTCCCAAGCGACGTTGGAAGGTTCTCGAGCATTGATTATTTACTACAAACCCGCATTACACAAATGCCCGGTTTATAGATATACCAACGATTCCCGAAGGCGTCGTCAGTACTAATCACGTTATCCAATCGCCCGGACTATGAGTGGTCCCACATCCGAAGAGAAAGAGGTCACTAAGACCCCGGTAACTCTATTAACCGGCTGGGAAAAATGTGTGCGAGGGGTCCCCGACCCGCCTCGTAAAATGTGTAGACTTTTCTAGCAATACCATGGCCCTTGGGGTCCAATGATACAAGCCATTGAAAGTCACCCTACGTTGTGCCGAGTCGGTAAAACTCAACACTTCGTAGTAAAAAAAATGTCTTCGGGCCTTAAGATCAGGTCATTGGGCTAGCTAGGCCCAACAAACAAGATTTTACACTTTTGGGGCCCGAAGATGGTGCGTAGACGTCTGTGCACACTCGTATGTATGTGTATTACCAATCGTTATTTGTATGTATCAAAGAGTTAGTAGTTGTGGATTTTCATTGGCTCGAGACCGAGCCAATTCGTTTAACAACGACTTTTGGTATTGTAATGAGTTGTATTTCGTTGGTAGTTGAGGTATCATTATTTGATCACATTGTACATAATGAATCAGCCTTGAAATATTTCTGTTTTCAGCCCCTCATTATTTGTAAAATTTACATTTTCAACCCTTTTATTTGAATATTTCCCGGTTTGGTCCTTAAACTATTTTTCTTGACATTTTAACACCAAAAATTATTGAAATTAATATTTTCCAGCATATTTTTCAAAGAAAACAGTTTAAGTCCCTGAAAATGCAGTTTTTCTCGGTTTAGTCCATATTTTCGCAATTTTGACAATTTTAGCCCAAAATGGAAAATTTTTGCAACTTTGGTCCTTTTTAAATTTAAAAAGCATTTTAAACCTTTGAGAAGGGTTTGGGACACTTATAGTCCACTGTTTTACAGAAAGTTACAGTTTTGGCCCTCTAAAACAGAAAAATTCGCATATTGGGCCTTATTGGGCCGAAAATTGCATTTTTAGCCCAATAGGCTTGAAATTTATGTTTTTAATCCACCAATTAAATAGAATTCCAGAAATGGCTTTATTGAAACTGTTTTGACACATTTCAACCATCAGAATCTGTAAAATGTCATTTTGGGCCCTTAATTTTGTATTTTTCACATTTTTGGCCCAAGATGTGTGTTTTTAGCTTAAAGGAAATTGTTGCTAACCACTTAGCTATTTTTCTTGTATCACTTATTATGTAGGAACATATTTGAAGCTAATATCATAAAACATGAGTTATATCTCGGTTTTGAGGGGTTTAATGGCTAGATCCAACATTAAAACACATATAAGCATACATATAAGCATGGAAATCATACAAGGCATACAAATACATATAGATCTACACTTTCACTTGTATTCCCCCCCCACAAAAACTCTTAAAAACAGAAAATAGGGGTATGAATCTCACCTTGGGGTGTTGGTTCGGTTTTTGCAATGAAAATGGAAGGAAAAATGAAGTGTTTTTGGCCTTGGCTCCCTTTGGTGAAGATCTTGAGTTTGAGATGGTTTGAGGATGCTAGATCACGATTTTTGTATAGATTAGGGGAGGATTTTGATAACAAAAGAATTTAAACCATAGATCTATGCATAATCTTACCTTAGGAGATGATTTACTTGCAAAAATCCCTTTGGAAAGTCCCTAAATTTCGAGATCTTTGGAGAGGGGAGGGAGAGAGCTTCTTGAGAGAATTTTTGAGAGAATTTTGTGAGATGTGTGTGTGTGTTGGTTATCCTCGGCCGAAACAAGAAGAGAAGAGAGAAAGGAAGTGACTTTGAAGTGATACATGCATGGAGGTATGTGATATGCCTAGAAGTCCATTAGATAATAGTGAGGTGGCAAGTGCTAAGTCAACCCTTCTTCTTGGGCTTTTCTTTTGGGCCGAAAATGGGAAGGAAAAATAAGGTGTTTGGGCTTTTTGCTCCTAAGTCCAACATTAGTGTTAATTAGGGTATTTATTGGACTTATAAAATGAAATTGTGATTTTTGTGCTTTATTAAGCTAGGTTAGGTTTAATTATGGATTAAAACTTGTGTTTTATTTCCTTCTAGGTTCTACCTAGCCCAAAATATTGGAATAAACGAATGTGGGTCCAATTAGAGCCCAATTAGGGTCCTAAACCCATGATAGTCCAATTGAAAGCTTATTGGTCCATTTGGATCCAATAAGGAAGTCTTAGTCCAAAATGGACTTAACCAAAACTTCTAGGGTTTCCAATTGTTTGATGACTATCTGTAGTACTTGTATCTTGCATTTGGTTAAAGTTTTTGATTCTCATTAACTTAAATGTATAGATTACATAGCTTAAAATTTACAGTTGTGACATCTGAAGGTGGGTTGCACCTGATCCTACATCGGCTTGGAAGGAGAACGAAACATCTCTATATAAGGGGTGTGGATACCTTCCTTGTCACAACGCGTTTTAAAGCCGTGAGGGCAGCAGATCCCATAAGAACTCTGCAGTTAAGCGTGCTCGGGCGGGAGTAGTACCAGGATGGGTGACCCCCTGGGAAGTCCTCGTGCCGAGTGGCCCAACGCGGACAATATTGTGATACGTGCCAGAGGGGGATGTTACAAATGGTATCAGAGCTAGGGCACGGGTCGATGTGTTCGACGGGGACGTCGAACCCTATAGTGGGGGGGTGAAGGTGGGTTGCACCTGATCCTACATCGGCTTGGAAGGAGAACGAAACATCTCTATATAAGGGGTGTGGATACCTTCCTTGTCACAACGCGTTTTAAAGCCGTGAGGGCAGCAGATCCCATAAGAACTCTGCAGTTAAGCGTGCTCGGGCGGGAGTAGTACCAGGATGGGTGACCCCCTGGGAAGTCCTCGTGCCGAGTGGCCCAAAGCGGACAATATTGTGATACGTGCCAGAGGGGGATGTTACAGCTAGCAAGGTCGAAACAGAGACTATAGACCTTAGACAGTATCAAATGAAAGATACAGCTAGCAAGGTCGAAACAGAGACTATAGACCCCAGACAGTATCAAATGAAAGATACAGCTAGCAAGGTCGAAACAGAGACTATAGACCCCAGACAGTATCAAATGAAAGATACAGCTAGCAAGGTCAAAACAGTGTGAATCTGAAAAGTGACATCAGCATACGGTGTAAATTGCTGACGAAATACCGTTACCTTAAAGCCATGAATTATAAGGTAACCCAGGATACTCGTAACCATACTGACTAGAGTTCCAGACGCCCTACAAGCATCTATATAATATGACATTTGTCACCCCTTGGCTTGGTGGGCCGTGGACTGTAGCTAGCAGTCAGGGTGCGGGGTTGTCAATCCCGTATAGGCCTATACACATAATGTCCGCTCTCCCTACAGGAGACTCTGGTTACCAACTAGACGACGGAGAAGGCCGCGTCCCAAAGATGCATCCCAAATAGAGGATAGTGTGTTTCTAGAGGGGAGTGGGTTTCTAATGTAAGTGATATACTAGAGGTAAAGACTTCCCAATAGTGGGTTTCTAATGAAAGTATAGACTTGAAGTAGAGACTCTTAACTGAAATAACTGAATAACCCGTATGCCTACGCTTGTATACATAGCATATAACTAATGAATCAAATGACATTCGGATGGACATTCGATCCCACCAGACCACATCTCAACGAAGAAAAGGAAATAGGGCGGACAACCTTCCTAAGTCCTTCAACCATTATTTAGGTGCATTTACACGAGCACAGACTTACATCTATCTATGCTTGAGTGAGTATCAAGTAAAAATGATTCTCGTGAAGTAGGAGTGTTTAACAAGTGAAGTAAGAGCGGTCGCAAGTGAAGTATAAGTGTCGAATAAGTATAGGTGCATCGCGAAGTGGATATGACCACAAGTGAAGTAAGAGCGTATCAAGTATAGGTGAAGTAAGGTCGATCTCAAGTATAAGCGAAGTAGATTCGTATCACTAAGTAAGAGGGTGAATAAGTATAAGCGTCATCAGGTACAAGTGACTTCAGGTATAATCGAAAGCATTACAGAGTAGGAGTGTAAAATAAGTATAAGCGAAGTAGCGGTATCTAAACAATCAAAAGTGTTCATGAATACCTTTGAAGACTTTATTACTCAGGAAAATCGCATTTGTATTCTTTGTTAAAATGGGTGTGAAAACCTTTAGAAATCTTTGGGAATCCTTTATAAATTAGTTTGAAAATGAATCTTTGATAAGCTATGAAAGTAAGAACTTGAAAAATTTAAAAATCCTTTTTGAAAGCCATTTACAGTGTCCTACTCAATAAAGCAGTGTACAGTGGTAAAATATTGTGCATGCGGGTTATCAATCGCATGTGATTGATATGATAACTGGCATGTTTAACTTGTAATCCCCCCCTATAAAACATTTGAAAGCATTTAAAAGGTTCATTCAGTGGTATGAACTCACCTGGTGTAAGTAGGTCCGACGGAAGTATCGATTAGGCGTTCGGGGTCACGCAAGGACTTGAACACACACAAGGACCTATTTTAACATATGATAGCATATGTTCACATACAATTAGCATATAATATACTAATTAAACAATTATACACACTCAAAGGAGTGGAAAACACTTTTGGTTGAGTGTTTGGGGTCCCGGGTAGCGTTTGGGGTCCCGGGTAGCGTTTAAGAGGGCTAAAGGTCTCCTATCAGCTGTGGGACTTTGCTATGCTCAAGTATCAAGGGTGTAAAGGGGTTTAAAGCATCAATATGGACCAAACAAGGAGTTTACGGCCCAACCTAAGGGAGTTTACGGCCGTAAACTCCCAAGGTTCTATTCTTGGGGTTTTTGATGCTTCTAGCTTGTTCCTTGATTTATTCTAAGCACTTTTCATCAAAGGCATGATTGGATTTGAGGCTTCTAAAGGTATTTTATAGGAGTTTACGGCCTAAGAACTCTCCCAACGGAGTTTACGGCCATAAACTCTCAATCTTTGAGTTTAGTGAAGTTTCAAGCCTCTAATGCCTTTCTAGTGATTTCTAATGAAGTGTGATGCTATTTTGGAGGATTAAAACTAACATTTGAGGGGGTTTTGGGGAGTTTACGGCCTAGATAATGTTTGGGCCGTAAACTCCAAGAAATGTCTCATTTTTCTTGTGTTTAAGCCTTTAATTCCATTCTAGCATTTTATGGTAAATGTCTAAGGCCATTAGGGGGCAAAAATCACACTTTTGGGCATGATTGAGGGAGTTTACGGCCTTGACTATTCATGGGCCGTAAACTCCTTTCTTTAATTCATTTTGGAGTGTTCTAGTGTCCTAAACTCAAAGGAATAAGTCCCTAAAATATGTAATAAGCCCTAGGATGAGTTTGGTGCACATTTGGGACCCTAACTTTTGGAGTTTACGGTCTAAGCATGTGCTTGGGCCGTAAACTCTTCTTTGGGTCCTAAATCCATGCATTTTAGTGTTTAAATACCCCTAGGCTATATCCCCTAATAGTTTCTAAGCTCATGGTCAAGTTTAAAGGCATATTTAACACCTTTTTAGGGGTTTACGGCCCTAGAATGTTCCTGGGCCGTAAACTCCTTATCTTATGCCTTCTTGGATGATTTTTGGGCTATAAACATAAATCAATACGCTTAGAAAAAGTTAGGGTAAGCGGACTTACAATTTGGAAGCGTTTGGTTGCGAATTCGGGGCGAAAACGGGTCTAGAGAGAGAGTATAGAGAGAGAGTGTAAAAAGTCTCCCATTTGACTCCACTCACCCTTATATAGGTTTCACTGTCGGGGCTCAGTGGGATTTTACCCGATACTGCCGTTAAACGGGGCTTTTGGTCGCAACCGATTTAGTGGTCGTAATAATAAAACTTGACATTTCCTCAATAAATGGAAATGTGTGTCTTGAGTTTTTTTTTTTTATTCCCTTTTATCACGACTTAACGGCATGTTAAAGGTAACCAAATGGAATGTTTATTAAATTGATGCCCTCTAATTAACGGAACTTTTATACAGTGGAATATTCCGTTAACGGTAACGGGGAAATGTAACGGGACAACTTGGGTTGTCACATCATCCCCCCGTTAGAGGGAATTTCGTCCCGAAATTCAAGCCTAGACAAGGAAGTAGGCATGAATGGCCAAGTAGAGATGAGGGAGTACTTCCTATACGGTTGCCCTCGCATTCCCAAGTGATCTCTAGTCTGTGTTTGTCCTTCTCACAGATCTTCACATACGGGATGCACATTCCGTCTACTGTAGCTAGCGGGTTCCGACGGGTGTATCTATGAAGTCAGGGCTCTCGATGGATTCTATCAAGATGAGTGAGGCACGAAGAGTGTTGTTGGGAAATCACATATCGAGTCTAAGAAGTGGATTGATCAGGTGTGAATCTGGTGTCATATCCGAAGGTAGTGGCAGCCTGGAAAGGGTTGGACCAAGTCTCCATGAGTATTATCGGATGGTCCTACGCTCTCGGGAGGGTATAGCCTTTCAGTACTTAGAACATAGTGTACTTCTATGGCAAGATCATCACTGGCGTGATCGCCATTCCGAAGTTCCTAACGTTCTATCTCGTACTGGTAGTGTAGTCCTTCGGGTTGGTTCTTAGGAATCTCAAGTGGTCTTCAGTTTCATGCTTTCTTTCCACTAGATGATAGAGGCTTCCTAGATCGTCAAGTGGGTTGCGCGACTATGGTCATCGGTTGCTATAGAGTGTCTATCCCAAGCTTGTGCAAAGGGACCTGCACTAACGACGCTTCAGACACGGAAACCCTGAAGGTCGGAGAAATAGGGTTTCACCAGACGAGTGTTGGACTATCTCGGGAGGTGGTTCTACTATCTCTGCCCGAGATAGTATTCGTGGAACACCTAATAGTCCAAGGAATCTCTAAGGTTGTGGTTTATTCCAGTATGGAAAGTGCGTGCTCCTGCATAATCCCTCAACTAACACCAAGGCTGGTGTCGAGTCTATAATCTATTCGGGATCCGGGTCATGAGATTTAACGCAACTACCTTTGCACTTGGCCAAGTATTCTTGGCTGCGAAGGTTACCCTGTGGTTCTCAGTGTCCTATTGTTCACTTCGGAGAATGAAGTCTATCGTCTACAGGGCGACGACGATTTCCTCCTTGCGAGAGGGTGGAGGATGATAGGCACCACTGGTCTATAACTGGGTGGACAAGGTGCCTGAGCAGTCAGAGCATCAATTGCAACTACTCTCCCAAAGGTTCTAAGTGTTCTCGGTCTAAGGCAAATCTAGTGGGCATAGGGTCTCTTCACTCGGAACTCTACTAGCTCTATCCGCAGTAGTTCTCTTGATTTTCTGCTCCTATGTCATCGAATGGGGTGAAAGTGTTTTGCGAAGAGGGTTGTGGTAGAACTCATGCTTGGCTTAACCGCCCATACTTGATGGGTGCCAGCAGTACACCTGGTCATAGTGGCCAGCCTCATGAGTTCTATTCTCTGGGTTCACGAACCTGATGTGTGAGGTGAGGAGGGTCACCCAGGGAACTCAACGGGGTATGCCTCGGATGGTTGTCGTTTTCTGAGGTATTTGCAGTGCCTTTCACTTTGGTGTTCATTTGACTACGGGGGGGTCGATCGACGGCGTGGGGTACCCTCACTTGAGTACTTCGGAAGGTTTGAGATAAGAGGAACGATTGACGAATTGCATTAGATGTGATTATTTGTGTTAGGTTCGGGTTCGGAGGAACCTTTATTTGCCGATACGGCCATGGAGAAAGCTCACAGCACTAAGAATGTACACATGGTTGCACGAAGTCTAACCATGATCAATAGAGTCGTCGAAGTTGGCACACTCCGACATGATATAAAGTGAAGATCGATAGAGTCATGTGCCGAACAGGCACACAAGTTCTAGGCGTCTCGGGTTTCGTCCTATATATCGCTACCGCGGATACTTGGACCGATAGAGTCGACGCGGAACTATAGAGAGTTCTAAGTGTTTCCGAATATAGTATCTTTTCTTGAATGGATTCTCACGAGGCATTTCTACAATCGCCTCACATATACTAGTCATGTATATTTAAGGTGGGGAGGACTGTTGACTGTGCGACCCCACCCTAAATCCACAACCAAACGAGGAACAGGAAATGAGGCGGCATTCGCTCACTCTAGGTCTGTCCATCTCAAATATACATGGCTGTAACGTATATGTTTAGCCATCATAGTTTTACCTAATGAATTTTAAATTTTATAGTAGTGCTACGACTTTCGCCTTACTGGAAAGAATTTATACTTGAATTAGTTTTTTATTGTTCTTAGCTTAGTTATCCGGGATCGAGAGACGTACCAAAAATCTAACGAGTTTCCTTGCTGCTTCTTCCTAAGCAGTAGTGTCAGGCTCCTTCTGTGTCTTTGTCTTTCTCTTTAGTTGGGCAGTCCCTCTTAAAGTGTCCCATTTTACCACATAGGTGGCAAGCTATACGGGTCGCCACATTGGTGGTTGGTGTAATGAACTCAACCGGGGTTCTGCAGACACGAGCAGTATGCCCCAGCATGTGGAACCTAGCACAATAGAGTTCCCGGCAGGTACCATGATGATGGTAGCTGCACTTGCTGCAGTGGGGAAGGTCTCCTAGGTATGGTCTTCTTGAGGTCGGGAGGGAAGGATTGACAGGGGTATAGGCCGCCTCGGCTCGTTGCCCTTCGGAAGGTCCTTGAGCCGAGGTACTTCCCTCCTCCAACTTGAGTTTTCTCTTTAGTGGGTTTAGTGGAGGTTCTTGGGTGGCTGAGTGTGGAAGAGTGGGTTGCTGCCGTCCATTGCCAGAATTGGAAATCCCGACAGGGCCCTTGCTAACATTGGCGTTGTTAGCATTTAGGTGAGCCATGACAGATGCTACGGCTGCTAAGACTGCAGCTTGGAACGTAGCTTCATCGAATAAGAGGGCAGGTTCCATGCTTGCGGATTGGTTACGCTTCTTCGGTGGCATGGTTTTTCCTACACGGGGAGGAATACAAGGTAATGAGAGACGATGGTTAACCTTGGACATTTCTGTCCTGAACGTATTAGGCATATATTCTTCCCGTGCCTCGGGTACTGGTTATCTGAGTGTCGACCTACATCCCTATGATGTGGTCCTGGTAATCAAGGTAAGAGTATGAGTATCAGAAAAAGGCCATAAGATGCGGGTCGTTCCGACTAAGTTACCTTTATACTAGGAAAGGTTTCACTCTCCGGCCTGGAGAGAATTGATAACGGTTCGGAACGAAACTTGCGGAAAGAGAGGCTCTCAAGGGCAGATGGCTAAAATTCTCTCATTAGAGATGCGGGGATCTGCCCTATTCGTGTAACTGGCAACGGGAAACGATGATTTACCTAACACATAACATGAGTAGTGTAGACACTAACTCACTAATTTATAATATTTTAAGGGTGTATTAGCGTGAGGAACACGAGGAAAAGACAATTCCCGGGTTCCATGCACTGGCTCCCTCGGTCTGCCTCGTGTTTCTGACTGGAATCGGCGTTGGTTTCCCCCGGGTAGTTTCCTAGGGTTCTCTTCTTGTATGGACATATCGAATTTCTACTCCGCCTTCCTTCTGATTCCAACTGTGGGTGTCATCACTTCAGGATGGATGACTGGGAATCTCCGAAGTTTAGGCGAATCTCTCACCACTGTCCCTAAGAGAATAGGGGCACTTGGTGCATTCAATAGTCTCGACCCAGTTCATTTATTTCCAAACAGGAAATCTTCTCAATGAATCTCCTCGGGGTCGGAATCAACTCTTCTGTCAAGCAGTGAAGTGGATAGGGTTTTTCTACAGGGTTCGCGCGAGAATGGAAATGTCTAAAGAATCCTAAGGGATTATTAACATTTCACTGTATGATCCATATCGAGTCCTGCTACGATTACACAGGGTATACAAATCCTATATAGCTTAGATCCGATCGGCCTTCGAATATGTGATACTACTCTAGGACCACATCCCAACGAGGAAAAGGAAACAGAGCGAAACCACACCTTCTTAGCCTATGGGATCTTTATTATATAAGATCTTGGAAGTACACCCTCTGTAGTTGTAGGTATATCGATAAGGGTCTTTTTAATTATTCACGCAAGGTTGTTTATAGATTCTAAAACACCCCTATGGTACTTTAATTCTTGATTGAGTCTCATCTTCTGATTATGATTCTGGGATTAGTGTGGATCTTTTAGCATTCTAAAATACTCCTATAGTATTTTAACTTTATGTTGGGCTCTAGGATTCCTATTTGGTAAGTTTCAGATCTGCTGCACACCACTATCACTCCCGAGCACACGTTCATCGCATCTCGGATAAATGTAGTTGATCAGGTTACACTTATCCCAACTTACGATTACATAACTGCCCAGGTTTGACTGTAGTGCTCAACATCCGAAGACTTTTATTATTGTTCTTCTTGTGATACTTTTGTTCGAGCGCTTAGATTCTGGATGTTATTATACTTTGGTAAAATATGGTTATATTTTAAAATATAATTCTTGGTCAGAGTGTTTTATCCCATTGCATTTATAGGCTGTATATCTTTTATGAACTGATATACTTAGCTCACTATAAACAATGCTCTGATACCAATCTGTCACACCCCAAAACCGGAACGGCGGAAACGTTCTGGGGTGGATGACGTCATGTCAAGTATCACAACACATGATTATAGTAATCAAAGTACAGCAAAACATTGCATTAATAGTAATAATTTTACATGGTTACATTACATAATAACAAAGTAATACAAGCAAAATATATAAAGTGCAGCAAGGTACTTAGGCCATCTTCATCAGCGGCTCCGGGGATGTACCTGTCTAATTGCTGACCTGAGATTACAAGTTAATTGAAAAGCGAGTATTAGCATTTTTAAAAATGCTGGTGAGTTCATAAGCATTTAGTGTCATTTAGTCAAATAACTTTAATAAGTAGTAGTTTAAGCGTTTTCGTTGCTTCAGTGTTCCTTCCAGAAAATCCTATATTTTCTTTAAATAAAGCAGCCTTCTACCAAGACTCTTTCAGTGTATTGTGGTAAGAGGTAGTTTTCCCTTAATTGCTATTGTTATCAAAATACTGAATTTGATTATTAAAGAAGCAGGAGACATCAGGGAATAATGTATGCCGCAGCAGTGAGGACTGCTGACTAAGGCAAAGAGTCATAGACTCCAGGAGGGTATCGAACTGACGACACGCCTGGTTCAGTCTAACTAAGGGGAGGCATAGACCCCAGGAGGCACCAAATGAAAGGTAAAGTCTAAAACAGTGAATATAGACCGAAGACGATACTAAATGAAAAGTACATCTCGCAGGGTCAAAACAAAGACAACAGACCCCAAACAGTATCCAACGAAAGATACAGCTAGCAAGGTCGAAACAGAGACTATAGACCCCAGACAGTATCAAATGAAAGATACAGCTAGCAAGGTCAAAACAGAGACTATAGACCCCAGACAGTATCGAATGAAAGATACAGCTAGCAAGGTCGAAACAGTGACTATAGACCCCAGACAGTATCAAATGAAAGATACAGCTAGCAAGGTCGAAACAGAGACTATAGACCCCAGACAGTATCAAATGAAAGATACAGCTAGCAAGGTCGAAACAGAGACTATAGACCCCAGACAGTATCAAATGAAAGATACAGCTAGCAAGGTCGAAACAGAGACTATAGACCCCAGACAGTATCGAATGAAAGATACAGCTAGCAAGGTCGAAACAGAGACTATAGACCCTAAACAGTATCAAATGAAAGATACAGCTAGCAAGGTCGAAACAGAGACTATAGACCCCAGACAGTATCAAATGAAAGATACAGCTAGCAAGGTCGAAACAGAGACTATAGACCCTAGACAGTATCAAATGAAAGATACAGCTAGCAAGGTCAAAACAGTGTGAATATGAAAAGTGACATCAGCATACAGTGTAAATTGCTGACGAAATACCGTTACCTTAAAGCCATGAATTATATGGTAACCCAGGATACTCGTAACCATACTGACTAGAGTTCCAGACGCCCTACAAGCATCTATATAATATGACATTTGTCACCCCTTGGCTTGGTGGGCCGTGGACTGTAGCTAGCAGTCAGGGTGCGGGGTTGTCAATCCCGTATAGGCCTATACACATAATGTCTGCTCTCCCTACAGGAGACTCTGGTTACCAACTAGACGACGGAGAAGGCCGCGTCCCGAAGATGCATCCCAAATAGAGGATAGTGTGTTTCTAGAGGGGAGTGGGTTTCTAATGTAAGTGATATACTAGAGGTAAAGACTTCTCAATAGTGGGTTTCTAATGAAAGTATAGACTTGAAGTAGAGACTCTTAACTGAAATAACTAAATAACCCGTATGCCTACGCTTGTATACATAGCATATAACTAATGAATCAAATGACATTCGGATGGACATTCGATCCCACCAGACCACATCTCAACGAAGAAAAGGAAATAGGGCGGACAACCTTCCTAAGTCCTTCAACCATTATTTATGTGCATTTACACGAGCACAGACTTACATCTATCTATGCTTGAGTGAGTATCAAGTAAAAATGATTCTCGTGAAGTAGGAGTGTTTAACAAGTGAAGTAAGAGCGGTCGCAAGTGAAGTATAAGTGTCGAATAATTATAGGTGCATCGCGAAGTGGATATGACCACAAGTGAAGTAAGAGCGTATCAAGTATAGGTGAAGTAAGGTCGATCTCAAGTATAAGCGAAGTAGATTCGTATCACTAAGTAAGAGGGTGAATAAGTATAAGCGTGATCAGGTACAAGTGACTTCAGGTATAATCGAAAGCATTACAGAGTAGGAGTATAAAGTAAGTATAAGCGAAGTAGCGGTATCTAAACAATCAAAAGTGTTCATGAATACCTTTGAAGACTTTATTACTCAGGAAAATCGCATTTGTATTCTTTGTTAAAATAGGTGTGAAAACCTTTAGAAATCTTTGGGAATCCTTTATAAATTAGTTTGAAAATGAATCTTTGATAAGCTATGATAGTAAGAACTTGAAAAATTTAAAAATCCTTTTTGAAAGCCGTTTACAGTGTCCTACTCAGTAAAGCAGTGTACAGTGGTAAAATATTGTGCATGCGGGTTATCAATCGCATGTGATTGATATGATAACTGGCATGTTTAACTTGTAATCCCCCCCTATAAAACATTTGAAAGCATTTAAAAGGTTCATTCAGGGGTATGAACTCACCTGGTGTAAGTAGGTCCGACGGAAGTGTCGATTAGGCGTTCGGGGTCACGCAAGGACTTGAACACACACAAGGACCTATTTTAACATATGATAACATATGTTCACATACAATTAGCATATAATATACTAATTAAACAATTATACACACTCAAAGGAGTGGAAAACACTTTTGGTTGAGTGTTTGGGGTCCCGGGTAGCGTTTAAGAGTGCTAAAGGTCTCCTATCAGCTGTGGGACTTTGCTATGCTCAAGTATCAAGGGTGTAAAGGGGTTTAAAGCATCAATATGGACCAAACAAGGAGTTTACGGCCCAACCTAAGGGACTTTACGGCCGTAAACTCCCAAGGTTCTATTCTTGGGGTTTTGATGCTTCTAGCTTGTTCCTTGATTTATTCTAAGCACTTTTCATCAAAGGCATGATTGGATTTGAGGCTTCTAAAGGTATTTTATAGGAGTTTACGGCCTAAGAACTCTCCCAAGGGAGTTTACGGCCGTAAACTCTCAATCTTTGAGTTTAGTGAAGTTTCAAGCCTCTAATGCCTTTCTAGTGATTTCTAATGAAGTGTGATGCTATTTTGGAGGATTAAAACTAACATTTGAGGGGGTTTTGGGGAGTTTACGGCCTAGATAATGTTTGGGCCGTAAACTCCAAGAAATGTCTCATTTTTCTTGTCTTTAAGCCTTTAATTCCATTCTAGCATTTTATGGTAAATGTCTAAGGCCATTAGGGGGGCAAAAATCACACTTTTGGGCATGATTGAGGGAGTTTACGGCCTTGACTATTCATGGGCCGTAAACTCCTTTCTTTAATTCATTTTGGAGTGTTCTAGTGTCCTAAACTCAAAGGAATAAGTCCCTAAAATATGTAATAAGCCCTAGGATGAGTTTGGTGCACATTTGGGACCCTAACTTGTGGAGTTTACGGCCTAAGCATGTGCTTGGGCCGTAAACTCTTCTTTGGGTCCTAAATCCATGCATTTTAGTGTTTAAACACCCCTAGGCTATATCACCTAATAGTTTCTAAGCTCATGGTCAAGTTTAAAGGCATATTTAACACCTTTTTAGGGGTTTACGGCCCTAGAATGTTCCTGGGCCGTAAACTCCTTATCTTATGCCTTCTTGGATGATTTTTGGGCTATAAACATAAATCAATACGCTTAGAAAAAGTTAGGGTAAGCGGACTTACAATTTGGAAGCGTTTGGTTGCGAATTCGGGGCGAAAACGGGTCTAGAGAGAGAGTATAGAGAGAGAGTGTAAAAAGTCTCCCATTTGACTCCACTCACCCTTATATAGGTTTCACTGTCGGGGCTTAGTGGGATTTTACCCGATACTGCCGTTAAACGGGGCTTTTGGTCGCAACCGATTTAGTGGTCGTAATAATAAAACTTGACATTTCCTCAATAAATGGAAATGTGTGTCTTGAGTTTTTTTTTTTTTTTTTATTCCCTTTTATCACGACTTAACGGCATGTTAAAGGTAACCAAATGGAATGTTTATTAAATTGATGCCCTCTAATTAACGGAACTTTTATACAGTGGAATATTCCGTTAACGGTAACGGGGAAATGTAACGGGACAACTTGGGTTGTCACATCATCCCCCCGTTAGAGGGAATTTCGTCCTGAAATTCAAGCCTAGACAAGGAAGTAGGCATGAATGGCCAAATAGAGATGAGGGAGTACTTCCTATACGGTTGCCCTCGCATTCCCAAGTGATCTCTAGTCTGTGTTTGTCCTTCCCACAGATCTTCACATACGGGATGCGCATTCCGTCTAGTGTAGCTAGCAGGTTCCGACGGGTGTATCTATGAAGTCAGGGCTCTCGATGGATTCTATCAAGATGAGTGAGGCACGAAGAGTGTTGTTAGGAAATCACATATCGAGTCTAAGAAGTGGATTGATCGGGTGTGAATCTGGTGGCATATCCGAAGGTAGTGGCAGCCTGGAAAGGGTTGGACCAAGTCTCCATGAGTATTCTCGGATGGTCCTACGCCCTCGGGAGGGTAGAGCCTTTTAGTACTTAGAACATAGTGTACTTCTATGGCAAGATCATCACTGGTGTGATCGCCATTCCGAAGTTCCTAACGTTCTATCTCGTACTGGTAGTGTAGTCCTTCGGGTTGGTTCTTAGGAATCTCAAGTGGTCTTCAGTTTCATTCTTTCTTTCCACTAGATGATAGAGGCTTCCTAGATCGTCAAGTGGGTTGCGCGACTATGGTCATCGGTTGCTATAGAGTGTCTATCCCAAGCTTGTGCAAATGGACCTGCACTAACGACGCTTGAGACACGGAAACCCTGAGGGTCGGAGAAATAGGGTTTCACCAGATGAGTGTTGGACTATCTCGGGAGGTGGTTCTACTATCTCTGCCCGAGATAGTATTCGTGGAACACCTAATAGTCCAAGGAATCTCTAAGGCTGTGGTTTATTCCAGTGTGGAAAGTGCGTGCTCCTGCATAATCCCTCAACTAACACCAAGGCTGGTGTCGAGTCTATAATCTCTTCGGGATCCGGGTCATGAGATTTAACGCAACTACCTTTGCACTTGGCCAAGTATTCTTGGCTGCGAAGGTTACCCTGTGGTTCTCTGCGTCCTATTGTTCACTTCGGAGAATGAAGTCTATCGTCTACAGGGCGACGACGATTTCCTCCTTGCGAGAGGGTGGAGGATGATAGGCACCACTGGTCTATAATGATGGGTTTTGAGCATTCTAACACTTCCTAAGTGTACATGCAACCCTAATAACCTTGGATCTATGTTTGTCTAATTTGTCATGCAAAGTTGAATTCCAAGGTTATATCCTATCTAGCATACATGGGGAACAATTTTAACATAAAGTATAGATAGAATAACTTACCTTGTTGTTGCTTGTGTTCCTTGAAACCTTGTGAGCCTAGCACCTCAAGTGGTGATGCCTCAAATGCTTCACACAACACCAAATGCTCTTGGAAGAACTTATGAGAGAATACACACTCTTCAAAATCGGCCAAGCCCCCTTATTCCTTAGTGTAACCGATTTGGGAGGAGATCATATTACTTATATAGTGTTGACACATCTAGGGTTAAACCCTAATGTGTCATGACTCTTCATTTCCATGACCCATGGGTTTGTAACTCCATGGAGCATCCTATGGGTGGAACCCAACTTGATGATCCATGGAGCCTTTTAGCCCACTATACAAGATATGGATGATTTACTTAATCAACCCATATATTTAATTAGTTATCTTTTGATCACTTAATTAATTCTAATTTAATTCTTGATCAAACTAATCAAATAATATTATTAATATATTAGAACTTATAATATATTAATAATCTCCAAACGTTATTTCTCTCATTTAGTTTATCCTATTGCATGGTGCCATGCAACCCAAATGGACCATGCCGGGTCGGGTCAAGTACATACCAGAAATAGTTATGGACTTAGACACCTTATCCAACAGTCTCCCACTTGGATAAGTCTAGTAACTATTACTGCAAGTATGACTTCAGGAACCGATCGGCAATCGTAGCTCTTTACAAGGTTTCTCGAAACTTGAGAAGACGATGGTACGCCATTTAAGATAAGTGATCATATAATCCTCTGTTCTAGATATCAGTCGGACAAATACATGGAACAATGTCTTACTTATTGTCCAACATTTGTTTCCCGATTTCCGATTTGTTTGACAAAGAACTTTATTGAACACATCAATCTAGTTCTGACCGGGCCCGGTACATAGGTCAAAACAAAATCATCGAGGGGCCCAGATATCAGCTTCTAATCCAAGAAGGAACAGATAAACTTCGACTCATATGTTTGTTCTACTACTCATTGAATTACACATAAGAGCACGATTTTATAACATCGAGTTACCAATGCGTTTTTCGTACAATTAATGCATAACCAACTCGTAAGTAACAAATCATATCTCTAGGTTTAAAGACTTATATGATATTACCGTCTCACGATCACTCGAGATAGAATTCCATGAAGTGATTCCAGTGAGCGTGGGTTGAGTCCAATGCTCAGAACTTATGAGCACTCATGATTGTCGTAGCCTTGTCCCAGACCTCTACAACCAAACATGACAGTCTTGATTCATACCTACTTCCGACATATGACCGACTGTGGAGGTTTGAATAATATGTTATACCAAACAAAATTATTCTGGAAGTCAAAACATGCAAACGAAATATAGTAAACGATCGACAAGAGATAGCAACACTTTACTCATAAATAAAACACTTTTATTCATCATCAAATGTCAATTACACTTTACAAATTTCGAGATTATCTAACTACTAAATCTAATATCATCCTTCAGCCCTATGCTCCGAGCATGCTGGAGATGCTTAACCCGAGTCAGTCCCTTCGTGAGGGGATCTGCCGGATTCTCATCTGATGATACCCTCTTTGCCACGAGGAGTCCTTCTTCGATCCGATGTCTGATGAAATGGTATTTTCTGTCGATGTGTCTGGATCTCCCGTGATCCCTTGGTTCCTTGGCTAAGGCAACAGCACTTTCACTATCACAGAAAATTTCCATCGGCTCTTTAATAGCTGGTACAACTCCAAGGTCTCCAATGAAGTTCCTCAGCCATAACGCCTCCTTTGCCGCTTCGCTAGCTGCAATATACTCTGATTCACAAGTAGAATCTGCCACTGTCTCTTGCTTGGAACTCTTCCAAGAAATTGCTCCTCCATTTAGGGTAAAGACCCAGCCCGACTGAGAGCGGAAGTTATCCCTATCAGTCTGGAAGCTAGCATCACTATACCCTACAACTCTCAAGTCATCACTCCCACCGAGGGTAAGGACCCAGTCCTTAGTCCTTCGCAGGTACTTGAGAATATTCTTTACCGCAATCCAGTGTGCCTTGCCAGGGTTCCCCTGAAACCTGCTAACCATGCTCAAGGCAAAGGCTACATCAGGTCGAGTACACGTCATAGCATACATGATCGAACCTACAGCCGAAGCATAAGGTAATCGACTCATTTCTGCTATCTCAGCCTCAGTGCTAGGGCTTTGTGTCTTACTCAGCTTGGTGCTACTCTGGATGGGCAACTCTCCTTTCTTGGAGTTTTGCATTCTGAATCTCTTCAGAATCTTCTCCAAGTAGGTAGTTTGACTAAGTCCAATTAATCTTTTACTCCGATCTCTCAAGATCCTTATCCCCAAAATATAGGCAGCTTCACCAAGGTCCTTCATAGCGAAACACTTTCCAAGCCAGGACTTTACTTCCTGCAAGGTTGGAATGTCGTTTCCTATGAGTAGTATGTCATCCACATACAATACCAAAAAGCTAACTATACTCCCACTAGCCTTGACATATACACAAGATTCATCTTCACTCCTAGAAAAGCCAAATTCCTTGACCTTTTCATCAAAGCAAAGATTCCATCTGCGAGGTGCTTGCTTTAATCCATAAATGGATTTCTCAAGCTTACACACTCTATTAGGGTACTCGTTACTGACAAAACCCTCTGGCTGACTCATGTAAACATCTTCAGCCAACTTTCCATTAAGGAAAGCGGTTTTGACATCCATTTGCCAAATTTCATAGTCATGAAACGCGGCTATAGCTAACAGAACCCGAATAGACTTAATCTTGGCTACCGGAGAAAAGGTCTCATCATAGTCCACTCCAGGAATTTGAGAGAAGCCCTTTGCAACCAGCCTAGCCTTATAAGTGTGTACTTTACCATCCATGTCGGTCTTCTTTTTGAAGACCCATTTGCACCCTACAGTCTTTCGACCTGGTACATTCTCAACCAAGTTCCAAACTTGATTGTCATACATGGATTGTATCTCGCTATCCATAGCCTCTTTCCATTTAGCAGACTCGGGGCCTGCCATGGCTTCCTCGTAGCTGTTAGGGTCATCTTGACTTACTAGTGTCTCATCACTAATAAGTGTCTCACCTTCTGCAGTAATATGGAATCCATAGTAATGCTCAGGTGCACTCCTAACTCTCGTGGAACGCCTCAGAGGTACAGATTCGTCAATTGGCTCAACAGGAGTTTCCTCCTCAAGTTGAGGGCTAGAGTTTGAAGTTCCTTCACCACTTGACTCTTGAATTTCTTCAAGATCAACTTGCCTCCCACTGTCTCCTTGGCTTATAAACTCTCTCTCTCGAAAGACTCCTCTTCTTGCTACAAAGACCACATTGTCACTAGGTCTGTAGAAGAGGTAACCAAAGGAATGCTGTGGGTAGCCGATGAAAATACACCTCTCGCTTCGGGGTTCGAGCTTATCATGAGTCTCGCGTCTCACGAAAGCCTCTTAGCCCCAAATCTTGATGTGGTCTAGTTTAGGTACTTTACCAGTCCACATCTCGTGAGGAGTTTTGGCAACTTTCTTTGTAGGGACTAGATTGAGGATATGGGCGGCAGTCTCTAAGGCATACCCCCAGAATGAGATTGGTAGCGAAGCTCGACTCATCATGGAACGAACCATGTCCAACAAGGTTCGATTACGCCTCTCAGCCACACCATTCAATTGCGGTGTCCTGGGAGGTGTCAATTGTGAGACAATCCCACATTCCTTTAGATAGTCGAGGAACTCTGAACTAAGATACTCACCACCTAGATCGGATCGAAGCATCTTAATGTTCCTGCCCAATTGATTCTCGACTTCCTGTTTAAATTCCTTAAACTTCTCGAAAGTCTCTGACTTATGCTTGATTAAGTAGACATATCCATATCTACTGTAATCATCGGTAAAAGTCAAATAATAACGATTAGCATCTTTAGTGGCATGTTTGAATGGTCCACACACATCCGTGTGTATAAGGTCCAACAAACCTTCACCCCTTTCACATGAGCCTGTGAAGGGTGACTTTGTCATTTTTCCAAGTAAGCATGATTCGCAACTATCATTTGACTTTAGGTCAAACGACTCCAAGACTCCATCCTTTTGGAGTTGGCCTATGCGTTTCTTGCTTATATGTCCAAGACGACAATGCCATAATGATGCTTTATCCAAGTTATTATTATTAGAATCAATACACAAAACATTATTTCCTAAGTTATCTACAATAGATACAGCTTCATACACACCATCACAAGGTAATGCTTTAAAATAAAGTACATTATTAAAGAAAGCATTAATCGAACCAACTTCATTATCAAACGAAAGGTGAAACCTTGTTTGTACAATGCATGAAAGGAAATAATATTTCTTGCCATTTCTGGCGAATAACAACATTTATTCAAATCTAAATTTAACCCACTACTTAGCCATAAAGTATAAACTCCAATCTTGGTGACAGGTGTAACTTTCCTATTCCCCATGATTAAGTTTATTCTTCCTTGCTCCACATTCTCACTTCTTCCTAGTCCCTGCAAGTCACAACAAATATGAATTCCGCAACCTGTATCAAGGACCCAAGATTTCGAATGGGGTGAGTTATTAGAAATGATAGTGTAAATACCTGCATGGTTGGGTTTGACTTTCCCATCCTTTACATCTTGCTGGTACTTTGGGCAGTTCCGCTTCCAATGAGCTTTTTCGTGACAATAGAAGCATTCAGCCTCTTTTGGGTCAGAAGAAGGAGTAATGAAACCTTTCTTGCTTCCACTTGAAGAAGAGCCATCAAGGGTCCGAGCCTTGGTACCCTTAGAAGAGCTCTTTCTCTTCCTCCCTCGACTTTTCCCGATTGCCAAAACCGGAGTAGAGTTTTGAGTAGGAGTGATAGCAACCGACTTCCCCTTAAGACCTGTTTCTGCGGTCTTGAGAAGTCCCTGAAGTTTGCTGAGGGTGACTTCTTCCTTGTTCATGTGATATGTCATGCGGAATTGATCATAGCACGATGGTAAGGAATGCAAAATAATATCTATTGCAAGATCCTCCGGGAAGTTCACATTAAGCTTCAGCAAACGATCCACATACCTTTGCATTTTCTGCATGTGGCTCGTGACGGATTCTCCGTCCTTCATCATGGTCGTTATCATGGAGCAAATGACTTCGTACCTCTCTTGTCGTGCACTTTGATGGTATCTTTCCATCAAATCTTGGTGCATTTCATAAGGGTAGAAGTCTTCATAAGACTTTTGGAGTTCAGCTGTCATGGTGGCTAACATGATGCAAGCCACCTTGGTTGCATCTCTTTCATGAGTATGAAAGTCAGCGATCTCCTGGGGAGTTGCAGTGGACTCGTCAATTTCCTTAAGCTCCTTGTCAAGGACATATTCTTTGTCCTCGTAGCGGGTAATCATCCTGATGTTTCTGATCCACTTATTGAAGTTGGATCCATCAAAGGTGACTTTCCCACACAGACTCATAAGAGTAAAGGAGCCATTAGGATTCGAGCCAGAAGCATTAGTTGAAGACATCTGAAAAGAAGAACAAGTTTAGTTTAGATTTAAGAGAGTCCTTAATAAAACACCCAAATGTAATATTAAGGCTAGGATCCAATCACAATATAATATAACTTAGAAGAGGTATGCCGTAATCTAAGCTATACCATATTTGAAAGGTAGGTGAATGACGATTCACCAATTTCCACCACGCAAACCGAAATATTAAATATTTAGTTTTTTATTGGTTTTAGAAATTCCTAGATTCTTTGAGATCCAATGAACTTTTCAAAGGCATGTTTCAATCTCGGGAGTGCCCTCCAGGTTTTGTGACTGGGATGCCGAGGATCACAAAACGAGGTGTGAAGTAACCATGCAAATCACTTGGTACCCTTAAAGTTTATCACTCAATCGATGTGCCGGTAAACCACACACGCTCCACCGATACTATAATAAACCTTAAGTCACCCTTTACCTACCTTGTTAAGTGCAAGTTAGTGTGCCGGCTAACCACACACGCTCCACCAACGACTCAGACAAAGTGTAAAGTGTAATTTCATGGATTAGCACCTTATTCACATTTTTCCTAAAGTAACTAAGATTGGGAATTTAATAAACATTTAGTTACTTTATATATTCATCATACTTTGAATGAGAATTTATAAGTCCTTGTCTTACCCGTTCGGCTAACGACCCTCCACCAGTCAAGCAAGCGGTGGGTGAGAATATACACCCATTAAGTCACCATTTTATAGGCAACGACCTTATACCCACCTTATAGACCGGCTTCGTGAATGAGGCGTACTAGCGGTAAGACGACTTGTTCTTATACATATATATATATATAATTATTAAATCATCATAATATAAGTATAAGGGTTGAATTTTAACTTTTTAAAATTCTAGGGGTTGGAACTAAAGTTTTAACTTAACTTTACTTGTTCCAAAACTTGAGGGCAAGTTTTGTAATCTTTCAAAACTTTTCATTTCTTGTAACTTATGAGTTTAATAGAGTAATAAAATGAGGACTTTTCATTTTTCTAACTCTTGTGTTCTTTTAATGGTTTTTTTAATCCAAGAGACTTTTGGTTTTCCATAACTTGAGGACAAGTTATGGACTCCATTAAAACACATTATGATCAAGAATTAATCTACCACATAGGTTACAAATAATTCCTATGATCATCTAAACATCATAAGAACAAGAATATGAATATGAACACTTTCAAGAATCAAAATCACATTTAATCTTTGTAATTTTGATAATTTGTTGCTGTGAATGAGTTAGAAAAGACATCACACCTTCTAAAATAAGTTTTCAAGTACCAAAACATTTTAGGGTAATGATTCTAATCCATTTCCAGCAACACAAGTCGAAATTCTGCACTCTGTCGACCCTACTCGCCGAGTGCATAAACCTACTCGCCGAGTAGGTTGAAGATACACATGAACTCGTCGAGTCCTCCCCATGGACTCGCCGAGTCCATCAGTCAGACAGCAAGATTTTCGACTTTCTTCAACTTTTAAGCACAAATAACAAACAAACAAGCCTAGGCTCTGATACCACTGATGGGTTTTGAGCATTCTAACACTTCCTAAGTGTACATGCAACCCTAATAACCTTGGATCTATGTTTGTCTAATTTGTCATGCAAAGTTGAATTCCAAGGTTATATCCTATCTAGCATACATGGGGAACAATTTTAACATAAAGTATAGATAGAATAACTTACCTTGTTGTTGCTTGTGTTCCTTGAAACCTTGTGAGCCTAGCACCTCAAGTGGTGATGCCTCAAATGCTTCACACAACACCAAATGCTCTTGGAAGAACTTATGAGAGAATACACACTCTTCAAAATCGGCCAAGCCCCCTTATTCCTTAGTGTAACCGATTTGGGAGGAGATCATATTACTTATATAGTGTTGACACATCTAGGGTTAAACCCTAATGTGTCATGACTCTTCATTTCCATGACCCATGGGTTTGTAACTCCCATGGAGCATCCATGGAGCATCCTATGGGTGGAACCCAACTTGATGATCCATGGAGCCTTTTAGCCCACTATACAAGATATGGATGATTTACTTAATCAACCCATATATTTAATTAGTTATCTTTTGATCACTTAATTAATTCTAATTTAATTCTTGATCAAACTAATCAAATAATATTATTAATATATTAGAACTTATAATATATTAATAATCTCCAAACGTTATTTCTCTCATTTAGTTTATCCAATTGCATGGTGTCATGCAACCCAAATGGACCATGCCGGGTCGGGTCAAGTACATACCAGAAATAGTTATGGACTTAGACACCTTATCCAACATATAACTGGGTGGACAAGGTGCCTGAGCAGTCAGAGCATCAATTGCAACTACTCTCCCAAAGGTTCTAAGTGTTCTCGGTCTAAGGCAAATCTAGTGGGCATAGGGTCTCTTCACTCGGAACTCTACTAGCTCTATCCGCAGTAGTTCTCTTGATTTTCTGCTCCTATGTCATCGAATGGGGTGAAAGTGTTTTGCGAAGAGGGTTGTGGTAGAACTCATGCTTGGCTTAACCGCCCATACTTGATGGGTGCCAGCAGTACACCTGGTCATAGTGGCCAGCCTCATGAGTTCTATTCTCTTTGTTCACGAACCTGATGTGTGAGGTGAGGAGGGTCACCTAGGGAACTCAACGGGGTATGCCTCGGATGGTTGTCGTTTTCTGAGGTATTTGCAGTGCCTTTCACTTTGGTGTTCATTTGACTACGGGGGGGGTCGATCGACGGCGTGGGGTACCCTCACTTGAGTACTTCGGAAGGTTTGAGATAAGAGGAACGATTGACGAATTGCATTAGATGTGATTATTTGTGTTAGGTTCGAGTTCGGAGGAACCTTTATTTGCCGATACGGCCATGGAGAAAGCTCACAGCACTAAGAATGTACACATGGTTTCACGAAGTCTAACCATGATCAATAGAGTCGTCGAAGTTGGCACACTCCGACATGATATAAAGTGAAGATCGATAGAGTCATGTGCCGAACAGGCACACAAGTTCTAGGCGTCTCGGGTTTCGTCCTATATATCGCTACCGCGGATACTTGGACCGATAGAGTCGACGCGGAACTATAGAGAGTTCTAAGTGTTTCCGAATAGAGTATCTTTTCTTGAATGGATTCTGACGAGACATTTCTACAATCGCCTCACATATACTACTCATGTATATTTAAGGTGGGGAGGACTGTTGACTGAGCGACCCCGCCCTAAATCCACAACCAAACGAGGAACAGGAAATGAGGCGGCATTCGCTCACTCTAGGTCTGTCCATCTCAAATATACATGGTTGTAACGTATATGTTTAGCCATCATAGTTTTACCTAATGAATTTTAAATTTTATAGCAGTGCTACGAATTTCTCCTTACTGGAAAGAATTTATACTTGAATTAGTCTTTTATTGTTCTTAGCTTAGTTATCCGGGATCGAGAGACGTACCAAAAATCTAACGAGTTTCCTTGCTGCTTCTTCCTAAGCAGTAGTGTCAGGCTCCTTCTGTGTCTTTGTCTTTCTCTTCAGTTGGGCAGTCCCTCTTAAAGTGTCCCATTTTACCACATAGGTGGCAAGCTATACGGGTCGCCACATTGGTGGTTGGTGTAATGAACTCAACCGGGGTTCTGCAGACACGAGCAGTATGCCCCAGCATGTGGCACCTAGCACAATAGAGTTCCCGGCAGGTACCATGATGATGGTAGCTGCACTTGCTGCAGTGGGGAAGGTCTCCTAGGTATGGTCTTCTTGAGGTCGGGAGGGAAGGATTGACAGGGGTATAGGCCGCCTCGGCTTGTTGCCCTTCGGAAGGTCCTTGAGCCGAGGTACTTCCCTCCTCCAACTTGAGTTTTCTCTTTACTGGGTTCAGTGGAGGTTCTTGGGTGGCTGAGTGTGGAAGAGTGGGTTGCTGCCGTCCATTGCCAGAATTGGAAATCCCGACAGGGCCCTTGCTAACATTGGCGTTGTTAGCATTTAGGTGAGCCATGACAGCTGCTACGGCTGCTGAGACTGCAGCTTGGAACGTAGCTTCATCGAATAAGAGGGCAGGTTCCTTGCTTGCGGATTGGTTATGCTTCTTCAGTGGCATGGTTTTTCCTACACGGGGAGGAATACAAGGTAATGAGAGACGATGGTTAACCTTGGACATTTCTGTCCTGAACGTATTAGGCATAAATTCTTCTCGTGCCTCGGGTACTGGTTATCTGAGTGTCGACCTACATCCCTATGATGTGGTCCTGGTAATCAAGGTAAGAGTATGAGTATCGGAAAAAGGCCATAAGATGCGGGTCGTTCCGACTAAGTTACCTTTATACTGGGAAAGGTTTCACTCTCCGGCCTGGAGAGAATTGAGAACGGTTCGGAACGAAACTTGCTGAAAGAGAGGCTCTCAAGGGCAGATGGCTAAAATTCTCTCATTAGAGATGCGGGGATCTGCCCTATTCGTGTTACTGGCAACGGGAAATGATGATTTACCTAACACATAACGTGAGTAGTATAGACACTAACTCACTAATTTATAATATTTTAAGGGTGTATTAGCGTGAGGAACACGAGGAAAAGACAATTCCCGGGTTCCATGCACTGGCTCCCTCGGTCTGCCTCGTGTTTCTGACTGGAATCGGCGTTGGTTTCCCCCGGGTAGTTTCCTAGGGTTCTCTTCTTGTATGGACATATCGAATTTCTACTTCGCCTTCCTTCTGATTCCAACTGTGAGTGTCATCACTTCAGGATGGATGACTGGGAATCTCCGAAGTTTAGGCGAATCTCTCACCACTGTCCCTAAGAGAATAGGGGCACATGGTGCATTCAATAGTCTCGACCCAGTTCATTTATTTCCGAACAGGAAATCTTCTCAATGAATCTCCTCGGGGTCGGAATCAACTCTTCTGTCAAGCAGTGAAGTGGATAGGGTTTTTCTACAGGGTTCACGCGAGAATGGAAATGTCTAAAGAATCCTAAGGGATTATTAACATTTCACTGTATGATCCATATCGAGTCCTGGTACGATTACACAAGGTATACAAATCCTATATAGCTTAGATCCGATCGGCCTTCGAATATGTGATACTACTCTAGGACCACATCCCAACGAGGAAAAGGAAACAGAGCGAAACCACACCATCTTAGCCTATGGGATCTTTATTATATAAGATCTTGGAAGTACACCCTCTGTAGTTGTAGGTATATCGATAAGGGTCTTTTTAATTATTCACGCAAGGTTGTTTATAGATTCTAAAACACCCCTATGGTACTTTAATTCTTGATTGAGTCTCATCTTCTGATTATGATTCTGGGATTAGTGTGGATCTTTTAGCATTCTAAAATACTCCTATAGTATTTTAACTTTATGTTGGGCTCTAGGATTCCTATTTGGTAAGTTTCAGATCTGCTGCACACCACTATCACTCCCGAGCACACGTTCATCGCATCTCGGATAAATGTAGTTGATCAGGTTACATTTATCCCAGCTTACGATTACATAACTGCCCAGGTTTGACTGTAGTGCTCAACATCCGAAGACTTTTATTATTGTTCTTCTTATGATACTTTTGTTCGAGCGCTTAGATTCTGGATGTTATTATACTTTGGTAAAATATGGTTATATTTTAAAATATAATTCTTGGTCAGAGTGTTTTATCCCATTGCATTTATAGGCTATATATCTTTTATGAATTGATATACTTAGCTCACTATAAACAATGCTCTGATACCAATCTGTCACACCCCAAAACCGGAACGGCGGAAACGTTCTGGGTGGATGACGTCATGTCAAGTATCACAACACATGATTATAGTAATCAAAGTACAGCAAAACATTGCATTAATAGTAATAATTTTACATGGTTACATTACATAATAACAAAGTAATACAAGCAAAATATATAAAGTGCATTAATAGCTCCGGGGATGTACCTGTCTAATTGCTGACCTGAGATTACAAGTTAATTGAAAAGCGAGTATCAGCATTTTTACAAATGCTGGTGAGTTCATAAGCATTTAGTGTCATTTAGTCAAATAACTTTAATAAGTAGTAGTTTAAGTGTTTTCGTTGCTTCAGTGTTCCTTCCAGAAAATCCTATATTTTCTTTAAATAAAGCAGCCTTCTACCAAGACTGTTTCAGTGTATTGTGTTAAGAGGTAGTTTTCCCTTAATTGCTATTGTTATCAAAATACTGAATTTGATTATTAAAGAAGCAGGAGACATCAGGGAATAACGTATGCCGCAACAGTGAGGACTGCTGACTAAGGCAAAGAGTCATAGACTCCAGGAGGGTATCGAACTGACGACACGCCTGGTTCAGTCTAACTAAGGGGAGGCATAGACCCCAGGAGGCACCAAATGAAAGGTAAAGTCTAAAACAGTGAATATAGAACGAAGACGATACTAAATGAAAAGTACATCTCGCAGGGTCAAAACAAAGACTACAGACCCCAGACAGTATCCAACGAAATATACAGCTAGCAAGGTCGAAACAGAGACTATAGACCCCAGACAGTATCAAATGAAAGATACAGCTAGCAAGGTCGAAACAGAGACTATAGACCCCAGACAGTATCGAATGAAAGATACAGCTAGCAAGGTTGAAACAGAGACTATAGACCCTAGACAGTATCAAATGAAAGATACAGCTAGCAAGGTCGAAACAGAGACTATAGACCCCAGACAGTATCAAATGAAAGATACAGCTAGCAAGGTCGAAACAGAGACTATAGACCCCAGACAGTATCAAATGAAAGATACAGCTAGCAAGGTCGAAACAGAGACTATAGACCCCAAACAGTATCGAATGAAAGATACAGCTAGCAAGGACGAAACAGAGACTATAGACCCCAGACAGTATCAAATGAAAGATACAGCTAGCAAGGTCGAAACAGAGACTATAGACCCCAGACAGTATCAAATGAAAGATACAGCTAGCAAGGTCGAAACATAGACTATAGACCCCAGACAGTATCACTTCCCAATAGTGGGTTTCTAATGAAAGTATAGACTTGAAGTAGAGACTCTTAACTGAAATAACTGAATAACCCGTATGCCTACGCTTGTATACATAGCATATAACTAATGAATCAAATGACATTCGGATGGACATTCGATCCCACCAGACCACATCTCAACGAAGAAAAGGAAATAGGGCGGACAACCTTCCTAAGTCCTTCAACCATTATTTAGGTGCATTTACACGAGCACAGACTTACATCTATCTATGCTTGAGTGAGTATCAAGTAAAAATGATTCTCGTGAAGTAGGAGTGTTTAACAAGTGAAGTAAGAGCGGTCGCAAGTGAAGTATAAGTGTCGAATAAGTATAGGTGCATCGCGAAGTGGATATGACCACAAGTGAAGTAAGAGCGTATCAAGTATAGGTGAAGTAAGGTCGATCTCAAGTATAAGCGAAGTAGATTCGTATCACTAAGTAAGAGGGTGAATAAGTATAAGCGTCATCAGGTACAAGTGACTTCAGGTATAATCGAAAGCATTACAGAGTAGGAGTATAAAATAAGTATAAGCGAAGCAGCGGTATCTAAACAATCAAAAGTGTTCATGAATACCTTTGAAGACTTTATTACTCAGGAAAATCGCATTTGTATTCTTTGTTAAAATGGGTGTGAAAACCTTTAGAAATCTTTGGGAATCCTTTATAAATTAGTTTGAAAATGAATCTTTGATAAGCTATGAAAGTAAGAACTTGAAAAATTTAAAAATCCTTTTTGAAAGCCATTTACAGTGTCCTACTCAGTAAAGCAGTGTACAGTGGTAAAATATTGTGCATGCGGGTTATCAATCGCATGTGATTGATATGATAACTGGCATGTTTAACTTGTAATCCCCCCCTATAAAACATTTGAAAGCATTTAAAAGGTTCATTCAGGGGTATGAACTCACCTGGTGTAAGTAGGTCCGACGGAAGTGTCGATTAGGCGTTCGGGGTCACGCAAGGACTTGAACACACACAAGGACCTATTTTAACATATGATAACATATGTTCACATACAATTAGCATATAATATACTAATTAAACAATTATACACACTCAAAGGAGTGGAAAACACTTTTGGTTGAGTGTTTGGGGTCCCGGGTAGCGTTTAAGAGTGCTATAGGTCTCCTATCAGCTGTGGGACTTTGCTATGCTCAAGTATCAAGGGTGTAAAGGGGTTTAAAGCATCAATATGGACCAAACAAGGAGTTTACGGCCCAACCTAAGGGACTTTACGGCCGTAAACTCCCAAGGTTCTATTCTTGGGGTTTTGATGCTTCTAGCTTGTTCCTTGATTTATTCTAAGCACTTTTCATCAAAGGCATGATTGGATTTGAGGCTTCTAAAGGTATTTTATAGCATTTTACGGCCTAAGAACTCTCCCAAGGGAGTTTACGGCCGTAAACTCTCAATCTTTGAGTTTAGTGAAGTTTCAAGCCTCTAATGCCTTTCTAGTGATTTCTAATGAAGTGTGATGCTATTTTGGAGGATTAAAACTAGCATTTGAGGGGGTTTTGGGGAGTTTACGGCCTAGATAATGTTTGGGCCATAAACTCCAAGAAATGTCTCATTTTTCTTGTGTTTAAGCCTTTAATTCCATTCTAGCATTTTATGGTAAATGTCTAAGGCCATTAGGGGCGCAAAAATCACACTTTTGGGCATGATTTAGGGAGTTTACGGCCTTGACTATTCATGGGCCGTAAACTCCTTTCTTTAATTCATTTTGGAGTGTTCTAGTGTCCTAAACTCAAAGGAATAAGTCCCTAAAATATGTAATAAGCCCTAGGATGAGTTTGGTGCACATTTGGGACCCTAACTTGTGGAGTTTACGGCCTAAGCATGTGCTTGGGCTGTAAACTCTTCTTTGGGTCCTAAATCCATGCATTTTAGTGTTTAAACACCCCTAGGCTATATCCCCTAATAGTTTCTAAGCTCATGGTCAAGTTTAAAGGCATTTTAACTCCTTTTTAAGGGTTTACGGCCCTAGAATGTTCCTGGGCCGTAAACTCCTTATATTATGCCTTCTTGGATGATTTTTAGGCTATAAACATAAATCAATACGCTTAGAAAAAGTTAGGGTAAGCGGACTTACAATTTGGAAGTGTTTGGTTGCGAATTCGGGGCGAAAACGGATCTAGAGAGAGAGTATAGAGAGAGAGTGTAAAAAGTCTCCCATTTGACTCCACTCACCCTTATATAGGTTTCACTGTCGGGGCTCAGTGGAATTTTACCCGATACTGCCGTTAAACGGGGCTTTTGGTCGCACCCGATTTAGTGGTCGTAATAATAAAACTTGACATTTCCTCAATAAATGGAAATGTGTGTCTTGAGTTTTTTTTTTTTTTTATTCCCTTTTATCACGACTTAACGGCATGTTAAAGGTAACCAAATGGAATGTTTATTAAATTGATGCCCTCTAATTAATGGAACTTTTATACAGTGGAATATTCCGTTATCGGTAACGGGGAAATGTAACGGGACAACTTGGGTTGTCACATCTCTAAACCCTAATTCAGTTTATAATATGTTAGATCTAAGTTTGTTGGTCTTGGATGCAAAGCATGTTCAATAGAGAAACCTAGATCCAAGTATTAGGGTTTGTATGAGCACATAGGATTGTTCTTATGCATAAAACCCATCAGTGGTATCAGAGCCTTGATTGGTTTCAGTTGTATGTGATGCTTAACTGCTTTATTTGCTGGAAAATCGATTTTTGGCCTCTGCCCGACCTGACTCGGCGAGTCAGTGGAGAACTCGGCGAGTCTGTCCCTGACTCGGCGAGTCCAGTCCCTGACTCGGCGAGTCCAGGGGTTAGACAGAGGGAATTCCGGGTTTTTGCTGCTGTTTTGACTTGGATTTGATACCTAATTCGTTTTTTGAAGTTAAAATCCGATTTTTATCTTAAATTAGTGAATATCCTTGCCAAAACAATAGATAATTTCGAATCTTTTAAATATTAGTTGTTTATGTGATAAATATGGATTATTTAAAGTTATTTGGTAATTATCTAATGACTAAAATAAGATTAGGTCAAATATAGATAATGAATAAATTAATTGTTTAACTTATATTATTTGTTATTTGATCCCTTGTGATGTGAAAAAGTTTCAATTGCACCCTTTAGGTTTTATAGTTTAAATTTGAACTTAAAAGTTTTGTTTATGAAATTTAAATAATTTAAACCCAAATGTTTTGAAATGTTTCAAAACTTGCCCTCAAGTTTTGGAATTTAAAAGTTGATTAAAAGTTTAATTTTGAAATGTTAAATTCTAAAACCCTAGAAATTTGAAAAATTCAAATCACACCCTTATGGTTTTGTTAATTAATTAAAGTGTATAATTAAAAGTGATTTAATAAACCCATAAAGTTTTGGTTTACATTTAATTAAATTAAAAGTATAATTTACTAAATTAAACCACCTAGTATTTTAAAAGTGTAAAATACACCCTATACTATATATAACATTAAAAGTCTAATATTATATATATGTATGAGTAAACAGTCAGTCTTACCGTTAGTAGGCCTCATTCACGAAGCTGGTCTATAAGGGGTGTTTAAGGAAATTGTCTATAAAATGGCGATTGAATGGGTATCCACTCTTACCCACCGCACTCTTGACTAGTGGAGGGTCGTTAGTCGAACGGGTAGGATAGGACATAAACCTTCCATTATAAGTATAGTGAAGTACAAAGTAACTAAATGCTTTTACAAATTCCCGAATCATAGTTACTTTAGAAAAAAATGTGAAATTGTATGCTAACCCATGGAATTACACTTCGTACCCTTGTCAAACGTTAGTGGAGCGTGTGTGGTTAACCGGCACACTAATTTGGGGATGACATTGGTAGCGAAGGGTGGCTCGATGCTTATCATAGACCAATGGAGCGTGTGTGGCTAACCGGCACATTGATTAGGTGATTGTAGCATTGGGTGCACCACGTGATTCGTATGGTTATTCACACCTTGTTTGTGATCCTCGGCATCCCAGTCGCAAATAGTAGGGCATAATCGAGATTAAACATGCCATTGAAAAGTTCAATGAATCTCAAAAGATCTAGGAGTTTCAATTCATTTAAAACTTAATCTTCCTTTTCGTTTTTCATGGTGGAAATGGGTAAATCGTCATTTACCTACCTTCAGATATTCTGCAACTAGATTACGGCATCCCTCTTCTAGGTTGTAGAGTATTGTGTTGGATCCTAGCTTGATGTTTCATTTGGGTGTTACATCAAGAATTCTAATCAAATTAACTTGAATTTTCTCCCGTTTTGTAGATGTCTAACCGTGGTATTCCCGAATCCCAAGGAAAAAGTGTTCCTAATGAAAGTGAAAGCTTGATTCAAAGTGAGAAATCAATGTGGACTAGCTTAATTTCACTTCCTCCTCTTCCTCCCGTTGTTCTCCCTAGACATAATGATCGAAGACTTGAAAGGTTCAAGATCACCGAATCCCTATTGGAAATGGAACATCAAGATGGCAAACCCGTGTGTGCTCACATCCTAGGGATGAAATCACACATTGATAGGTTGATCATGTTGGGTGCGTCTATCTCAAATAAGTTGGCTGTGGACTGGGTTCTTCAGTCACTCCCTGAATCATATGATAAGTTCATTAGAGAGTATCATATGATGAAACTTGACGCAACCCTCATTGATTTGACTTATATGCTTATTGCTGCTGAATCAGAAATGATTTGGCGAAGTAAGGGAGCATATTTGTCTGATAAATCAACCAACCATGCTTCCGTGGACAATCTAGGAGAATCCACCTGTTCCTGTTGCCAAGGAAAAGGGAAATGGATAAGAAGCTGCCCGAAGGACCTGAAGAATCTAAGAGATGGGAGAGTCGACAAGTATGGCTCTACTTCAGGTATAAAATCCACTATCTAACTCCATTTAAATTCCTATTCTTTATTCATAATGTGATAAGATTACATTTGTATGTTTTGCAGGATTAGAGAAAAGAGAGGAAATTTGATGGAAGAGCAAGATGAGTCTGATCACGAAGAAATGGATTTCGATCGCATGAATTCGAAGATCAGATTTTGAGCTTAGGAAGTTATGATAGATTTGTTAGGAGTATATGATTACATAGTTTTTCATTTGAATTTTGCATTGTAAGGACATGTTTTCCGCTGTTTTATGAATAAAATAAATTTTGGTTTTTATCTTATTTGTTTATCCTTGCAATGAAATGTATGAAAAATTGATGTTTGTGTACTTCTATTATTAGCATAATTATGTTATTTGTGGAAATGTCAAAAGTTTACCAAATAGGGAGAGTTTCTCATCGCCCAAGTTTCAAGTGGACAGAAACTTGGAATCATGCAATGTGTATTGCATGATGAATGAAAAACTTTCACATTTGGGAAACTTAGACTAATTCTTTGGCAAAGTGTCAATTGAAGGACTAGGAGATCGAGTACACTAGGTCGTACGTTGATCAAGTCTACCACAAGAGTGACAAAGATATTCGTCATGATTTACTAAAGTTTAGTAAATATGGTTATACTTATAAGATTGAGTATAATTCTGAGTTAACTGAAATAGTTTCAATCAATAGCAGAATGAATAAGAAGAATCAAGAAGGCAGAAAGATAAAAGTTTCTTCATTTTAAGAAGGGAGAGTACCTTTTATTGTGTTTTATGATAACTCTTAATGATTAAGAACCATGTCTCAATTGATCCTCTAAGTGAGTCTTAGTGCAATTGCATGTCTAAGAAGAAGAATCAAGAATTGTAGAAATGGTTAAATCAATAAGTCAATCATACTTCGTTCCAATGTCAAGTCTTAAAGTCAAGATTGTGACATTGAGTGAAAAGTGTTAAGTAGGTTTATAACACTCATCAAATGTGGAATTTGGAAAAGATTTCTTATTCTTGCACATTAGAAATTGGTAAGTTGTGATGTCTTGGATAAGACAAAGACCAACTAGGACCAATTTGTGAAGTGTTTTGTCTTGATAAGAATTACACTAACTCTTGAATATTTGCTTTATCAAGAAATAGTTCTTGACAAGAGAATCTTATATGTCAAGGAGTCAGTGGGAGTCTTTATGGTCTTAAGAAAAAAAAAATTAAGAACAAATCAAGAATAAACCTTATCGATCATCACTAGCACACGACTTGAGGTTTACAACTTGTCGCACTGACATTATCTTGTTTTCTGTGCCATTCCAATTAAGTTAATTGCGTATGTGAGTTCTATGAGTTCTCATTTGAATGCATACTAGAGCCTTAGTCGAAGGAAAGTACATTGATATGTAAGGACAAGTTACTAAACTACTTGGAAGACATGGTGGGCACTCGTGTTACCATAAGGCAAGAAATCAAGATTAAGAAAGTTCAGTCCATATGAGTTTGGACTAGTCGCAAACCTTGGTTTGGCAAATTCACATGGATAGGAACTCATACAACATAAAATCTAAGTGTCATAAGATTCCCTCCTTCATGAAAATGACTGTGAGGAAATGCTTTCACTAAGAGAGGTTTTAAGAAGATAGTGATTGTGAAAATTGTATTCTCACATTCGATTATGGTTACGGCATCCCTTTCCATAGTTCGAATTGTGAGATTTGGCAATTAGTTTGAACATTTGGAACTTAGTAACATAAGTTCTAGATTGTTTAAACACACATATGAGCTATCTAAGGCAAAGGTGTATAAGTTTAAGAAGCTTAGATAAAGGCTTATCGAAGCATCTGGTATTAGAAATATGAATTTCAGAAATTCAATAGGCATTGTTTTCTGGAAGTTCATTTGTTTTCTGAATACATGTCAAGGCTAGTGGGAGCATAAGTGTTGTGCCTATATGATAATCATCATGATAGTGGGAGCATAAGTGTTATGATTGTATGATTATTATATCAAGTATTGCAAGTTAGCAATATTAATTATAGAAAAGCAAAGATTCCATTTGCAAAGTTGCATGGGTTGAAAAGTTGTTTTGCTATAATTAAGGGAGAGAATATTATACTTCGTTTCAAAATCTAAAGCTTAGATTAAGAAATTTTAATATTTTCAGTCAAAAGATACATTGTGTGTTCTCAAAATTTCGATTATGATTACGGCATCCCTCTTCATAGTTCGAATTGTGAGAACATGACACATAAAATATTATGGCAAAAGATTGGTAAAGTATCATATCTTTATGTAAGACATTATGCATCGTGTCCCATACACTTCGGGTATAGGATCGATTGCAAATGCTATAATAATTTACCATACTAAAAATTTTCAACTGTCTAGCGCATTAAGAAGGAAAAAGGACTAGAATGGATTTTGACTAAAATTATTAAACAACTATCAAAGGACGATCCAAAGTTCGCTGAGGATTGGTCGCTTGTGAGTAGTTGGAAGTATGGTATTGGATGGACCATATCGACATTATTATGAACAGATAAGATTCTATCAAGAATGAGTTGTCATATGGCAAATGTGGAAATGTTTCCATATTGGGAGTTGGATATTAAGAATCTATGTCTAGATTAGAAACTTTTATGCAAGAAGGATGTTCAAAGGAATGTACTTTGAATGTGAGACTTCACGTCTATGGAATTGTCTTGTAACAATTTCCGATAGAGTACCTTGTAATTTCATTAGCCAAGTCTTGGTGACTTTTGTGCTGTGACTTTACGAAAGGATCGTTGCGTAAAATGTTAGAATCTAGCATATTCTAATAGTAGCAAAGAACCTTGTGTTCTTACACTAACCATGGGGATTGAGGAATTGTGAAATAAGAATCATTGGAAAAGCTTACAATTGTTCTATTTCACAAAGCATGGACCATAGGAAACAAAGTGTGCATGCTTAGAGCATGGGACAATTGTTGTTGTAATTCAAGTAATGAGTTGATTATCCGAAACATTAAATAATAAATAATGAGTAATCAATATGGTGGATAAATAGAAGTGTTTTATTTACTCTCACAAGTTTGGGGCCATATAGGATTAAGTTTTATTGTTATGTTTAAATTTGCATGTTTTGACTTCCAGAATAACTAGGTTATTCAAACATCCACAGTCGGTCATACGTTGGAAGTAAGTATGAAGAAAGACTGTCATGAATCTGTCTGTAGATTGTCTGAAGTGTTTAGACATAGCACAAGTTTGCTGCAGAATTCATGAGTGCTTTGATAAGATTAGAGTATTGGATTAAACCCACGCTCACTTGGATCACTTCATGGATTTATCACGAGTGATTAGTGAGACGATAATATTGTATATTCTTGAAACCGAGACATGTGAGTTGTTATTTGTTGGTCGGTTGCACATTGATAATAAGTAAACGCACCAGTAACTTGGTGTTATAAAACTTATTGTTGTGTGTGATTCGATCAGTAAATGCAAGCGAGCATATGAGTCGAAGTTTATCCATTCCTTTTACCCAAAGTAGGATAAAAGCGATATCATTGGGCCTCTCGATGATTTAGTGATGACACCTAAGCGCTTGGCCAAGCCGGGACTAAGTTGATGTGTTCAATTGTAGTCTGTTATCAGTCGTCATAAATCAGAAGTCGGGAAACAGTATAGAGAGAATGATTAAAATTCATGTCTTCTGTCTGTACGATATCTTGAGAATGGAGGAATATATAATCCCTTATCTAGAGGACACGCTATCTGATAAGATCAGAGTTGACAGCGGCTTTTGAAAGCTACGATTGCTGATCAGGTTCTGAAGTCATAAGGAAAATAGTTATTAGACTTATCCAAGTGGGAGACTATTGGATTAGTGTCTAAGTCCATAACTATTTTGGTATGTACCTGACCTGATTATGAGCATGGTCCTTTTGGGTTGCCTTCACCATAGCAATATGTAGGATGATTTAAGGAGAGAAAGGTTTCAAATATGATTTATTAATATATTATGAGAATAATATATTAAAGGAGAAATCATATTGTTTAATTAATATTAGTCAAGAATTAATTGTTAATAAATTTTGTGGCTAAAAGAGATCAATTAAACTTAGGGGACTGAAGTTGTAATTATAAGATAATTATAATTGGGCTATGGATCACCTAATAATATATAGGTTGGACGAATTCTATAGGAAGCCCATTAGAAATCGTCCAAGGGATATGTTTAAGGAGTCCATGGGCTGCTTAGGGCCTAAGCAGTCAAATTAGGGTTTCCTAGTTGTAAACCCTAATAGCCTACATGTATATAAAGGGCCCCTATGCCCCAAAAACGTGGACAAGTCTTCCATTAGGGTTTCTAGCCGTTTTTGGGCAGCCTCTCTTCTTCTCCTCTTCATCCAAGTTGTATATGGTGTTTGTGACTCCATTAGAGGTGCAGCACTTGAGGCACTAAGCTTTCTAAGGCCAATTCAAGCAAGGAATTGATTGTTATTGCTATATAACAATCAAAGGTAATTCTCTAAACCCTAATTTAGTTTATAATATGTTAGATCTAAGTTTGTTAGTCTTGGATCCAAAGCAAGTTCAATAGAGAAACCTATATCCAAGCATTAGGGTTTGTATGAGCACATAGGATTGTTCTTATGCATAAAACCCATCAGATGCCCCTACCACCTACTCTAGTATCAGCTAGTGAGGAGCAATTTGAATATGAGAAAGAACCCAGGGAGGAGAAGCGACATAGCGATAAGATTGGTTGAGTACCTAAAGACAATTCAACCTAGCGAGATTCTTCTGCCCACCAGGATCATGAGGAGACTCAGGAGGAGGACCCTACTGTGTCAGATTCATCCCCATATATTGTTTTCCCTACTTCCCCCATCCTCTCCCGTTATTCATGCTCTGAAATGTAGGATTATCACTACCCCTAGAAAATTCATTCCCATCCCATCTCGCAAGAGGGCAGCCACACCACCATCATCCCTAAATCCATTAAAGAAGCCTTGCCCCATCTACAAATGGGCACCCCAGGTGGACGAGTGGATCCAGGAGGATAGTATTGGGTTTTATGAAATCGGAGAGTCATCCCAGGTGCCGAGGCACGATCCTATCCCAGAGGATCCCACAGATCGTGTGATCTCAGTGCTAGTCCCTTGAGTAGCGTGCCACAAAGATCACATACGTCAGGTGGAGTAGGATCGTGATTCGCTGAGGTGGGAGTTCAGGTTGTTAGTTGGTAGAGTTAGGGAGTTACAGTAAGGGAGAGATTATGATGATATGAGTATCCTCCATGCATATGATCACCTGGAGGAATCTCATTCTCTATTACATTATCAGCAAATCATGATTGAGAGTCTTGAGCAACGTGTAAGGGAGACAAGGTTGAGATTGTTAGTATCTAAGATAGGTGCAGCCACAATGGAGGTCATGATTGGTTGCCTATAGAATCAGTTAGCACAAATAGTGGCTTAGATGTTAGTTTGTTTTGGGTTGTGGTAGATAGTACTAGCCTAAAGAAGTCAGGAACTCTAATTTTTATTGGGTTTGAGGGAAGGAATAGTAGTGTAGCAAATAATAGGAACCTGCTACGTATTTTGTTGTAAAATAGATACTATTCTTGCTCAAACTACACCGTTGTAAACTCTTTTGGAAAATCTAAATGTAAAATGTTTGAAGAAGTTAATGAAAACTTGTGTGATCTTAATGTTTATTGTGTTACTTTTTTATTGTTTTATTGATATAGTTAACGCTCATAACTAAATTATCAAAGTAAAACTTAAAATTTATCATAAAAACTAACATATGCCATAAAATTTAGAATCATGCCTCGCACTAGAAGTAACCCATGACAACCTGAACCTAATCCAAGGCTAGGAGCTCAACCGCGATTAAGGGATTAGTTACCCAATGCTTAGTTGATGCAATAGCAAGGTTAGAAACCCATAGGAATTTAGGATCAGGAGGCAATGGAGGTGAGAATTTGTAACGAGATAATCGAGGCCCAGCTAGAGTATGTTCATATAAAAATGTTATGAGCTATAAGCCAAAAGCCTTCCATGGAAATGAAGTTGTGGTTGTAATAACTAGGTGGATGGAGAAGTTGGAGTCAGTGTTCGAGTTAAGCTTTTTTCATGAGGACTATAAAGTCAAGTTCACCGCCTACACCCTGGCAGATGCAGCCTTAGCTGGTGGACCAGTTACACAAGGACCATGGGCATTAATGTAACAAATGCTATGTCTTGGAGTGAGTTAACGCAACTCATGATTGGGGAATATTGTCCACGTGAAGATATGCAGAAGCTAGAGCACTAGCTATGGAACCTGACGATGTAGGAAGCTGATGTTGCCACCTATACGAGTCGTCTCAACGACCTTGCCACCTTATGTCCCTGGATGGTTACCTCGGAAGATAAGAAGATAAAAAGGTATATTTAGGGTTCATCTCAGCCTATCCAAGGCTTAGCCATTGCCTCACAGTCAACCACCTTCTACATCTCCAAGGGACTAGCCTTTAGTCTGACCCATCAAGAGGTTCCTCGTGGAACGATGGTGCAAAAGGCTGACCTTCCAAAGGTGGAGGGTAAGAAAAGGAATTTTGGAAAAGAGTCAAAAGGGAAGGCTAGGCAACCAACGAAAAAGAAGGGGGGAGTGATTCAAGTGTTTGTGGTTTCAACACCCTCGACAGGGAATATCTATGGAAGTACCCCAGATGCAATGAGTGTGGGTTTCGTCATAATGGAGCATGTTGGGTCTACACCAACTGCGGCAAGAAAGGCCATCTTGCCAACAGATGCAAAACCCCACGTAAACGAGGAACTGCAACAACAGATAGTCGAGCGTGATATGAGTGTAAAGTTTGGACATATCAAGAGGGATTATCCAAAGTTGAAGGGTTGGGGAGGTAATGCTAGGAGCAGACCATTTGTTATAGGAGCCAGAGAGGTCGTCCAAGATCCGACAGTAGTTACGGGTACATGCCTAATCAATAATTTATATGTAAATATACTTTTTGATATTGGACCGGATAGAAGCTATATTACTCCTAAATTTAGGAATTTGTTAGATCACCAATCTAGTAAACTTAGGGAAGCCTATAGGGTAGAAATGGCTAACGGACAAGTCGGTAGTACTCTGGAAATACTTAGGAACTGTGCCTTAACATTAGATAATCATACTTTTCTCGTTGAACTTATGACAATTGTCATTAGAAGTCTTGACATCATCATCTGTATGGATTAGTTATCCTCTAACCACGTTGAAGTGTATGATTTGACAAAGCCTTATGTCTACCCTTACTAAACGGAGAACCCTTAACCGTCTATGGTGACAAACCCGTTAGAAATATTAGGATCATCTCCTGCATTAAGGCTAGAAAATACTTGAAAAAAAGTATTTCAACTTCTTAGCCCATATTGTCAATAGAAAAGACAAAAAAAAAAAAAAAAGATTGAGGAAGTACCTCTGGTGTGTGATTACCCTGATGTATTCCCTGAGGATCTACTTGGTCTACCGCCAGCTCGATAAGTAGAGTTTTAGATAGCTCTAGTTCCTAGATCTTCCCCAGAAGCAAAGTCTCCTTATAGATTGGCACCATCAGATATGCAAGAGCTCTCCAGCCAACTACAAGAACTTCTTGACAACGGTTTCATTAGACCAATCTTCTCGCCTTGATGAGCACCCGTTCTATTTGTGAAGAAGAAGGATGGATCTTTTCGAATGTCCATAGACTATAGGGAGCTAAATAAGTTGACCATTAAGAATAGATATCCACTACCCAAATAGACGATCTCTTCGATCAACTGCAAGGATCCAGTTACTTCTCCAAGATTGATCTGATATCGGGATATCATCAACTTCGAGTCATGGAAGAGGCATTCCAAAGACTACTTTCAGGATGCGTTATGGTCACTACGATTTCTTGGCCATGCCCTTTGGATCGACCAATTCCCCAACTGCATTTATGGATCTCATGAATTGAGTATGCATGCACTACTTGGATAAATTCATGATTGTATTCATCGATGATATTCTGGTATACTCATGAACCAAGGAAGAACATGCGCAACACCTTCGAGTGAACCTAGAGCTTTTAAGGAAAGAAAAGTTGTATGCAAATTTTCTAAGTGTGAATTTTGGATAAGAGAAGTACACATTCTTGGACATATGGTAAGGAGCCGAGGAATTCAAGCCGACCCTTCTAAGATCGAAACGGTAAAGAATTGAAAGCGCCCAAGATGCCAACAGAGGTTCATCAATTTTTAGGAATGGTGGGCTATTACTGGATATTATAGAAAATTTCTCTCGCATAGCCAAACCCCTCACAATATTAACCCAAAATGAAGTAAAGTTCGTTTGGTGAGACCAAAAGGAAACAATTTTCCAAAAGCTAAAGGAAATGTTGTGTAGCACACCGATACTATCCCTTCCAGAACGTACTGATGACTTCGTATTATATTGCAATGCTTCACATCATGGAATAAGATGTGTATTAATGCAAAGGGAAAAGTTCATAGCCTACGCCTCAAAATAACTCAAGGTGCATGAGAACAACTACAGCACCCAAGACTTAGAGTTAGGAAAGGTAGTTTTTTCCCTGAAGATTTGGTATCATTACCTTTACAGAACAAAGTGTGTGGTATACATGGATCACAAGAGTCTGCAACACATTTTCAATCAGAAATATCTCAACATGAGACAAAGAAGATGGTTAGAGTTGCTAAATGAGTATGATTGTGAGATTAGTTATCACCTAGGAAAGGCTAATGTCGTAGATGACACCTTGAGCCGTAAAGAATGAGTTAAACCTCGTATAGGCAGAGCACCTAAGATGAATATGCAGTCAAATCTAATCCCTCAAATTAGGAGTGCCCAACTTGAAGCTTTAACAAAAGAAAGCGTTAAAGAAGAAGGCCTTATAGGAATGGAAAGACAACTCGAAATTAAGGATGATGGAACGGGATATTTCATGAACCTAGTATGGGTTCCAAAATTGGGAGGAGTCAAAGAGCTAGTTCTAAATGAAGCCCATAGGACAAGATATTCCATCCATCCTAGAGCAGACAAGATGTATCTAGACCTTCCCTTTATTAGTGGCCAAACATGAAGGCCAAGATTGCGACCTACATAGTTAAATTCCTAACATGTTCTAAGGTCAAGGAGGAACATCAACAACCTTCGGGATTGTTGTAGAAGCTGAAGATTCTTGGGTAGAAGTGGGAGAAGATCGCAATAGACTTTCTACCAAATTACCAAAGACTATTATTGGTTCTTACACTATATGGGTTGTTATTGATAGATTAACCTAGTCTGCCCACTTCATACCAATAAAAGAGACAAATAAGATAGAAAAGCTGTCCAGGATGTACCTTAGAGAGATCGTTAGATTGCATGGGGTACCTTTATCTATTATCTCTGACAGAGATAGTAGGTTCACCTTTCTCTTATGGCAGAGTTTGCAAAAGTCCTTTGGTACGCACTTGGATATGAGGACAACCTATCATCCACAAACAAATGGTCAAAGTGAAAGGACCATCCAAATGTTGGAAGACATGCTAAGAGCATGTATGATAGATTTTGGAAGTGTATGGTATACTCATCTTCCTCTTGTCGAGTTCTCAAACAACAATAACTATCACACGAACATCAAATCAACACCATTCGAAGCGTTATACCGCCGAAGATGTCAATCTCCCATTTTGTAAGACAGTATTTGGAGATACCCAATTGGCCATCAAATTCGTAGGGGATGCCTTACGAACAACACTAGAAATTATCCACGAGACGAATGAAAAGATAGTGTAGATACGAGAGCGCATGAAAGCGGCATGTGACCGTCAGAAGAGTTCCAATTAAATGTAATAGCTTAGTATTGTAATATTTGATTTTTGAGATAATAAGAATCAAATGTGTCATTACATTTATTTGTTAAATCGTCCATTAGGCTCAAAAATCAGTGTCCGAAAAGTGGTATCATTTTCTAAGTTGGTTAATATACTTTGATAGTACTTGTTAAGGTAATCTCAATGATATAAGATTCATAAAAATATGACACCAAGCGAGAGAGTTATGGATTTTATAGAAATACAAATCAACCGCGTAACTAAAATTAATTTCATCAAAATGGTACCTAGATATCGGTTGAGTTTTGACTAAAAGTGCAAAAATGAGTTTCTTAGTACTCCTTAAGATATAAACTTTAGGACAAAGTTTTGCCGAAAATGGGATCCGCGTGAGAGAGAGATGATTTTTGTAAAATCACTTATTTTTACCCCTGTTAGGCATGAAAATGAAAGTCAAAACTAGTCAAAAAAAACCTAAATGAGAGTTGTAGTACCCATTGCAATCATCACATAGATATAGAGAGGGCTTAGATCAGAACTCGCACGAAGAAGTTATGATGTTTACGAAATCTTTTCCAGCATGTGAGGTGCATGTCTCTACACACCGCGCACCTGACACCAGATTCATGCAGATTACGAGTGACGTGGTGAATTTAGGAAGTGACACATGACATTCTCTAGATGGCGCCACGATGACCACGTGCGACGCACACATATATTTGCGTTGCGCACACCCGAAATCCATGACTATAAATATAGAGGTTGGGAAGACTACTTCTGCACACCAATCTCATCCGTTCTCTCTATAATCTCAAAGTAGATGCCCTTAAGAGTCATTCCCGAAGTCCTGAGCCTAATTCAAACCTACATTAAAGGTTTTGCATGGCTAGGGTGAGTACACGACCCCTATTTTACTATTTTAAATGTTTTACGAGGGGTATACATGCTTATACAAATGTTTTTATCAAAATATATTTATATTCATCAATATCGAATCATTTCAAAATCTTAAAGCCTTAGGATAATGTAGTTCTAGATATTATACCTAGTCGTAAGCTATTATATTATGCCTAAGAGTTATGATGTCTAATAGTCTAGGAAGGGATAATACCTATATGTTATAATAGTCAAATCCCTAAGATAACATAGTACCTGAAAGTTATGTTGGTCAAAATATAGGGATATACACCGTACCTAATCGTTTCTCTGCTAAAAATATATTGTTTTCAAATAACCATAATTAGGTCGTGTGTGTGTGTGTGTGTATATATATATATATATATATATATACAAAATAATTATGAGATCAAAAGTTATAATTATCAAATATAAAATAAAAGATTTATATTGTGATAGTTATGGGAAATCCCTATGGAAGATAAAAGATAATAGATGAATACCTAAGGTCAATGCATTAGTGAGTTGTTACTATTCCTCCAAAGGCCTTGATTAAATTCAGCATTCCCCGGTACCTAGAATCTTTAATCTTACGAGAGTTAGAAAGATATGTATAGATCTATACGGGGATTGACAACCCCACCTGCGATTGCTAGCTACAATCCCGACAGGAAAACTTTCTTATTATTCACTATTCGATGTCCGATGAAGCATCCTAGCGGAGCAAAGTATTAGTCAAATAGCATCAATTATGGGGGCTCATGATAATACATTAGAAATACCTTAGAGATCCGACTACCATTAGAGACGCCTTAGAGCGGTAGATAAACTACGTAAGGATTAGTTAAGCATCCTACAAAGATAATAAATTAGGATTAATAAAACATCCGAAAAGGTATTAAGATAGGATTGTTAGATATCCTAAAAAGATAGTAAGCCAGGGTTGATAAAATACTTTAGGAAACGTTTTTCTAACAGAAAAGGATTCTTAAATTAATACAACCAAATAAAATCTAAAAACTATAAAAACATATGCACTCACCAACATTATGTTGACATTTTCAAAAATACATGTATTCTCACGGAGATGAGTGTGGCGAATAGTTATGTCAAGGATGAGGAGGTCTTCAAGGAAGCTTGCTGGAGTTTAGTTCCATCTGTTTATCGTTTTTAGATTGGTTTAGGATGTGTGCTTGAGTTTTAGAATAATGTAATCCCAAAATAATTTATAACAAATAAAAGAAATGTTTGTGATATACCTTTGTGTTATGTTCTATATATATTTTTATGCCTCGGCCCAATCTCCCCAAGTTCGCACCTCCCGACATTTCTACTGCCGGCCAGGGGTGTGACACCTAATAACTCCTCAATTAACTCATCATCATTGTCTCTTCGTACCGCTACCTATGATACAAAGAAACTAAGTGGGTCAGGTTTGGGAACCTGATGAGCACATAGGGTTTTCAACCCACAATAATAATTTCTTTGATTATATATTTCAAATAAAATAAATTCCTCGATTAACTATTCCCGTTATTCTCACATACTAATCATAAAATACTGATCTCAAGGACCTATCCTAAGGATCATCATCAACAATGGGTAGAAACTATTTCATAGGGTATTCCCTTGGCAATATATGTCAATAAGGCAACCATTAGAGTAATAGAGTACATCAAATGAACATATAGTTCATTAACACCTACAGGTTGTGAGTCTTCCAACGTTCCACCGGACTATCTAGAATAGTCTGTGGTCGTCATCTATACTTTACTAGATCACCGGTTCATCAATAGTCAAGGCCTCTCATCATTTTATCTTTCATCGCCCGCCACTACCTAGTATTATATATATATATATATATATATATATATATATATATATATATATATATATATATAACCAGTAAAATCATATTATTTTAACTAGCATAGAACAAAGATAATAGGAACACATAGCATTTAATCTTATAGATACTTTATATATGTGTGTAAGTTGGAAGTAACTAGGTACTCACTTGTTAAAGTGGATGACTAGAATGTTGGGAAGCACATCGATTCAACACTTAGCTTTTCCTTTAATTTTACCTAGTTTTAATTATCACTAAGACTTAGTTTATTATTTCTTATGACTAAAGATATTCTAGATTCCTCAAGAATCCCAATGTCTACATCAAGATCTACTAAGTATGGAGTGGCAAGGTAAGATCATATCGAAGGTTTAGTCTGTTTGGTATACAAAGTATATTGTTTAAAATCTTACTTTAAACACCTCATTAAATCTATCCTAGGCATCACCCTCGTAAGTAGGACAATCGGTATAATGACTTGGAATCACTAAATAATCTTAGCTATAAATTCATAACAATGACCATGAATATATATATATATATATATATATATATATATATATATATATATATATATATATATATATATATATATATATTGTAACAACCCGAATTTCATATCCCTAAATGTAACCCTTTTCGTGACTCGTTCCGATCATCCAATCGCCGTTTCCGATTTCGTTTCCGATTCCGACAATTTATTAAGTCATTAATGTATATTTTATTTTATGACTTAATAAGTGTCTTAATACCCTTAGAACTCATTCTAACGTCTCATATTAATGATCGGAACATTTCTAGAATCAACCATATCGGGTTACGGCAAATTGGTCGGGTGCGACCAAAAGCCCCGTCTAACGCCGGTATCGGGTAGAATTCTACCGTGTCCTGAACTTGGACACTATTTAAAGTGATCCAAGTCTTCATTTTGAAGCTTTTGCTCCATTCTACAACTTTCACTCCAACCTCCCTCCTAAAACCAAGTTTAAGGGTCCAAATCTCAAGTTTAAGGCTTCTAATCACCATGGTACCTTCCCTAGCTTGTTATGTAACCTCTTTAGCCTTCAAATTCGAGATTAATCTATGGATTAGGACCATTACCATGAGTTTACGGCCCTAGAAATATCCTAGGCCATAAACTCATATAAATGGGGTTTTTGGAGCAATAAAACCCTTCCAAACTACAAATGGACCTTAGTTATGGCTAGATGACTTTATGGAATGAGCTTAGAATGCCTTGATACATGATTTAGAGCCTTATATATGATTTTACAGCCCAGAATGGTGCTTAGGCCGTAAACCCATATTTTAAGGGTTTTTAAGCCCTTAAACCCTTTTATGGCTCAAACAAGACTTAGATACGACTTTTAGAATATTGGTTATGGACCTAGAACACATAAAACATGAATTTTGTGGGACAAAAGAGAGTTTACGGCCAAGGCTCCTTCTTGGGCCGTAAACTTCTCAAAAATGGGGATTAAACACCTTAAATCATGTCTAAATGCCTTGTAACTCAACCAATAGCCTTGTGGTAAATCCTAGATCCATCTAAAAATAGTTTGGGGGTTTATCACACATCAAAATACCACATATAGGAGTTTACGGCATAGGCACATACCCTTTGGCCGTAAACTCATGAAACCATGCCAAATGATGCCCCTAATTCACCCAAAGGCTTGGAAAAATTTCTAGAAATCACATGTGATTGTTTTAAGTGTCAAAGACTAATTATTCATGAACATAGGAGAGTTTACGGCCATAGAACATGCTTCTGGGCCGTAAACTCCTAAAATGATGTTATATGGTGCCAAAATTGATACCAAACCTTGGAAAATTAATTAGAATCACATGTGATTGCTCCTTGTGCCTCAAATCAATTTTCTTGACCATAGGAGAGTTTACGGCCGTAAACTCTAGGTTTACAGCCATGAACTCCCTTTTAAGTGGTATTAATTCATTCAAATTATTCCAAGGCATTTTAATAAGTCATTCCAACAATCCCCAAGTCCAAACAAGTCAATAAACCCTCAAAATCACACCCACATGAGTTCACGGCCGTGAACTCATGTATGTGGGTGTTATATGGCCGTAAACTCCCTAATATGTTTACTCTTGGGGAGTAAACTCAATTCCTAAGTCCCTAGTGCCATATTACGTCCGAAGATGTCACCCGGGTCGCTCCAAACGCTCGTTTTGAGGTGCTTAACCTCTTAATGTTCCATATAATTAGTGATTGTAAATCTAATTAGATATATATGGACATTATTTCATTTTACATAGGGACATCGCGAGTAATCAGGCCCCGAACCGACATTTAGTGTCCAAAATCGTTGCATTTCTGAGTCCGGTGAGTTCATACCCCTACCCTTTTTCTGTGTTTTCAATGCTTTTTCAATGTTTTCAGGGGGGGAATACAAGCAAAAAGTACAAGTGTATTTTGTACTTAAACTGATTTTCAACTCAATGGTTATACTTACTAAATGTCTTGATTTTCAAAGATGTGTGGTAACTGACGTTTCGAATTGCAGGTTAAACATAGATTTCTTTTAAAAAGAGTTATAACTACATTCTTTTTGAATAAGAAATCATACTAATCATATTTAAGATCAACGAATACGAATACGAATACGAAAATGAATACGAATACGAATACGAATACGAATACAAATACAAATATGACTACGAATACGACTACGAATGCAAATACGACTACGAATGCGAAATGACGCCTTTGGTTGACACTAGGACTTCGAATATAAAGTTAGTGTACTCCTTGAGTGTCAGCAGAGTCTCGAATCTAATACGAAAATACGCCTCTGGACCTCTACTGAGTTTCAAATATATCCGCCTCAGAATGTCGACAGAGCTTCGAATACACAACTAATATACTCATTTGGAAATCAGCAGAACTTCGAAAATAGTGTAATGTACGCTTCTGTGTGATTCCAAATATTCGAAAATACAACTAAGTTAGTAGATTATAGTCATCCGAATGTAGAATAACTAAGGGTTTAGAACACATAACTATTACTACTCACATGGTAATTACTAGTACTTCGAAATCAGACCTAAGAACCCACCTCAACACATAGGAAAATATGAGATTTTCCTGGGATAACATTACAATCAGTAACAAACCTAGATACAAATAGACAATTCAACACATAGGAAAATATGGGATTTTCCTGGGTAGCATAACAGCACATAAAGGGATAACGTAACAAACGAATAACTAAAACTAAAAGGAAAATATGGGATTTTCCTGGAATGACATAACCAACTGTTTTCGAAATTGTAAGAAAGGATAACCAAACCGTTTTCATAAGAAAATATGGGATTTTCTTGATCAGCAACTTTTCCAGAAAGTAAAAGAAAATCATTCTTTTCAAAACTAAATCGCTTATGAACTCACCAACTTTATGCTGATTTTCAAACCGCTTGTATTCTCATGTCAGCGTTAGACAGGTACACCGCAACCATCTGGAGAAGACGGAGCGTCCCGAAGACTCGTCTTTACTTTTGATTATATTACATATGTAAAACACTTGTGTAACTTTTCTTTCAAACTGATGTAAACAATATTATGTAATGTAATGTTTTGTGTTTACTGTTTTACTATGTGCATTGGATTTGATACTCAACATGGAGTCAACCCCGGAAATGTTTCCGCCTTCGGTTTTCGGGGTGTGACATATATATATATATATATATATATATATATATATATATATATATATATATATATATATATATATATATATATATATATATATATATATATATATATATATATATATAAGTTACACTGAAAGCAATATGATTAAAGCTTAACTTAGAAATATTGTCTGGACAAAAGTATAGAAATTGCACTGCCGATCTCCAACTTGATAGCTCGTAATTAACAGGCTCTCGGGGACCTCAGGGTTCCGCAAAAATATTCTAAATACTAAATATTTCTTGGGCCAAATGCAAAGAAATTTGAGAGAGAATGTTGGAATGATGTGGGGAATCAAATAGAAAGTAAAAGATATTTATAGCGTGGACTTTGGGGAGGTGCGTCATGCCAAGACTCGAGGCGAGTTGCGCCCTAACTCTGGTCGACCATTGTCCTCCTCATATGTGTCCTTCCATGGGTGGAGCACTGTGGCAGCTTTTAGAAGTGCACACCACGTGTTTTTGCATGCTGCATATTTCACAAAACCTCAAAATTTTGTAACTTCTTCATACGAACTCCATCTTTTGTTCTCTATATCCACATGTACCTATCGACAAGATCTATAATTTTTATTTAGACTCTGTTGGCTAATTCTCACTTTATTTTTTTACTTATTATTTTCGAAGACTTATACTACTAAATGCCATTTAAAATTCATATATGTTTCATACAACATCCGTTCTCGACTGTCTTTATATTGATGGACTCTTATCTATGAGATATTCAATTCTCGTTTAGGTTGTTTTAGCTAAAAATCAACCGATTCTAATTTTGATTTTTGTGTCTGCACTGTTGCGCTGAAACTTCGAAAAAACATAACTTCCTCATATTATATCAAATTTGGACGTTCTTTATATGCACGAGTTTTGTTTTAGGATTACTATGACTTTCGCTTAGATTACTTAAGCCAATAATCAACCTATCTTCCATTCACTATTTATGACGTACTTTGTCGTATCGGGTTAAATGCAGAACTTCAAATGATCATAGCTTTTTCATACGAAGTCAGGTTTAAGCGTTTCATATATCCACGAAATCCTCTTCATGACTACTTCAACTTTCATCAAGGCTATTTATCCTAATTAATATTTTTTATTCCTATTTATTGAGTTTTCACCTAATATTATATATGCATATTATAAACACATTAATCTCATAGATTCAAACAATTTCCTTTGCATTTCTTCATGTAAAGATTACAATTGTTTGACCAACGTCGTTTACGTATTCTTTTATTACATAGCAGGAAACGTGGGTGTTACAATTATCTCCCCCTTAGGATGATTCCATCCCGGAATCATGCATCAACAAACAGATTTGGATAGCGAATTCTCATTTCGTTTTCTATTTCCTAGGTGAGGTTCAGCCACGTCGTATGTTTCCATCGCACAAGCACCTATTCGACCGTCTTACATCATAATTTCTTCATCTTATGGTCAACAATCGATTCCGGTTCTTCAACTAACCACTTGTCTTCATCAATCCTCATCTCCAAAAATGGAATCACATCGGGAACTTCACCCATGAACTTCCTCAAATAACACACACAAAAGGTGTTATGAACACCTTCCGGTTCTTCTGGAAATTGTACCTTGTAAGCTTGGTTTCCAATTCTCTGAAGAAGTTTAAATGCTCCAACGATCTTGGACTTAACTTCCCTTGCTTTCCAAATCTATTAAGTCCTTCCTTGGACAGATTTTAAGCAAAACTTGTTCTACAACTTCAAAAGTACTTGTTTTTCACTTCTTATCCGCATAGCTCTTCTGATGATTACGAACTACAAGCATCCTTTCTATGATCATTTTCAACTTCTCAGCAGTCTAATGGACAATATTAGGACCCATAAACTGCTCCACTCCGGCTTCAAGCCAACAAGCTGACATACGAAACTTATGTCCGTAAAATGCATGATAAGGTGCCATCTTAATGCTCGAATGGTAACTATTGTTGTAGGAAAATCCTACCAATGGTAGATGATCATCCTTGTTACCCATAAACTCCAAATTACAAGCTCTTAGCATATCTTACAATGTTTGAATTGTTCTCTCTCTTTGAATATCAGTTTGTGGATGGTAAGAATTACTCAAACACAATTTTGTACCCATCTCTTCGTGTAGACTCTTCCAAAATCGAGACGTAAAATGACTATCACAGTCTAACACAACTATTAAGGGTACACCATGAGCTTTCACTATCTTCTTCATGTAAACTTTTGCGAGCTTTTCTATAGACCATTTCTCATTGGCTGCTATGAAATGCATACTTTTTGTAAATCGATCCACAATCACCCAAATCATGTTGTGACCATTCTTTGTTTTGGGAAGCTTGGTCAAATAATGCATGGTGATGTCTTCCTACTTACCCATGGGTACTGGTAAAGGTTTCAAATGCCCATATGGTTTCTGATGTTGTGCTTTAACTCTTGCGTTGGTCATACACTCAGCTATATACTTAGCAACATCGAGCTTCATTGTTGGCCACCAGTAATAAGGTTTCAAATCCATATACATCTTGGTGCTGCCTGGATGAATAGAGTACATGGTTTTGTGAGACTCTTCCATGAGAATATATCTTATTACTTCAATCTTGAGCACCCAAATTCTATTTTGATATACCTTTAACCCTTGGTTGTTTATTACGAATATGAACGTTTTGCCAAAACGTTTTTCCTTTCGATTTTCTCCATCCAAAGCCTCCTCCTGAGCTTTCTTGATACTTTCTACAATCATTGATACAATCTCAATTCTTAATGCCTCCTCTAAATTATGTTTTGAGATACCTTTAACCATTAGCCTTTTTGGAATGACCGCAGATTCAGGGTAGTTAATTTAGAGAAAATAAGAATTAAAAATGACTTTTTGATAGAAGATTATTTAGGATAAATAATCTTAACCAAGTTGTAGTATATTTGATAAGGACTTCGTACATACAAAGAACACTAAAATCTGAATTCGTATGATGAATTTATGCTTCTTCGAAGTTTCATGATTAAACTAGCACAACCATGTGTATCGTAAAAAGTCAATTTTTTATAAATTACTTTTTAGACTAAGTGATCTAAATTAAATTCATGGTAGTCATAAAACTGATAGCATGTATATAGAGAACGTCCAAATCTGATTTTGTGAGAGGAAGTTCTGATTTTTCAAACTTTCAGCGCAAAAGTGCGGTCACAGAAATTGAAATCATAATCGGTTGATTGTTAGCCGAAACAATCTAAACGAGAATTGAAGATCTCATGAATATAAACCCGCTGATATAAAGACAGTCAAGAATGGAGTTCGTATGAAGAAATTATGAATTTCACACGAAATTTAATAGTCTAAACGAATCTAAATATGAATTTTTGTTAGAGCAAGAATTAGATGTTGAGACCTTAATAAAGTTGTAGAGCTCATCGAGAGGATTTTGTTGATATAATGAACACCGAAAATGGAGCTCGTATGCAAAAGTTATGGCTATTCGAAGATCTACAAAAAAACACATGTCGTGATGACATGGCACTACTGAGCAAGTTGGCCGCCCACACCTCCAAGAGTCATGACGACATTGCACGTTGTGGATGTGACATGTGGCACCACAAAAATGGGACATGTGGCAGCTTCTAGAAGAAAGTGAACTAGACCCCTAGAATTATGACTAGTGGCAAATATTTGATGGAACCAGCAAAGCTTAGGGGTGCGACATGCCTATGGTTGGTGCGCAACGTGAACCCCCTGTTACTATAAATACCTACCGAAATTTTGCTCATTACTCACCAATTCCTTCATCTCTCTCTCTAATCTCTCTAGCTTTCGAGATGGGTTTTCTTCCCAACTTTTAGAAATATTATAGTAGAGTCTCAGCAACTCCCGGAGCCTGACTCGAAGGAGTATTGGGGTCGAGATTCTATCCATGAGATTTCCCGATTTTCGCTAAAACCTTTGTAAGTTAAGCTACACTCTTTTTCTTTCAGTGTAACTTATATTTATAATCATAAGTCTTTATTATGAGCCTATAAATAAGATTCATCAGTAATTCCAAGTCATTATATTGGTTTATCTACTTACGGGAGAGGTGTCTAGAATGGTTACGTTGGCTTGGTTGTTGGATTACAGAAAGGATATATGCTAAAATGTTCCTGCCTCCCAACTGTCCTTCTTGGTTGATCCTTATTTAATAGAACTCTTAGTATTCATTGGAATTAGTGAGGAATCTAGACTACCATTATTGTTATGGAATAATTAGACTAAGACTTAGCAATGATTATATTAGGTCACGTCAGAAGAAAAATTAAAACACCAAGGCGAAGCTTTACCAAAATCGCCAATCATTCACCTAAGTAAGTTGAGTGCATAGTTACTTTTATCTTACACATAGATATGAAGTATCTAATTAATTAATTGTTATATGTTTCCATGTGAAAAGATGTTATGTAAAATTTTATAAAGATAAGTTTATATGATTTATATACATTGGGTAACGAAGGGTAGTAATAGATGTCATAGTATAATGAAAGATGTAGGCAATGATAGAATGTCACAACTATAGAAATGGTATTAGTGTGCCAATGATGTAGGAATGGTACTAGTGTACTAATGATGTAGTTACTTAACAAAGTATAAGTGACAACCACTGGACTATTCATGACCGTCCCTTGGAACACTAGCAGTGATGGAATCCGTGCTTATTAGATAAACACTAGCAGTGATGGACTTCATGCCTATTAGATATACACCGGTAGCGATGGAATTCATACCTATTAGATAAACACTGGTAGTGATGGAATTTATTCCTATTGATAAACACCGTAGCAATGGACTTCGTGCATGTTAGATATACACTGGCAGCGATGGACTTCATGCCTATTAGATAAACATTGGTAGCGATTGACTTCGTGCCTATTCCTTAGGTCAAAACCTTAGGAATCAAAATAAAAAAAGAACCTACTGACATGTATTACGGAGAAATCCCTATAACAATATTGTCAACATCGGTGATTAAAATAACCCTTAGGATAGATCCTTAGGGTAGAATAAAGAAGAATAAAGAAGAAAATAGGGATGGTTCAGGTTAATTGTTTTATAATTAAAAATATTAACTATATTCTTGTGGGTTGAAAACCCTATGTACTCACTAGGTTTCCCAACCTGACCCACTTAGTCTCTTTGTAACACAGGTAGCGGTACAAAGTTACATGCACGATGAGGGATTCAAGGTGATGTAGATTGTTAATCTAAGATAGTATAAGGCATGTTTATGCTTATGTTTTGTATCAGTTATGACATTCGAAGATTTTACAAATTAACGAAACAAAATTTCTTCAGAAATACTTTTACGGGACCAAATTCTGCATTTATAAATAAACTTTGTTTCAAATAAGCATAAATAAAATTTTTAAAATGACCTTAAATTTGGGGATGTCACACTTTTCCTCTCCAGGTTTATTTTTCTACTCAAATCATCTACTACGACATTCGCTTTACCAGGTTGGTAAAGTATCTCGCAGTCATAGTCCTTGAGTAATTCTAGCCATCCTCTTTTTCTCATGTTAAATTCCTTTTGATTAAATAGATACTGAAGACTCTTATGATTAGTGAAAAGCTTACACCTCGTGCCATAAAGATAATGTCTCCATATCTTTAGCGCAAAAACTACTACTACCAACTCCAAATCATGAGTGAGGTAGTTATGTTTGTGTTCTTTCAGTTGTCTGAATGCATATGCTATCCCCTTATCCCTCTGGATCATAACACAACCTAACCTAACTCTAGATGCATCACTATAAACTACGAAGTCTTCAACTCCATCGGGTAATGCAAGGATTGGTGCTTCACGTAATTGCTTCATTAACTTCTCGAAAGCATCTTCATGCTTTTCGCTCCATTTATAGGTAGCTCCTTTGTGAGTCAAGGTTGTCAATGGAGCTCCTATTGAAGAAAATCATTAGATAAACCTTTGGTAATATCCAACTAAGCCCATAAAACAATGAATCTCAGTGGGACTTTTTGGTACTTCCTACTTCATCACAACTTCAATCTTGGCTGGATCAACAATTATGCCTTCTAGGTTAACCACATGACCCAAGAAGTGCACCACTCGAATACAAAAATCACATTTGGAGAACTTTACATACAACTTCTCCTTCTTCGGAACTTCTAATACTTCTTGCAAGTGCTTGCCATTCTCATGTTGGCTCTTTGAGTAAATCAGAATGTCATCAATAAACACTATCACAAATTTATCTAAGAAAGGTTTACTAACCCTATTCATCAGATCCATAAATTTTGCTGGAGCATTGGTCAGTTCGAACAACATAACCAAGAACTCATGCTGCTGATATCTTGTTCTAAAAGTTGTCTTCTCGACATCTTGCTCTCTCACCTTCAGTTGACGATACACTGACCTCAGATCAATCTTTGAAAAGTAGCTTGCGGCCTACCATTAATTGAGTATATCATCTATCCTAGGTAATGGGTATATAGTTTTCATTGTTGCTTAATTCAACTCTCTATATTCTATACACATCCTTATGCTTCCATCCTTCTTCTTCACGAATAACACCGGAGCTCCCCTGCTTGAAGAACTAGGTCTTATCCAACCTTTATCCAACAACTCCTAAAGTTGCATCTTAAGCTCTTTCATCTCCATCGGTTCTAGTTGGTATGGTGCTTTTGTTATTGGTGTTGTTCCTAGTAAAAAGTCTATTCAAAACTCTACTTATTTATCAGGGGGAAATTCATGAAGATCTTTGGAAAATTCCTCCGAAAAGTCACACAACATTGGCATCCTCTGCACCTCATTCTTCTCCTTATTTTCATCGATCATGTATGTTAGATATGATGTACATTCTATGGCCAAACACTTTTTGGCTTTTATCATTGAGATTATTCCATAATTTACTCATCGTTTGTCCCCATACACCACAAATGATTCTCTTCCAGGGGGTTTACTCTTACCATCTTCTTTCTACATAGTATCTCGGCATCATTAGTATTAAGCCAATTCATTCCACATACTATGTCGAAATGTTTCAACTTAATGGGTAAGAATTCCTAATGGAACTTATTCCTATTCATGTCAATGATGATATTCTTCATGCGTTCACTAAAAATTACAAAGTTTCTACTAGCTACCTCAACTATTAAGGCATTATCTAGTCTAACTATAGGTACTTCTAGTCTTCTACAAAATTTACGAGAAATAAAGGAGTAGTTTGCTCCAAAATCAAACAAAATATTGGCAGGAAAATAATTTACAAGGAATGTACCTAAAGTGATATCTGATTCTTCCTTTGCTGCCTCTAGAGTCATCTAGAATGCTCTCACATTTGGCTTTGGCAACACATTAGGCTTTGCAGCCTCCTTCTTCTTCTTCGAAATCCTTCTGGATATGCACATCCTCTTCACAATTGTAACATAATCTCTTGTTAAATCTGAACTCATTGGAGTAGTGACCAATCCTCACATATTTGTAACTGTTCATTTCATTGTTGCATCTCACAAAGTGCTTCTTCTTGAACTTCTCGCACCATTTTGCTTCCTTGTTTCCCCCAAACTTCTTGTCATTGGGGCCAACCTTCAAAAATATGATCTTCTTGATGGATCTTGAATATCCCTCAAATTTCATTTTCTCTACTGACTTTGCTCTCACCATAACCTTTTCTCTTATTTGGGTCTCAACATTCTTAGCTACCCAGATGGCGGCTTTCAAGGTGGTTTCCAGCTTCACCGTTGGACTGAAATTTGTTGGCAGTCCACTATCAAACTTGTTGACCTTGGAGAGTTCGGTAGGAACCAAATAAGGGACCATTTTCATCTTCTCGGTAAAACATGTAGCATATTCACTAACACTCATCTTGCCCTTCTTTAGGTTTTGGAATTCGTTGTTAATCTCCAAAAGACGATGCACAGAGTACTATTGCATTTTTAGTTATACAAGAAAGTCTTCCCAAGACATGTTAATGGCTTCTCCCTAAGGCAGGATATCAGCCAACAACTTCCACCAACTTAACACTCTACTCTTTAACTGTCTGACCGTGAGATCGGTCTTCTTCCTGTTGCAACAATCATAACTCTCAAAAACTATCTCCATCTCAGAGATCCAATCCATGAATTCAACTGGTGTTGGCCTTCCACAATAACTTAGTGGCTTGGATGCCATGAAGTCCTTATACTCGCATCCATTTCCATCGTTTCCTCCCTCTGGATGGTTTCTTCTAACCACTCATGGCTCCGCTTGACTGACAGTCCAACTATAATTTCCTTCCTCAGATTGTTCGTCGTTCAACTCAGGTTGCACAATAGGTGCAGTCGGTTCATCCGTATTATTATATAATAGTTGTCTCATCTCCTCTCTCTGTTTGTACATCATAGCTCGAATCATAGGTTGGACTCCACTCATCGTGATTGGTTCTTGCACAGGCATTTTGCATGGTGCTTGCTCGACTGCACGAGGCTCAGGCTACTGATTACCGTTACCATTTCCTAATCCACTCCGAGTTCTCACCATGATGACCTATACACCAAGCAGGCATTCAGTGTATCATGACGTGAGTTAATTTAGGGGATTTTTTATTTATGTTTAGACCTATAAATTGTCATTATCGCTCCAAAAAGTTACATGTCAATTCTAATACATTAATTATTCATTTAAAATTTTGAACACATAAAATTTCCAAATCAAGGTCGACAATAGACCTTAAATCTAATCAAATAATAACAAATTTAGGTAGGCGAAGTAAGGCATGTTATAATTAAAATCATTTAGCTCCTAACAACAAATTAGGCATCTTATGCTAAAGTATTCTTGTGCTATTTACTCTCTAATTCAAACAGAAGTTTATATAAGTTTGATAATTAAAAGATGGAATCATCTTCGTCATCATCTTCATCCCACCATTTGTTGATAGGTCACGACACAATTTGTCATAGTAATCATAGAAGAAACAAACGTCATTTTGGCCGATGAGGCTAAATGTTCGTGTCCATAAACGATAAGTGTGTCACCAAGCTACACATTGTCGTTTCGTTCAAGACTACTTAGCTGATAATGCCATATGTGATGCTACCATGCTTAAACGAGCGCTCTAGAATCTAAATGATCATATAACTATATGTGGCTTTGTTAGAGGTGTTCTGAGTGCATCGATTATTCGGCAAGTGGGTGGTTGGATTGGTGATTCGTCCATTCCGGTCGAGGGTTATAATTATTTTTCACCAGCTGAAATGGCTTAAGGATTTGGAATTGTATCACGGGAAGTCCTTTGGGTAGCGAAGCATTTAATCTGGTGTGGGGTGTTGGTACCCTAACTTGTATGGTCTTGGAATCCTAGTTCCTGGAAGCTTAGGATAACAGGAGTAGAATACTAAGGTTCTGACATGGTTAGGAAGTCCATCGATTATGGGGTTGATAGAGTGCAGTTGAATCCAAGTGGAGGGGACCATTTGGATTATTAGGAATAATTCCAAATGCAAAACAAGGAGGAATTATATACTATGGGAAAGTAGAGAGCCAATTCTAATTGTGTTTGTGGATTGAGATTTGCACAAGGAATGAGGATGCAGGTTATCTTTTTTGAATATGCGAAGCATCAGTCATAAGGCATAGAGGAGATGTGATTAGATACCGATATAGGCATTGTGTTAGAGCATCTCTGCCTGTTCTCCTGTAACATCCTGTTTTGGATCATTCTATGATTCAGGGCCATGGGCTGGAAGTCGATTGTGTAAAGGCTTTAGGCCTTAAGGAGGCAATGATGGCTGTGAGATCTTAACCTTTGAATGTTGTTTTGGGTCGAAGGGTAAAAAGGTAAAATCATGGGCCAGGGCCTTGCATGAAATATGGATTTTTGTTTGACAAGTTTTTAGTCCAATATATTTGGATAATATTTTGGGGCTCTTTAATACCTTTTCATGGATATAAAGATTGTCAAAATTGGAGTTAGAACGAAGAAGTTATGATCATTAGAAGTTAGGAAGGTTTTGGGATTAGTCTAGTACGATATGCGACAGGGTGTTTATTGGGCGTACTATGCATGGGTGATCGTGGAAGTTCAACCTAGTACGCTAGGCGTACGCGATCATAACCCAAACCCTAATTTTGGTATATTAAGCCATATTTAAGCTCCTTAACTTCCCTAAATCCATTCCATTCTTAGCCTCCACCTCTTCAAAGTCCTCCCGCGAAACCCTAACCATAGTTTGACCCTTGTGAGAAAAAGAAGGTGTTTTGAGTGCTTCGAAGTGTTCATGGTGCATCTTGGAGAAGAAGGAGATCATTGGAGAATTGTTGGTTGCATTGGAGCTTATAGATACAGACCTTGTTCACCTTGATCTTTCTTCTGGAGGTATAAAGCATGAATCTTGATGATGCATTTGTTAGATCTATCTAGTTTTGAGTATTATGAGCTTTTGATCACTTTAGTGCACAAAGTTTAGATATTGAAATTTTCTGACCTTGTTACGGATAAAGTTGGAAAGTTTATCCATCTAATCATCATATTGATTTAGATTTAAAGGTTGGAGACTTGGACTTAATGGATTAAGTTGCGAAATATGCACTTTTAGTCCCTTTGAAACTTAAAAACTAGATCTTGGTTGTTTGGACGATTCTAATGGATAAAGTTGGAAAATTTATCCATTATGGAGCTATTAAGAATGATGTGGGCCCTAGCATGGAGGATCAGACCTTTATGTTCCTAGAGGCCCGTGATCAAGTGGCTAAAGGGGCTTCACGAAAATGGCTATAACTTTGGCTTCGGGGCTCCGTTTTGGTTCTACAACCAGTCAAATCGAAGCTTAAAAGGAGGATCATGTAGTGATAAGTACCCCACAGGTACTTACTAATTGTTGAGTCCAGAAATCGCTTTCTAAATTGGACTTATGGACATTTTTGTGTTTTTTCATAATTTGTGGACTTTGTTTTTGGGTTTGTATTTGGCCCATGTCACTTTAGGGTTTCTTTTAAAGTTTTGCTTCTTATTTAAGTCTTTCTGATGTAATTTGGAAGGTCATTGATCAGTTTAAAGAACTTTCATTTTTCTCTCAACATTTTGTGTGTGTTTACCGAATTTTGAATGCAATCCAACGGTATTCATAGAATCAACATGGTTTGGGCAAGATTATACTAGGTATTCTTTTAGAATAAAATTTTTTGATCTTTGGTCATTTATATATTGCATCAGTTGGTATCATAGCCGAATTCCTGGTTCAAAATGCCCTCAAGGAGAAACAAACCACCCGGTGATGTTAATAAACAGAAACTAGAATAATGTCTTATGGAACGAATGGAAGAGAAGACGGATCAAATGGTTGATCAGTTGACTAGTCGAATGGTCGAAGTGGTGAATTGAGGAGCAAACAGGTCTCAAACTCAGTCACAAGCGGAAGATGAAGAGTTTGAGGATCCGTTTGGTGATGGTGGCGGTTCGTCTTCCGATGAGAACCCGATGAAGCGGATAAGGCATAATTATGGGGCTAATAATAAGTGTTTGGAGGCCGGATTGAGAATTGATATCCCAGAATTTGATGGGGTTAGTTTGAATCTGGAGGGGTTCATCGACTGGTTGGCTACAGTTGAAGAAGTGTTTGAGTTCAAAGAAGTTCTTGAAAACAAGAGAGTTCCATTCATCGCTACTAGGCTAAGTGGTAGGGCATCCACATGGTGGAAACAATTGAAACTGGCTCGAGATAGACTCGGAAAATCAAAGGTTATGATTTGGAGAAAGATGAAAAAGTGTTTATGGTCCAACTTTCTACCCTATAATTTTCAATGATTGATGTATCAACGCCCGCAGAATCTAAAGTAGGGTCGGAAGTTGGGTGATGATGTCACACCCCGAAAACCGAAGGCAGAAACATTTCCGGGGTTGACTCCACGTTGAGTATCAAATCCAATGTACATAGTAAGTAAAGTAAATCAACCATTACATTACATATATGAAAGTTTTACATTTGTTTCAAAATCATAAGTTATACAAGTGATACATATCATATATAAACAACACGAAATGAGTCTTCTACACACTTCTTCTTCACCAAAAGAGATCGTCGGATACCTGTCTAGTGTGAACCCGAGAATACAAGCGGTTTGAAAATCAGCATAAAGCTGGTGAGTTCATAAGCGGTTTTGTTTTCTGAAAATGTACGAGTTCCCTTAGTTTTCTGAAAACGTGGTTATCCAAGAAAATCCCATATTTTCTTATGTAAAGTTAGTTTCCAAATCCGAAAAGTAAAGTAAACGATGTACAATGAAAAACATGATTGTTTATTTTGAATTGTAAAGTTTAGTTATCCAACTCGTTATACTTTTCTGGTTACATACTACTGTTACTCAGGAAAATCCTATATTTTCCTACATGTGTGAGTGTGAACTATTACTGGTTCTGTGTGAGCTAACTGATACTGATTCCGATTATGTTCATTATTATCCATAGGAAAACCCCATGTTTTCCTGAATGAGTGAGGGTGTGCTATTACCAATTATGTGTATACTAACTGTTACTGATTCTGATTATGTTCATTGTTATCCATAGGAAAACCCCATGTTTTCCTGAATGTGTGTATGTGTGTGCCTTTCATCCTTGAACGTACATTAGCTTTACTACGAACATAAAGCTACTAAATGAGTCTAAAGCGTTAATAATCTATATTGCGAGTCCTTAACCATACTCAGACTAGATATGACTCGAGTCGTGGTCAATATCCTTTTTAGGACTTTTGTCACCCTTGAACCTTTCGGTTCGGCTGTAGCTAGCAGCCAGGTGTGGGAATGTCAGTCCCGTATAGATCTATACACTCAAGCCACGCTCTCCTACGTACGGAGATTCTGGTTACAGAGGTAGTCCTCCACTATCTCGTGTCGAGGAAGTGTTACAAGGACGTGTCTCCAATATTTAAGATTACTCATCACTTCTCGCCTTGAGAAGTAGTATCTACGACTAACTAAGTTCTAACGTGCCTGTCCTTTACACTCGAGCCTAGGTATTTTATTAAGGACATTACACTCGAGCCTAGGTGTTATCTAAGTCATGACTGTCCTTTACACTCGAGCCTAGGTGTTTTATTAAGGACATTATAGTTTTTCTAAGTTATTTAATGATTATTTATCCTTTACACTCGATCCTAGGTGTATTATTAAGGACGTTACAATTGATTTGTGTGTTACGATGGTATTTATCTATCACACTCGAGCCTAGGTGTATTGTTAAGGACATACAGATGTTTTATGTTTTCTGATGGTGTCTATCTTTTACACTCGAACCTAAGTGTTTTATTACAAACATTACAATATTTTATGTGTTCTATCAATATAAGTGTGAACAATCATATGTAAAGTGTACAATATAACAATGTATGATAAGAATTGAAAATCGGGTTAAAACAAACAACACTGCAAGTTAAAACAGTTTGTTAAAAGGTTTTCAATTCTTAAATATGTACAATTATGAAACCATTTAACTGAAATCATGTGATTAAGTACAAGATATTCTTGTACTTTTGCTTGTATTCCCCCCCTGAAAACATTGAAAAACCATTGAAAAAGGGTAGGGGTATGAACTCACCGGACGCGGAAGTGTGTCGGTTTCGGATGCAAAACGTTGAATCGAGGCCTGATAACACGTGATGTTCCTTTGTAAAATGAAATGGCATACAAATATATCTAATTAAATTCATAAACTCTAATTAGATATGAAGTCACACTCCAACGAACGAAAACACCTCAAAACGGGTGTTTGGAGTGACCCGGGTGACATCTACGGACGGGAATTGAAGCGAGGGACTTGGGATTTGAGTTTACTCCCCAAGAGTAAACTCCCTAATGAAGTTTACAGCCTATACACCACTCACACATGAGTTCACGTCCGTGAACTCATGTTGGCAAGATTTATGGTGCTTAAAGGGTCATAAATGGCTATTATAATTTGGAAAGGGTTGGAACAATTTTACCTAAGGCTTGGAATGAATTAAAATCACCAAATACAACACTTAAGGGAGTTTACGGCCTTGGCATGGGGCCTATGGCCGTAAACTCTCATACTCCTTTGAATATGTGTTTTTAAGGTCCCAAATTTAAACACATGTGATTCTAAAAATTCCTACAAGCCTTGAAATGATTTTTGGACACAATTGACATCCTTTTTGGAGTTTACGGCCTTGGAGCACCTTTTATGGCCATAAACTCTCAAATGAAGAGTTTTGATGTGTTTAAAGCTCTTAAACTATTTTTGGTTGGTTCTATGATTTATTCCAAGGCTTTTGGTGGTGTTGGATGGCTTTCTAACACCTTGAAAATGAGTTTACACCCATGATTGTGGAGTTTACGGCCCAAGCACATGCCTTGGCCGTAAACTCATACAAACCTATCAAAATTCATGTCTAAGGTGTTCTAGGTCCATAACCAATATTCTAAAAGTCATATCTAAGTCTTGTTTGAGCCATGGAAGGGTATAAGGGCTTAAAAACCCTTTAAATATGGGTTTACGGCCTAAGCACCATCCTGGGCCGTAAACTCATATGTAAGGCTCTAAATCATGGTTTGAGGCATTCTAATTCCATTTCATAAAGTCATTTAGCCATATTCAAGGTCTAATTGTGGTTTGGAAGGGTTTTGTTGCTCCAAAAACCCCATTTATATGAGTTTATGGCCTAGGACTGTTCTAGGGCTGTAAACTCATGGTAATGGTCCTAATCCATGGTTTAAACTCGAATTTGAAGGCTAGAGAGGTTGCATAACAAATTAGGGAAGGTACCTTGGTGATTTGAAGCCTTAAACTTGAGATTTTGACCCTTAAATCTAGTTTGAGGAGAGACGTTGGAGTGAAAGTTGAAAAATGAAGCAAAGCTTCAAAATGAAGACTTAGATCACTTTAAATAGTGTCCAAGTTCGGGACACGGTAGAATTCTACCCGATACCGGCGTTAGACGGGGCTTTTGGTCGCACCCGACCAATTTGCCGTAACCCGATATGGTTGATTCTAGAAATGTTCCGATCATTAATATGAGACGTTAGAATGAGTTCATAGGGTATTAAGACACTTATTAAGTCATAAAATAAAATATAAATTAATGACTTAATAAAATGCCGGAATCGGAAACAGCGATTGGATGATCGGAACGAGTCGTGAGAAGGGTTACATTTGGGGATATGAATTTCAGGTTGTTACAGATGATTATACAACCGAGTTCTACCAATTGATCGCTCGAAATGATGTTCAGGATACAGAGGAACAACTTGTGGCTCGATATTTTGGAGGTTTATGGGGTCAGATCAAGGACTCTATGAATATGTTGTTGGATTAATGTCTAGGTCCAAAACTGTAATTGGTAAGACTTGACCCGACCCGGCATGGTCCATTTGGGTTGCATGGCATCATTCATTTAGATACACTATAATGAGAGAAATAACACTTAAGGTTTGTTAATATATTAAAATTTCTAATATATTAATAAGATTATTTAATTAGTATTGATCGAGAATTAATCTAGGATTAATTAAGTGATCAAAAGAAGAATAATTAAATATATGGGTTGATTGTGCAAATCATCCATACTTGTATAGTGGGCTAATGCTTTATGGATTGTCAAGTTGGGCTAAAACCCATAAGATGCTCCATGGTATATTTGAACCCAAGGATCCAAGGAAATGGAAAGCCATGACAATTAGGGTTTACCCTAATTGTCACTAACTATATAAGCATCTTATTGTTGACAAAATCGGCACTAGAGTATGTGTGAAAGGGCTAGTCGATTTTTATGAAGTGTGAATTTCTCTCTAATATGTTCCAAACGTATTTGGTGTTGTGTGAACTATTTGAGGTGTCACACTTGGGGCACTAGGCACTGAAGCTTCATGAAGACATGCTACATCAAAGAGGTATGTAATTCTCACTTGATATATTTATATGAATCAATGTTATTATGCTAGTGAGGATGAATACCTTGGCAAGTTCATATTTGCATGTATAATAGAGAAAACATAGATCCAAGGTATTTAGGGTTGCATGTACACATAGGAGTGTTAGAACGCTCAAAACCCAACAGTGGTATCAGAGCCTAAGCTTGTTTTCAATTATACTTGATGCAAATTGCTGAAAAAATCGATTTTCTGGCTTTCTGGGCACTGGACTCGCCGAGTCAACTGATGAACTCGGCGAGTCCAAGGCAAAACGCATCCTACTCGTCGATTAGGTTGATACACTCGACGAGTAGGACCCCATACAACATATTTTTCGAGTTTTTTGGCTAGAAATGGACTAGGAACATTACCCTAAGCTGTTTTTGGACTTATAAACTTGTTTTTGATGTGGTAATGTTCATGCTAATCCAATTTCAAAGATAATTGTCAATAGATTCATGTTTTGTGTTACTTTAAAAGTTATGCTAATTACATGAAAAAGTTTGATGTGTATTATCTTTGTTCATATGAGTTGCTTAGATTAATAAATAAGTTAATTGATTATGTGTTTTCAATCCATTTTAATCTAAGAGATGATTCTCAAATGTATTTGTGTAACTTGTCCTCAAGTTACATGAAAGGTCACATTTAAGTTTCTTAAAACTCATAAAAGATGGTAAAGGTTACAAAAATGAAGAGTCTTGTTCTCATTAAATGGTTTTATGACTCCATAACTTGTCCTCAAGTTATGGAGGTTCAAGAGTCACTTCATTAAGTAATAAAATGTGTAACCTTAATTAATTCCATAAGTTACAAAATAAAGAAAATGTACATTCTTTTATTAGTTTAAAGTCTTCCATAACTTGTCCACAAGTAATGGAACTTGAAGAGTTTTTTAATTAAAACTACTTTAAACACATAAGTTATGGAATTAATTAGTTTTGAATAGTTTCAAAACTAGCCCTCAAGTTTTGGAATTTGTAAAGTTTTCCCATGAATACTTTAATTCCAAGTTAAGCGCTTAGAATTTTAAAAGTTAAAATTCAACCCTTATACTTTATAATATTATAAGTTAATAATATTTATATATATATATATATATATATATATATATATATATATATATATATATGTATAAGAGTAAAGTCAGTCTTACCGTTAGTAAGCCTTATTCATGAAGCCAGTCTATAAGGGGGTATAAGGTTATCGCCTAAAAATGGCAGTTTAATAGGTGTCCACTCTTACCCACCGCTTCCTCCAATTATTCTCTCTAACCCACAAGTTCTTGAAAAGTTCAAGGTCACTCAAGCCCTATTGGCAAAAGGCAATGTCTAGGTGTGCTCACATCTTGGAGATGAAGTCACATACTGACAAGCCGGGAGAGTTGGGCGTCAAAGACTTGAGAAAGTTGGTGGTTCAATCACTTTCTAAGTCACATAGTGAGTTCCTTTGGGATTCCTATAAAACAAACTATGACAAGATCCTCAATGATCTTATCTATTTGCTAAGATCAACTTCCTAAAACTTTATGGACAGTGACAATGAAGACACTGGAAATCCAAAAAAAGCATTCTCTTCCCAATGGAAAGGATCGACCTTAGTCAACTCGGTTGACCAAATGGTAAAGAGAAAATCTAAGTCTGTGATAGTACCGGTACCATTACCAAAGGGTCCATATGTTTATATTGCCAAAGGAAGGGGCGTTAGTTGCGAAGCTGCCAATTTTACCTAAGGATGTTAAAGTCAATAAGTTTGACCCTACTTTAGGTAAAATCCACTATCTAACTCTACTAAGTTTCTATACTGAGATTCTTGGTACATGATATGACTGGGTCACATGTTGATGTTTGTAAGAATCAAAGAAAAGTTAAGAAACTTAAAGAAAGAATATACTGAACCTGATCGTGTACATGGATTTCTATCGCATAGTTTGAAGATCGGATTCTTGAGCTACTTCTTAGGAGTTATGATATATTGCTTAGGAATAGATAACAACAAAGTTTTCATGCTCTTGTTCATTGTAAGGATAGTTTTTCCGCAAAGTTTTTAACATAAAAGGAAAAATGATGATTTTATTTATTTTAAAATATCCTTACAATGGCATTTGAGGAAAAAAAAATTGTTGTTGCTTATATGCTTCCATTAATAGCAAGAGTGGAAATATGAAATTGATTCTTTCATTTGTGGTAATGTCTAAATTTACCAAATAAGGAAAGATCCTCATCACCCAAGTTTCAATTGTACCGAAACTTGGAATCATGCAAGCTGCGTAGCAGGATGAATGAGAATTTTTCATCTTTGGAAAATTAAGATTAGTTCCTTGCTCACATGTATATGTGAGTCAAGTGAAGGACTAAGGGATCGAGTACACATTCTTGTGCACTGGTCAAGTCCACCACAAAAGATCGATAATATTATTCGTCATAATTTACTAAAGCTCAATAAATATGGTTATACTTACAAGCTTAAGTGTAATTCTGAGACAATGGAAAAGGTTCCAATGTATGGCAGAGCGAATAAAAAGAATCAAATTAGGCAGAGGATAAAAGTTTATCAAATCTGAAAAGATGGGAGATTACTTTAGTATCATGTCATATGATCATCTTAATTATTAAGAGACCTTATCGCAATTCATCCTCTAAGTGCATTCAGATAGCTAAGAAGAGGAGCTATGAATTGTTGAAGTGGTCAAATAAAGAAGACGAGTCATACTTCATTCCAAAAACAAGTCTTATAGTCATACTCCAAGACTATAAGTTGAGTGAAATCTCTTAAAGAAAGTTTTAAAACACTATTCAAATGTAAGAGTAAAATTTTTCTACTCTTGTACATTTGAAATTGGTAAGTTGTGAAGTTTTGGACAAAACAAAGACCAACTAAGGCCAATTGTGTGAAGTGTTTGTCTTGATTAGAATCCACACTATCTCTTGAATGTTTGACAAGGGAGTATTATATGTCAAGAGGACAGTGGGAGTTGTAAAGGTCTTGAAAGTCTCAAGAACTAATCAAGAATAAAACCTGAAGTTCTTCACTAGCAAACGACTTGAGGTTTATAACCTATCGTGTTGACATATTCTGTGCCCCTTCTAGTTAAAGTTGACTTTGCATATGAGTTCTTAGAGTTCTCAATTGGTTGCATAACAACTTGGAAGCAATGGCAGGCCCTTGTGCTGCCAGGTGGCAAGAAGTTAAGATTGCACAAGTTCAATCCATAAGAGTTTGGATTTGTCACTAACCTTGTCTTGTGATTATGGTTTTGACAATTCACATGGATAAGAACACATACACCATTAAATCTAAGTGTCATACGGTTTCTCTCCGATTCATGAAAATGATGGTGAGGAAACACTTTCACTAAGTAGATTTTAGCTAGATAGCAATTTTGATATTTGCATTCTCAAAGTCGTTAGTGGAGCATGTGTGGTTCACCAGCACACTAACATGGACTTGTGAGAAGTGGAAAAGGTCTAAACAATTGAGACTATGATTATGGCATCCCTTTTCATAGTTCTTAAATTGTTTAGACACACATGTGAGCTATCTAAGAGAGGTGTATGATTTTGATAAAGTCTTATCAAAGCAATCTAGTATCAGAAATCTGAACTTTGGTAAGAAAGTCAATAAAGTATTAATTTCTAGAAGTCCAGCTGATTTCTGAGTACATGTCAAAGCTAGTGGGAGCATAAGTGCTATGCTAATAATCATCATGTTAGTGGGAGCATGATAATTATGATAAAGGTTGCAAGTTAGCAATGTTAATTATAAACAACAAAAGGTTTCAATTACGAAAAAGTTGTTTTGCTATAATTAAGGGAGAGTAAATTATACTTCATCTCAACTCTAAAAGCTTAGATTGAGGATTTAATCGTATTTAGTCAAGGATATATATATATATATATATATATATATATATATATATATGAATTTCATGTTGGAATGGCTCAACATAAGGAAATTCCATATATGGGTCTATTATTTACATTCTAAAATTCGATTATGATTATGGCATCCGTTTTCATAATCTGAATTATGAGAACCTGGCACATAGAAAAAGAAATATTATAGCAAAAGACTGGTCTAGTATCATGTCTTTATGTGAGAAATCATGAATCGTGTCCCATATGCTTCGAATATAGGATCGACTGCATGTCCTATAATATTCATCCTTTCTAAATTTTTCAAAATGCTTAGAGCATTAAGAGGGAAAAGTCTAGAATTGGATATGACTAAAGTGATTAAGCAATTGTCGAGGACAATCTAAGGTTTACCAAAGATTGCTTGCTCAGGGACAGTTGGAAGTATAGTGTTAATTCTGGAAGGGCCATATTGAGATAATCTATAAGGAGGCAACTCTTGTTCAGAAGTGATACTCAAAACGGAATATGGAAATGTTTTAAAGATAGAAATTATTCAATCTATGTAAGATTAGGAAACTTAATGCAAGAACGATGTTTCCAAGGAGTTGATCTCCTTTGGAATGCTCTGTAATGTTTGTTGTCAAGTCTTTGTGACTTTAGTGCATAATCATTACAAGAGGATCAATGCATATATGTTTAGAATTAACAGATTTCAGTAATTGGCATGAATTTGGAATTCTTGCATTTGTAGTAAGGAATTGGGACTGTGAAATGAGAATCATTGGAGTTATGTTCAATTGATCTATTTCACAAAGTAAAGATCATACACAAACATAGTATGCATATTTGGTGTATGGCATGACTAGTGTTTAGAAAACATAGGGTACTTGCTTGGAGCATGGGACAACTATTGTTTTAATTCATGAATAAAGTTGATAACTGAAACAATATACAATGAATAATGTGTAATCATATGGTGATAAATGAAAGGTGTTTTAGTTATATTCATAAGCTCTGAGACCATATTGTATTCGATTATTATTGTGTTTCACTTTACATGTTTTGACTTCCAGAATAACTAGGTCATTGTTCTGAATGACTAAGTTATTCAAACCATCCACAGTCGGTCATATGTTGGAAGTAAATATGAATCAAGACTGTCATGGGTTGGGCATGTAGAGGTCTAAGATGTTGGACAAGGTGGTGCTACAACACTCATGAGTGCTCCTAAGTTCTAAGTATTGGATTCAACCCGCGCTCATTGGAATCACTTCATGGATTTCATCACGAGTGATCACGATACGATAATATCTTATATTCTTCAAACCTAGAGATATGAGTTGTTACTATGAGTTGGTTATACATTGATTGCACGAAAGCGCATTAGTAACTCGATGTTATAAAACGTGCCTTTGTGTATGATTCAACAAGTAGTAGAACAAGCCATATGAGTAGAAGTTTATCCATTCCTATTATCTTCGGGATAAAAGCGATATTTGTGGGCCCCTCGATGATTTGGTGATGACAAATGTATGTGCTCGGCCGGGCCTCGACTGATTTGATTTGTTCAATTAGTCAGTCGTCATAAATCAAAAATTAGGAAACAACAAATGGACAGAGATAATGATTATAATCCATGTCTCAGTCCATATGATATCTAGAATGGAGGAATATATGATCCTTTATCTAATGGACAAGTCATTGACAAAGGTCAGAGTTCATTGGCAAGGTCAGAGTTCGAAAGAAGCTTTTGAGAGCTACGATTGCCAGTCGGTTCTTGAAGTCATACTTTCAATAATAGTTTTAGACTTATCCAAGTGGGAGACTGTTGGATTAATGTCTAAGTCCATAACTATAATTGGTAAGACTTAAGCCGACCCGGCATTGACATTTGGGTTGCATGGCATCATGCATTTGGATAAACTATAATGAGAGAAATAACACTTAAGGTTTGTTAATATATTATAAGTTCTAATATATTAATAAGATTATTTTATTAGTATTGATCAAGAATTAATCTAGGATTAATTAAGTGATCAAAAGAAGACTAATTAAATATATGGGTTGATTGTGTAAATCATCCATACTTGTATAGTGGGCTAATGCTTCATGGATTGTCAAGTTGGGCTAAAACCCATAAGACGATTCATGGTATATTGGAACCCATGGATCCAAGGAAATGGAAAGCCATGACAATTAGGGTTTATCCTAATTGTCACTAACTATATAAGCATCTTATTGTTTAGAAAATCGGCACTAGAGTATGTGTGAAAAGGCTAGTCGATTTTTATGAAGTGTGAATTTCACTCTAATCTATTCCAATTTTATTTGGTGTTGTATGAACCATTTGAGGTGTCACGCTTGGGGCACTAGACACTCAAGCTTCATAAAGACATTCTACATCAAAGAGGTATGTAATGCTAACTTGATATATTCGTATGAATCAATGTTATTATGCTAGTTAGGATGAATACCTTGGAAAGTTCATATTTTGCATGTATAATAGAGAAAACATAGATCCAAGGTATTTAGGGTTGCATGTACACTTAGGAGTGTTAGAATGCTCAAAACCCAACATATGTTTGACCCGGTATCCATTTCTGAAGCACACCAACGAGCATTTGTTTTTGAGAAACAAAAGCATCGAGTGGGCGGTTCATCTTTGTCTGCTATTATTAGATGAAGTTTTGGTATAGGTGTTATAGCACCCCGTGTTATGCCTTATCAACAGAGGCCAACAGGTACCAATGTTGGACCAATCGCCTAGTAGTAGTGGTTTAAAGTGTTTTAATTATCGAGAGACAGGTCACCGACAATCTGAGCGCAAGAAGGCTGGTAAACGACACTTGTTTGCTGATCCCGAGGATTGGAAAGATGATGATGTTGGTGAAAATTACGAAGATGTCCCGGTGTACGATGACGAGCCTTAATTCGAAGAAAAAGTTGTAACTGGAGATGTGGGAGTGAATTTGGTGGTAAGGCGCTCTTGTTTTACACCAAAATTTCTTGGTGATGAATGGCTCAAACATAACATCTTCCAGTCAACATGTACTATTTTTGGGAAGGTTTGTTCCTTCCTTACTAATTCAGCCAGTTGTGATAACCTGATATATGAAGAGACGGTTCAAAAGTTGGCTTTGAAAACAGAAAATAGATCCACGCCTTACAAGCTACAATGGCTTAAGAAGGGTGGTGAGGTAACAATATATAAATGAGCTCTTATTCCATTTTCTGTTGGTACTACATATAAAGATGATGTTTGGTCTGATGTGGTTGTGACAGGTGCTTGTCACTTGTTGTTGGGTAGACCTTGGGAGTATGATCGTAATATAGATCATAACAGGAGATCCAATACTTATTGTTTCATGTTTGGTGGTGTGAAGATAACTTTGGTTCCCAGTAAGCCAAATGAGCCTGTCGCAAAACCTTCGGGTACTCTATTAATGTTTACTCAATACGAAGAGGAGTTAGAGGTGGAAGGTGGCATTTTTTTGTTGATAGGAAAGGAGGTGGATAAGGAGGTTGAAGTTCCTGAGGCTATGGTTCCTTTACTTAAGGAATTTGATGATGTTTTCCCTAATAAATTACCTGATGGCCTACCACCTTTACATGACATTCAACACCATATTGATTTACAACCAGAAGCATAGTTGCTTAATAGGACACATTACAGAATAAGTACTGGGGGGAGGGACGTGAAGAGTTGCATCGACAGGTGGAGGAACTTATTTCAAAAGGTAATGATCGGGAGAGCATGAGCCTGTGTGTTTTTCTTGCTTTGTTGACTCCTAAAAAGGATGGTATTTGGCGTATGTGTGTTAATAGTCGTGCCATCAATAAGATCACAGGGAGATATAGATTTCCAATTCCTCGACTTGATGACTTACTTGACCAGATCAGTGGTGCCGCTATCTTTACCAAACTGGACTTGAAGAGTGGGTACTACCATATTCGACTTAGGCCGTATGATGAATGGAAAACTGCCTTCAAGACTCGTGAAGGATTGTATGAGTGGTTGGTGATGCCTTTTGGTTTATCAAATTCTCCTAGTACATTTATGTGTGTGATGAACCAATTGTTTCAGTCCTTTATTGGTAAATTTGTAGTCGTCTATTTTCATGACATACTTATTTACAATGCTACTTCTAGATAGCATGTAAGCCATGTGCGACAGGTCTTGACCTTACTTTGCAGGGATAGTTTGTATGCAGTTGTAAAGAAGTGTGTGTTCATGGTCCCAAAAGCCACGTTCTTGGGTTATGTTGTATATAGCGAAGGAATACAGGTGGACGAATCTAAAGTGGCAGTTGTCAGACAATGGCCAACTCCAAATACCATCACTGAAGTACGAAGCTTCCATGGTCTTGCTTTTTTCTATAGGTGTTTTATTCCAAAATTCAGTTCTCTTATGGCACCTGTGACTAATTGTATGAAAGGGAAGACCTTTACTTAGACAGAGGCGGTAAAATCGGCTTTCCAATTGGTTAAAGAGAATCTTACTTCATCACCGATTCTTATATTACTAGATTTTTCTCAAGTTTTTGAATTACACACGGATGCTTCAAATGTTGGAGTTGGAGCAGTTCTACGTCAAGGGGGATGACCGGTTACCTATTTTAGTGAGAAGTTGACAGGGCCAAAGATGCGCTATAGCACTTATGATGTTGAATTCTATGTAGTGGTCCAAGCTATAAAGCATTGGCATAACTAACTATTTCATAAAGAGTTTGTTTGTTTATCGATCATGATTCTCAAAGGCGCATTTGAAGTCAAGATAAGGTGTCCCATAAGCATGGACGGTGGATGGCATTCTTGGAAAAGTTCACTTTTGTTGTGAAGCATAAGTCTGGAGTGTCGAATCGGGTGGCAGATGCTTTGAGTAGAAGAATTAATTTGCTAGTTTCCATGAGGTTTGGTGTGCCAAGGTTGGATGTCCTCACGGAGCAGTTGGCTGTTGATCATTATTTTCTGTTATTTTGCAGGATATACAATCTGGATAGAGGTCTGATTTTCTAGTGCATAACGGTTTCCTTTTTAAAGGGAATCAATTTTGTGTCCCTGATTCTAGTCTTCGTCTTCAAATCATTAAGGAGTTGCATGGTGAGGGACATGTCGGCTGAGATCGCACTTTATAGTTGGTTCAATCATCTTACTTTTGGCCTACTATGCACAAGGAGGTGGATTGATATGTTAAACGGTGTAGAATTTGTCAGGTTTTGAAGGGCATGACTACCAATGTTGGACTCTATATGCCTTTACCTGTTCCGTCTCAACCTTGGGTGGATATAAGCCTGGATTTTGTGTTGGGGTTACCACGGACTCAACGGGGAAATGATTTAGTCTTTGTGGTTGTTGATCATTTTCCCAATATGGAACACTTTATCCCTTGTAAAAAGACAACGATGCAATTAATGTGGCTCAATTATTCTTCCACGACATATGTCGCTTGCATGGCTTGCCATCTTCTATCGTTTCTGATTGATACATTAGCTTTTTGAATCATTTTTATGTAGCTTGTGGAAAATGGTGAACACTCAGCTTAACTTTAGTAGTGCTTATCATCCTCAAACAGATGGGAAAACAAAAGTTGTCAATCGGTCCCTTGGTAATATTTTGCGGTATTTTGCGGGTGATCATGTGAAGGGCTAGGATCAGAAGCTATGTCAAGCTGAGTTTGCTCATAATCAAGCAGTCAACCGAAGTACTAGATTTATTCCATTTCAAGTGGTCTATTCTGCTCAAACTCGGGGACCACTTGATTTGATGTCGCTTCCTATTTCGGGTGTTGTTCCAAAGAAAGTGAAGGATTGTGCTGAAGGTATACATGATGTTCATAAGGTTGTTCATGAAAACTTGATTCGAGCCAACTCTAAGTACAAGCAAAATGCAGATAAAAAAATGTAGGCAAGTTGATTTTGAGGAGGGTGAATTTGTTTGGTTTGTTTTGACTAAGGCTCGTTTTTCGGTTGGTGAGTACAACAATGTAACACCGTAAATTTTCAAACAAATTTTTTTCCAATTTTAAATTACCAACATTACATATAATAATTTTCAAAATCTCAAGTGTAGATGTCATAACATATTTCAAAATAGTTTTCAAAAATAATTATCAAAATCCAGGATCCCCATTCGTGAATCTTTTCTCTTGTGTGTACAATCGAGCCGCCGCCTTTCCACGATCCTGATAACAACCTGAACATATAACACATAACACGGTAAGCACGAAGCTTAGTGAGTTCCCCAAAATACCACATGCAACACATATTACCCACTCGAGGCTATAACGTTGTATGACCCTCTGGTCAATGTGTCTATATGGGACCCTCCAGTCCCATAACTCTGTCGACCCTCTGGCCCTAACTCTGTGGACCTTCCGGCCCTAACTCTATAAACTCTGAATCATACATAGCATAAATCACATAGAATAATACACTGTATCACATCATACAAATAGCATATAAGGTACACTGTCACACAACTCTAATTACCACTCCAGGTAAGGTATAGTGAGAAGACTCACCTCGAATGATGAACGGCTCCTACAAATGTCGCCGTTGCGCACCAGCCTCTACCCCTTAGTCATATCTACAATGATCTCAAATTAGGATCTAAGTCCCAACCCTCATTCTCTAGATCTAAAAGTTGTCCACTAACTAGCCCATAAATAACCCCAAAACCCATTGTGCCCACCAAGGCCCAATAATAAATGGACTCTCCTGAGGCCCAACTCTCAAGTCCAAGAGGCAAGCCTAACTCAAGGGCCCAAAGCACAAATACATATTCCTCTGGTCCAAATCTCTAGCACAACAAGCCCAAACTCCAGGCATAACACTTAAGGCCCAATATAAGATTTAGCCCAAAAAGTCCATAGTGGGGTTACGCAGGGCATACCTCCCTTGGTACGCTCAGCGTACTCCATCGTACACGAATCCTGATCGGGGACACCAACCTAGTACACGGGGCATACTAGATTTACGCTTAGCATACGCCCAGATTTACTTTTTCAACTCTTTTGGTCTTAATCAGTTAAGACCATAGCTATACTCTTAGATCTGGATTCCATAAAGGCTCATACTCAATAAAGCTCGTGACTTTAAGCCTTTACATGGCTGATCAAGTCCTAAACACAAAAACTCTCACTCTTTACTACCCAAAATTCTCATATCTCATGCATGGTTTGATTCCAACATCCAAGGACTCATTTTTATGAATCATTTCCACTAGAAACACTTGAAGGGACATATATTAGGTTGTGGAGCTTAACCACTCATAAAGCTTCAAGCTTTGGGACCAAAAACCCTAAAATGGACCCAAAACAAAAACTAGCACAATAATAAGCAAGTTCAAAACTTGATACCTATGGAAGATGCACCAACAAGAGAAGAACATAGATCCAAAAGCCAGGTGCTCAAGCCATTCTCTTTCAAAGCTCCTTCTTCTTCAAAATCCAAACACAACAAGTGATCACCCTACTAGATCCACATGAGAAAGCCACCAAGATTCAAACTTTATGCTTTCTTGAGTTAGATAAACATGATTAGGGCTTGGATCCACATGCTCTAAGCCAATCAATGCTTCCTCAAGGAACTCCTTCTTCCACAATATGCACCAAAAACTCACCAAATCACCAAAATGATCAAGAATCACTCAAATGGAGGCTTAGGGTCGATTTCTAGGCATTAAAGGGATGGAGGCTGAAGATATTAGGGTTAGGTTATGAGATAAGGAGCTTAAATATGGTCCAAGACCCTAAAATAGTGTTCAGGTCTGTTTGGCATACGCCCAGCGTTCATATGGTACGCCCAGCATACTCTGAAGAACATTCACGACCATCCCTAGTCAGTACGCCCAGCGTACTCGGCTAAGCCTGAAACCACAAAACTTCTGAAGGCCATAATTTCTTCGTTATAAGTCCGTTTCCGACAATCCTTATATCCACGGAAAGCAAACGAGAAGCCCCACACTTCTATCAACTTTATTCCTCCTGGATCCCACTCGAACCAAATCCAAAATTCCTGAAAAGCCTGAACCAGCGCCTTTAACAATACATTTGGGCTCTAATGCACAAACCGAATTATTTTATCACACAACCTACCTCACCCACATCTCAAAAGGGCCTAACCTGTGACAACCCAAAATTTCCAATCTATATAACATATCAAGTCAATAGAAGTTAGAACAGTTGCAGTAAATTTTCAGACTTTTGGTATAAGTTTGGGTATTTCAAGATTTACACTTTAAGGGATATCAGGAGAGAGGATGCACTAGGATATTGTGCAACTCTATAATTCCAAAACTCTATGATATTAGAGTTCAATGCCTGAATAAAATATTTTCAAATTTGATACAAATTTATATTTTTTGGGAATTAGTTGGAATATGTTCGTATCTATTAATAGGATTTTGGTTCACACGACCATCCATCACTGTCGTTTTTATGTGGTTGAGTAAGACGGCATAGCTTCCCAGGGCCAAAAAACCAGGAGTATATATAGGATTCTGAGCCATATTTATTCATTTGTTACATTTCCAACTAGAGCAAAGTCGAATTCTCTCTCAAGGATCTTTGGACTTTCGTCCCAAATCGTGAGTACTTCTATCCTAGTGTGTTATAAGGCTTGATATGTGGCTAATACACTAGAAATCATAGGAAAAAACTAGATTTAAGAGTTTACGGCCCAAGAACATCTTGGACCGTAAACCCTTATTTAAGGGGCAAGGAGTGCCCTAGTCCCTTCGTCTTGAAATGAAACTAGTTTAGACTTGTACCCTAATATGTTTAGGACTAGAAAACACCCCTAGAACACCAAGAGTAAGGTGTTCACGGCCCAGGGAGTTCTTGGACCGTGAACACCAAACAAAAGGGCCAAAGTGTGCTTTAAACTCTCCTAAAGCCTTGGACACTAGCCTATATTAGTTCTTAGTAAAATTAGGGACTTGAATTCACCAAAAACACCCTTCCATGGGAGATTACGACCGTAATCTCCAAGGGATTTGGTCCCAGGGCCGTGAACTCCTCAAAGGAGTTAAAGGATGCCCTAAACTCTTCCAAAGACCTTACCATTAAGTAGAAATGCTTCTTATGGTCTTGTAAAGCCTCAAAACATCAATTGACCAAGTAAGTATGAGCTTACAGCCGTAAACTCATGCGTTTATGACCGTAAACTCATTTGTTGGTGAAGTTAGGGCCATGAACTCCATTAGGGAGTTTTCCTTGAACCCTACACACGCTAGTTTGTCCCTACAACACCTAGATGAAATCCTTGAGGCTAATAACACTTGGTAAAGGTATTTAGCATGTCTAGGGTGTCATGACTTTGTTTATTAGTTGTTCATAGACTAATTGGATACATATATGTGATATTATATGTTAACTAGAAACTTAGAGTGTGTTCAAGACTTCACTTGACACCTAGCAATCCTACCTCTTCAGTTCATCCATACCACTCACTACAGGTGAGTTCATACCCCTTAATCAATATTTTAAATGTTTTATGGGGGATACAAGTAGAATCATGCTAGTTATTATATCAATCACATGTGATTAATAAGCAGCATTCAAATGAGTTACTACTCATTAGCCGTTTTATCAAACAGATTTCTTCAAATGATTTTCATGAAAGTGTTATATGTTTAAAACTCCTTATTAAACTGTTCATTTTACACTGTATGTTTCATTTCAAACTCATTTACAATTTTGTTTCAAACAAATGTTTCATTGTACTTAAAATTGTTTTGTCAAACAAATACTCTCAACCCGTTTTGTAGATCGACATCAAGTCAATCTTTTCTTAGATAGTAATCATGTTCAAAGGTTTTACAAAACTTATTTTAGACGTTTATATTATCAATTGCATGTCTAAGTATGTATAGTTATATAAGTAATGTTTAAAAGGCTAAGGAAGGCCTGCCCGCCCTATTTCCTTTTCGCCGTTGAAATGTGGTCTGGTGGGCTATCGGGTATCCATCCGAAGGTCGTTTAAATGTGAGTTATATATCATGTGTACATATATAGTCATAAAGGTTCTTCCAGTTCATTCAATACCCTTGGGTAGCAAGGGTATACTTCCATGTTCATACATACCAGTTACATTACTAGTAAGCTACCATATGGGTAGTTCAGGAAGATACTAGAACTATTACTAGAACACGATATCATACAATGAGTCAGTTCATTCATGAGTCAATACTTTCTAGATAGAGAGAGAACACACGTTACAACTAGTACACACAGTACATTACTATACACGCTAGATAGAGAGAGAACACACGTTACAACTAGCACACGCAGAACATTACAGTACATTACCATACATGATAGATAGAGAGAGAACACACGTTAAAGCTAGCACACGCAGAACATTACAGTACATTACTATACTATTACATAGATATGTTTACATGATTACGCTTACATGAGTACGTTTACATAGATAATATATGTTGAGTTACTGTTACATTATATATGTATAGATTTTGTTATATAATCCTCATTCTTATCTTTACTTTGTGATACAATCACATAATCGACGAGATAGATTGGATTTAATATCCTAGTACTAAAGGATATGCTGCTGGATTAACCATTCCTAGAATCTCTGTTAGCTACAGAGGTAAAAGCACATCCATGGATGTCTACAGTTGATACCATTACAGGTATACTTTAAGGGACTAACTATTCCTATACCCAGCTGTTAGCAACATAGGTAAATGTACATCTACGGATGTCTCCAGTTAACGCTGTTAGTTACCCTAGTACCAAAGGGTAATACTTAGGTTATTTATATTATTACCTTTATCTTATGACTCATTCACATAATCGATGAAGTGAATTATATTTGAGTATCCTAGTACCAAAAGATACAATTTCTTATAATAATAATAATAGTAGAACAGTCGGCTCTTGGTAGAAGGCTACATTCAGAGCAGTTAGGTCTTGGTAGAAGGATACATTCAGAGCAGTTAGGTCTTAGTAGAAGGCTACGTTCAGAATTGTTAGGTCTTGGTAAAAGACTCCCTTTTATACTAGTAGGAATCATAGGGATTTCTAGGGTTTTTCAAACGTTTATAGTAGTTCTACAAACATTTTCATACTTATACGAGCTTTCTTTCAAAACAATTTCAAGTCTTTCATTACAAGTATTAAAAATTAAGACACATTAATACTTATGATCTCACCAGCTTTAAAGCTAATACTCCCTTTCAAAATAACTTGTATCCTCAGGTCAACGGTAGACAGGTACCGATGCAAGGTTTAGAGAAGATGGAGCTCGTTCAAGACTCATCTTTCATTTTGATTATACTATAGTGTCTATTATAATTTGACAGAACACACTTGTATTAAAATTATATTATTAATGCAATGGATGATGTTGTTGTTTGTTTACTACTTTTCATTGTTGTGATACTATACATGATGTCCTCCGCCCCAGAACGTTTCCACCATTCATGGTTTTGGGGTGTGACAGATTGGTATCAGAACATTGGTTATAATGAATTAAGTATATCAACCCATAAAAAATATACTAACTATAAATACATGGGGATTAAAATACTCTGACCAAGAGTTTATACTTTAAATAGTAAAATATTTAATTTAGTATACGTTCCTGCATTCATACTAAAATCAGTGTCACTAGGACAGTACAAAAGAATTACGATTGTTGGGTAACACAGGTGAACTTAGAGACATATAGTCAAAACTGGGAAGATATAGTCTGATCAACTATATTATCCGAAGGTTGACTAGCATGTGCCTAAGTGTAGTTTTGTGGTTGCAGCAAGTCTAAAATCTTACCAACAATACCACAATGAGAACAGTAGAACATAACATTAAACTTAAAATACTATAGGAGTATTTGTTGTTACTATAATTACTTTATACTTGAGAACTAAAATGGGATCTTCATTACTAAGTTAATAGTTTCTAAGTGGATACACTAAAGTTATATGTAACTAGGCTGTTACAGACTTAGAATCTGTGAAAATTTTGCTTTACCCCTATTCTTCGTGAATTTGGAGTTAAGGTCACTTATTCAAAGTCCTATCCTGTTTCGATTACATATAACTAGTATGCACCTCACAAATAGTAATATAACTAATGAAGATTTTCTATATAATTATCTAGATAGTTCGTCTAATAATTATTTTCTTACCCCAATTCTCGCATAGATAACATGGCTGGACTCCATCCCCACGGCAACCAGTACCTTCCGAACGAAGTCATTACTGGTTGGTTTGGAGAAGAACCAGAGAATGATCATCCGATCCTTTTGAATGATCACCATGATGAAGACCTTTCGGACGGTGCTAACTCCGAACCCGAGGTTGAGAACCTACCACAGGCAGCTCCCGTTCCAATTCCTAACCCTCGTCCGGCTTTTCATGGCCCGACGCCTCAGTGGGTGGAATGCTTGGAAACATGGAGCCAAGGACAAGATCAGCCCATGCCATTTAATGGTGACCGAAGCTTTTAAGACCTGAGCAATGGGGGCTCAGCAGACAGAACCTTTCCAATCTTGGTCCGCAGAGTGGCCCGAAATGAGATTCAAGGCAGGACAGCCCTACATCAGATCACAGAAGTTGTCACCAATGGGAGAATGCATACCCTCCGCACCATTCGTCTAGAAGATGCTCGTGAAAGATCTGAAAGAGACCATGAAGCCCTGCTTCAAGCACTGGCTGAATCACGAGCCAAAGTCATAGAACTCCACGTACGCCAGAGGGTGTACAAAAGACACCTACTTGATATGGAATGCCAACTGGCTGAACTAAGAGTTCACCAGAGGGATGACCGTCACCAGTAGTAGATGCCTTACGTTATTTTTTTCTTTTTAAAAAGGAATCATTTTTCTGTCTATGCTCGATGTGGCATTTTCTATGAAACTATCTTGTACTGTAAATACTTTTGGTTAGGTCTTTATGCTGTCAAGGACTATCTTCTCCGGATATGATGTAAGACCTTTTACAAGGTCATTTTCCTGAACTTTTACGTCATGAATATCAAAGATATTGACAGTCGGCTAACTTTTGTGTCATTCTTTATTCAAGTACTCTCATCATACTTTCATTGGATTCTATCTGAAACATGCTTTAGTCAAGGCATTGGACTATAGTAATTTAACTCCGGAGACATTTCCAAGTCTCTTTCAGTGGTTGGATCATGTTATTCACCAACCAACGATACCTCGGCTTGAACGACAAACGTCTTGAGACCATTCTACGAACTTACTTCCACTCATTACTAGGACTGCATCATAGGGATGTAGGTCAACCCTTCATGAACACACTTCCACTCAATACTAGGACTGCATCATAGGGATGTAGCTCAAACCTTCGCGAACATACTTCCAATCCGTACTAGGACTGCATCACAGGAATAATCATGTCGTCATCCGGAAATAATCAGCCGAACAACGAAACCCCGGTTTTTCCTATGGACACCGCTACTTTCCAAGCCGCAGTTACAGCCGTTGTGATGGCTACTGTGACAATTGTCCTTGCACACCGTAGCGCTATCAGCGCAAGCAATGCTGATGATGGGGTTGAATATCCCGATCGTAGTATCAAGCCAGGAAGTCATCAAACAGTAACAGTCGCAGGCTCGCAAAGCCAAACAACAGAGAACAGGAAACGAAAACGTCAAGCCCAAGTGGAAACCTCTGCCATCCCCGTACCGAGCAAACCATACGAGGGAAAACTCCCGAAGTGTGATCAGTGTAGTTTCCATCATAATGGGGCTTGCCATGAGATGCAATGTTGCAATTACCTAAAAATAGGGCACCATGCTCGTAGCTGTGGAGCACCAGCACGACCCAACACTCAAGCCCCTGACATCAGAGTCAACCAGGCTTATGATGGTGGTGTTAAAATTAGACCCTATGAAAGGAAAAATTCAAAGTGGATGAACTAGGAGAACATTCGTGTCCACGTCACTCCTACTCGACATTTCACTTCCATCACCACTGTTGGTGCTATCCGGATATGTCACTAATGCGGTGAAATTGGATACCTCAAGAAGGACTGTCCAATAACAAAGAACTCGGGCACAGATGGGAAGATTCTTAGGATCACAGCTGCAGGAGAACCTACTCCGGACCCACGTTAATGTAATTTAGGCGTTTCGTTGTAAACGAATTATAAACCATCCAAAACTAGTGCAACCAGAGTCTTATCTTGTACAGGATCCTGTCGGTATAGGGATGCTCGTGTTGCGTATAATTGTCTTTTGTAGTATACCTTGTCCGCAGCAATAGTCTAGTAGTAAGTCTAAAGTATTGTAACTTTGTTGATGTTTGCACGGTTGTGCTTTTTCTGTAACGCCTTATGTTCAAATCTAATGTCTTTAAGTTTCTTTATGATTCCGGCATTACCATATGACTAGATTCAATTTGATCCGTACAAATTCAGCTTCATAAGTACATCCCTTTCTCAGTAAACTTCGGGTATACTTTAAGGGACTAACTATTCCTATACCCGGCTGTTAGCAACAGAGGTAAATGTATATCTACGGATGTCTCCAATTAACGCTGTTAGTTACCCTAGTACCAAAGGGTAATACTTAGGTTATTTATATTATTACCTTTATCTTGTGACTCATTCACATAATCGATGAGGTGAATTATATTTGAGTATCCTAGTACCAAAAGATACAATTTCTTATAATAATAATAATAGTAGAACAGTCGGCTCTTGGTAGAAGGCTACATTCAGAGCAGTTAGGTCTTGGTAGAAGGCTACATTCAGAGCAGTTAGGTCTTGGTAGAAGGCTACGTTCAGAAGAGTTAGGTCTTGGTAGAAGACTCCCTTTTATACTAGTAAGAATCATAGGGATTTCTAGGGTTTTTCAAACGTTTACAGTTGTTCTACAAACATTTTCATACTTATACGAGCTTTCTTTCAAAACAATTTCAAGTCTTTCATTACAAGTTTTACAAATTAAGACACATTAATACTTATGATCTTACCAGCTTTAAAGTTGATACTCCCTTTCAAAATAACTTGTATCCTCAGGTCAACGATAGACAGGTACCGATACAAGGTTTAGAGAAGATGGAGCTCGTTCAAGACTCATCGTTCATTTTGATTATACTGTAGTGTCTATTATAATTTGTCAGAACACACTTGTATTAAATTTATATTATTAATGCAATGGATGATGTTGTTGCTTGTTTACTACTTTTCATTGTTGTGATACTGTACATGACGTCCTACGCCCTAGAACGTTTCCGACGTTCATGGTTTTGGGGTGTGACATAACCTTTCTCTTTCAACGCCTCAAAACCTTCTCATACTCGGATTAATGGCCACGGGCCTTAAGTCACAAAACAATCCAGAACAGGATATTACAAGTCTCCCCCACTCTAAATAGATTTCGCCATCGAAATCGCTCCTTATCAACACATAGGTCGAACCCAATAATCCAATAAGCACCACCGAAAGAACCCCATATCATACAACAATATCTTCCAAAAACACCTAAACCCAACAGGAACTTCAGACCCCAAAGAAGGACAGACCCTTCTGCCACTGCAGTACACGATCTGCCTCTCCAGAACTTGAAAACTCTACTGGTCTGTCTCCTTGCCAGACCACCCTCGCAATATCATCATGTTAACCGATCATCGAATAACCTACTCTATGAATACTCTACCAATTCTGATTCTCTAATCGATCCTGGTCGTAACTCAAAAGGGACAGAAAGGCCATATCCCACTAAGGACCCATCGCCTGAACAGCTATCATAACTCTTCTGAAGGAATAACCTCAAATCTTTGTCCTTGGACACACAAAAGCGGTCAAGCCAGCTCGGAACAATCCTCTAGCATCCTTAATCATAAGCCCCAGTTCCTCTCAAATGTTCCTTCCGACACTGAACACTAGTTCAACTCCCGACCATACAGGTGGATCTCCAAGGGCTACCCACTGCACACCCAAATGAACGACTTACCGGCTTCCTTCTCTCAATAACTATCCCGGCCCATCGTGACACACAAGTTACAATGTTCGCTTTACCCCAAGCGAATACTACAACCCCAACTGAAATCATTTCACCTCCAACCTCTGTCGTCTACCACCTACTAGTTCCATGTGTCTCGTGGTTCTTCTCATACCAACGAAACTGACCCACTCCGGTTTAAGACATCAGATGGAGATCAATACTCCACGAAATGAAACCCATCTACAAATCCAAAACCTCATATGGTCTACTCAATACATGATTTGTCCCAAACTCAACTTGAGAGTTTGATTCAACAACAGAATAAGAACCACTCATTTCCAATATGATACTCAACCCCTACCCGTCATTCGCGAATTTATGCTCACACACACTCTCTCTCTCTCTCTCCAATTCCTTCCGATTATGATAATAACTCCTCTACCCAGATTATAGCGACTCGCAACCAATAGAGAGACCCCAGTCTCACCACTGGCCTAACCACCAGGCTCCCACATACTCAACTGATAAGGCTACTCAAGCCTAAGGACTACTCTACGTCATTCTCTGACTAGTGAAAACTATGGCTCCCCGTATTTCTACAATGCTCTTCCTCTGACTAGTGAAAGCTATGGCTCCCCATAGTTTCACAATGCTCTCTCACTACTTGGCAAATACTACGGCTCCCGCAGTACTGCCACACCACCTTGTTGATTGGTTGATACTGCGACTCCCCGCAGTATCCCCACACTCTCTCGCTACCCAGCGAATACTGTGGCTCCCCGCAGTATCACGACACTCTCTCGTTAACTAGTGAGTACTACAACTCCCCGTAATACCACGATACCCTCTTCCACATAAGCACTCGGAACCTCGCAATATTCCCATCTCACACATTGTGACTGAAAACATGCTGACGAAAATCTAAAGCTCCATCCTCTACTAATCACCACCTAAGAGAAACTACTCATTCTGACTTTGAAATTACTTGACAAATCCATTGTTGCCCCTCTTGAAGTATAGATCACAATCTATACCTATACCCGCAAATCTCAGCTATTGCACCCTGAACTCAGCTACCTAACCGCCTCGAACTCAACATTTTCAAACCCGAAAAAATCCTTAGCCATAAAAAATTCTCTTACCAACGACCAACCGTCGTGGATTCACTCACCCTTTCGTAAGCACATACACATACATCATCTTGCATCGAACCTCACCTCCTTCACCAAATACCCAGGTTTCATGTGTCCGCACCACAAATCTCCATAACCAATCCTATAACCGCACTTTAACGTATTGTTGATCCTCTCAATAGAATACCCAGTTCTCCCCCACTCAGGGTTCGAACCATCACCAATTGGCATACCAACAATCTACTCCCTAGACTGTTTCACCGGGTATATTACACTTGATTCTTGGAGTGTATCATGTAATCACTTTAATGAACTTCCCGATGGAAACCAAGCAACTCCACATATACCGAAATTGACCAAAAATCTCAGAATCTTCCCAGCGTGACTCCCTCTATTCATCTTGAAGCCTCAAACCGACACACCGTCGGATACCCCACTGTTCTAAATTAGATCTAACTCTCGGTCTGGAAATGATGCACAATCTCACACTTCGAATCTGACTCCTCAAACCGCTACCCGAATCGGAAATACTTATAAAAGCAATAGACCTCACTCTTATTGTCGATACACAACACAGACCATGAGGGCCACCGCCCTGATATACTCCTTTTAGCCACCAGGAACTTCCAACAATAATACATCACCCTTAACAAAGCACCTCTTTGTTCTTATCCATCTTAGTCCCACTAATGACTCTCTCATGGGATAAGAATACATCGCAGAAAACATACTACCCAATTACTCTGGTGAAAAGGTCGCAACCCCTTGCTACCCCCACCGGGTCTACCTCCAACTCTGAAAACGGAAGCTCAATATCCCTTCTGCTTCTCACAGAAAATAGCACAACTCTAGTCACAAAAAATGGCATCTCTTCTATCGGCCGACTGCTCAGCTCAGACCGTAATCCTCCAAAAAGTACCACCTCTACTTATCCATGAGTCTTGTGACTCCAAATGACATCTCACCAAAATGTCTCGGGAACCAACTCGATTTATCTTCAAGGTATGCTCAATTGAAACTTGTTCAACATGGCCCTCTTGCCCCATACTCTATCATGTTTGATCCCAGTCTGATCAATCTCAATGGGATAACTGGTAAAACCAGAAGCACCATCTGCCACAAAACATGGTACTCGAACCATGCTATCTCCTCTCAATCTTCTACAAATCATGGTACTCGAACCATATGATCACCTCTCAACCTGCTACTTAGAACCTCTGGAATTCTCCCTGTATCGAGTATGGGTCCTCTGCTTTTAGTAGTACAGGCCCATACTACCTACCACATCTACCCATACTTTCCACACGGATTATCCCATATTTCCTAAGTAGTTGCTCAACCTCCTCAATCACTAATCTCGCCATACTACTCGCTCTCCTGCAAATACTCTCCTCTATCAGCCTACTCATCTGAAAAAGGTCCCTTCCCAGGCTCTTCCTAGGTTCTCACACCTCTTTGTCATCAGCTGTTGAAGAACTCCTTATGATGCTAGCCGTCTACCTCCTGAATATCGTCATATTCACTTAGTAGGTGACTCCCATCATCAAGAGTTCTACAAAGCACGGAGCAAGCAGCATTCGGGCATCGAATAATCTCCATCAACATGTAAAACCACTCTAATTCACAACTCCACTTGCTCTACACACACTCCAAGGGTATCACCGCACTCAAGAAACCCTACCCCTCGTGGGTATCTACTACTCTCTCAGTAGGCTCCTCCAATGCGCATCTAGGTATCTCTCATAGATTACTCCTCTACTCAAAGCTCTCTCTAAAAGATTACTGCTGGATACTCTTACTCCACACATACTCCAAGCACATCATAGATAACAATAACTCCTACGCTAAGGCATCCAAAATCAGGCAACTCTAGCTCCAATATATGAAATACCTAGCCTATCTTCTAGCATGCATCACTAACATCTCAATAATAACTCATAACACAAATAAGTAACGGTATTTTGGGAAATCACCGTTCGGGCGCTGGTTGATTGTACACACTGCTTGTTTCCTCTTTCTCTTAAAATTCTCTTGCTCATTTTTAGAAAAACCGTTCCTTTTGAAAACTTTTCTTAAATCCTCAGTTTGAGTCCAGACATATCCGAAGGTGTATCCGAATCCCTCAAACCAAGGCTCTAATACCAACTTGTAACACCGTAAATTTTCAAACAACTTTTTTTTCAATTTTAAATTACAAACATCACATATAATAATTTTCAAAATCTCAAGTGTCGATGTCATAACATATTTCAAAATAGTTTTCAAAAGTAATTATCAAAATCCAGGATCCCCATTCGTGAATCTTTTCTCTTGTGTGTACAATCAAGCCGCCGCCTTTCCACGATCCTGATAAGAACCTGAACACATAACACATAACACGATAAGCACAAAGCTTAGTGAGTTCCCCAAAATACCACATGCAACACATATTAGCCACTCGAGGCTATAACGCTGTATGACCCTCTGGTCAATGTGTCTCTATGGGACCCTCCATTCCCATAACTTTGTGGACCCATAAAAGATATACTAACTATAAATACATAGGGATTAAAACACTCTGTCTAAGAGTTATACTTCTAAATAATAAAATATTTAAGTAAGTATACGTGCCTGCATTCATACTAAAATCAGTGTCACAATGACAAGAACAAAAGTATTACGATTGTTAAATATCACAAGTAAGCCTGGGGATATATAGTCAGTCTTGGAATGGCATAGCCTGATCAACTATGCTAGTCCAAGGAGTGATTAGCATATGCCCAAGAATGGTTGTGATGTGGCAACAAGTCTAAAAGCTTACCAACACAACCATAAAGAAATACCATAGGGGTATTTGATCTTACTGTAATTATCTTAGTCAGTTCGTCTATTTAGCTATTTCTTATATCAATTTTCTCGCGTAGATTTTAATGGCTGGATTTCATCATGGCGATCCGTACTTCCCAAACCAAGGCAACACTGGATGGCTAGAGGAAGAACCAGAAGATGATCACCCAATCCCTTTGGATGATCACTATGGTGAGGGTTTTTCCGATAGTTCTGACTCGGAGCCTGAAGTCAACAACCTACCTCCAGCTGCTCAAGACACAAACCTGAACCCCCGTCCCGCATTTCAAGGACCCACACCTCTGTGGGCCACTAACTTCACTCGATAGAGTCAGGAACAGGGTCAACCCATTCCCTACAACGGAGACAGAAGTTTCTACAACCTCACTGAGGGAGGTTCTGCTGACAGGGTGCTACCCATCATGGTTCGTAGAATTTCTAGGAGCATGATACTGGGTCAAGCAACTATCGATCGAGTCGTGGAGATTGACACCATCTTTGGCGTTAACACTATCCGCATTCACCAACTAGAGTCTGCTCATGAAAGGACTCTGGTCCGCAATGCAGCTCTACAGAGGGAACTTGCTGAAACTCAAGCTGAAGTTAGGGAACTTCAGGCTCAGCAAGTGAGAGCTGACAGGCGTATAAGGGACATAGAACGTCTATTGTCGGGATCAAGAACTCATGCTAGTAGTTCTGGTCGCCGATAGAATCTTGACGACTCATCTTCTGGATGTAACCTAGTTTATGTAAAAACTTTGGTCTAATTTCCTATCTTTGTAAATCTTAGACCTGTTAGGTCTTGATCTAGTCATAGTTCTGTCAAAATTTTCTTATCTTGGTTGATGTAAGGCCTACTTCTAGGCCATTTTCCCGAACTTGTTACATCTGTAATACCAGTATTATTGACAGATATCTAATCATATGGAAATTATTATCCAAATGCTATCATCTTCATTTAGTTATACTATTCATTGTGTTGTTGGACTATGGAGAGTTAGTCCATGAGACACATTCATTATTCATTTATTCTTATCCATGTCGTCATCTTTTAAACGCATAGTTAAAGATGTCGCCACGCAGGAATCCCAGGCGTAACCCACCTAACGAAACACCGATACCACCACCTCAACCTCCTCAACCACCTTCTTTTTTCGATGCCACTATGTTCCAGGCAGCCTTCACAACAGCAGTAGCAGCTGCTGTGTCAGCCATCAATGCTCCTGTCCCTAGTGGATTGGGAATAGGTGGACCTCCCTCAAACCACGGCGAAAGCCATGGACATCTCCGGGAATGCACCTACAAGGACTTCACGAAAGCCAAACCCCGCAGCTTCAATGGAACTAGTGGGGTTATGGTGTTAAGGCAATGGATTGAAAAGATGGAATCAGTCTTTGAAATCTATGCTTCCCAGGAGGGCAACAAGGTCAATTTTGCAGCTTGTACCTTCTCTGACAGAGCACTAACATGGTGGAACGGCCATGTTAAGTATCTGACTTTAGTGGTGGCATATTCCATCAGCTGGGAACACTTGAAGGACATGCTGATAAGAGAGTACTATCCTCGAGGTGAAGTACAAAAACTCGAGAAGGAACTCTGGGGTCTACAAATGGTTGGATCCAACATATCAACCTACAAAAATAGGTTCTGTGATCTGGCAATTCTATGCCCTGATATGGTTGCTCTCGAGAGCAAGAAGATAGAGAGATATATCTGGGGACTGTCGCCCCAGATCTAGTCAAGTGTGTTAGCTTCCAAGCCTGTCACTTTCGATAGTGCCAAGGAGCTGGCACAATCTCTCATAAATCACAGGAAACCTCAGAACCCAACAATCCCTGCACCCGTACCACAAAAGGTCAACAAAAACAAGAAGGGGTGGAACAAGAGGAAAGGAGGGGCTTCGCAAGAATCCTCCAAGAGACAACAACTTGTCGCAATCAATGCTGCCACGGTAACTCCCGTTGTCCCTGCAAACCCCTTACCAGCAAAAACTTATGTTGGAACTCTTCCGAAGTGCAACAAATGCAGCTTCCACCACCACGGACCTTGCAGGGAGATGCAGTGCTCTAACTGCAACAGGAAGGGGCATACAGCCCGTTTCTACAAGACTCCAACAGCTCAGGCCACCCAGGTTCCTAATGCCGGTATGGGCCAAACTTGTTATGATTGTGGCGAAGTGGGCATTACAAGAGGAACTGCCCTAAAGCGGGGATAGCTGGAGGAGTAGGAAGAGTTATGGCCTTGGGCCACGTGGAAGCGGTAGCTGATCCTACGATAGTTACTGGTACGTTTCTCCTCGATAACTCATATGCTTCATACTTTTCGACAGTGGAGCAGAGAAAAGTTTCGTAAGTCATAAATTTGCACACCTGCTTAAACAAAAACCATGTGCATTAGACAATTCATTCACGGTAGAAATGGATAACGGGAAAACGGAGAGTACTAACTGCATATACTTAGGTTGTACTTTAACTTTAGATGGCCATACTTTCAAGATAGATCTCATGCTGGTCCCAACTAAACGTTTCGACATTATCATCGACATGGATTGGTTGAGTCTTCTTCGTGCCAACATCATGTGCTTTGAAAAAGCAGTTCGTCTTAACCTTCCTAACAATGAAACCTTAGTTATCTATGGCGACAAACCTAGTACGAGCCTTCGCATCATTTCGTGCATTCAAGCCCAGAAGTGCTTGCTAAAGGAATAACATGCATTCCTCGCACACATTGTTGATACGAGTCAAGAGGTGAAAGACATTCAGAAAATCCCCGATGTACGTGACTTTCCTGACATCTTCCCAGAAGAACATCCTGGATTACCACCACAACACCAAGTCGAGTTCAGAATCGACTTAGTGCCAGGAGCTACTCCCATAGCCAAATCTCCTTATCGTCTGGCACCGGCCGACATGCAGGAACTTTCCAGTCAGCTTAACGAACTTCTCAAGAAGGGATTCATTAGGCCAAGCTTCTCACCATGGAGAGCACCCGTCTTTTTCGTCAAGAAGAAAGATGGACCGTTTTGTATATGCATCGACTATAGAGAACTCAACAAGCTTACCATTAAAAATCGTTATCCTTTGCCCCACATTGACGATTTATTTGATCAACTTCAAGGAGCCAACTACTTCTCGCAGATAGATCTACGATCCGGATATCACCAACTACGAGTGTTAGAGGAGGATGTTCCCAAGACAGCCTTCCGAACTCGTTATGGACACTACGAGTTTGTGGTAATGCCGTTCGGATTTACTAACGCGCCCGCAGTATTCATGGATCTGATGAATAGGGTGTGTCATCCTTACTTGGATCAGTTCATCATTGTTTTCATTGATGATATACTTATCTACTCTCGATGTAAGGAGGAACATAGTCAACATCTCCGTAGAGTCTTAGAAACATTGCGAGCGGAGAAGCTCTATGAGAAGTTCTCCAAGTGTGAATTTTGGATCCGACGAGTCAAATTCTTGGACCATGTTGTTAGTGAGGAAGGAATACACGTGGACCCTTCCAAAATCAAGGCCCTTGAGAACTGGTCAGCACCGAAGACACCTACAGAAATTCATCAATTCCTAGGTCTCGCTGGTTACTATCGCAGGTTCATTCAGAACTTCTCCCGCATAGCGAAACCTCTTACAACCCTGACCCAGAAAGGCGTGGCCTTCGACTGTGAAGAGAAACAGGAAAGAGCGTTCCAAACGCTCAAGCGAGCCCTGTGCACCGCACCAATACTATCCCTCCCCGAAGGGATAGAAGACTTGGTTGTCTATTGTGATGCATCAAATCAAGGACTCGGATGTGTTCTGATGCAGCGAGGTAAACTCATAGCCTATGCCTCGAGACAGCTGAAGACACATGAGGTTAACTACACCACCCATGATCTTGAGCTAGGAGCAGTTTTGTTTGCTCTGAAGATCTGGAGACACTACCTATATGGTACAAAAAGCACGACCTTTAAAGACCACAAGAGTCTACAACACATTTTCGACCAGAAGGAGCTCAACATGAGACAACGATGGTGGGTCAAGCTACTCGGGGATTATGAGTGCGAAATTCGTTATCATCCGGGTAAAGCCAATGTAGTAGCTGACGCCCTAAGTCGGAAAGAATATGTTGGTCATAGAGTTAAATCTTTGACTCTAACTATCCATTCACACTTGTCCACGCAAATTAAGGAGGCTCAGCTGGACGCTTTGAAACCTGAAAACGTGGCAGGTAAATCCCTTAGAGGGATGGATAAGAACTTGGAAGTCAAGGGTGGCGGAGCCTTATACCTCATGGATCGGATATAGACACTGAAACACGGTGGCTTCAGAGACTTGGTCATGACCGAAGCTCACAACACTCGTTATTCCGTCCACCCAGGTTCAGATAAGATGTATCTGGATCTTAAAAAGTTATACTGGTAGACTAACATGAACGCAGATATTGCTACCTTCATGAGTAAATGCCTTACTTACGCAAAGGTCAAGGTCGAATACCAGAAACCCTCCTATCTTCTACAGCAACCAGAGATACCAGAATGGAAGTGGGAGCAGATCATTATGGACTTCACAACCAAGTTGCCCAAGACGACGGGTAGACTTGATTCCATATGGGTCATCGTCGATAGACTGACCAAGTCTGCACACTTCTTGCCAATCAAAGAAACCGACAAAATGGAGAAACTTACGAGAACCTACATTAGGGAGATTGTACGACTGCACAGTGTTCCCATATCCATTATCTCAGATAGAGATAGTAGATTCACTTTGAGGTTCTGGCAGTCGTTACAAAGTTCCCTAGGAACTACGCTAGACATGAGTACAGCCTACCATCCACAGACCGACGAACAAAGTGAGAGAACAATCCAAACCTTAGAAGATATGTTGCGAGCCTGTGTGATTGACTTTGGGAAATCATGGGATACTCATTTACCCCTTGTCGAATTTTCCTACAACAACAATTATCACACGAGCGTAAAGGCAGCTCCATTCGAGGCCCTCTATGGCCGAAAGTGCAGATCCCCTCTGTGCTGGGCTGAGGTGGGTGATACCCAGTTAGCTAAGGGACAAGTTCCCGAAAGCACTCTCATGGGTCCGGAGATCATTCTGGAAACGACAGAGAAGATCGTTCAAATTTGTGAACGATTGAAAGCCTCTAGAGACCGACAGAAAAGCTACGCTGACAACCGAAGGAAACCGTTGGAGTTCCAGGTGGGCAACCGAGTTCTACTGAAGGTCTCACCCTAGAAGGGCTTGATACGCTTCGAAAAGCATGGGTAGCTCAATCCAATATACGTAAGGCCCTTTAAGATCCTTGCCCGAATCGGCCCCATAGCTTGCAAACTCAATCTACCGCGCGAACTCAGTAACGTACATCCTACCTTCCACGTCTCGAACTTGAAAAAGTGTTTGTCCGACGAGACTCTTGTTATTCCAGTCGACAAGATCGAGATCAACGAGAGCCTCAACTTCGTGGAGGAACCAACAGAGATCATGGACCGAGAGGTCAAGCAAACAACGCAGAGCCGTATCCCGATAGTGAATGTTCGCTAGAATGCTAAACGAGGACCTAAATTCACTTGGGAACGAGAGGATTAGATGAAATAAAATATCCTCATCTTTTCACTTAGTTATTTCTAACTTCTTATTTGCTTAAATTCTAATTTCGGGACGAAATTCCTTCTAACGGGGGGATGATGTGACAACCCGAAATTCTATTATGTACAAACAATATCACTTCAATAGAAGTCAGAACAGTCGTAGTAAATTTTCAGACTTTTCCGTATAAGTTTAAGTATTTCAGGGTTTACACTTAAAGAGATATCAGGAGAGTGGATGCACTAGGGTTTTTTGCAACTCTATTATTCCAAAACTCTATTATATTAGAGTTCATTTCATGAATAAAATATTTTCTGCCAAAAATCCCAGGACTATAAATAGAAATCTGAGCCATTTTCATTCATTAGTTACATTTCCAACTAGAGAAAAGCCATTTTCTCTCTCACGGATCTTCGGGTTTTCATCTCGAATCGTGAGTACCTCTCTCTAGTTATACTATATGGCTTATAATGTGCTTAATAATATCGATTTCATAACGAAACAGCTAGATTCGAGAGTTTACCGCCCAAGAACACCTTGGGGAGTAAACTCTTTTATGAAGGTAAATTAATGCCTACTCTCTTCCCCTTGATAAGTAACCACCTTAGGCTTGTATGTTAGGGTAAATAAGACTAGAAAACATCCATGAACACCAAGAGTAACGTGTTCACGGCCCAATAAGTTCTTGGACCGTGAACTCCAAACTCAAGGGCCAAAGAGTGCCTCAATCACTCCTAAAGCCTAGGATCAATAACCTTGATTCACTCCTAGTCATTTAGGGACCTTAAAACATCAAAAACCCATCCCTATGAGAGATTACGACCGTAATCTCTAAGGGAAATGGTCTTTGGGGCCGGAAACTCCTCAAAGGAGTGTATCTATGCCCTAAACTCTTCCAAGGATTAAAACACCAAGTAGGAATGCTTCTAGGGATCATTGAGGACTTCAAAACACCAAATGTCACTCAGCCTAGGAGCTTACGGCCGTAAGCTCAAGAGTTTACGACCGTAAATTCCTTGTGTGAGGTTTATTGGAGAGTAAACTCATGTATAGGGTCCTTTGGAACCCTAAACCCATTTTCCTTGTCCCACAACAACTTAGATGAAATCCTTAGGGCTTATAACACTTAAATAAAGTGTTTATCATGTTCTAGGATGTCTTAACATTTCAATTAGTAGTTTAAGACTAATTGGTTGCATATATGTGTGATTATATGATCATTAGGATCATAGTGTGTGTACAAGTCCTCACTTGACACCTAACAATCCTACACCGTTCCGTTCATCCAAACCATCATCTTCAAGTGAGTTCATACCCCTTAATCAATGTTTTAAATGATTTTTAATGATTTAATGGGGGGAATAAAATTAAAAAATATCATGTTATTTAATCACTCATATGTAATTATAACTGTGTTTTCATCCAGTAGATTTCACATACTTCAAAATGTGATGCATGAAATGGTTTATGTCTTAAAAATACCTTGGTAACAAAAGTATTACGTTTGAAATGTTTATTAAAATGACATCAAGTCATTCTTAATTATTGTTCAAAACTCTTAGATGTCTTACAAAACCATTTTTACCTTCTTGAACAAAACTATATCTTTACACTTATGTTCTTATATATGTATTGATGTTATAGTTTTCATCCTTCATTCAGTTTCCCACACTCTTGTGTAGCAAGGGTGTATAAACCTGCTTAGACAACCAATTACCTTCCAGTTAACTATTATAGGGATAGTTAGAAGATACAAAACATTATTCCTAAATAAGGAATTACATCAGAGTCGGTTCATTCATGAGTCTATACTATACATTACATGTTACATGAGTACGCTTACATGAATACATTACATGAGTACCTTTACGTAGATACATTTACCTGTATACACTTACATGAATACTTATATCTCGATTTACCAGGATGATTTATTAGTACCTTCTGTGTAAATTGTCCTGCATATCCCAGTTCAACGGGATATCTAGACGGGACTAACCATTCTGAAACCCACCTGTTAGCAACAGTGGTTGATGAACATCTACGGATGCTTATGGTTATTACTTATATTAGGGGTACCTTTACGGGACTAACCATTCCTTGGGCCTACTGTTTGCTACAGAGGTTGATGAACATCTACGGATGCATACGGTTAATACTTATATTAGGAGTACCTTTACGGTACTAACCCTTCCTCCCACCTGCTGCAGCTACAGATGACAATTGAACAATCTACGGATGTTCAAAGGTTGTACATTTCGCTAATCGCGATGTCGTGTTAATCGTAATACAAAAGGATAACAATTACATTAGCACATTTTCCTATTACTTTATTTTGTGATACATTCACATAAATGATGAGTTAGACTAAGTACTGTTAGTAATAGTCAAAAGCAAGGAAAAACTATCATTTTCACTTACAAAACATTCGGGTCTTGGTAGAAGAATACATTTCATACTAGTAGGAAATAAGGGATTTTCTAGGGTTTTCATACTTATATCAACTGTTTCATTCAAAGATTTACATAAAATACATAACAGCTTTCCAAAACAAGACAATGACACTTAAATACTTATGAATTCACCAGCTTTAGGCTGATACTCGCTTTCAAAATAACTTGTATTCTCAGGTCACCAGTAGACAGGTACGATGGCCAGGTTTTGAGAAGACGGAGCACAGACAAGACTCGTCTTTTATTTTGATTGTATATTTTGGTGTCTTAATACAATGAAAGAAGACACATGTATTAAAACTTTACTTTTAATGCAATGGATGATGTTGTTGCTTGTTTACTACTTTACACTGTTGTGATACTGTACATGACGTCCTCCACCCCGAAACGTTTCCGCCGTTCTTGGTTTTAGGGTGTGACAGATTGGTATCAGAGCATTGTTTATAGTGAATATAGTATATCAACCCATAAAAGATATACTAACTATAAATACATTGGGATTAAAACACTCTGTCTAAGAGTTATACTTCTAAATAATAAAATATTTAAGTAAGTATATGTGCATGCATTCATACTAAAATCAGTGTCACAATGACAAGAACAAAAGTATTACGATTGTTAAATATCACAAGTAAGCCTAGGGATATATAGTCAGCCTTGGGAATGGCATAGATCAACTATGCTAGTCCAATGAGTGATTAGCATATGCCTAAGAATGGTTGTGATGTGGCAACAAGTCTAAAAACTTACCAACACAACCATAAAGAAATACCATAGGGGTATTTGATCTTACTATAATTATCTTAGTCGGTTCGTCTATTTGGCTATTTCTTATATCCCTTTTCTCGCGTAGATTTTAATGGCTGGATTTCATCACGGCGATCCGTACTTCCCAAACCAAGGCAACGCTGAATGGCTAGAGGAAGAACCAGAAGATGATCACCCAATCCATTTGGATGATCACTATGCTGAGGTTTTTCCGATAGTTCTGACTCAGAGCCTGAAGCCAACAACCTACCTCCAACTGCTCAAGACCCAAACCTGAACCCCCGTCCCGCATTTCAAGGACCCACACCTCTGTGGGCCACTAACTTGACTAGATGGAGTCAGGAACAGGGTCAACCCATTCCCTACAACGGAGACAGAAGTTTCTACAACCTCACTAAGGGAGGTTCTACTGACAGGGTCCTACCCATCATTGTTCGTAGAATTTCTAGGAACACGATACTGGGTCAAGCAACTATCGATCGAGTCGTGGAAATTGATGCCAATTCAGGCGTTAACACTATCCGCATTCACCAACTAGAGTCTGCTCATGAAAGGACTCTGGTCCACATCGCATCTCTACAGAGGGAAGTTGCTGAAACTCAAGCTGAAGTTAGGGAACTTCAGGCTCAGCAAGTGAGAGGTGACAGGCGTATAAGGGACATAGAACGTCTACTATCGGGATCAAGAACTCATGCTAGCAGTTCTCGTCGCCGATAGAATCTTGACGACTCATCTTCTGGATATAACCTAGTTTATGTAAAAACTTTGGTCTAATTTCCTATCTTTGTAAATCTTAGACCTGTTAGGTCTTGATCTAGTCATAGTTCTGTCAAAATTTTCTTATCTTGGTTGATGTAAGGCCTACTTCTAGGCCATTTTCCCGAACTTGTTACATCTGTAATCCCAGTATTATTGACAGATATCTAATCATATGGAAATTATTATCCAAATGCTATTATCTTCATTTAGTTATACTATTCATTGTGTTGTTGGACTATGGAGAGTTAGTCCATGAGACACATTCATTATTCATTTATTCTTATCCATATCGTCATCTTTTAAACGTATAGTTAAAGATGCTGCCACGCAGGAATCCCATGCGTAACCCAAGTAACGAAACACCGATACCACCACCTCCACCACCACCTCAACCTCCTCAACCACCTTCTCCTTTCGATGTCACTATGTTCCAGGCAGCCTTCACAGCAGCAGTAGCAGCTGCTATGTCAGCCATCAATGCTCTTGTCCCTAGTGGATCGGGAACAGGTGGACCTCCCTCAAACCACTGCGAAAGCCATGGACATCCCCAGGAATGCACCTACAACGACTTCACAAACTCCAAACCCCGCAGCTTCAATGGAACTAGTGGGGTTATGGTGTTAAGGCAGTGGATTGAAAAGATGGAATCAGTCTTTGAAATCTGAGCTTGCCAGGAGGGCAACAAGGTCAAGTTTGCAGCTTGTACCTTCTCTGACAGAGCACTAACATGGTGGAATGGCCATGTTAAGTATCTGACTTTAGTGGTGGCATATTCCATCAGCTGGGAACACTTGAAGGACATGCTGATAAGAGAGTACTATCCTCGAGGTGAAGTACAAAAGCTCGAGCAGGAACTGTGGGGTCTACAAATGATTGGATCTGACATATCAACCTACACAAATAGGTTCTGTGATCTGGCAATCCTATGCCCTGATATGGTTGCTCTCAAGAGCAAGAAGATAGAGAGATATATCTGAGGATTGTCGCCCCAGATCCAGTCAAGTGTGTTAACTTCCAAGCCTGTCACTTCCGATAGTGCCAAGGAGCTGGCACAATCTCTCATAGATAACAGGAAACCTCAGAACCCAACAATCCCTGCACCCGTACCACAAAAGGTCAACAACAACAACAAGGGGTGGAACAAGAGGAAAGGAGGGGCTTCGCAATAATCCTCTAAGAGACAACAACTTGTGGCAATCAATGCTGCCATGGTAACTCCCGTTGTCCCTGCGAACCCCTTACCAGCAAAAACTTATGCTGGAACTCTTCCGAAGTGCAACAAATGCAGCTTCCACCACCACGGACCTTGCAGGGAGATGCAGTGCTCTAACTGCAACAGGAAGGGGCATACAGCCCGTTTCTGCAAGACTCCAATAACTCAGGTCGCCCAGGTTCCTAACGCCGATATGGGCCAAACTTGCTATGGTTGTGGCGAAGTGGGCCATTACAAGAGGAACAGCCCTAAGGCGGGGATGGCTGGACGAGTAGGAAGAGTTATGGCCTTAGGCAATGAGGAAGCGGTAGCTGATCCTACGATAGTTACTAGTACGTTTCTCCTCGATAACTCATATGCTTGCATACTTTTCGACAGTGGAGCAGAGAAAAGATTCGTAAGTCATAAATTTTCACACCTGCTTAAACAAAAACCATGTGCATTAGACAATTCATTCACAGTAGAAATGGCTAACGGGAAAACGGAGAGTACTAACTGCATATACTTAGGTTGTAATTTAACTTTAGATGGCCATACTTTCAAGATAGATCTCATGCCGGTCCCAATTAAATTTTTCGACGTTATCATCGGCATGGATTGTTTGAGTCTTCTTCGCGCCGACATCATGTGCTTTGAAAAAGCAGTTCGTCTTAACCTTCCTAACAACGAAACCTTAGTTATCTATGGCGACAAAACTAGTACGGGCCTCCGCATCATTTCGTGTATTCAAGCCCAGAAGTGCTTGCGAAAGGAATATCATGCATTCCTCGCACACATCGTTGATACGAGTCAAGAGGTGAAAGACATTCAGAAAATCCCCGAAGTACGCGACTTTCCCGACATCTTCCCAGAAGAACTTCCCGGATTACCACCACAACACCAAGTCGAGTTCAGAATCGACTTGGTGCCAGGAGCTACTCCCGTAGCCAAATCTCCTTATGGTCTGGCACCGGCCGACATGCCGGAACTTTCCAGTCAGCTTAACGAACATCTCAAGAAGGGATTCATTAGGCCAAGCTTCTCACCATGGGGAGCACCGGTCTTGTTCGTCAAGAAGAAAGATGGATCGTTTCGTATGTGCATCGACTATAGAGAACTCAACAAGCTTACCATTAAAAATCGTTATCCTTTGCCCCGCATTGATGATTTATTTGATCAACTTAAAAGAGCCAACTACTCCTCGAAGATAGATCTACGATCCGGATATCACCAACTACGAGTGTTAGAGGAGGATGTTCCCAAGACAGCCTTCCGAACTCGTTATGGACACTACGAGTTTGTGGTGATGCCGTTCGGATTAACTAACGTGCCCGCAGTATTCATGGATCTGATGAATAGGGTGTGTCGTCCTTACTTTGATCAGTTCGTCATTGTTTTCATTGATGACATACTTATCTACTCTCGAAGTAAGGAGGAACATAGTCAACATCTCCATAGAGTCTTAGAAACATTGCGAGCGGAGAAGCTCTATGCGAAGTTCTCCAAGTGCGAATTTTGGATCCGACGAGTCGAATTTTTGGGCCATGTTGTTAGTGAGGAAGGAATACACGTGGACCCTTCCAAAATCAAGGCCATTAAGAAATGGTCAGCCCTAAAGACAACTACAGAAATACGTCAATTCCTAGGTCTCGCTGGCTACTATCGCAGGTTCATTCAGAACTTCTCCCGCATAGCGAAACCTCTTACAACCCTGACCCAGAAAGGCGTGGCCTTTGACTGGGAAGAGAAACAGGAAAGAGCATTCCAAACATGCAAGCGAGCCTTGTGCACCGCACCAATACTATCCCTCCCCGAAGGGATAGAAGACTTCGTTGTCTATTGCGATGCATCAAATCAAGGACTCGGATGTGTTCTGATGCAACGAGGTAAACTCATAGCCTATGCCTCGAGACAGCTGAAGAAACATGAGGTTAACTACACCACCCATGATCTTGAGCTAGGAGCAGTTGTGTTTGCTCTGAAGATCTGGAGACACTATCTATATGGTACAAAAAGCACGATCTTTACAGACCACAAGAGTCTACAACACATTTTCGACAAGAAGGAGCTCAACATGAGACAACGACGGTGGGTCGAGCTACTCAGTGATTACGAGTGCGAAATTCGTTATCATCCGGGTAAAGCCAATGTAGAAGCTGACGCCCTAAGTCGGAAAGAATATGCTGGTCATAGAGTTAAATCTTTGACTCTAACTATCCATTCACACTTGTCCACGCAAATTAAGGAGGCTCAGCTGGACGCTTTGAAACCTGAAAACGTGGCAGGTGAATCCCTTAGAGGGATGGATAAGAACTTGGAAGTAAAGGGTGGCGGAGCCTTATACCTCATGGATCGGATCTAGACACCGAAACACGGTGGCTTCAGAGACTTGGTCATGACTGAAGCTCACAACACTCGTTATTCCGTCCACCCAGGTTCAGATAAGATGTATCTGGATATTAAAAAGTTATACTGGTGGCCTAACATGAAAGCAGATATTGCTACCTTCATGAGTAAATGCCTTACTTTCACAAAGGTCAAGGTCGAATACCAGAAACCCTCCGGTCTTTTACAGCAACCGGAGATACCAGAATGGAAGTGGGAGCGGATCATTATGGACTTCACAACCAAGTTGCCCAAGACGACGGGTGGACTTGATTCCATATGGGTCATCGTCGATAGACTGACCAAGTCTGCACACTTCTCGCCAATCAAAGAAACCGACAAAATGGAGAAACTTACGAGAACCTACATTAGGGAGATTGTACGACTGCATAGTGTTCCCATATCCATTATCTCAGATAGAGATAGTAGATTCACTTCGAGGTTCTGGCAGTCGTTACAAAGTTCCCTAGGAACTACGCTAGACATGAGTACAGCCTACCATCCACAGACCGACGGACAAAGTGAGAGAACTATCCAAACCTTAGAAGATATGTTGCGAGCCTGTGTGATTCACTTTGGGAAAGCATGGGATACTCATTTACCCCTTGTCGAATTTTCCTACAACAACAGTTATCACACGAGCAAAAAGGCAGCTCCATTCGAGGCCCTCTATGGCCGAAAGTGTAGATCCCCTATGTGCTGGGCTGAGGTGGGTGATACCCAGTTAGCTAAGGGACGAATTCCCGAAAGCACTCGCATGGGTCCGAAGATCACCCAAGAAACGACAGAGAAGATTGTTCAAATTCGTGAACGATTGAAAGCCTCTAGAGACCAACAGAAAAGCTACGCTGACAAGCGAAGGAAACCATTGGAATTCCAGGTGGGCAACCGAGTTCTACTGAAGGTCTCACCCTGGAAGGGCTTGATACGCTACGGAAAGCATAGGAAGATCAATCCAAGATACATAAGGCCTTTCAAGATCCTTGCCCAAATCGGCCCTGTAGCTTACAAACTCAATCTACCGCGCGAACTCAATAACGTACATCCTACCTTCCACGTCTCGAACATGAAAAAGTGTCTGTCCGACGAGACTCTTGTTGTTCCACTCGACGAGATCGAGATCAACGAGAGCCTTAACTTCGTGCAGGAACCAGCAGAGATCATGGACCGAGAGGTCAAGCAAAGAAAGCAGAGTCGTATCCCGATAGTGAAGGTTCGCTGGAACGCCAAACGAGGACCTGAATTCACTTGGGAACGAGAGGATCGGATGAAACAAAAATATCCTCATCTTTTCGCTTAGTTATTTGTAACTTCTTATTTGCTTAAATTCTAATTTCGATACGAAATTCCTTCTAACGGGGGGATGATGTGACAAGCCAAAATTATATTCTGTACAAACAATATCACTTCAATAGAAGTCAAAACAGTCGCAGTAAATTTTCAGACTTTTCCATATAAGTTTGAGTATTTCATGCTTTACACTTAAGGAGATATCAGGAGAGTGGATGCACTAGGGTTTTGTGCAACTCTGTTATTCCAAAACTCTATTATTTTAGAGTTCATTTCGTGAATAAAATATTTTCTGCCAAATTCCCAGGACTATAAATAGAAATCTGAGCCATTTGCATTCATTAGTTACATTTCCAACTAGATAAAAGCCATTTTCTCTCTCACGGATCTTCGGGTTTTCATCCCGAATCGTGAGTACCTCTCTCTAGTTATACTATATGGCTTATAATGTGCTTAATAACATCGATTTCATAACGAAACAGCTAGATTCGAGAGTTTACCGCCCAAGAACACCATGGGGAGTAAACTCTTTTATGAGGGTAAATTTATGCCTAGTCTCTTCCCCTTGATAAGTAACCACCTTTGGCTTGTATGTTAGGGTAAATAAGACTAGAAATCATCCATGAACACCAAGAGTAAGGTTTTCACGGCCCAAGAAGTTCTTGGACTGTGAACTCCAAACTCAAGGGCCAAAGAATGCCTTAATCACTCCTAAAGCCTGGGATCAATAGCCTTGATTTACTCCTAGTCATTTAGGGACCTTAAAACATCAAAAACCCATCCCCATGAGAGATTACGGCCGAGGGGAATGTTCTTTGGGGCCATAAACTCCTCAGAGGAGTGTATCTATGCCCTAAACTCTTCCAAGGATTAAAACACCAAGTAGGAATGCTTCTAGGGATCATTGAGGACTTCAAAACACCAAATGTCACTCAGCCTAGGAGCTTACGGCCGTAAGCTCAAGAGTTTACGACCGTAAATTCCTTGTGTGAGGTTTATTGGAGAGTAAACTCATGTATAGGGTCCTTTGGAACCCTAAACCCATTTTCCTTGTCCCACAACAACTTAGATGAAATCCTTAGGGCTTATAACACTTAAATAAAGTGTTTATCATGTTCTAGGATGTCTTAACATTTCAATTAGTAGTTTAAGACTAATTGGTTGCATATATGTGTGATTATATGTTCATTAGGATCATAGTGTGTGTACAAGTCCTCACTTGACACCTAACAATCCTACACCGTTCCGTTCATCCAAACCACCATCTTCAAGTGAGTTCATACCCATTAATCAATGTTTTAAATGATTTTTAATGATTTAATGGGGGGAATACAATTAAAAAATATCATGTTATTTAATCACTCATATGTAATTATAACTGTGTTTTCATCCAGTAGATTTCACATACTTCAAAATGTGATGCATGAAATGGTTTCTGTCTTAAAAATACCTTGGTAACAAAAGTTTTACGTTTGAAATGTTTATTAAAATGACATCAAGTCATTCTTAATTATTGTTCAAAACTCTTAGATGTCTTACAAAACCATTTTTACCTTCTTGAACAAAACTATATCTTTACACTTATGTTCTTATATATGTATTGATGTTATAGTTTTCATCCTTCATTCAGTTTCCCACACTCTTGTGTAGCAAGGGTGTATAAACCTGCTTAGACAACCAATTACCTTCCAGTTAACTATTATAGGGATAGTTAGAAGATACAAAACATTATTCCTATTATAAGGAATTACATCAGAGTCGGTTGATTCATGAGTCTATACTATACATTACATGTTACATGAATACGCTTACATGAATACGCTTACATGAATACGCTTACATGAATACATTACATGAGTACCTTTACATAGATACATTTACCTGTATACACTTACATGAATGCTTGTATCTCGATTTACGAGGATGATTTATTAGTACCTTCTGTGTAAATTCTCCTACCTATCCCAGTTCAATGGGATATCTAGACGGGACTAACCATTCCGAAACCCACCTGTTAGCAACAGTGTTTGATGAACATCTACGGATGCCTATGGTTATTACTTATATTAGGGGTACCTTTACGGGACTAACCATTCCTTGGGCCTACTGTTCGCTACAGAGGTTGATGAACATCTACGGATGCCTATGGTTAATACTTATATTAGGAGTACCTTAAGGGGACTAACCCTTCCTCCCACCTGCTGCAGTTACAGAGGACAATTGAACAATCTACGGATGTCCAAAGGTTATACATTTCGCTAATCGCGATGTCGTGTTAATCCTAATACAAAAGGATAACAATTACATTAGTACATTTTCCTATTACTTTATTTTGTGATACATTCACATAAACGATGAGTTAGACTAAGTACTGTTAGTAATAGTCAAAAGAAAGGAAAAACTATCATTTTCACTTACAAAACATTCAGGTCTTGGTAGAAGACTACATTTCATACTAGTAGGAAATAAGGGATTTTCTAGGGTTTCATACTTATATCAACTGTTTCATTCAAAGATTTACATAGCATACATAACAGCTTTACAAAACAAGACAATGACACTTAAATACTTATGAATTCACCAGCTTTAGGTTGATACTCTCTTTCAAAATAACTTGTATTCTCAGGTCACCAGTAGACAGGTACGATGGCCAGGTTTTGAGAAGACGGAGCACAGACAAAACTCGTCTTTTATTTTGATTGTATATTTTGGTGTCTTATTACAATGAAAGAACACACATGTATTAAAACCTTACTTTTATTGCAATGGATGATGTTGTTGCTTGTTTACTACTTTACACTGTTGTGATACTGTACATGACATCCTCCACCCCGAAACGTTGCCACCGTTCTTGGTTTTGGGGTGTGACATAAAAGTAGTCCACTAACTAGACCATAAATAACCCCAAAACCCATTAGGACCACCAAGGCCCAATAATAAATGGACTCTCATGAGGCCCAACTCTCAAGTCCAAGAGGCAAGCCCAACTCAAGGGCCCAAAGCACAAATACACATTCCTCTGGTCCAAATCTCTAGCACAACAAGCCCAAACTCCAGGCCCAACCCTTAAGGCCCAATATAAGATTTAGCCCAAAAAGTCCATAGTGGGGTTACGCGGGGCGTACCTCCCTTGGTACGCTCAGCGTACACCCGGATTTACTTTTGCAACTCTTTTAGTCTTAATCAGTTAAGACCATAGCTATACTCTTAGATCTGGATTCCATAAAGGCTCAAACTCAATAAAGCTCGTGACTTTAAGCCTTTACATGGCTGATCAAGTCCCAAACACAAAAACTCTCACTCTTTACTACCCAAAATTCTCATATCTCATGCATGGTTTGATTCCAACACCCAAGGACTCATTTTTATGAATCATTTCCACTAGAAACACTTAAAGGGACATATATTAGGCTATGGAGCTTAACCACTCCTAAAGCTTCAAGCTTTGGGACCAAAAACCCTAAAATTGACCCAAAACAAAAACTAGCACAATAATAAGCAAGTTCAAAACTTGATACCTCTGGAAGATGCACCAACAAGAGAAGAACATAGATCCAAAAGCTAGGTGCTCAATCCATTCTCTTTCAAAGCTCCTTCTTCTTCAAAAGCCAAACACAACAAGTGATCACCCCACTAGATCCACATGAGAAAGCCACCAAGATTCAAACTTTATGCTTTCTGGAGCTAGATCAACATGATTAGGGCTTGGATCCACAAGCTCTAAGCCAAGCAATGCTTCCTCAAGGAACTCCTTCTTCCATAATATGCACCAAAAACTCACCAAATCACCAAAATGCTCAAGAATCACTCAAATGGAGGCTTATGGTCGATTTCTAGGGTTTAGAGGGATGGAGGCTGAAGATATTAGCGTTAGGTTATGAGATAAGGAGCTTAAATAGGGTCCAAGACCCTAAAATGGCGTTAAGGTCTGTTTGTCGTATGCCCAGCGTACTCTGAAGAACATTCACGACATCCCTAGTCAGTACGCCCAACATACTCCAAATTACGCCTAGCATACTCGGCTAAGCCTGAAACCACAAAACTTCTGAAGGGCATAACTTCTTCGTTATAAGTCTGTTTCCGACGATCCTTATATCCATGGAAAGCTAACGAGAAGCCCTACACTTCTATCAACTTTATTTCTTCTGAATCCCACTCGAAATCAGATCCAAAATTCATGAAAAGCCCAAACCAGCGCCTTTAACAATACATTTGGGCTCTAAAGTTGTAAGTCCCAATCTATAGATCCAAATCAGTAATCAATGAATTGCAAGCAATCAAACAAAGTGTTGAAGGAGTAGAATGAGAATAAAATCAAGCATGCACACATCTATAACGTACAAATGTCAGGTACATCTTAAAAAACACGCATACATACGTCACTTTTACTGACACACTGACACAGCCTATTTATACCCCAATTAGCAGCACACAAGTGTGCAGCCGCACACACATGTATGGACGTACACAGAGTGTGCAGCCGTACACAGAGTGTGCGGCGACACACACGTGTATGGCTGCACACACCCACTAACATGCTATGACCATCACAACACACTCTAACATCCTACCACAACCTATACATGACAATGCCTAGCCCAAATCACAAAAATATAGCCTATCAATCTCCCCCTTGGTTTGTGGCTAGCATTGACTTGGTCTTCATTCTACGTGAGTTTCGAACAGCTTCAGGTTGGATTTTCCCATGGATCCCATTCATAGCTTTCCATTGATGATTGTGGCGACCATTCCAGTGAATTCCTTGGCAGTAGCCTCCATGACTTCTTTTCTGCAAATGATTTGGTGACGAGCCAAGGTATGAATGTCTCTTTCTCGGAATCTGAGAAAATCTTTTGCACTGATAAGCCTTAGTACTTCTTCATTATTCTTGAACTTGATGGCAGCAGTAGCAGTTTCATCACCATATGCCCAAAATTCCATGCCGTCAAGAAATCCTTCATGGAAGTGTTGAGGGATAGGAATTTCTTCCAGTTGTTTTGTTGCTGACCATGGTATGATCTTCATTGGCTTCCCAGATTCAGGATCGATAACATTTGTATCTTTTCTGTACAGGGCTTTTGCAGATTTCATCTTTGAGAAATTTTCTTTGACCTACCATTCTAGAAATCGTTTGAAGTTGGTCGCATTGGGACCCTGTGAAGGATTGTGAAATGGGGCCCTTGAAAGTTCGGCAAGATCAACTTTCATCCATGAGTTGAAGTCATGAATGCTCTGGTAGTATTCGGGAACTCCAGAGTTTCTCCTTACGACCCACATGTTCACTTCATGGTCAAAGGCCCACATCTTGATCCCAGAGCGATCACCATACTCGTCACCAAACTTTCTGTTCTTGAGATCCGTCACTGTCAATACAGGATCTTTTGATTTGCAATTTTCATTCGAGTTCTTCATAAAGAGTAATCCTTCACTTTTATTGGCAGTGACAGACCTTTTTCCATGCTTCATCGTGATCCGAGATCTAGCATTATCGGGCTCTTTGTCGAAGCGATCAACAATGCTCGTTGTCCTAGGAGGAGGTTGATTAACTGGAAGGTCGCCTTTTAAGGACTGGGTGGGAGCCATGGGAGGATCTTCAATTCCATGAGTTTGCTGAAACAGAGCCTTGCCTTTGTCACCAAAAGAGCCATACAATATGTTCTTCAATCCGATGTAGAAGGCAGTTAAAGAACCAAGATTTGTTTGCGGATCTGTAATCCGTTTAGTCTTTAGTTCATCTCTTTCTCGAAGCTCAGTGATATAGGAATCATGTTGCTCAAGCAAGATGTTCTTTTTAATGACTTCTTGTCTTAGAATTCCAATCTCTTCTTGAAGCATAAACACTAAGAAAAATCTAAAGAGCTTATATTGAGATTTTAATCACCTTTAGTCAAGAATATATATATATATATATATATATATATATATATATATATATGAACTTCATGTTGGATTGGTTCAACTTAAGAAAATTCTATATATTGGGTTCTCAAAATTCGATTATGATTACGGCATCCCTTTTCATAGTCAAATTTTGAGAATATGGCAAACAAAAATTATTATGGCAAAAGACTGGTCTAGAACCATGTGTTTATGTGAAACATCTTGAATCGTGTCCCATCTACTTTGGGTACAAGATCGATTACATGTGCTATAATATTTATCCTTTCTGAATTTTCCAAATGCCTTGGGGCATTAAGGAGGAAAATGTCGAGAATTGGATATGACTAAAGTAATTAAGCAATTGTCGAAGATAATCTAAGGTTTACCAAAGATTTGTTGCTCGAGGACAGTTGGAAGTATACTGCTAATATTGGAAGGACCATATTTAGACATAGTCTGAAAAGAGGCAACTCTTGTTTAGAAGTGGTAGTCAAAATGGGAATATAGAGTTGTCTTCATAGGTGGAAGCAATATGTGTAAGGTTAAACAAACTCAATGCAAGAAGCAAGTTCAAAGCAATGCACTTTGAATTTGAGACATCGTTTCCATGGAATTGCTCTCCATTGGAATACTCTGTAATGATTGTTGCCAATTCTTTGTGGCTTTGTGCATAATCATTACAAGAGGATCAGTTCATACAAGTTTAAAATATAAATAGATTTCGATAAATGTTAAGAATTCTTACATTTACGACAAGGATTTGGAAGTGTGAAAAGAGAATCATTGAAATTATGTTCAATCGATCTAGTTCACAAAGTAAGGATCATAGATAAACATAGAGTGCATAATTGGTGTATGGCAAAGTTATTGTTTAGAAAAACATAGTGTACATGCTTGGAGCATGGGACAACAAGTGTTTTTAATTCAAGTATAAAGTTGATAAAACGGGAACAATGAATAATGAGTAATCAGTATGGTGATAATTAAAAGTGGTCTATTTATAGTCATAGGTTTTGATACCATATTTGATTCATTTATTCTTATGTTTCACTTTGCATGTTTTGACTTCCATAATAACTAGGTTATTCTTCTGGAATGACTAAGTTATTCAAACCATCCACAGTTGGTCATATATGATGGGGTTTGAGCATTCTAACACTTCCTAACTGTAAATGCAACCCTAATAACCTTGGATCTATGTTTGTCTAATATCACGCAAAGTTGAATTCCAAGGTTATATTCCTATCTAGCATACATGGAGAACATTTTTTTAATCTTGAATGAAAGATAGAATAACATACCTTGTTGTTGATTATGATCCTTGAAACCTTGTGAGCCTAGCACCCCAAGTGTGATGCCTCAAATGCTTCACACAACACCAAATGCAAAAGAGTAAACTTTGAGAGAATCTTACACTTGCAAAATCGGCTCTAGCCCTCTTGTTTCTTAGTGTAGCCGATTTTGGGGAGAACACCTTTGTTTATATAGTGTGTTGCATTAGGTAAACCCTAATGTAACATGACTCTTCATTTCATGATCCATGGGTTAACTCCATGGAGCATCCTATGGGTGGAACCCAACTTGATAATCCATGGAGCCTCTTAGCCCACTATATAAGATATGGAAGATTTACATAATCTACCCATATATTTAATTAGTTATCTTTTGATCACTTAATTAATTCTAAATTAATTCTTGATCAAACTAATTAAATAATATTATTAATATATTAGAACTTATAATATATTAATAAACCATAAGTGTTATTTCTCTCATTTTAGTTTATCCAATTGCATGGTGTCATGCAACCCAAATGGACCATGTCGGGTCGGGTCAAGTACAAACCAGAAAGAGTTATGGACTTAGACATCTTATCCAACAGTCTCCCACTTGGATAAGTCTAATAACTATAACTACAATACTTCAAGAACCGATCGGCAATCGTAGTTCATTCAAGGTCTCTCGAAACTAAGAAGATGATGATACGCTATTTAAGATAAGTGATCATATAATCCTATGTTCTAGATATCAGCCGAAAAAATACATGGAACAATGTCTTACTTATTGTCCGGCAGTTTGTTTCCCAATTTCCAATTTGTTTGACAAAGAACTTAATTGAACACATCAACTTAGTTCTGACCGGGCCCGGTACATAGGTCAAAACAAAATCATCGAGGGGCCCAGATATCAGCTTCTAATCCAAGAAGGAACAGATAAACTTCGACTCATATACTTGTTCTACTACTCATTGAATTATACAAAAGAGCACATTTTATAAGATCGAGTTACCAATGTGTTTTCGTACAATCAATGAATAATCAACTCACAAGTAACAAATCATATCTCTAGGTTTGAAGACTTATATGATATTACCGTCTCACGATCACTCGAGAAAAATTCCATGAAGTGATTCCAGTGAGCATGGGTTGAGTCCAATGCTCAGAACTTATGAGCACTCATGAGTGTTGTAGCCACGTCCAAAAACTTAGACCTCTGCAACCAATCATGACAGTCTTGATTCATACCTACTTCCGACATATGACCGACTGTGGAGGTTCGAATAATATGATATACCAAACATAATTATTCTGGAAGTCAAAACATGCAAAAGAAATATAGTAAATGATCGACAAGAGATAGCAACACTTTACTCATAAATAAAACACCTTTTATTCATCATCTAACGTCAATTACACTTTACAAATTTCAAGGTTATCTAACTACTCAATCTAATATCATCCTTCAGCCCTATACTTCGAGCATGCTAGAGATGCTTAACCCGAGTCAGTCCCTTCGTGAGGGGATCTGCTGGATTCTCATCCGATGATACCCTCTTTTCCACGAGAAGTCCTTCTTCTGTTCGATGTCTGATGAAATGCTATTTTATGTCGATGTGTCTGGATCTCCAGTGATCCCTTGGTTCCTTGGCTAAGGCAACTGCACTTTCACTATCACAGAAAATTTCCGTTGGCTCCTTAATATCTGGTACAACTCCAAGGTCTCCAATTAAGTTCTTCAGCCATATCGCCTCCTTTGTTGCTTCGCTCGCTGCTATATACTCTGATTCGCAAGTTGAATCATCCACTGTCTCTTGCTTGGAACTCTTCCAAGAAATTGCTCCTCCGTTTAAGGTAAAGACCCAGCCTGACTGAGAGCGGAAATTATCCCTATCAATCTGGAAGATAGCATCACTATACCCTACATCAGGTCGAGTACACATGATAGCATACATGATCGATCCTACAGCCGAAGCATAAGGTATTCGACTCATTTCTGCTATCTCAGCCTCAGTACTAGGGCTTTGTGTCTTACCCAATCTGGCGTTACTCTGTATGGGTAGCTCTCCTTTCTTGGAGTCCAGCATGCTGAATCTCTTCAGCACCTTATCCAAGTAGGTACTCTGACTAAGTCCAATTAGTCTTTTACTCCAGCCTCTCAAGATCCTTATCCCTAGAATATAGGTAGCTTCTCCTAGGTCCTTCATAGAGAAACACTTCCCAAGCTAGGACTTAACTTCCTACGGAGTTGGGATGTCATTTCCTATGAGTAGTATGTCATCCACATACAATACCAAAAAGCTAACTATACTCCCACTAGCCTTGAAATATACACAAGATTTATCTTCACTCCTAGAAAAGCCAAATTCTTTGACTTTCTCATCAAAGCAAAGATTTCATCTGCGAGGTGCTTGCTTTAATCCGTAAATGGATTTCTCAAGCTTACCCACTCTATTAGGGTACTCTGTATTGACAAAACCCTCTGGCTGACTCATATAAACATCCTCAGCCAACTTTCCATTAAGGAAAGCGGTTTTGACATCAATTTGCCATATTTCATAGTCAGGAAATGCGGCTATGGCTAACAGAACCCTAATAGACTTAATCTTGGCCACTGGAGAAAAGGTCTCATCATAATCAACTCCCAGAGTTTGTGAGAAACGCTTCGCAACCAGTCGTGCCTTATAAGTGTGTACATTACCATCCATGTCGGTCTTCTTCTTGAAGATCCATTTGCACCCTACAGTCTTACGACCTGGTACATTGTCAACCAAGTTCCAAACTTGATTTTCATACATGGACTGTATCTCGGTGTCCATTGCCTCTTTCCACTTGGCTGACTCTGGGCCTGCCATGGCTTCCGCGTAACTGTTAGGTTCACCCAAACCTATCAGTGTCTCATCACTGATAAGTGTATCACCTTCCGCAGTAATATGGAATCCATAGTAATGCTCAGGTGCATTCCTAACCCTTGTGGAACGCCTCAGAGATACAAACTTGTCAATTGGCTCAACAGGAGTTTCCTCCTCAAGTTGAGTGCTAGGGTTTGAACACCACTTGACTCTTGAATTTCTTCAAGGCCAAATTGCCTCCCACTATTTCCTTGGCTTATAAACTCTCTCTCAAAAGACAGCCCTCCTAGCTACAAAGACCACATTTTCACTAGGTCTATAGAAGAGGTAACCAAAGGATTTCTGTGGGTAGCCGATGAAAATACACCTTTCACTTTGAGGTTCGAGCTTATCATGAGTCTCACGTCTCACGAAAGCCTCGCAACCCCAAATCTTGATGTGGTCTAGTTTGGGTACTTTACTAGTCCACATCTCATGAGGAGTTTTGGCAACTTTCTTTGTACGGACCAGATTAAGGATATGGGCAGCAGTCTCTAAGGCATACCCCCAAAATGAGATTGGTAGCGAAGCTCGACTCATCATGGAACGAACCATATCCAACAAGGTTCGATTATGCCTCTCAGCTACACCATTCTACCGTGGTGTCCTAGGAGGTGTCAACTATGAGACAATCCCACATTCCCTAAGATAGTCGAGGAACTCTGAACTAAGATACTCACCACCTCGATCGGATCGAAGCATCTTAATGTTCCTGCCCAATTGATTCTCGACTTCCTGTTTAAATTCTTTAAACCTTTCGAAAGTCTCTTACTTATGCTTGATTAAGTATACAATTCCATATCTACTGTAATCATCAATAAAAGTCAAATAATAACGATTAGCATCCCTTGTGGCGTGTTTGAAGGGTCCACACACATCCGTGTGTACGAGATCCAACAAACCTTCACCCCTCTCACAAGAACCTGTGAAGGGTGACTTTGTCATTTTTCCAAGTAAGCATGACTCGCAACTATCATCTAACTTTAGGTCAAATGACTCCAAGACTCCATCCTTTTGGAGTTGGCCTATGCGTTCCTTGCTTATATGTCCAAGACGACAATGCCATAATGATGCTTTATCCAAGTTATTATCATTAACAGAATCAATACACAATACATTATTTCCTAAGTTATCAACCACATATACAGTTTCATACACACCATCACAAGGTAATGCTTTAAAATAAAGAACATTATTAAAGAAAGCATTAATAGAACCAACTTCATTATCAAATGAGGAGGTGCAACCTTGTTTATACAATGCCTGAAAGGAAATAATGTTTCTTGCCATTTCTGGCGAATAACAACACTTATTCAAATCTAAACTAAACCCACTACTTAGCAATAAAGTATAAACTCCAATCTTGGTGACAGATAAAGTTTTCCTATTCCCCATGATTAATTTTATTCTTCCATGCTCCACATTCTCACTTCTTCTTAGTCCCTGCAAATCAGAACAGATATGAATACCACAACCGGTATCAAGGACCCAAGAGTTAGAATGGGGTGAGTTATCAGATAAGATAGTGTAAATACCTGCATGGTTGGGTTTAACTTTCCCATCCTTCACATTTTGCTGGTACTTTGGGCAGTTCCACTTCCAATGTGATTTTTCATGGCAATAGAAGCATTCAGCCTCTTTTGGGTCAGAAGAAGGAGTGACGAAACCTTTCTTGGTTCCACTTGAAGAGGAGCCATCAAGGGTCCTAGCCTTGGTACCCTTCGAATAGCTCTTTCTCTTCTTCCCTCGACCTTTCCCGATTGCCAAAACTGGGGCGAAGTTTGGTGTAGGAGTGTTAACAACCGACTTACCTTTAAGACCTGTTTTTACGGTCTTGAGGAGTCCCTGAAGTTTGTTGAGTGTGACCTCTTCCTTATTCATGTGATATATCATGCGGAATTGATCATAGCACGATGGTAAGGAGTGTAAAATGATATCTATTGCAAGCTGCTCAGGAAAGTTCACATTAAGCTTCAGCAACCGATCCACATACCTTTGCATTTTCTGCATGTGGCTCATGACGGATTCCCCATCATTCATCATGGTTGTTATCATGGAGCAAATGAATTCATACCTCTATTTCCGTGCACTTTGATGGTATCTTTCCATCAGATCTCGGTGCATTTCAAAAGGGTAGAATTCCTCATAGGACTTTTGGAGTTCCTCTGTCATGGTGGCCAACATGATCCAAGCCACTTTGGCAGCGATCTCCTGGGGAGTTGCAATGGACTCATCAATCTCCTTAAGCTCCTTGTCAATGACATATTCTTTATCCTCGTAGCAGGTAATCATCCTGATGTTTCTGATCCATTGATTGAAGTTGTATCCATCAAAAGTGACTTTCCCACACAAGTTCATAAGGGTAAAAGAGCCATTAGGATTAGAGCCAGAAGCAGCATTGTTTGAAGACATTTGAAAGAAGAGAACAAGATTAGTTTAGATATTAAGAGAGTCCTTAATAAAACACCCAAATGTAATATTAAGGCTAGGATCCAATCACAATATATTATAACTTAGAAGAGGTATGCTGTAATCCAATCTATAACATATTTGAAAGGTAGGTGAATGACGATTCACCAATTTCCACCAAGGAAAACGAAATATAGATATTAGGTTTTTAATTGGTTCTTAGAAATTCCTAGATTCTTTTTAGATTCAATGAACTTTTTCAAAGGCATGTTCAAATCTCGAGTGTGCCCTCCAACTTTTGTGACTGGGATACCGAGGATCACAAAACGAGGTGTGAAGTAACCATGCATATCACTTGCTACCCTTAAAGTTTATCACTCAATCGATGTGCCGGTAAACCACACACGCTCCACCGATACTATGATAAACCTTAAGTCACCCTTTACCTAGCTTGTTAAGTCCAAGTTAGTGTGCCGGTTAATCACACACGCTCCACCAACGACTTAAACAAACTGTAAAGTGTAATTTCATGGATTAGCACCTTATTCACATTTTTCCTAAAGTAACTAAGATTGGGAATTTAATAAAAGCATTTAGTTACTTTATAATATTCATCATACTTTTAATGAGAATTTATAAGTCCTTGTCCTACCCGTTCGGCTAACGACCCTCCACCGATCAAGGAAGCGGTGGGTGAGAGTGGACACCCATTAAGTTGCCATGTTATAGGCAACAACCTTATACCCCCCTTATAGATCGACTTCGTGAATGAGGCATATTAGCGGTAAGACGACTTGATCTTATACATACATACATATATATATATATATATATATATATATATATATATATATATATATATATATTATTGACTTATAATATTATAAAGTATAAGGGTTGAATTTTAACTTTTAAAATTCTAAGGGTTGGAACTAAAGTTTTAATCAAGACTTTACTTGTTCCAAAACTTGAGGGCAAGTTTTGTAAACTTCCAAAACTTTTCATTTCTTATAACTTATGAATTAATTGAGTAATACAAATGAAGACACTTCATTTTTTATAACTCTTGTGTTCTTTTAATGACTTTAATAAAAGTGAGGTTTTTGGTTTTCCATAACTTAAGGACAAGTTATGAACTCCATTAAAACACATTATGATCATGAATTAAACTACCATGAAGGTTACAAACAATTCCTATGATCATCTAATCTTCATAAGTTCAAGAACATGAATATGAACACTTTCAAGAATCAAAAATTAAACTTAGAAAACTTCTAATGTTGATAATTGCCATTGTAAATGGATTAGCATAAATATTACACCATCTAAAACAAGTTTTACAACACCAAAACAGTTTAGGGTAATGTTTCTAGTCCATTTCCAGCAACAAATGTCGAAATTCTGAAAACTGCAGCCTCTACTCGTCGAGTGCAAGAACAGACTCGACGAGTAGCTTGCATTTGTTCATGGACTCGTCGAGTCCCCCCATGGACTCGGCGAGTTCATACGAACAGAAAAAAATCAACAAACAAGCCTAGGCTCTGATACCACTGATGGGTTTTGAGCATTCTAACACTTCCTAAGTGTACATGCAACCCTAATAACCTTGGATCTATGTTTGTCTAATTATCATGCAAAGTTGAATTCCAAGGTTATATTCCTTTCTAGCATACATGGGGAACATTTTTTTATCTTGAAAGAAAGATAGAATAACATACCTTGTCGTTGATTATGATCCTTGAAACCTTGTGAGCCTAGCACCCTAAGTGTGATGCCTCAAATGCTTCACACAACACCAAATGCAAAGGAGTAAACTTTGAGAGAATCTTACACTTGCAAAATCGGCTCTAGCCCTCTTGTTTCTTGTTTCTTAGTGTAGCCGATTTTGGGGAGAATACCTTTGTTTATATAGTGTGTTGCATTAGGTAAACCCTAATGTAACATGACTCTTCATTTCATGATCCATGGGTTAACTCCATCGAGCATCCATGGAGCATCCTATGGGTGGAACCCAACTTGATAATCCATGGAGCCTCTTATCCCACTATATAAGATATGGAAGATTTACATAATCTACCCATTTATTTAATTAGTTATCTTTTGATCACTTAATTAATTCTAAATTAATTCTTGATCAAACTAATTAATTAATATTATTAATATATTAGAACTTATAATATATTAATAAACCATAAGTGTTATTTCTCTCATTTTAGTTTATCCAATTGCATGGTGCCATGCAACCCAAATGGACCATGTCGGGTCGGGTCAAGTACATACCAGAAATAGTTATGGACTTACACACCTTATCCAACAATATGTTGGATGTAGATATGAATCAAGATTGTCATGGGTTGGCTTGTAGAGGTCCAAGTAGGTGGACAAAGTTGAGCTACAACACTCATGAGTGCTCATAAGTTCTGAGTATTGGATTCAACCCGCGCTCATTTGAATCACTTCATGATTTTATCACGAGTGATCATGAGATGATAATATCTTATATCCTTCAAACCTAGAGATATGAGTTGTCACTATGAGTTGGTTGTACATTGATTGCATGAAACCGCATTCGGTAACTCGATGTTATAAAACGTGCCTTTGTGTATGATTCAACAAGTAGTAGAACAAGCCATATGAGTCGAAGTTTATCCATTCCTTTTACCTTTGGGATAAAAGCGATATCTGTGGTTCAACTTAAGAAAATTCTATATATTGCGTTCTCAAAATTCGATTATGATTACGGCATCCCTTTTCATAGTCAAATTTTGAGAATATGGCAAAAAAAATTATCATGGCAAAAGATTGGTCGAGAACCATGTCTTTATGTGAAACATCATGAATCGTGTCCCATTTACTTTGGGTACAAGATCGATTACATGTGCTATAATATTTATTCTTTCTGAATTTTCCAAATGCCTTGGGGTATTAAGGAGGAAAATGTCGAGAATTGGATATGACTAAAGTGATTAAGCAATTTTCGAGGACACTCTAAGGTTTACCAAAGATTGGTTACTCAAGGACAGTTGGAAGTATACTGTTAATATTGGAAGGACAATATTTAGACATAGTCTGAAAAGAGGCAACTCTTGTTTAGAAGTGGTAGTCAAAATGGGAATATAGAGTTGTCTTCATAGGTGGAAGCAATCTGTGTAAGGTTAAAGAAACTTAATGCAAGAAGCAAGTTCAAAGCAAGGCGCTTTGAATTTGAGACATCGTTTCCATGGAATTGCTCTCCATTGGAATACTCTGTAATGATTGTTGCCAATTTTTTGTGGCTTTGTGCATAATCATTACAAGAGGATCAGTGCATATAAGTTTAAAATCTAAGCAGATTTCGATAAATGTTAGGAATTCTTACATTTACGACAAGGATTTGGAAGTGTGAAAAGAGAATCATTGAAATTATGTTCAATCGATCTAGTTCACAAAGTAAGGATCATAGATAAACATAGAGTGCATAATTGGTGTATGGCAAAGCTATTGTTTAGAAAAACATAGTGTACATGCTTGGAGCATGGGACAACTAGTGTTTTTAATTCAAGTATAAAGTTGATAAAACCGGAACAATGAATAATGAGTAATCAATATGGTGATAAATAAAAGTGGTCTATTTATACTCATAGGGTTTGATACCATATTTGATTCATTTATTCTTATGTTTCACTTTACATGTTTTGACTTCCATAATAACTAGGTTATTCTTCTGGAATGACTAAGTTATTCAAACCATCCACAGTCAGTCATATGTTGGAAGTAGATATGAATCAAGACTGTCATGGGTTGGCTTGTAGAGGTCCAAGTTGGGGGACAAAGTTGTGCTATAACACTCATGAGTTGGTTGTACATTGATCGCACGAAACCGCATTCAGTAACTCGATGTTATAAAACATGCCTTTGTGTATGATTCAACAAGTAGTAGAACAAGCCATATGAGTCGAAGTTTATCCATTCCTTTTACCTTCGGGATAAAAGCGATATCTGTGGGCCCCTCGATGATTTAATGATGACACATGTGAGTGCTTGGCCAAGCCAGGACTGATTTTTTGTTCAATCAGTCAGTCATCATGAATCGGAAATCGGGAAACAACAAATGGACAGAGAGAATGATTATAATCCATGTCTCAGTCCATATGATATCTAGAATGGAGGAATATACGATCCCTTATCTAATGGACAAGTCATTGACAAAGGTCAGAGTTCGATAGCGGCTTTAAGAGCTACGATTTCCAGTTAGGTTTTGAAGTCATACTCAATAATAGTTTTAGACTTATCCAAGTGGGAGACTGTTGGATTAATGTCTAAGTCCATAACTATATTTGGTATGTACTTCACCCGACCCGGCATGGTCCATTTGGGTTACACTTCACCGACACAATTTATATGGATAGTCTTTTGAGAATAGTATATTTATGATTTATATTAATATATTATAAGTTCTAATATATTAATATGGAATCATATTATTTAATTAGTATTGATCAAGAATTAATTTAGAATTAATTAAGTGATCAAAAGGAACTAATTAAATATGGACTCTTATATATATATATATATATATATATATATATATATATATATATATATATATATATATATATATATATATATATATATATATGGAATGGGTGAAGTTCATTTAGGTTGAGCTAAGTTATCATGGATAGTCCATGGAGTTTTAACCCATGGATCCTATGAAATGAAAGGTCATGGATATTAGGGTTTACATGGATGTAACCCTAATCCTCCATACTATATAAAGAGGCCTTTGGCACAAGAAATGGCACTAGTGTGTGAGGACATAAGAGTGGGCCAATTTTAGTGTGCATACATATTCTCTCAAGTTCTTCCAAGGTGTTTTGGTGATTTGTGATTCCACTTGAGGCTTCCACACTATTGGGGCTAAGCTCTTAAAGTTTGAAGACATCAAGCTACATAAAAAGGTATGTCATCTAACTAGAACTTTATAGTATATGTGCTTCGTAATATGCTAGTTAGGATGAAACCTTGGAATATTTAATATATGCATGTATAATAGAGAAAACATAGATCCAAGGTTTATAGGGTTGCATGTACACCATAGGAGTGTTAGAATGCTCAAAACCCATCATTGTGGTGGTGACAAACGATGAAACCAGTGGTGCTTGGCTTTGAATGAACACTCCTTGCCTCGGAGAAGACAACGAGGTTTGTGGCTTTGTCGGTTCACTCAGAGATGGAACAGAAGTAGAGACATTATCATCAGGGGGAGGAATCCCTGAAGCCACATCTCTAAGTCTTAAAGAATCGTCCATCGGTTTTGAAGAAGCAAGCAAAATCTTGAGTGCGTTAACATCATCCCTAGTCTTGGCTGCTGGTTGTGCAACTTCATTGACCTTTCTAAAGTGCTTGTCATCGAATCCCAACAATGGACCAAAATCATCATCATCTAGATTAAGATCAATACTCGAGGGAATGTCGTTGATACCAATAAAATCCAGATCTTTTAAGAAATCAACATCTCCATGGAAATCCTCATCACCTTTTTCTTGATCAAAATTTCTCTCAACCTCCACATCATGCAGCTGGTTATGTTCCTCAGCCACAATCGCCACTGTAGAAACATGACCTTCTTCATTCTCAGGCTCTGAAACCGAGATCACGACATCCTCGGTTCCTGTGGGATTAGAAAGATTTTTAGATTCTGATTGGTCACTTACATTAGCAAAGATTCCAAATTTTATCAAAGGGAATTTCCCTTCAAAGACAAATTTTCCAGCTTGATTATGTTTCTTTAAACGAAAGGCATTGGGACCAATAGACTTGAGATCCAAGGTTTCATTTCCTCTCGCAATCTCGAGGTGCATGACGTTAATGATGATTTGTAGAAGCCTAGGGTACATTAAGAACTTGTCCCTCTTATTTCCCTCAATGTTGAGAATCAATTCATGCAGGATGAACTTTGAAAAGTTGAACTCAATTCCAGAGGCTAAAGCTGCAATGGCTCTAGTGTTGAAGAGGGAAATCTCATTAGGTCCTGACCTCCTTCTGGAAATACAGCTCACAAACACATGAGCTAGATACTTCCAGCAAGGAGGTAACAACTTCTTGATAGTAGGAGTAAATGATCCTTCATAACCCATATGATCCATAATTTCTTGGGTTTGCTCTAGATCAATTTCCATGGTAAACTCAGGCCTATCATTAATTCGCAGCGATTCTCGAATGACATGTTCTGTGATCAGGATTTGCTTTCCTTGCATAGTGGCCTCAAGATATTTCTCATCTTTGTCATCTCTTTTAACAATTGCGCTTCTCCAAAATTCTTTGTTCAATCTTTGATAAATCACTAGACCAATGGTGAAAGCAGAAACCAAGCGGCATTTTCTTAGACCATCAACAATGAATTTGAGATCGTTGTGGGCGGCCGAAGGATCTTCTAGAAAAATGGTTGAATTGTGCACCTTTGCAAACTCAAGATCTCCCATGTTGATCTGAAAAATACAAGAATTCATTAGAAAATTTAATAGATTTCCAAAAAAAAAATATCTGTCAATTTTAGGTGTATAGCCATACACCTATATCTAGCCGCACACAATGTGTGAAACCGCACACGGTGTACAACTGTTCATGGATTCCAACTGTACATAGTGTCAGCCGCACATGAGTCCAACTACACACGAGGGGTGTGTAACCGCACAGGGATTCAGCCGCACACGGGTCTAGCCGCACACAGGGGTGTGCATCCGCACACGGCGTCTGCGGCGACATACGCACAGTCGATATCGAAAACCTTCAATTGACCATCAATTCAAGATCGATTTTGCTCAAAAACTACATTATGGGAGTCGATTTCACAATTCTTACGATTATGAGGCTTCAATTTCATGAAAAATGAGGATTTTTGAGGATTTTAGAGAGAGAGAGAGAGAGAGAGAGAGAGAGAGAGAGAGGGGAGTGGGAGCTATGTGTGGTTGAACTCAAGAGGAGGAAAAATGATTGCTTTGACCGCACACTCTCCTTTTATACGTCCCTTAAACTTGGGCTGCTATTCACCATTTAAAAATAAAGGCCCAATACTCAAATGTATTTAAAAATAAAACATTTTGAGGATTAATTACAAAGTAAAATAAAAATACAAATAAAAAATAAAAAATAAAAATAAAATATTTTCTAAGAATTTCCAATCCTATAATGAAAATAAAAATAAAATAAAAACAAAAATAAAAATAAAATGATACTAAAATTTGAATTTAACCTAAATTTCGCTTTTATATGGAATTAATAACCTTTTGAGATGTGGGATCAAAGTTGTTGGACAATCATTCTCCATTTGTCAGTACCTCTCCTTTCATGAATAGATCTGGTCAATCGCCGGTATTATGGTCCACTTAAGCACGAAAAATTGTGACAAGTTTTGGACAAGCTATAAGTTACTAGACAAGTTAATCATATGTTCCTAGATAAAACTTCCTAAGGACCATTTATTTGACGATGACCAAGGATATTGTTGTCACCCTAAGTTGAGCAGCGAGATCCACAGACAATCTATAATTGTTCAATTTTAATTGTACTAGAATGTGTTTCCCGCTTCTTGATATACCCTAATAATCAAGAACTTCTGAGATACTCCTTACTTTAGATGAGCAGACAATTATTTAGGAGAGAGAATTGATTTAGACTGCATATGTGTTAGGTCCAGTTAGTGTTGCGTCTTGGGCTCGTTAGCTAGTCCAATTTAGTCTCCGGTATGGGTCTGTCCATCCGTGAGTTATTTTGTAGGGTTAATTATTTATAGATGCTTGCATGCATTCTAGAACGTAAGATTTGATAGAGATTTTTATAGCGTTGAAGTTCTTATTCTTTTGTAACCCTAACATCCTCTACAGCGGAAGTTCTTCATCGAGCTCTGCTGAGGATTGAGTTAATTGAATCATTCGACTCATTCAAATCCATTCTTGTGTTTTTTATCTTACTGTTATTACTTTCTTGATTCGCCTGTTATAAGATCTAATCGATCAAAAAGTTTTATAAACTTATCAATTGGTATCAGAGTAGGAGGCTGTGTAATTCATACACATCTCTTCTGTGAAAGAAGTGATTAGGGTTATTCCGCATTAACTGATATTTATTGAGACGTCACTCCATAATTGACGTATCTCATTATTTATTCGTTTTGCCCTAATATTACATATTACAAGTCTGATCTTGCAACAGGTTAAACGATCAAGCATGGACGATTCTTAATCTAATCCTATCAACATCTCAAACAGTATTGGATCAACAAAAAAGATTCCAATTCTTTACACTCAAGATTACAAGGTATGGGCGCATCACTTTGAAGACTATGTCATCGGATCTAAAGATAATGGGTATCTTATATGGGAAGCTATTGTGTCTGGACCATTTGCTCATTCAGGAACATCCAGAATCATTAAAAATCAGAAAGAGTATAATGATCTGTTAAAAGATGTGAAAGACGTTGCTCAAGACGAAAAGGAGAAGTTTCAGTGCAACATCAAAGCATTGAGACTGATCTGATTCGCTCTTCAGTCTGACACGTTTAGGTTGGTGAGTTCCTGCAGTACAGCTAAAGAAATCTGGGATCGGCTGCGAGAGTTGTATTCTACAGATGAAGATTTGGAACACTCAATTCAGACCTTGCTTTTGTCTGAGTTTGGTGAGTTCAAGCAAAACTCCGATGAGTCTGTTACACAGACGTTTGATCGCTTCAATCATCTTCTCAGTAAGATGATCAAACATGATATCGAAAGGAAGCTGATTGAACAGAAGGTCACCTTTCTGAATGGATTAAGATCCGAATGGAGAGCGGTTGTGTCTACAGTTAAAGCTCACGAGCAGTTCAAGTCATATTCGCTGGCGAAACTGGTGGGAATTCTGAAATCCCAAGAAAAGATAGTGATGCAAGAGAAGAGTGTGGTCTCAAATTTGGGGTCCTTGGCCCTCCTGTCTAAAAGCAAGAATGCAGTAGAAGATGAAGATCTGAACCTGGAGGACTACGATCTAACTTCAGAAGATTATGCTATGATGGTGTCCAATCCAAAAAGGTTCATCAAGAAGAGGTTTCCTACCAATAAAAACAGAAATCGGCAGGGAAGCTACAGTTCGGAAAAAGTAAGGGAGGAGCCGAAGACTGAGGAACCAAAGAAAGAGGTAAAGGTTGAAGGAGATTCTGGTGTCATCTGCTATTACTGTGGAGGAAAGAATCATTATGCCAAAGATTGTGTTCTGAAGAAAATGGCAGAGAAACATGAGGAGAAAGATGAAGAGGCAATCCTGATGAAAAAGCTAGAAGAGATTAAGAGAAAGAAAGCTGCTACTAATCCTTCTATGAATGCTCTTATTGTACAGGGTTCGGCAGAGGATGACGAGTTTGGTGGCGTACAGGTGTGGTCAACCGACTCAGAAGATGATGAGGTGAGAAAGCCTTCTCATGGAAAAGCGTATGTAGAAAGAGGTGGTGAAAGCAGTGGAAAATGTCTGATGGTGACTGACGTATCTCACATGAGGGGATACAATACAGATGGTGGAAATGAGGACGCCAAGGAGTGAGAGGACTTATGCTTCACAGCAAAACCTCTCAGTGTGCAGATCAATGAACTTGATGAATTGATCAAGAAGGTACAATCTCTTTTTATTTCGTTCAAAATTCCACAGAAATCATATGAAAAGGAATTAAATAGCTTAAATTCAAGAATCTCAAATCTGGATAGTTGTTTAACTCAAACACGGGTCACCAATTCTAACCTAACTGACCAAATAAGCAGGGTGTCATCCAAGAGTGAGGAGTGAAGGATGTGGATTGAGCAGAAGGAGTCGGAGCTGATTAAGTCTAAGGATGAAAACATTTATTTTCAAAGAGACAATTTGAAACTTTTAAAACAAAGAAATGTTTTTTGTTTGATTGCTAAAAGACTTTATGCTAACATTACTCAACTACATCTGAATTGTGAAATAGGGCAGAAAATACATCGCATCATTTTACCCTTCCTTGAGTTTAAGGAGGATGAAATTGATGCTAAAGCATACAACTGTGAAAGTGTTGTATCGTCTGATGATGTGAATCCTACTTATATGTACGGTCTAGACAAAATAGAATCTTTTATAAAGTCCAAAGACCATAAGGACATGCTGAAAAATCTTTTGGATGAAAACGATAAGCTGAAACTAAGGACCGAAACCATACAAAAATTTGACTCATTGAGTGCCAAGTTAAGTTCAGAAAATAAAATTGATGTTGAAAACACATCTGAACTTAATGAGGACGATAACATGAGTGAAATTTCTGTAGAGGTTGAATTTGACTGTTCTGAGTTTGTCAAGAGCGAACCCGAAAATCACAAAAATCTGATTTCTGAAAATTCAGTTGAATTCGCTCGTTTGTCCAAAAATAAGTCCCCGGTTCTTGAAGAAAAGGCGGTTGTGTACCAAAAGGTGAGAACCACACCGAATCAAGTGTATAAAGTCACAGGAATAACTGAACATCAAACAGCCGAACTCATTGCCATAGTGAACGAAGATAACGTAGATGGCTATGATGAGTTCTTCTGGTCAGCTCCTATAGATAATGCCAACGAAACAGTTGGTTTGTCAGAGCGAACGTCCTGGAAAACAAAAGGAAGATATGTACCAGAGCCGCTGAATAAGCCTGACAACTTTAACGTGCCAAGCACAAGTGGCACAAAAGAAATACATGTAGAATAAGTCACCTCCACAAGCGAAACCTCATCTATGAAGAGTGAACCTGCTGTCAAGAAGCAAAAGCAAAAGGCTAATATCCATAGACAACCGAAACAGGTGAAAAATCAAAAGCAGCAAAGAAACCTAAGATACAAAAAGAATCTCTCGGAGCGAAAGCAGTTTTGGCGCTCTCAAAACACTCATTTCTCTTATCCTGATAAAAATTCAAAGTCAGAGAAAAAGACTTTCAGGACGCATGAGGAATAGAACCGAAAGGACAAGTTCGGTCCCGAGAGCAACAGCAACCAAAAGGATAGGCTCGGTCCCGAAGGCAAAAGCTACCGAAGGTCCAGGTTCGGTCCCTCAAATGACTAAAAACAAAAGGGTCATTTAGAACCTTGAGTCAGGAAAAACTCCCAGTATAAATTCACTTGTTCTAATTCCTCTCATTCTCAATTCTCTTCTAAACCCAATTTTGTTCCTGCCTCAAATTCAAAATCATCAACGAACTTGAAAGGAAAATCGAAGATTTCCTCAGTCCAGGAAGACCGAAAGCATACTAATGCCCAAACACCAAAATCTGAAACCAAAACGTATGTAACTAACCCTAACAAAATCAAAGTTTTCACTATTAAGAGGAAAGATGAAACAACATTAATAAAAAGAACATATCTTGTTGATGTTTCTCTTACTATTCTTGTTCCTGTGAAAGGCTCATGTGGACCCAAGAAACTTTGGGTTCCTAAATCTGCTTAATTTTTTCAGGTTATAAGTGATGAGCAGTTCGACGAAGAATGGTACATTGACAGTGGCTGCTCACGTCACATGACAGGAAGGAAGGAAGAGCTAAGGGAGTTTCGATCTCTTCAAAATGGTGGGAATGTCAAGTTCGGCAACAACTCTTATGGAACTATAAAGGGTTATGGGATGATAACCAATGGAGACTTTACAATAAGAAAGGTGGCGTACGTTGAAGGGTTGCAGCACAATCTCATCAGTGTATCTCAACTGGTGGGTGGTACCGGTCTCAAGGTTTCATTTGACGACGAAGGTTCAGAGATTATAGAGAAGAAATCCAACAAGGTCATTCTTAAATTAGACTGAAAAGGCGAAATGTTTCCTCTCAATCTCAAACCAATCAAAGGAAATCCAGCTATGTCTTTTGTCCAAAGCTCATTCTGACGAAAGCTGGTTGTGGCACCGAAGGCTCTCACATCTCAACTTCAAAGACATCAACAAGCTTGTCACCGGAGGTCATGTTCGGGGTCTTCCATTGCTCAAGTTTGATCGAGAACACTTGTGCGCTGCATGTGAAATGGAGAAACAAAGTCATCAAAGTCACCCATCCATCATAAACACAAAAGTTGTTGAACCACTTGAGTTGCTTCACATTGACTTGTATGGTCCATCATCAATCAAAAGCATTGGCGGTAGCAAGTATATTCTTGTTATTGTTGATGGTTTCTCACGTTTTACATGGGTGTTCTTTTTGAAGCACAAATCTAAGGCTACTCCTAAGCTAAAGATGTTCATCAAGCAGGTTGAAGTGCAACTGAGAAAAGTCGTTCGCAACATTAGGAGCGACAATGGACTGGAGTTCAAGAACAGAGAATTTGAAGACTTTTTGGCATAAAAAGGAACCAGTCACAACTTCTCAGCCCCTACACGCCTCAACAGAACGGAATTGTCGAAAGACGAAACCGATCCTTGTGTGAGGCGGCCCGAACTATGCTAAGTTTCGCTTCTCTTCCTTTATATTTCTGGGCTGATGCTATTGCTACAGCATGTTTTACGCCGAACAGGTCTTATCTCAACAAGCGTTTCTCTCTTACTCCTTATGAGATCATCAATAACAGGAAGCCGAACGTAAAATTCTTCCATGTGTTCGGCTCACGATGCTTCATCTTCAACTCCAAAGAACATCGTAACAAGTTTGACGTTAAAGCTGATGAAGGAATATTTTTGGGATATTCTCTTACTTCAAAATCATACCGGGTCTTAAACAAGCGTTCTAGGAAGATCGAAGAAACATATTATGTGACTTTCGATGATAACTACGTCAAGAAGCTAAAGGTCGCTGAAGAAGCAATTGGAGAGATTTTCTCTCAAACAGGTCAGGTCACGGCCACCATTGCTAATTTGTTTGACCAGTTTGTGGAATTATTCAATGAACCTGAGAAAGCTACTCTCTCGGAAGCCAAGGCAGCAGACAACAAAATCGATCATCTAAAGCAAATCGTCGAAGATGCAGCCAAACAAATGGGTGAAGGAGAACAAGTTCCAAACGAACCTCCTCAGCAAGGTACTTCAGTCGAGGGGGAGAATCCATTTTCTTCAAATCAATCGAACTCACACTTTCAGGGGGAGAATTCTATTCCTGCTACACCTAAAAGTCCTGTAGCACCCGAAAGACCTGTAGCACCCGAAAGCTCTGCTACACCCGAAAGTCCTGTAGCACCCGAAAGCTCTGCTACATCGGAGAGTCCAGCAGCACCAGAAAGTCCAGCTACACCTGAGAGTTCTGCTGCACCTGAGAGCTCATCAGTCGAGGGGGAGAATTCCGACATGTTTTTTGATGACGATAGTCAATCTGAATTGGAAGATATGGTCAATGCCGAATTGGATCCATCTTATGACCCAAATTATCCTCCTCTTATTAAATGGACCAGAGATCATCCTGTATCTCAGATAGTGGGTAATGTCTCTGAAAAAGTCCTGACCCGATCTCAACTGAAGGCAAAGCAATCATCTCTATTCTCCAAAGTAGAGTTTTGCATGTATAATTCTATCGTATCCAAAGTTGAGCCTAAGACTGTCAACACAGCTCTTGATCATTCTGATTGGGTACAATCCATGCAAGATGAACTCAATGAGTTTGAAAGAAAAAAGGTATGGCGCCTCATTCCAACTCCTAAAGATGCCTCAGTCGTTGGTCTCAAATGGGTTTTCAAAAACAAAATGGACAAGGAAGGTAATGTAATTCGAAATAAAGCTCGTCTCGTGGTGAAAGGATACTGCCAGGAAGAAGGAATTGATTACCAAGAAACTTTTGCTCCTGTAGCTAGACTGGAATCTGTTCGAATATTTCTGGCATATGCTACACACAAGAACTTCGAGGTCTACCAAATGGATGTAAAATGCGCCTTCTGAATGGAGAACTTGAAGAAACGGTTTACGTGGAGCAACCTCCAAGTTTTGTCAATGAAAAGTAACCAAATCACTGTTATATTCTGGACAAAGCAGTTTATGGTCTGAAACAAGCACCTAGGGCATGGTATGAAACGCTAACTAAGTTCTTAAATATGTCAAAATTCAAACAAGGTTCGGTTGACCCAACCTTCTTTCGTAAGAAGGAAGGTAACCACCTTATGATTGTTCAAATCTATGTCGATGATATCATCTTTGGCTCAACGAATCCTAGCTTAACAGCTGAATTCAGAAAGCTGATGGAGACTAAATTTGAAATGAGCTCAATGGGTCTGATTAACTTTTTCCTTGGTTTAAATATTAGACAGGGACCCGAAGGCATCTTTATCAACCAGGAAGCATACACCAAGACTCTTCTTGCTAAATTTGGCATGATGGGAGACTCAAAGGTTAAAGTTCCAATGGCGTTTGGCACCAAGCTCACACCATCCTTGGAAAAACCGGCAGTCGACATTACGTTATACCGCCAGATGATTGGTTCTTTGATGTAGCTCACTGCTAGCAGGCCTGATATTATGTTCTCTGTGTGTTATTGTGCTAGGTTTCAGGCGAATCCTCGTGAAGCACGTATGCTTGCAGTGAAAAACATACTCCGGTATCTGAAACGAACCACCTCCCGCGGTCTTTGGTATCCATCAAACTCAGGTTTCTTTGTTTAAGCCTACTCATATGCAGACCTTGGAGGATGTGGTTTAGACAGGAAAAGCACCACTGGAGGCTGCCAATTTCTAGATGGGAAGTTGGTTAGCTGGCAATCGAAGAAATAGACATGTGTTTCTCTGTCTACAGCCGAAGCAGAGTACATCGCAGCTGCCTCCTGTACATCTCAAGTGATTTGGATTCAAAGCCAGCTTCGTGATTATGGACTCAATATGAAAATGAACCCACTTTATTGCGATTCAGAAAGTGCAATTAGGATCTGTCATAACCCAGTGCAACATTCCAAGACCAAGCATATAGCACTGAGGTATCACTTTATAAAGGATCATGTGGAAGATGGAAACGTCGAAATTCACTTTGTTCGCACCACCAATCAACTTGCCGATATCTTCACCAAATCTCTTCCTAAAGTGAGTTTCAATAAAAAATTTACAAGGGCTAGGAATGATGGAATCAGAGTCAGTACCAAAAACTACATCTCAAAACTAAAAGTTGGAAGTGAAATGAACCGAACGTTCGGGTTCGGTTCACGTGTGTGCCGAAATGAACCGAACGCCCGGGTTTGGTCCTATTCTCTTATCTTGGCTTATCACTCAAAGGTAGTTTTTTTGGCTGTAAACCTTTTGTATCTTTTTCAAATTTCATCTCTCTTATTTTCAAAGTTTTTTTTCTCAAAGTTCTTTTCTTTTTCAAATTTATTTTTTTTTTTGCAACCGAAATAGACCGAACGCTCGGGTTCGGTTCCAAATTTTTTTTGTCTCATTTTTTTCTCTTTAAATCAAAAATTCCAAAATCTTTTTCTTATTTTTTTTATTTTCTATCAATCAAAAACTCCAAAAACAATTTTTCATTTTTGTGTTCGTTAATTTTTTTTGTGTGGCTATTTGTGTGGAAATTCTTTCATTAGTTAAGTGTCCCTAGAAGCATGTTATTGTATGTGCCCAAAGCCTCACTCAATTCTGAATAATAGCCTTACTGACTTGGTATATACAAACCTTGTCTTCCCAATTAGGCTTTTATATTTATTCTAATCATGAGCTACCTTACTCTCTTTTCACATGAGATAAGAGTTTTCTGCTTGGTCCTTATTTTAATAGCAGAGGTACTTTGGTTTCTTTACACCATCTACACTAGTTTTCTCCATCTCATTCGCTTCATCAACGTAACCCTTGAGACTCTCAGAAAATACCACTGAGGTTTATGGTTACAAAATTTATGTATTCATGATCTTAGCTTCATGCCACTACGTGCTAAGTGAAATCCACAATTCAATACCTACTATGCATTGACAGTGAACAATCAACTTTGTTCTAGCTTTCACTAACGAATTGACGAACTTATCCATGGGGATGTAACATGCAATCTCTAATTTCTTTTTGTGTGATTCCTATGAAATTGTTAAATACCATAACATTTCTTCCCTTGAAATCCAGTTTTATTTTTCTTTGAGATTTCACATAAAATATTTTCACGATGCCACTTAGATTCTTTTCAAACCTACTTGTTCAACAGACTACATTGGTCTCACAAGTACTTCGGTAGATTTCTATCTTATGTCAAGATAAGGAATTCTATACTGTAGCGAAAGCCACCCAAATTAGCCTGATTAAAAGAAGCCTTTCAACACTTCTCAATAAGTGTCTGATCATTATTCAACGGGAAACCAAACAAACACTTTAAGGTCTCTCCTGACTTTGAAGGAAGCGATTCGTGCCCGGGATCTATTGTTTTGTGTCTTTATTGACATCACAATTTCCCACATATGTGTTGCTTTATTTCTTTTTCTTTTACACACTAAGCACGAAAATCGTTTTCATTTTCCATAATTCTGGTTTCATTACTTACAAGGCAATTTTTTTTGAAAGAGTTGTGGCTCACATTGTTACACGTGGTCATTTTGCTTTAAGATGGCGTTGCCTCTAAAGGGATAAGATGCTGACTCAGGCGGGAGTCCAATCGCTTTAATTTTCAAATGGCGCTTGAATGACAGGCGTGCGAAGTGGAACCGTTTGTTTTAACGGCGTCTGATGGGAAGGCGTGTGAATCGGGACAGTTCTTCTCTCTCCTGTGTAATCATCAGGGCTACCAACTGTCACGCATCAATCACCTCCGAAAAACCATTCGTATTTCCTTCGAAGATTTGGGAACGGATTCTTTTCTCTCCTTTAGCCACAGTATAAAAGGTAATCTTGACCATTATTTACCTCTTTACTGCACCCAAAATTCAGAGAGCAGGAAAAGCTTTGAGAATTCTACTGTTCATCATCTCTCCCAACTTCTTTACTTCAATGGCGGATTCATCATCTGTTCATGCCACTTCCCACATCCTGCCGATTCGTCCTCAACAGAGTCTGATCATCGATCTTACTCCACATGTTTATGATGCCTTCATGTTCCCGATCATCGAATGCCTCAAATACTCGCCGCTTGCTCCCCCTCTCACCAAAGCTGAAGTTGTTCCAATGGAATGTTTATCCCAAATCTTTGCCACTGCTCATTATGATAAGTCTGTCGATAGGATCTTCTTCGACATTCTTGATCACAAGGCATCAATCTCCAAGCAGCGATTCTGCTCACTTTTAGGGTTCGAACCCGATTCATCTAGGGTTAATCCTGAATCCATTCTGGTGGGTCACCTGTTTTCTATGTTCTATAACATGGGATACACTGAGGTTCTGACGACGGTCACTAAGTTCAAGAAATCATGCCTGCCTCCACAATGGAACGGGTTATTTACGGTGCTATTCAAGGGGTTATCAGAACGCAGTGCCGGTTCAGACGGAGCAAGTCGTCTGTTCATCACGATTCTTTATGGGGTATACAACGGAATCAACCTGGACTATGGATCGGTGTTATGGCAGCAGCAGATTCAGAGTCTTGCCTCCACATCTCGACACTCAGAGATTTCCTACGCTCGATTTTGGACTCTAGTCACAAAATGGGTGATGGACAAGTATCTTGCCCCCATTGTTGCTTATTCTCCACTCTCTTCGATAGGTACTTTCCATACCACGAAGATAATAGTCTTCGATGCATCAAAATTTTAGTTTATTGGCTCCATCCCTGAGTCAATGTTTGGAGACGTTCCTGCCGACAGCCGCATCATCCGAACGTACAAGGAGTTTCGTCGCTCTGGTCCTAGAGAGCTCACTCCTTAGATGATCAAATCCATCCACGAAGTTGATAAGCCTGCTCCAAGGGGAAAGAAGAATGAAAAGGGAAAAGACAAGCAGGTTGGCAAGGGAGCGAAAGGCCCTTCTCTCAAGAAACGAAAACCTACCAAGGCTGCTCAATCTCCTCCACTGAAGAAGCGAAAAACCAACCCAGGCGAAAACTGATACTCGCTTCCTCCTCAAGCGAATCTGAGGAAGAAAATTCAGACTCTGACGAGTTTCCTCGTGGTAACACTCCTCCACGATCGCCTACCCCAGAAGTACACTTTTCCAGTTCACCTGTCTCTTCTCCACCAATCACCATTCCTATTTCCATTCCCCCTATAACCTCTACCACTCAAATACCACCTACCTCTATCCCAGTACCCCCCTCCCATTTTTACTGAAGCTACCACAACAACCGTTGAAGTAAGAAACAACGTATCTGATACGGGGGCTCCTACTAAAGCACCCGAACCCACTCCCACTACTGAGCCTCCACCCTCACCTCCACCCTCATCTCCTGCTCAATCCGTAGAGGATGAAGAACCATTTCTTGGTGGCAAGAATATGACATTTGATTTGGTCTACTACAGTCCGTATCAGGTGCAGAGTGACGATGATGATGATGTTCTCGTCACCAAAAAGCATCTCAAGGAGCTTCACGAGAAGATTGATTCTCTCATCGCTTCCTCTTCTTCTTCATCACAGTCTACCATCTCTAAGGCTGCTATTCAGAAGATTGTTGATGCTTTTTCTAAGGCTCATGAAGCCTCTGTTAGCTCAGGTACTGCCGCCATTGACGCCTCCACCAAAGCCTGTGCTGATGCCACCGAAAAAGTCGAAAAACTATTTTCTGATGCCTCTTCTCTTTTGCAGTCTTTACAGGAAACTGCCGAAGCCACCAAAATGAAGCTTGACCCGATTGTCAACAAGATGGCTACCTCAGTTGCCTCAGAACTGACGTCTTTCGCCACTCTTCGTCAAACTCTCACCGACGACAACTCAGCGTTTAAGGCGACCATTGAGGAGCGCCTCACCAAGCTTCATGAAGATCTAGCTGCTGACAACTCGCTCATGGATGCTCTCGCTAGAAAGACCACTGCTCTCAAGATCAAGAATCTTCAACTCTCCAGTTCTCAAAAGGAGATTGATTCTCTTCGATCTGAATGAGAGATTGTGTCTTCATGTGTTTCGGAAGTCCACGCAGCCCTTTCAAACATCCTTGAAGCACATGATCCAATTTTAAACTATTCAGTGAGGCGTACTCTTGCGGAAAAGCTTGCTCCCGCCCTTTCTCTCTTGAGAAAAATTGAAGGGCTCCTTGAGTTCGTGTCCATTCCAAAACAAGGGGGAGAGAATGTATCTCAACCGCCTCCCACTTCTACAGCAACAAAAACAACCGAACCTCCTCCAACAAGCCAAGCCTTAGGTTCGGTGTCAAAGACAAAGGGAAACAAATTGCTGAAGATAGTGACGACGACAAAGAGACAATTGCTGATCTCTTGAAAAAGCAAGGTCGAGACAAGGACGCTGATATGAGCGCTCGGGTTGCTAGAGAGGCTGAGGAAGCTGAAAGAAAGATGAAAGAGGCTCACGACCTTCTTGAGAGTAGGAAAACTCTTTTTCCTCCATGGACTCTTGAGAAGCTGCTGAAAGAAGCGATTGAAACACCAAGCATATTGTGGCTCGAACCGGTGATCTCACTAGATCGTATCAATTCTATCGATTCTCAGTTCGACATGCCACTGACCCGAAAGGCCTTCATTTTCCATGCCTTTGACAACGTTGCAAATATCCCTCATCCTCATCCTAAGGTTGACAGGGATCTTGTCGAGTTCTATCTGAGAGCTGCTCAACCACAGTATCAAACATGGAGTGCTCAGAAGATTATCAACGTTCGGGTCCTCAAGCCGTATCGAGAAGGGAACTTCACGAACGTTCGGTTCAAGGTGCTGAGAGGTTCTGCCAAGACCGAACATGCCATTTCGCTAGCTGATCTTCCCAATTTAAATCCACATGATTGGATAATCTTGCACAAAATCCTTCTCACAAATGAAGCAGAATATGGTCCGATCATTGACCACTTCAAGAGGATGCTTGTCTGCTACATAATGGAAGTTTCCAAGATGGATTAGGAGATTGCTAGTGTCTTCAAGAAAAAGCCCACTATTTCTCCTGTTGGCTCAGCAAGTGATCTGAACATGATGCAGATGGGGAAGATAGACCCAAAAAGAAATTTTGTTATGTTTACCAAAAATGAAGGCCAAAAATGCCTATTCGCTTTGGCAGACAAACATCTATACACCACTGCATGCCTGGAACATGTTTTGGGTATCATTCATCGTTGCAAGCAAAACTCAGCAGACGACAAGAAGTACTTCGATGATATGATCCAGTAGTACATTCGCTTCAGACAGACAATCCTTGCTCTTATCCCTCGTCTGTTTGATACCACTAAGAAGGTTCCGGCAACTGGACCCAGCAAGAAGAAGTGATAGTCTCACTCCAATTGACGCAAAGGGGAAGATTGTTAGGTCCAGTTAGTGTTCCGTCTTGCGCTCGTTAGCTAGTCCAGTTTAGTCTCCGGTATGGGCATGTCCATCTGTTAGTTATTTTGTAGGGTTTATTATTTATAGATGCTTGCATGCATTCTAGAACGTAAGATTTGATAGAGATTTTTATAGCGTTCAAGTTCTTATTCTTTTGTAACCCTAATATCCTCTACAGCGGAAGTTCTTCATCGAGCTCTGCTGAGGATTGAGTTAATTGAATCATTCGACCCATTCAAATCCATTCTTGTGTTTTTTATCTTACTGTTATTACTTTCTTGATTCGCCTGTTATAAGATCTAATCGATCAAAGAGTTTTATAAACTTATCAATATGTTATACACCCAGGTCGGATCTCTTCCAATCACATAGAGGGTGAAACATATGACTAACTAGAGTTTCAGAGGGATTGAGAAGCAGAAGGTTTCATATGCTGTGTACCAGGTCGGATTATTAATCACGTGAAGGAGACAGCATATGACTAACAGACAGAAAGAATAGCATAGATAGAAGATGCAGAGAAACAGAGTTGCATATGTTGCAGTCCAGGTCGGATCTTTTGATCACACAAAGGAGGCAACATATGGCTAGCAGCAGAAGAGAAAGAAAATAATTTTCTACAGACCTAATTTATCGGAATTCCCCAGTCACTCCATCAATACTGGAATTAAGGATAGAATCCGTACATCGAGGAAAAGTTAATCCACAGTTCTAGATACGGGTTTATTTAATGTGACTGGTGGATTCTCATGTATAGCTGCCTGCTCAACCTACCCAAGCGTCATATAGTCAGGCTAAACAGAACTATCTAGGTCAAGATTGATCGAGTCTCTAGATTCCTTAAGTTCATCTGCACCTAGTCAAGTCCATTAAACTTTTCGTGCCTACCAGTGCATCGAACTCAAAGCCTAGATAATTCCGCTTTGGTACCTTACACAGATTCAGATTGTCTGTTATCACTTGTTGATATCACTTCCCATCACATCACTTTTCAGAAATATTTTTGATTTTTCTGTTTTTCTATTGTTTTTGGATTTTTTTTAATTTTCAGTTTTTTTTGTGTGGTTTTTTTTCTTTATTTCTCCCCCTAAACTTGTTCATGGAAGAGAATGAAATTAAAATGCACAAATTTAAACTAACCTAAACAAAAATTAATCCTCAAAGCGAATCATTTTTAAATATTTTACCAGCACATCAAATCGAGCTTTGTTAAACGGCTTTGTGAACAAATTCGCCACATTATTAGAATTGGGAACCTGTTCTAGCCGAATGAGCGAGCGCTCATAACAATCTCTGATAAAATGAATTTTGATGTCGATGTGCTTGGTTTTTGAGTGTTGGACCGGATTTTTAGCAATTAGGATCGCAGCCTCATTAACACAGAATATAGGGGTTTCTTGAAAATTCAAACCGTTATCCAACACCTGATGTTGGATCCATATGACTTGAGAGCAACAGGCAGACGCAACTACGTATTTTGCTTCTGCTGATGAGTTCAAGACAGTATGCTGCTTCTTGCATTGCCAAGACACCAGCCTATCTCCGAGAAATTGACATCCGCCTGAAGTCGATTTCCTGTCAAGCTCGCAACCACCATAATTGTTGTCTGCAAAAGCATAAAGATCAAATTCGGAATTTTTCGGATACCAAAGACCCAGTTTTGGGCTGCCTTTAAGATACCGAAAAATTCTTTTAACAGCAATAAGATGAGACAGTTTAGGATTAGCCTGGTAGTGCGTGCATTAACAGACCGCAAACATGATGTCTGGGCGACTTGCAGTCCGATACATCAGCGATCCAATGATCGATTTGTAGTACGTTTGATCTACGGATTCGTTTTCAAGATCAGGAGTCAGCAGTGGTCTCTCCGCCATGGGCATCAAAGTAGGTTTAGTGTCTCTGAACCCGAACTTCTCGAGCATATCATCCACATATTTGGCTTGATGAATCAGGATTCCGGCTGAACATTGTTTGACCTGAAGCCCCAAAAACATGGTCATTTCCCCCAATGAACTCATCTCGAACCACTTTTTCATGACGTCCTCGAACTCCTTGCATAGCTAAGGACTCGTCAACCCGAAAATGATATCATCCACGTATATTTGGACAATAATCTACTCTGCACCGACATGCTTGATGAATAGGGTTTGATCGATAGTGTCGTGGGAATAGCCGTGGACGAGCAAGTGTTGTGTGAGGGTAGCATACAAGGCTCTGGGAGCTTGATGCAGCCCATACAAAGCCTTGTCTAACTTGTAGACATGGTTACGAAGTTTTGAGTTAACAAACCTAGGAGGTTGGTCAACATAAATCTCCTCCTTCACCTTGTCGTACAAGAAAGCCGTCTTGACGTCCATTTGATATACGATGAAGTTCATGTAGGAAGCATAAGCGAGGAAGATACAAATGGCCTCCAAGCGCGCCACTGGAGCATAAACTTCTGTATAATCAAGACCCTCAATTTGTCTGAAGCCACGAACCACCAATCTCGCCTTATTACGGACAATGACACTCGAATCATCTTGCTTGTTCTTAAACACCCATCTAGTTTCGAGAGATTTCTTGCTTTTAGGAAACTCCACTAACTTCCAAACCCTGAGCCTTTTGAGTTGATTGAGCTCGTCATGCATGGCATCTACCCAGCTGGGCTCATTCAAAGCCATTTCGATGTTCTTGGGCTCTATTTGAGAAATGAAGCAAGAGTAAAGACATGTGTTGACATCTCCACTCTGAATTCTCGTTTGAACTCCATCGCCCAGCTGGCCAATGACGTTTTCTATCGGATGATCGCGCTGTATGCGAGAAGGGATTTCATGACTGATGTCATTGAATGAGACGGGAAGATTATGAATATTTATAGCTCCTTCATGTGCTGAAGAATCCACAGTAGATGTACTAGCTTCGTGTGGTGAATTTGCTACAAACTCATCTACGATCTGTTTGGGAAAGAGAAGTTCCATTAGATTTTGAGTGACAGCGGAAGCATCTTGGTTCATGAACTCTCTTTCAATTGGAGTTAGAGGAGTAGCATCAGAATTTGGAGCAGATTGATGTGTTGAGGACTCTGGAGAAGTAATTGGAACAGATGATGCCACCAGGGGATCAGTAGCAGAAACCAATGGCGGTCTGTAGACAACCTCTTCATCTTAATCTTCAATGATAGTCTTCGAGCCAGAGGTAGACCCAGCTTGGTTATCAGACGACACGTTATCAGACGACACATTAAAGGATTTGAATAGAGATGTGTAGTCAAATAGCCAATCAAGATCCACCCTAGCATCTGTCTCATTCTCTTCAAGCCAACGAACATCGAAAGACTCCATGATTTGCTTCGTCTTCTTATTGTATACCCGATAAGCAGTACAAGCAGCATAACCGACAAAATAGCAATCATCAGCTTTGGCATTGAATTTTGGATTGGATTCCAAGTCGAGAAGGGTGCAGGGGCAGCTAAATACTCGAAAATGGCTGACAGATGGCTTGTGTCCATATAGAATCTCATATGGTGTTTTCATATGGGCTTTGTTGATCAGGACACAACTTTGAATGTAACAAGTTGTATTGATTGCCTCCGCCCAAAAGAAAACTGGAAGTTTAGAATCGCACAGCACCGTCCTTGCAGCGTCTTGTAATGTCTGATTCCTCCGCTCAGCAACACTATTCTGTTGTGTGTCCGAACAAAGCTAAATTAATGCATGATCCCTTTCTCAGCGCAAAAATGATCAAGAACAGCATTGTTGAACTCTGTTTCATTGTCTGTACGAAGCACTTTCACTTGGATGTTGGTTTGGTTCTCGATCATCACAATGGACTTCTTGATAAGATCGGTGATCCCAGCTTTGTTGGACAGAAAGAAGACCCACGTGAAACGAGAGAAATCGTCTATCACCACGAGACAATACGAATTTCGATTGATGTTGAGGACGTTGACCGGACCAAATAAGTCCATATGCAACAATTGGAGCACATGACTAATGGAGTTGATCTGCTTTGGTAGATGTGGATTCCGATGATGTTTGCCTAGAGCACTGGAAACACATTTTTCAAAAGTAATAAAATCTATGACAGGCAGCCCACGGACCATTTCGTTCTTAGCAAGATGATTCAAATTCTTTGCATTTGCATGCGCAAGTCGACGATGCCACAACATTGCATTTTGTTCTGAGACTTTGGAAAAGAGACAAGTAACTTCATCGGGTACATTGTTGTTCATGTCGATAATATAGGCATTCCCATCCCGCTTTGATTTTACGAGAATCCACTCCTCCGGGATGACAATGCCCGACTTTAAGATTAGACATTCTTTATCGGTGAAGTGTGTCGAATAACCCTTGTCACAGATTTGGGAAACACTCAATAGGATATGACTTAACTCGGGAGCATAGTTAACGTTCTCAAAACATAGCACTCCATTGGAAACGGTTCCTTTCTGAGTGATCTTTCCTCCTTCTCCACCCGTAAATGAAACATATCCCCCATTAAATGTATGAATGTCGTGCAGTTGGGAGATATCTCCAGTCATGTGCCGGGAGCAGCCGTTGTCGACATACCAGGGTCTGACGACATTCCTCCGCAACTGTCCCTGCACAATGAGCGGAATTATTTAGATTTGGGGACCCAGGTCAGTATAGTCCTGGGTTGACCCTTAACTTTCACAGTTTCAATTTTCATTTTTTCTTTTTCAACATATACAGAGGAGGATGATGACTGATCAGATTTTAATGTTGGCATCCATTGATATTTAGGTTTTGAAACGGTTTTCTTTTTAGTTTGCTTTGAGCAAGTGGATTTTCTACTCAAAGAGTTTGAAGATCCAGACCTACTTTTTGATGAAATCGACTTTGGCTTAGCTTGGGTCGATTTTGGCAAACTGTTTGTGAATTTATTGAAAACCTGTTTGTTCTTTTGAAAATTTGCCATTTTCTTGCTTTGATTTGTTTTCCAGTCATCATCTCGAAAGCGAGTTCTGGAGGATTTTCTAATTAAAGATCGTCCTCTAGACTCATTCTCTCCCCTTTTTGACATGTCATGCACAAACATCTGGTTTAAACAATTTCTGGCAATATAACCAGCAGTACCACAATTGAAACATATTTGTTTATTATCATTGGATTGAGTACAGCTCTTGTCAGATTTCTAGTTTTTATTATATTTTCTAACATTTTCACATTTACAAGAACAAGTACTAGATTGTGCAGCAAACGTGGAAGATGTAGAAGCATTCAAATCAGATTTATCAATTTTATCATAAACAACACCATCATTTTCAAAATTATCAGTGTGAAACAACACACCACCAGAAACAAAAACTTTAGTGTTTGAATTTAACACAGATTCATCACAAAATTCAACACCAAATTTGGACACAGAATTATTCAACTCAGACTTTTCAGCTTCTTGCTCCCCCTGAACTACTGACTTATCTGCACTTGAGGTAGAAATGTTAGTATCCAAGATTTTATCAATAGACCGTGTTGCTTGTTCAGAATCTGACTTCCCATAAACCATGAAAGCTTATTTGTCAATTTCTTCTTGAGACAAAGGAATAGCAGTGTAATTATGATTGAAGGGATGGGGAACACTCTCAAATCCTAATCCTACATTTATTTGATTACCACATGTGACAACCGTCAATTTCTAGTCAAGTCAAAGTCAAATAAAGTCAACAAGTCAAACCGGTCGACTCATCTAACCCTTGTATATTAGGGTTTCCATTATGTTTCTTATTGAGCAACTCACAATCTTAATACAAAGTATCACTTAGAGTTTTCACGTGTCTGGAAATTCTATACCCTAATCGGGTTAAGTGATGCATCTACTCGATAAAACATTATTCCTTGACCCTCGGAGACATATAACAATCATAACGAAGCTTAACGAGGTTTACAAACCATGCATTACAAAGCCTAGCACTCAGAAGGGTCTCAAAAGAAGTCTCTCTCTCGAACTCTTTCACTCTATCTCTGCCAACTCTCTCTCCATATGCGAAATCTCTTTGAGAATGTCAAATATCTCCCAAATCTCTTTGAGAATGTCAAATCTCTCCCAAATCTCCCCAAGAATGTGGAATCTCTCCCAAATCTCTCTTCGTATGCGAAATCTCTTCGAGAATGTCAAATCTCTCCCAAATCTCTCCAAAAATGTGGAATCTCTCTCCGTATGTGAAATCTCTCCAAGTATGAAAAATCTCTCCTAAATCTCTCAAAGAATGTAGAATCTCTCCCAAATCTCTCTCTGAATCTCTCTCAAACTTTTTCACTTTTGGGGCATTCCGACACTCGACTTGGTGAAAAACCACTCGAAAAGGGAAGATTCATTGGAAATAAGCCTCTTAGGGCCGAAGCCTCTCTATAGGGGCCATACCCTTCTAGAACCGAGGTCAAAGGGGTGAGGACCGGAGTCCCCATGAGTAGCCATCCGAAGCCGCAGCCAAGGAGACCGCAGTCAGCAAGCCACAGCAAGCCGACCGTAGTCAGCGAGCCACAACAAGCCGACCGCAGCCAGCGAGCCGCAGCGCCGAATCCGGAACCAAGCCCCCCGCAGCGAGCTTCTCTTCGGACCTCAGTCCCTTCCCTTTAGATTCACTTCAGCAACCAAGCCCTCCCTCCGGTTCTAAAGCTGCTGAGACCGAGGCCCCCTCCTGACTTCGGATTTCACCATCTTTCACCTGGTTTTCGATCATTTCTCCGTTTTAAGCCCGTTTTTAATTATTTTAACGCGAGATTTTCTCCAGAAATCATATTTAAACATATAAGATCCTAAATATTCATTAATTAATCATTTTTTTATGAAAATATTTATTTAAGAATAAAATCTAGTGAGTGAATATTTAAGGTGGAGTATTGACTTATCTTTGATTTATGACACAAGCAACCACCACACCCGCTCCATGACTAACCCACACACCTCCCCACCATCCCTAGTCACTTCATAGTCCTCTACCACTCAATTTTTAGCCTCTACCACGTTTTAGAGCTGGAACAACTCTCTCTCTCTCTCTCTCTCCTTATTCTCACTCACTTCTCTCATTTCTACCAAAGATCAAACCCACTTTTCTCTCAAATTCTCTCTGTCAAATTCAAGATTCAAGGGCTGATCATCAAGTTTTATCTCATTTGTGGTAAGATTTATCACCTTTCTCATGATTAATACATGTCCTTGTACTCAAATCATTGATTCTTACACAAATTTCCATCATAAATTGTGCTAGATTCTTGAATCTTCAGGCAATCTTCAAGTGTTCTTGAGTTGGACACTTCTCATCTCCTACACTCATCTTCTGAAATCACATAAGGTGAGTTCATACCCCTATATTTTCATGTTTTCTTAAGGTTTTAGGGGGAATACAAGTTAAAACACCAAGAACATAACTAAACGTTTCTAACAGCTTTCATCAGAAAAATTGGACTCATTCACGGACTGTTTTGGGCAACTTAAACATTTTTGTTTTCAAAACTGTTTTAGGTGCATTTAGTTCCAGTTCTTAGCTTTGAAATTACTACTTTCACATCTCCATACGATTTTTCTACAATTTATGGTGATTTTTACAAAACTGCCTATCATTTTAAACACCAACCCGGACCAGTCTATGATTATGGACTATTTCACCCAAGTTGGAGGTCATTAAAAATCATGATAAAAATTATGAGTAAACTAGACGCATTTTGGGAACTCTCAGAATTTACGGATTTAGTTTTCGACTTCGTATGATTTTTCTATCACTTTTCTAAAACAGCACAGAAAGGTTAAAAATTAGTTAACAGCATATAATTTTCATAACACTTTGTATTATGTTGAGCAAAGTGTATAACAATAAGTTCTAAATATTGAATGTGTTTCCTTGTTAGTTTATCATCATAAACTGAAACTTAGTCATTCATGATAAGATTATTCATTCATTTAGAACACGTATATTAAGGTATAATAAGCATAGTTTATGGATTCATAACATTAACGCATTTTCATAAAAGAGTTCTTATACATTACAAACGTTTTGGATAAACTATAATAGGTATGGTTTATGTTTCCATTAACACAATAAACACATTTCGAAAGGTTTTATTCCCATAGAAAAAGGTTTTACCCTCACGCACACTACACGTAAACTTGTTAACTCAGGTTGTGAGACTTTCTCTCCCCGTACGTCCGAGTACAGGATTCAAATTCCTGTAAGTTATAACCAAAATCTCTTGTAGGGAGAGCGTGATAATTTTGTATAGATCTATATTGGGGTTGACATCCCACACCTCGTTGCTAGCTACAGCCGTACCGGCAGGTCTGCGGGTGACAAGAGTCATAGGATCAGGGCGTCTAAAAGGCGTTGTGCAGGTTACCTCTAGTCATAGTATGGTTATAGCGACTCACATAGGGGGCTAACAATACATAAAGTTTACGGGATTTTTATAAAACAAAAGGGGTTTTATGTCGATTTAAAATCACTTTTTATATCAATAATTACATATATTGTTGTGTATTTTCAGTCTTGGTATTTAAGACTACACACCATACATTACGGGAGTTTTCTCAAATCAGAAAGGGTTTTACACCAATTTGAAACCACTTTCAAATCTTTAAGTATGCCAAATACTTGTTATCTCTCGGTCTTGGGATTTAGGACCACATAAATTTTATAAAGAAAATATTGGATTTTCTGGATACATACTCTATCGCTTTTACAAGGAAAACAGTTTACTTCTCTAACAAAATCTCTTATGAACTCACCAACCTTTGTGTTGACACTTTTTCAAAACTACTTGTATTCTCAGGAATTCAGTGAAACAGGAAATCAACAGCGTTTTGAGGATGGGACGATAAATCGTCAAACAGTTCATTTTGTATTATAATGTAATTGATTTGAATCATGTAAACATATACATTGGTGTAACTTTTTCAATTATATTTATGATGGTTGTATTTACTTTGAGCACTATTATACACGTTGTTGTGATACTATACATGAAGTCCTCCACCCCCGGACGTTTCCGCCATCCTTGGTTTGGGGGTGTGACAGATTGGTATCAGAGCATTGTTTATAGTGAACTAAGTATATCGAACCACATAAGATATACAAACTATAAATGCATTGGGACTAAAGTCTCTGATTTAAAGTTTTCAAAACAATTATACTTTTAGAAATAAATAGTTTCCTATTAAAAGTATACATGCATGCATACATACTAAGGTCAGCATCATTATAGAACAAAACAAAAGTAATGATTGTTGAATATCACGGGTAAGCTCGGGGATGTATGGTCAGTCTTGGGAGTGGCATAGCCTGATCAACTATGCTAATCCAAGGAGTGATTAGCACATGCCCAAGAATGGTTGTGATGTTGCAACAAGTCTAAAAACTTACCAACACTACCACAATGAGAACATTAGAACCAAACATAAAATTAAAATACTATAGGAGTATTTTGTAATATCATAACTTATATGAAAACTAAATAGATCCTTAATAATAGGTCTATAGTCCCTAAGTGGATACTCTAAGGTTATATATAACTTAGAAATCATAGACTTAGAATTTGTGGTCATTGCCTTAGTTCCTTTTCCTTGTTTGGATGTGGACCTAGGGTAGGATCACTTATTCGAAGGTCTATCATATCTTGTTATATGTAATTAGTATGCACTATGTCACTATAGAAGTAACTAATAAGGATCACCCCTATAAGTAAGTAATTATAGAGTTAGACGCCTAGTAATGATCTCTTCCACTCCTATTCTCGCAAGTACAACATAGCAAGATTCTACTTACCGGACGACCCCTACTTTCCCAATCCAAACCTGAGAAATGGCGAATGGTTATGAGAAGAATCAGAAGCGGAACCGAAGGTAATCAACCCTCCATGCATAGCAAGGGTTCCCGCGAACCGTTTCGACTACATCGAACCTGTGCCCCGTTGGGCAATCGTAATCGAGGGTTGAATGTCGACAGCAATAACAACAACCACCATGTGGAGACCAACGAGGGTGCTATGACCTCAACCACGGGGGACCGACTGACAGAGCCCTCCCGGCGAAGACCCGGCAGATCGCGAACATCGGGGATTAAAACAGGTAGACTACAACCCGAGTTCGGAAACTGCGCGCTACTACAGACCCTACTGTCTCACGTACCCGAGACTTGGAAAGAGACTACTATTTCGGAGACCAACTCTCTGTTTAGGACCTTATCGCCACTCGAGCAGAGGCAAGAGAGTAACGGGATAGACACACGGCATTCAAATAGAGGAGGATTGCAGCCAAGCATCGATTGACAGAGCTGGAAGGTGCATCAACTTTGCCTCAGGCATCACAAGGGACGGATCGTCGTAAGTAGAGTTCATACCGCTCACAAGACCTTGTAAATTAGGTTCGTGAGTATGCGTTGGTGCTACTCTATTCTAGGCGTAAGCACGACACTGTGATTTAAGCGGTCATACTAAACGAGAGATCTAGTTGCTATCAAAACTTTTCCATGCACGAATGTGAGGTAAACCAACATCTAGGTCAAAAAATTTCGCTGAAACCAGAATTACTAGAATCATATTAACAAGATGGGCTTAGGACATACCTAACATACTCGAAGGTCTATTTAGCCTTAATTATATAACTAAGCATACATCAATTGGTCATAATAAGGACCTAGCTTAGGTCAAAGTTACAAGGTTTCACTTGGATACTGAACTACTAAAAATTCATGGGTTTACCATATAAAGACTCTCGTTATGAACTGTTTTCAGAACACCCTTAACAACCGAAATACGTTATAAATTGAACTAAGATCGATAAACATAGTTAGAAAACTCGCGACGTATAGCCATTCTAAAGACTCGTTACCGTCTCTCCCCTTAACGCTTATGATTGAGGGGATGCTTTCTTCGTAGACCTATAAGGTGCGATCTTTCCAGCACTAATACACTGGATCACATCAAAACTCCTCAGCTAAGTGTATTTGGACAAAACATGATCCTAAGATGAGTAAAGCTTAACGCATGTACGAAACCTACTTCTACCCATTTCCGTAACTCCATCTCAGGAGTGGTTGGCAGGAACACTAAGAATAGTACAACAATGTGCGAAATTTATATATGAGAATATAGATTATAAGAATGCACTTGAGGTAATCATTCCCACTCACGAAGTCGTTTTTCATCGTGAAACAGAGCTATGTCTTCACCAAGAGGAAACCAACCAACTAGCAAGGCGCCAACCCTGCAGATAGACTCTGCTACTTTTCAAGCTGCAGTCACGGCAGCCGTAGCAGCCATCATGGCGCAGCTCAATGCTAACCCCACCAGCAGGCGTCGAAATAGTGTCAGAAATACTAACTGCGATAACAATCAAGAACATCAGTGGGCGACTATCAACGAAAATGCCTCAGGCCACAAACCTACGAAGAAGAAGCGAAAATTTTGGAACAAAAAGGAGCACAACCAATCTCAAAAACTCGCTAAAAGACAACAATCTGGGGCTGCTCCTACTATGATGACAGCAATCACAACTCATGCCTCGACACTAGCCACAACGTCTGCCACTCCAGCACCGGTCAGGCAGTATATGGAAACACTTCCGAAGTGTAACAAGTGTAACTACCATCACACAGGAGCTTTCCGGATTCCACGCTGTACTAACTGCAACAGGAAAGGACATACCACTCGCTTCTGCAGAATCCCTACTCAACTCATCGCTTCAACCACCAATAATGGTGTAAGTCCAGTATGCTACCGGTGCGGTGTAAAGGGACACTTCAAAAGAGATTGCCCAACCAAGAGGAATGACGGAGAAACAGGAGGAGTTTGACAACCAAACCAGCAGAAGTAACAAGGAACCTTATTAGGACTTTTGTAATGTTTCCAACGACAAAAACATTTAAGTACCATATGTTTGTAATGAATTTGGTATACTTGCTAAAATTACTGTCGTTCTAAAAGTAGTCAAAATACTCTCTCATTCAATTAAAATCAAAACACTTATGTGCATCAAGCGATCATCGAGAGACCTGTTAGGGATCATAATATGATGTGCCATCACTAATTATCAGAACACATATACTATCAATACTAGTGACTGCAGTGAGAATCGTCTACAGAAATAATAACACCGAACAATACAAAACACACTAACAAGAAGGGCAGGAAACTCTATTTCCCTAACTAACATTTCGTTCGAATGCAACTTAACGCATGTTTTATTAGGAAGGTTCGATGACATCATTCGATTTGGATTGGGTTAATCCTCACCTTCCCAATAAATAGTACTACGAAAAGACCCCTCACCTAACTCTCTGAATATCGAAACCCTCGGCTCTCTTAAACAAAAATCCGACATGGACCTCCGGGTCATCCCTCGTTACGAAACCCCGAAGTACCCAAGAGAGGAGTATTATGTCATCCGACTGTTCTACCAAACTCAACCATATACGACCTCTACGCACGAGTTTATGATAGATGGACCAGGTATGAGTCCTACCATGAACTTTGGGGAAAGACTACCCAGGAAAGCGAGTAAATGTTCTACCATTCAAATTTAGTCTAGCCACATAAATCGAACCCATACGTTCCCTACCAACCTAAACGACTGACGAGATGGTGAAAATCCACTGGGATGATAAACAAGAATCAAAACCCACATAAAGAGAGAAGTAAGAAACCACCCTCCAAATACAAAGGCAGGCCCTACGCAATAATCAGGAGTCCTCACTAACACCTCAAGACAATAAAGGATGTACGGGGTCGGCTAGGTTATGCATGACCTCAAGCTAGGAGAGGTGGTATTCGTCCTAGAGATCTAGAGGCACTATGTCCACGACACGAAGTGTACAATCCTCACCGATCATAAGAATCTAGAAGCCAAGAACGACAGGACATGTTATCCCATGAACTGGATGTGGACGCCGAAGTTGATAGAACCAGAAAAGACGTCATGAATAAGGCACATGAAAACTCGCTACCCCATTCCTCTAGGTTCGGACAAGAGGTATCTAGAACTCAAGAACTAACATCAGTGGCCGAATAGGAAAGTTGTCATCGCTACACATATGGGCAAGTATCGGACTTGTGCCAAGATTTAGGAAAAACAATAGAAGCCTTTGAGATCCTACAACGACCAATGATAACCAAATGGAAGTGTAAACGGATAGCCATGAACTTCACAACCAAGCTACCCAAGTCAAAGGGGCGATCTCGATACCATTTGGGTAATCACGGACAGATTGACAGATTCTGCGCACTTCCAACAAATCAAAGAAACCAACATGAGGGGGGGAGAGTCGACTAGGAAGTACATCAAAGGGATTATACGATTGCATGATGTGTCAACATCTATTACCCCTGACAGATATGGTAGACTCATTTCGCGATTCTGGTAGCCCCTACGGGGACTAGGCTAGACTTGAGTGCGGCCTACCACCTACAAACCGACGGGCAGTGAAAAAGGAATTGTTCAAACCTTGAAAGACATGCTAATGGCTAGGGTGATTGACTTCGGTAAAGTGTGGGAATGCCCACTTATCACCCATTGAACTTTCACATGACAACAACTATCACTCTAACATCAATGTCGCTCCATACGAAGCTATCTATAACCATAAGGTCAGATTACCACTGCGTTGGCCTGAAGTGAGAGGTACACAGATAGCGAAGGGACAAGTCCTTAGCAAAACCCTCACTGGCCCTGAAATCATAAGGGAGACAACAGAAAAGATCGCACAAATTCAAGAAAGTCTGAAGACGTCTTAAGATCAACAAGAGGGCGACGCAGATAAGCTATGCAAACACTTGGAATTCCAGGAGAGGGACCGGGTACTACCGAAGATCTCACCATGGAAGGGGACGATACATTTCGGTAAACGTGGGAAGCTAAACCCAAGGCACATCGGGCCTTCAAAATCCTTGCCAAGATTGGCCGAGTGGCATACAAACTTCGACTGCCACAGGAACTTAATAACGTACCCCCCCCCTCCCGGCCTTCCACACGTGAAACTTGAAGTAGTGCTTATCCGTCGAGACTCTCATAATACTACTCGACAGAACCAAAACCACCAAGAGTCTCCACTTCTTACAAGAACCGGTTGAAATCACGGATCGGGAAGTCAAAAGAACGAAACAAAGTCGCATCCCTATTGCTAAGGTCCATTGGAACGCTAAACGAGGACCCGAGTTCATGTGGGAGCATGAAGACCAGATGAAACGAAAGTTCCCCCACCCTTCCTCCAAATTCTTGAAGTCCCAGTCGAAACGCTAATTTTGGGAAGAAATTCCTTCTAACGGGGGGATGATGTGACAATCGTCAATTTCTAGTCAAGTCAAAGTCAAATAAAGTCAACAAGTCAAACCGGTCAACTCATCTAACCCTTGTATATTAGGGTTTCCTGTTAAGTTATTAAGAAACTTAAAGATCGATTAGATCTTCTTAACAGGTAATGCGATGGATGTAAAAGCAGTAAATAACACAAGTATGGATCAATATGTGTCGAATGATTAGATCAAACAATCCTCAGCAGAGCTCGACTAAGAACTTCCGTTGTAGAGGATTTTAGGGTTACAAGAACGATAACAGTAAACTTGCTGAATACTCTGATCGTTCTATTCTATCGTTACTTTCTAGGATGCATGCAAGCTCCTATATATACTAAACCCTACTAAACTCACTGATGGACAGGCCCATACCAGAGATACAAAATGGACTAACTAACGAGCCCAATAGACGCAAATCATTACACAAAACACGACCCAACAATCTCCCCCTTTGCGTCAAATTGGAGCGAGACTACTTCTTCTTCGGGCCAGCAACAGGAGCCTTCTTTACAGTATCAAACAGGCGTGTGATAAGAGCGAGAATAGTCTGTCTGAACCGAATGTACCATTGAATCATATCATCAAAGTACTTGATATCATCTGCTGTGTTCTGCTTGCATCTGTGGATGATCCCCAAAACGTGCTCCAAACATGCAGTAGTATAGAGATGTTTGTCAGCCAAGGCGAAAAGACATTTATGTCCTTCGTTTCTGGTAAACATAATTGAATTCCTCCTCGAGTCAATCTTCCCCATCTGCATTTGGTTGAGATCACTGGCAGAGCCAACAGGAGATATTGTAGGTTTCTTCTTAAATATGCTTGCAATCTCCTGATCCATCAATGCAACTTCCATGATGTAGCACACGAGCATCCTCTTGAAATGGTCGATGATCGGACCGTATTCAGCTTCGTTGGTGAGGAGGATGTTGTGCAAGATAATCCAATCATGGGGATTAAGGTTGGGAAGATCTGCAAGGGAAATAGTATGTTCTGTTTTGGCAGATCCCCGAAGTACCTTGAACCGGACGTTGATGAAGTTACCTTCACTGTACGGCTTCAAGACCCGAACGTTGACAATTTTCTGAGCGCTCCAAGTCTGATATTGGGGTTGAGCAGCCTTCAGATAGAAATTAATTAGGTCCCGATCAACCTGTGGATGAGGATGAGGGAATTCTGCAACGTTGGAAAAGGCATGAAAGATGAAAGCCTTTCGGGTCAATGGCATGTCGAACTGTGAGTCGACAGTATTGGAACGATCTAAAGAGATCACAGGTTCCAGCCACAAGATACTCGGTGTGTCAATGGCTTCTTTAATCATCCTCTCAAGAGTCCAGGAAGGAAACAGAGTTTTCCTGCTCTCAAGAAGGTCGTGGGCTTCCTTCTGTTTACGTTCGGCTTCTTCAGCCTCTCTTGCCACACGAGCACTGATGTCAGCCTCATTGCGTCGACTTTTACGCTTCAACAAGTCGGCGATTGTTTCTTTGTCTTCTTTTTCTTCTTCCTCAGCAATATTTTTGCCTTTGTCTTTCACACCGGAACCAGAGGCTTGGCCTACTGGAGGAGGTTCGGTAGTGTGAGTAGCTGTGGAAGTAGGAGGTGGTTGAGACATTGTTTCCTTCTCTCCCCCTTGTTTCGGAATGGACACGAAATCAAGGAGCCCTTCGATTTTGCTGAGTAGGGCAAGGGCGGGAGCGAGCTTCTCTGTAAGGTCACGCCTCACAGTGTAGTTAAGAATTGGATCATGTGCTTCTAAGATGTTGGAGATGGCAGAGTGGACATCCGAAACACACGATTTGATGACCTCCCTTTCAGATCGAAGAGATTCAATCTCCTGTTGAGAGTTGGAGAGTTGAATGCTCTTGAATTTCAGAGCAGTAGTCTTCCTTGCGAGAGCATCCATGAGAGTGTTCTCGGCAGCCAAATCTTCTTGAAGCTTGGAGAGACGTTCCTCGATGGTTGTTCGAAAAGCTGAGTTATCGTCAGAGATGGTTTGACGAAGAGAAGCGAATGACTTCAACTCAGTTGCGACTGATGTTGCTAGCTGGTGGACAATCGGTTCCAGCGTAGTCTTGGCAGCGTTGGCACTCTCCTGTAAAGACTTCAACAGGGAAGAGGCATCAGTAAATAGTTTATCGACTTTTTCGGTCGCTGCCTGACAAGCTTTGGTGGAGGCATCTATGGCAGTGGTTGCAGAAGCAAGTGAAGCTTGCTGAGCTTTGGAGAAAGCGTCAACAATTTTTTGAACTGCAGCTTCAGATAGGGAGGACTGAGAAGTAGAAGAGGAGGCGATGAGTGAGTCAATTTTATCATGGAGCTCCTAGAGATGCCTTTTGGTGACAGGAGCGTCGTCATCGTCATCACTCTGTACTTGAAACGGGCTATAGTAGACCGATTCAAAAGTCATATTCTCCCCGCCAAGGAATGGTTCTTCTCCCTCTGGTGGTGGTGGTGATGCTGGTGGTTCGGTTGTATGGGTAGGTTCGGGTTGTGTTGTTTGTTCGGGTGCTGGGGTGGTTTCGGGTGCTGGGGTGGTTTCGGTTGCGTCAGTATGAACCCCCGTATCAGATACGTTGGTTCTAACATCTGCAGTGGTTGTTGTGGTTGCTTCGGTGAATATTGGTGTTGGTATTGGGATGGAAGTGGGTGGTATTGGCGTAGTGGAAGTTATGAGGGGAATAGAAATAGGAATGGTTTTAGGTGGAGAGGAAATTGGAGAAGTAGAGACATGAACTTCAGGGGTTGGAGATCGTGGTGGAGTGTTACCACTTTGATAGCCTTCAAAATCAGAACTATCACCTTCAGACTCGCTTGAGGAGGAAGCGATAATTAACTTTCGTCGCGGTTGGGTTTTTCTCCTCTTTTGCTGTGGAGACTGAGCAGCTCTAGTGGGTTTCCTCTTCTTTGGAGACGGGCCTTTCGCCCCCTTGGCCACTTGTTTTCCCTTATCAGCCTTCTTACCTCTTGGAGCAGGCTTGTCGACGTCATGAATGGATTTCAGCATTTCCGGAGTAAGATCCCTCGGACCAGAACGTCTGAACTCTTTATGCGTCTGAATGATCCTGCTGTCAGCCGGAACATCACCATACATCATTTCCGGAATAGACCCATTGAACGGAAATTTTGAAGCATCCGACACAATGATCTTCGTGGTATGGAAGGTACCAATCGAAGACATTGGAGCACCAGCGACAATGGGGACGTGGTACTTGTCCATCACCCATTTCGTGATAATGGTCCAAAATCGAGCATATGAAATCTCTGAATGTCTGGAAGTGGATGAGAGACTCTGAATGAGTTGTTGCCACAGAACTGACCCATAGTCCACGTTGATACCATTGTAGATACCATACATGATGGAGAGAAATAAACGGCTGGCTCCATCAGACCCGACGCTTCGTTCAGATAAGCCCTTAAACAAAACAGTGAACATCCCATTCCACTGTGGAGGTAGGCACGACTTCTTGAATTTCGTCACCGTAGTAAGCACCTCCGTGTATCCCATGTTGTAGAACATGTTGAACAGATGACCCATGGGGATGGATTCCGGATTAACCCTGGAAGAATCTGCGTCAAACCCTAACAATGAGCAGAACCGCTGCTTTGAAATCGACGCCTTGTGTTCAAAGATATCAAAGATTATTCTGTCGACGACCTTGTCGTAGTGAGAAGTGGCAAAGATCTATGACAAGCATTCCATCGGAATGGTTTCAGCCCTGGTAAGTGCAGGAGCGATTGGAGAAAACTTCAGACACTCGATGATGGGGAACATGAATGCATCATACGATTGAGGAGTTAAATCGATGATCAAGCTTTGCTGTGGGCGGATGGGCAAAATGTGAGATGTTACGTGAACTGAGGAAGAATCTGCCATTGTTATGAAGAAAGTGAAGGAGATGATGAACAGTGAAGGTTTAGGGATTTCTTGCACTCTGGGAATTATAATTGCAGTAAAGAGGTAAACGGTGGAGGATGTTGCCTTTTATACTGTGGTTTAAGGAGAGAGAAAGATCTTCCCAAATTTTCTATTGAAAAACGAAGGGTTTTTAGGAGTTGACTGATGCGTGACAGTTGGGGTTGTCGATGAACGCACATGAGAGAGAATGGCAGGCCCCTAATAACACGCCTTCCCATCAGGCGCCGTTTGGAGATGAAACGGTTCAGATTCGCACGCGTCCCTCTTGCGCCGTTTGAAATCAAATCGATTAGACTCCCGCCTGAGTCATCATTTCGTCATCTTATCCCTTTAGAATAAAACAGCATCTTTAAAAAAAATTGCCCACGTGGATCAATATTTACCACATCCTTTAATAAATCACCGATCCATTTAAAATGCCTTGTAATTAAGAGAACCTGAATTTTGGAAAATCAAAGATTTTCGTGCTTAAGGTGTAAAGGAAAAGAAATAAAGCAATACTGTGGGGAAAATATGTGATGTCAATAAAGACACGAAACAAATGATCCCGGGCACGAATCTCTTCCTTCAAAGTCAGGAGAGACTTTAAAGTGTTTGTTTGGTTTCCCGTTAAATAACGATCAGACACTTGTTAAGAAGTGTTGAAAGGCTTCTTTTAATTTGGCTTATGAGGGTGGATATCGCTTCGATTCAAAATTCCTAATCTTGATATAAGACAGAAATCGAACGAAGTACTTGTGAGACCGGTGTAGTCTGTTGAACAAGTAGGTTGGAGATAATTTTAATTTGGCTAGGAAATTTATAAAATCTCAACAAAAATTAAAACTGGATCCCAAGGGAAGAAATGTTATAGGTGTTAACAATTTCATAGGAATCACTCAAAAGAAAGTTGGAGATTTCATGTGGTACCTTCGTCAATTCATTAGTGAGAGCTTGAGCAATTTAATTGGTCACCGTCAATTCATAATGGGTATTGAATTTTGGGTTTCATGTAGCACATAGTGATACGAAGCTGAGATCATGAACGCAGAAATTGTGCAACCATAAACCTCAGTGGTAATTTCTGAGAGTCTCAAGGGTTATGTTTGTGAAGCGAATGTGATGGAGAAATGCAACATAGATGGTGTAAGGAAATGAAAGTACCTCTGCTATAAAGATTAGGACCAAGCAGAAAACTCATATCTCATGTGAGAAAAGAGTTAGGTAGCTCATGATTAGAATAAATAAGAAAGCCTGATTGGGAAGCCAAGGTTTGTTTATACCAAGTCAGTAAGGCCTATTATTCAGAATCAGGTGAGGCTTTGGACACATACAGCAGCATGCTTCTAGGGACACTTAGCTAAATGAAATTATATACCCACACTAAAAAATGAATAAAATATTTTTGGAGTTTTTGAATTTATGAAAGGAAAAAAATTGGAATTTTTGAAAAAATAAAAAAAATAAGACACACAAAAAATGGGAACCGAACCCGAGCGTTCGGTCTATTTCGGTTGAGAAAAACATTGGAACCGAACCCGAGCGTTCGGTCTATTTCGGGTGAGAAAAATTTTGGAACCGAACCCGAACGATCGGGTGATTTCGGTCGTCAAAGAAAATAGATTTGAAAAAGAGAATAACTTTGACAATAAGAGAAACGAATATGGAAAATTTATACATAAGATCTACAACCAAGGAAACTACCTTTGAGTGATGAGCGAAAAGCAGATAATGCAACCGAACCCGAGCGTTCGGTTCATTTCGGTATACTAGCACAAGAACCCGAACGTTCGGTCTATTTCGCTTCTTGCTTTTGAGCTTTAAGAGGTAATTTTGGTACTGACTCTGATTCCATCATACCTAGCCCTTGTAGTATGTTGTTAAAAGATGCTTCAGGAAGAGGTTTGGTGAAGATGTCAGCCAGTTGATCAGTGGTTCGAACAAAGTGTATTTCAACGTTCCCCTCTTCCACATGATCCTTAATGAAGTGATACCTCAGTGCTATGTGCTTAGTCTTCGAGTGTTGCACTAGGTTATGACAAATCCTAATTGCACTTTCAGAGTCGAAATATAGTGGGATCTTTTTCATATTGAGTCCATAGTCCCGAAGTTGGCTTTGGATCCAAATCACTTGAGAAGTACAGGAGGCAGCTGCTATGTATTCTGCTTCAGCAGTAGACAGAGACACACAGGTCTGTTTCTTTGATTGCCAACTAACCAACTTCCCGTCTAGGAATTGGCAGCCTCCAGTGGTGCTTTTCCTGTCTAGTCCACAACCTCCAAGGTCTGCATCTGAAAAGGCTTGAACGAAGAAACCTGAGTTGGATGGATACCATAAGCCGAGAGAGGTAGTTCGCTTGAGATATCGGAGTATGTTCTTCACTGCAAGCATGTGAGGTTCACGGGGATTTGCCTGAAATCTAGCACAGTAACAAATAGAAAAAATTATATCATGCCTGCTAGCAGTGAGGTACATTAAAGAACCGATCATTTGCTGATATAGCGTAATGTCGACTGCTGGCTTATCCAAGGATAGAGTGAGCTTGGTGCCGAACGCCATTGGAACATTAACCTTTAAGTCTCCCATCATGCCAAATTTAGCAAGGAGAGTCTTCGTGTAAGCTTCCTGGTTAATAAAGATGCCTTTGGGTCCCTATCTAATATTCAAACCAAGGAAAAAGTTAATTGGACCCATTGAGCTCATTTCAAATTTAGTCTCCGTCAGCTTTCTGAATTCAGCCGTTAAGCTAGGATTCGTTGAGCCAAAGATAATATCATCGACATAGATTTGAACAATCATAAGGTTGTTACCTTCCTTCTTACAAAAGAAGGTTGGGTCAACCGAACCTTGCTTGAATTTGGACATCTTTAAAAACTTGGTTAGCGTTTCATACCAGGCCCTCGGTGCTTGTTTCAGTCCATATACCACTTTGTCCAGAATATAACAGTGATTGGGATATTTTTCATTGACGAATCCAGGAGGTTGCTCCACGTACACCATTTCTTCGAGCTCTCCATTTAGAAATGCACACTTTATGTCCATTTGGAAGACCTCAAAGTTCTTGTGTGCAACATAGGCAAGAAATATTCGAACAGATTCCAGCCTAGCCACAGGAGCAAAAGTTTCCTCATAGTCGATTCCTTCCTCCTGGCAGTATCCTTTCACCACTAGACGAGCTTTGTTTCTAACCACATTGCCTTCCTTGTCCAGCTTATTTCTAAAGACCCATTTGAGACCAACAACCGAGGCATCTGGAGGAGTTTGAATGAGGCACCAAACTTTATTTCTTTCGAATTCATTAAGTTCGTCTTGCATAGCTTGAACCCAATCGGAATGATCAAGAGCAGTGTTAACTGTCTTTGGTTCAACTTTTGAGACGAAGGTGTTAAACATACAGAACTCTACTTTTGAAAATAAGGAAGTTTGCTTTGCCTTCAGTTGAGATCGGGTCAGGACCTTTTCAGAGACATTACCGACAACCTGTCAAACAGGATGATCTCTGGTCCATTTGACAAGAGGAGGGTAATTTGGATCATAGGATGGATCCAATTTAGCATTTACCATCTCTTCTAGCTCAGATTGACTATCATCGTCATAAGACATATCAGCATTCTCCCCCTCGACAGATAAGCTTTCAGGTATATCTTGACTTTCCGGAGCTACAGGAGTTTCGGGTGGAGTTGAGCTTTCGAGTACCACAGGACTTTCTGGTACAAATTGGCTTTCGGATACAGTTGGGCGTTCGGGAGTAGCTGGAGAACAGTTCTCTCCCTCAACATGTGAGCCCGGCTGTGAAGATGAAGGTGGATCCTCCCCCTCAATTGAAGCATCATGCTGTGGAGGATCGTTGGAACTTGATCCTCCTTCATTCATTTGCTTGGTAGCATTTTCGATGAGTTGCTTCAGATGATCTACTTTGTTGTCTGCTGCACTAGCTTCCGAGAGAGTGGCCTTCTCTGGTTCATCGAATAACTCAACAAACTTCTCAAACAAATTTGCAATCGAGGCTGTGACTTGGCCTGTTTGAGAAAAAATTTCTCCTACTGTGTCTTCACTAGCCTTCAGCTTTTTGACATAGCTGTCATCGAAAGTCACATAATAAGTTTCTTCAATTTTCCTCGAATGTTTTTTCAAAACCCTATATGCTTTTGAAGTGAGAAAGTATCCCAGAAATATCCCTTCATTGGCTTTTACGTCAAACTTGTTACGATGTTCTTTAGAATTGAAGATGAAACACCGTGAGCCGAATACGTGGAAGAATTTGACATTTGGCTTCCTGTTGTTGATGATCTCATAAGGAGTGAGATTAAAGCATTTATTGAGGTAGGACCATTTCTGCGTAAAACATGCTGCAGCAATAGCATCAGCCCAAAAGTATAAAGGTAAAGAAGCAAAACTTAGCATGGTTCGGGCCGTATCACATAAAGATCGGTTTCGTCTTTCGACAATTCTGTTTTGTTGAGGGGTGTAGGGAGCTAAGAAGTTGTGACTGGTTCCTTTTTCTGCCAAGAAGTCTTCGAATTCTTTATTTTTGAACTCTAGCCCATTGTCGCTCCTGATGTTGCGAACGACTTTCCTCAGCTGCACTTCAACCTGCTTGATAAACGTCTTTAGCTTGAGAGTTGCTTCAGATTTGTGCTTCAGAAAGAACACCCATGTAAAACGTGAAAAGTCATCAACAATAACAAGAATATACTTGCTACCGCCGATGCTTTCGATAGATGATGGACCACACAAGTCAATGTGAATTAACTCTAACGGTTCAACAACTTTAGTGTTTACAATCGATGGGTGACTATGACGACTCTGCTTCCCCATTTCACACGCAGCACATAAATGTTCTCGATCGAATTTGAGCAATGGAAGACCTCAAACATGACCACCTGTGACAAGTTTGTTGATATCCTTGAAGTTGAGATGAGAGAGTCTTCGGTGCCACAGCCAGCTTTCGTCAGATTGTGCTTTGGATAGCAGGCAGATAGTTGGGTTTCCTTTGATAGGTTTGAGATTCAGGGGAAACATCTCGCCTTTGCGCTCCGATTTGAGAATTACTCTTTTTGTTTTCTTTTCAATTATCTCTAAACCCTCATCGTCGAAAGAAACCTTGAGACCGGTTCCTCCAACAAGCTGAGATACACTAATGAGGTTGTGTTGTAGTCCTTCAACGTATGCAACCTTTCTGATTGTGAAATCTCCATTTGTTATCATTCCATAGCCTTTTATCGTGTCGAATGAGTTGTTCCCGAACTTGACATTTCCACCGTTTGAAAGAGACCGAAATTCCCTCAGCTCTTCCTTCCTTCCTGTCATGTGACGTGAGCAGCCACTGTCAATATACCATTCTTCGTCAAACTGCTCGTCACTGATAACCTACAAAAATTAAGTAGATTTAGGAACCCAAAGTTTCTTGGGTCCACGTGAGCCTTTCACAGGAACAGGAATAATAAGAGAGATGTCAACAAGATACGTTCTTTTTATTAAAGTTGTTTCATCTTTCTTTTTAATGGTGAAAACCTTAATTTTATTGGGATTTGTTACAGACGGTTTGGATTCAGGTTTAGGCACTGGGACATTAGAATGCTTTTGATCGGTCTTGACTGAGGAAACCTTCGATTTTCCTTTCAAATCTGTTGAAGATTTTGGATTTTGAGTATGAACAGAATTGGATTTGGAATGAGGTTGAGAGGAATTAGAATAAGAGAAGATAGACTGAGAAGTTTGCTTGACTTGAGGTTCTAGGTATCCCTTTTGTTTTTGATTATTAGTGGGACCGAACCTTGAACCTTGATTGCTTTTACTCTCGGAACCAAACTTTTGCTTTCGGTAGCTGGTGTTCTCTGAACCGAACCTTTCCTTTCGGTTATTGTGATCCTCAGAACTGAACCTTTCCTTTCGGTTGTTATTACTTTCTTGCTTCCTAACAGTATTTTTCTCTGACGTTGGATTTCTGTCATGATAAGAGAAATGGGCGTTTTGAGATCGCCAAAAATGTTTTCGTTCAGAGAGATTTTTCTTGTATCTCTGATTCCTTTGCTGCTTCTGATTCTTTACTTGCTTCGGTTGTCGATGGATGTTGGCTTTTTGCTTTTGCTTTTTGTCTGCCGGTTCACTCTGAACTGATGATGTTTCGCTTGAAGGAGTGACTTTTTCTACAGGAACTCCTTTCTCTTCAGGAACATCTTTTGTACCACTAGTACTTGGCACGTCGAAGTTATCAGGCTTGTTCAAAGGCTTTGGCACATATTTGCCTTTGGTTTTCCAGGATGTCCGTTCCGACAGACCAACGGTTTCATCAGCATTGTCGATGGGGGCAGACCAGAAGAACTCATCACAGCCATCAGCATTATCTTCATTTACAATGGATGTGAGTTCGGCTGTCTGATGTTCAGTTACTCTTGTGACCTTATATACCTGATTTGGAGTCGTCCTTACCTTTTGGTATACAATAGCTTTTTCTTCAAGGATCGGGGACTTTTGGTGCGACAAACGAGCAAACTCTACAGAATTTTCTGAAATAAGATTTTTTTGGTTTTCGGGTTCGCTCTTGACAAACTCAGAACAGTCAATTTCATCCTCTACAGAAATTTCACTCATATCATCATCCTCATTAAGCTCAAATGCATTTTCAACATCAATTTTATTTTCTGAGCTTAAGTTGGCATTCAATGAGTCAAACTTTTGTATGGTTTCGGTCCTTAGTTTCAGTTTGTCATTTTCATCCAAAAGATTTTTCAGCATGTCGTTATGGTCCTTGGACTTTATGAAAGATTTGATTTTGTCTAGACCATACATATACGTCGGATTTACATCCTCAGACGAAACTACACTTTCGCAATTATATGCTTCTGCGTCAATTTCATCTTCCTTAAACTCAAGAAAGGGCAAAATCATGCGATGAATTTTCTGTCCTATGTCATAGTTAAGATGAAGTTGAGTGATGTTAGAATAAAGACGCTTAGCAATCAAACAAAACACATTTCTTTGTTTCAAAAGCTTTAAATTGTCTCTTTGTAAGTAAATGTTTTCGTCTTTGGATTTGATCAACTCCGACTCCTTCATCTCTATCCACATCCTCCGTTCCTCACTCTTTGAAGACACCCTGCTTAATTGGTCAGTTAGGTTAGAATTGGTGACCCGTGTTTGAGTTAAACTGCTGTCTAGATGAGAGATTCTTGAATTTACATTTTTTAGTTCTTTTTCATACGAATTTTGTGGGACTTTGAATGAAACAAAAATGGATTGTACCTTCTTGATTAATTCATCAAGCTCATTAAACTGCACACTGAGAGGTTTTGTTGTGAAGCACAAGTCCTCTCGCTCCTTCATATCTTCATTCCCACCGTCTGTGTTGTATCCCCTCATTTGAGATACATCTGTCACCATCAAACACCTTCCACCGCTTCCTTCACCTTTCGCAACATAAGCCTTTCCATGAGATGGCTTTCTTACTTCATCATCCTCAGAGTCAGTTGACCAGACCTCCACGCCACCGAACTCATCATCCGCTACCGAACCCTGCACAATTAAAGCATTCATAGAAGGGTTAGCAGTAGTTTTCTTTCTCTTGATCTCTTCCAGCTTTTTCATCAACACAGCTTCTTCATCTTTTTCTTCATCCTTTTCTGCCATTTTCTTTAGGACACAGTCTTTGGCATAGTGGTTCTTTCCTCCATAGTAATAGCAGTTCACCCCATAATCCCCTTCAGCTTTCGCCTCTTTCTTTGCTTCTTCTGCCTTCGGTTCCTCCCTCACTTTTTCAGAACTATAGCTTCCTTGCCAATTTCGGTTCTTATTGGTAGGAAACCTTTTTTTAATAAACCTCTTTGGATTTGACACCATCATTGCATAGTCTTCAGAGGTAAGGTCATAGTCTTCTAAGTTAAGGTCTTCATCTTCCATCACACCTTTGCTTTTTGAAAGAAGGGCCAAGGAACCCAAGCTTGAAACCACATTCTTCTCCTGCAAGACAATCTTTTCTTGGGATTTCAAAATTCCTACCAGCTTAGCCAATGAATAAGATTTGAATTGCTCATGAGCTTTAACAGTGGACACAACCGCTCTCCACTCAGATCTAAGACCATTCAAAAATGTAACTTTTTGTTCAATCAACTTCCTTTCAATATCGTGTTTAATCATCTTACTGAGAAGATGATTGAAGCGATCGAATGTCTGAGTAACAGTTTCCTCGGGATTCTGCTTAAATTCACCAAACTCAGACAAGAGTAAGGTCTGAATGGAATGTTCCAGATCTTCGTCTGTGGAATATAACTCTCGTAGCCTATCCCATATTTCTTTGGCAGTGCTGCATGAACTCACTAGCCTGAAAGTATTTGATTGAAGAGCGAATCTGATTAGTCTCAATGCTTTAATATTGAACTAAAACTTATCCTTTTCGTCTTGAGCAATATCTTTTACGTCCTTCAACAGATCATTATACTCTTTCTGTGTTTTAATGATTCTAGACGTTGCTGAATGAGCGAATGGTCCAGACACGATTGCTTCCCAGATGAGGTATCCATTGTCTTCAGATCCAATAACATAATCTTCAAAGTGATGTGCCCAGACTTCGTAATCCTGGGTGTAAAGGATGGGAATCTTCGTCGTTGATCCAATGCTATTTGAGATGTTTATGGGATTTGATTGTGACTCATCCATGCTTGATTGTAACCTGTTTGAAAGATCAAACTTGTAATATATATATATATATATATATATATATATATATATATATATATATATATATATATATATATATATATATATAAGATTAGGGCAAAACAAATAAATGCTGAGTTACGTCAATTATGGGATGACGGCTCAATAAATATTAGTTAATGCGGAATAACCCTAATCGCAACCTTTTTCACAGAAAAGATGTGTATGAATTACACAGCCTCCTGCTCTGATACCAATTGTTAAGCTATTAAGAAACTTAAAGATCGATTAGATCTTCTTAACAGGTAATGCGATGGATGTAAAAGCAGTAAATAACACAAGTATGGATCAATATGTGTCGAATGATTAGATCAAACAATCATCAGCAGAGCTCGACTAAGAACTTCCGTTGTAGAGGATTTTAGGGTTACAAGAAGGATAACAAAAAACTTGCTGAATACTCTGATCGTTCTATTCTATCGTTACTTTCTAGGATGCATGCAAGCTCCTATATATACTAAACCCTACTAAACTCACAGATGGACAGGCCCATACCGGAGATACAAAATGGACTAACTAACGAGCCCAATAGACGCAACTCATTACACAAAACACGACCCAACATTTCCATTATGTTTCTTATTGAGCAAATCACAATCTTAATACAAAGTATCACTTAGAGTTTTCACGTGTCTGGAAATTCTATACCCTAATCGGTGTAAGTGATGAATCTACTCGATAAAACATTATTCCTTGACCCTCGGAGACATATAACAATCATAACGAAGCTTAACAAGGTTTACAAACCATGCATTACAAAGCCTAGCACTCAGAAGGGTCTCAAAAGAAGTCTCTCTCTCGAACTCTTTCACTCTATCTCTGCCAAATCTCTCTCTATATGTGAAATCTCTTCGAGAATGTCAAATCTCTCCCAAATCTCCCCAAGAATGTGGAATCTCTCCCAAATATCTCTCCAAATGCTAAATCTCTTCGAGAATGTCAAATCTCTCCCAAATCTCTCCAAGAATGTGGAATCTCTCCCAAATCTCTCTCCGTATGTGAAATCACTCCAAGTATGACAAATCTCTCCTAAATCTCTCCAAGAATGTGGAATCTCTCCCAAATCTCTCTCAAACTTTTTACACCCTTTTGGGGCATTCCGACACTCGACTTGGTGAAAAACCACTCGAAAAGGGAAGATTCAATGGAAATAAGCCTCCTAGGGCCGAAGCCTCTCTATAGGGGCCATACCCTTCTAGAACCGAGGTCAAAGGGGTGAGGACCGGAGTCCCCATGAGTAGCCATCCGAAGCCGCAGCCAAGGAGACCGCAGTCAGCAAGCCGCAGCAAGCCGACCGCAGTCAGCGAGCCACAGCAAGCCGACCGCAACCAGCGAGCCGCAGCGCCGAATCCGAAACCAAGCCCCCCGCAGCGAGCTTCTATTCGGACCGCAGTCCCTTCCATTCGGATTCACTTCAGCGACCAAGCCCTCCCTCCGGTTCTAAAGCTGCTGAGACCGAGGCCCCCTCCTGACTTCGAATTTCACCATCTTTCACCCGGTTTTCGATCATTTCTCCGTTTTAAGCCCGTTTTTAATTATTTTAACGCGGGATTTTCTCCAGAAATCATATTTTAACATGTAAGACCCTAAATATTCATAATTTGATCATTTTTTATGAAAATATTTATTTCAGAATAAAATCTAGTGGGTGAATATTTAAGGTGGAGTGTTGACTTATCTTTGATTTATGACACAAGCAACCACCACACCCACTCCATGACTAACCCATACACCTCCCCACCATCCCTAGTCACTTCATAGTCCTCTACCACTCAATTTACAGCCTCTCCCACGTTTTAGAGCTGGAACAACTCTCTCTCTCTCTCTCTCTCTCTCTCTCCTCATTCTCACTCAATTCTCTCATTTCTACCAAAGATCAAACCCACTTTTCTCTCAAATTCTCTCCCTCAAATTCGAGATTCAAGGGCTGATCATCAAGTTTTATCTCATTTGTGGTAAGATTTATCACCTTTCTCATGATTAATACATGTCCTTAATTGTACTCAAATCATTGATTCTTACACAAATTTCCATCATAAATTGTGCTAGATTCTTCAATCTTCAAGCAATCTTCAAGTGTTCTTGAGTTGGACACTTCTCATCTCCAACACTCATCTTCTGAAATCACATAAGGTGAGTTCATACCCCTATATTTTCATGTTTTCTTAAGTTTTTAGGGGGGGGGGAATACAAGTTAAAACACCAAGAACATAACTAAACTTTTCTAACAGCTTTCATCAGAAAAGTCGGACTCCATTCACGGACTGTTTTGGGAAACTTAAACATTTTTGTTTTCAAAATTGTTTTAGCTGCATTTATTTCCAGTTCTTAGCTTTAAAATTACTACTTTCACATCAACATACGATTTTTCTACAATTTATGGTGATTTTTACAAAACTGCCTATCATTTTAAACACCAACCCGAACCAGTCTATGATTATGGACATTTTCACCCAAGCTGGAGGTCATTAAAAATCGTGATAAAAATTATGAGTAAACTAGACGCATTTTGGGAACTCTCAGAATTTACGGGTTTAGTTTTCGACTTCGTATGATTTTTCTATGACTTTTCTAAAACAGCGCAGAAAGGTTAAAAATTAGTTAACATCATATAATTTTCATAACACTTTGTATTATGTTGAGCAAAGTGTATAAAAATAAGTTCTAAATATTGAATGTGTTTCCTTGTTAGTTTATCATCATAAATTGAAACTTAGTCATTCATGATAAGATTATTCATTCATTTAAAACACGTATATTAAGCTATAATAAGCATAGTTTATGGATTCATAACACTAACGCATTTTCATAAAAGAGTTCTTATACATTACAAACGTTTTGGATAAACTATAATAGGTATGGTTTATGTTTCCATTAACACAAAAAACACATTTCGAAAGGTTTTATTCCCACAGAAAAAGGTTTTACACTCACGCACACTACATGTAAACTTGTTAACTCAGGTTGCGAGACTTTCTCTCCCCGTACGTCCGAGTACGGGATTCAAATTCCTGTAAGTTATAACCAAAATCTCTTGTAGGGAGAGTGTGATAATTGTGTATAGATCTATATTGAGGTTGACATCCCACACCTCTCTGCTAGCTACAGCCGGACCGGCAGGTCTGTGGGTGACAAGAGTCACAGGATCAGGGCGTCTAAAAGACGTTGTCCAGGTTACCTCTAGTCATAGTATGGTTATAGTGACTCACATAGGGAGCTAACAAATCATAAAGTTTATGGGATTTTTATAAAACAAAAGGGGTTTTATGTCGATTTAAAATCACTTTTTATATCAATAATTACATATATTGCTGTGTATTTTCAGTCTTGGTATTTAAGACTACACACCATACATTACGGGAGTTTTCTCAAATCAGAAAGAGTTTTACGCTAATTTGAAACCACTTTTATATCTTTAAGTATGCCAAATACTTGTTATCTCTCGGTCTTGGGATTTAGGACCACATAACTTTTATAAAGAAAATATTGGATTTTCTGGATACATACTCTATCGCTTTTACAAGGAAAACAGTTTACTTCTCTAACAAAATCTCTTATGAACTCAACAACCTTTGTGTTGACACTTTTTCAAAACTACTTGTATTCTCAGGAATTCAGTGAAACGGGAAATCAACAGCGTTTTGAGGATGGGACGATAAATCGTCAAACAGTTCATTTTGTATTATAATGTAATTGATTTGAATCATGTAAACATATACATTGGTGTAACTTTTTCAATTATATTTATGATGGTTGTATTTACTTTGAGCACTATTATACACGTTGTTGTGATACTATACATGAAGTCCTCCACCCCCAGACGTTTCCGCCATCCTTGGTTTGGGGTTGTGACACCACAAGTAATATCCTTCCACTGCATCTGTCCTTCTATCATTTTTGCAACTACTTCACTTGACCCATCAAATTTGTTAAAAATAAATTCAGCATTTTCAAGACGATTTTTCAATGTGTTACGTTCAGCAGTTACAACATCAAATTTTCTTTTGAGATGATCATAGTTCTCGCATTTGTTGTTGTAATCCTCTTGCAGTTTCTTAAAGTCTTTTGTTTTATTTTCTAATTGTGTCTTTAAAGGCTTTCGATTTTTCCTAAGTGTGTAACCCTCATATTTAAGGTCCTCGTTCTCTCTCTTGATTAATTCAATTGGGTCTCGCAAAAATTTAGCAGTTTTAATACAAGATTGAGAGCAACCAAATTCACTAACCTCGGGTTTGGCAGGCTCTGGAGTGGTTTGCACCATGAATGCAAACTGCAGATTCATCATCGCTTCATCCATATCCTTCTTTTTTTCTTCTTCCACACCATTTTTGATATGGGCAAGATGTGCATTTTCAGGTCCTGAAATATTCAGAGCCTGAACTTGGTCTTCCCAATTAAATGATTGAGCCACCATCGCCAAGTTAGCAGTCTGATTGTTTGAAGAAGATCCCTTGTTGACATAGGTCACCGGCACCATGATTCGTTCTGAATTCTCTCTTCGATCTGGCTTTGGACATTCCCTTGTAAAATGCCCAGGCCCAGGGCAGTTGTAACATCTCAGTTTTCCTTTGTTGAATCCCACTTTCTTATCGGAATTCACACTCCAATTGTTCTTTCCTGTTTTCTTGGAGAACTGCTTTGCCCTGAACACCACTATGGCCATCTGTCATTTAATGTCCATATCTTCCACATCCTCAGGATGAATCTAGTCTAGGTCAGCAAATGAGAGTTGTGGAGAGAGTTCTCCGGCCATAAAAGTGTTATAGCAGTTTACCAAACCAGTGGCGAGGGCCAGATTTTCTTCCTTTTCTTTTAAAGATGAAACTTGAGGACTGATTTCATGATATTGAACTGGTGCAACTATGGATGAACGAATACTAGAACCAACTTGTTGAGTTGAAGTTTGAGGTTGAGGAACTTGAATGTGTTGCATTTGAGTTCTAATGTATGAGATAGGCTGATGAGTCACATAGGGTTGAACTTGAGGAACATGAACTTGAGGAGCTTGAGGAGTAGAAAAGCTTGAGAAAGCAGTGTTGGTGGTGGTTTGGATCCCAAGATTTGTTGTGGAGTATGAATTGACATGGTTAATCTCCCTTTGCTTATCATCAAGATCACAAGTCGTGATGATCGCCATCATTTCAGCCACACTCAAACGGTTCAAATCTTTGGTCTTCTTAATCACTAAGACATTAATATCCCAGAATATTGGCAAAGAGTTCAACAGCTTTTTGTTGATTTCCGATCTTGTAACCATCACACCAGCAGAGCTCATTTCTGTGGTGAGTGTGGTAAACCTTTGCAACTGATTCTCAAGTGTCCCAAGACATAGTTAAACATATTGAGCTTTTGTCGCAGCATGTCTTGGCGACTCTGTTTCATGTCTTCGTTGCCTTCATATACTTCTATCAGTGCTTCCCATAAGGCCTTTGCTGATGTATACTCACGGAAACCTTGAGCGATTTCCGGAGATAATGCCATGGTTAGTGTAGCAAGAGCCTTTTCCTACTCCTCGACTCTCTCGAAATCATCATCGGTGTAGTTCTCAACTTGCTTATCAATTATGGTTCCATCTTCCAATGTAGTTGTAATGCAGATTAGTCCTCTAAGAATACTTCGCCATATCTTGAAATCTTTCATTTTGATGTACTTCTCGATCTGATATTTCCATTCTAGAAATCCTTCCGCAGATAACAGTCGTGCAATTCGAGAAGTGGTTCCCATAATTGCATCCAATTCATGGTGAGCTGACATGATTTGAGATTCCATGTTTTAGAAATCAACAAAAATTTCGTTAATTAGGATGAGTGCAACCGCACACTTCAGCCGCACACGTCAACAGCACACACTGCAACCGCACACACCAATAGTACACTCTAACCGCACACTCTAACCGCACACCCAGCCGCACACTCAACCACACACCCAGCCACACACTCAACCGCATACACTAGTTGCACACTCAACCGCACACCTTCAAAAATACTTGATTTTTGAAAGTATTCTGATTCCAAACTAGTAAAAACACTGATTAGAAGCAGTTTCTCAATCAAAAAGTATGAATGCACTTTAAAAATCACAATTATCTTCAACCACACACTCTATGATTCTTCAAATTGACACTGAATTGGCTTTGATACCAATTGTAAGTCCTAATCTATAGATCCAAATCAGTAATCAATGAATTGCAAGCAATCAAATAGAGTGTAGAAGGAGTAGAATGAGAATAAAATCAAGCATGCACACATCTATAATGTACAAATGTCAGGTACACCTTGAAAAACACGCATACATACGTCACTTTTACTGACACACTGACAAAGCCTATTTATACCACAATTAGCAGCACACAAGTGTGCAGTCGCACACACGTGTACGACCGTACACAGCGTGTGCGGCCGCATACACGTGTTATGCTACAACCACCACAACACACTCTAACATCCTACCACGACCTATACATGACAATGCCTAGCCCAAACCACAAAAATATAGCCTATCCAAAGCACAAACCGAACTCTTTTATCACACAACCTAGCTCACCCACATCGCAAAAGGGCCTAACCTTTCTCTTTCAACGCCTCAAAACCTTCTCATACTCGGATTAAGGCCCATAGGCCTTAAGTCACAAAATAATCCAGAACAGGATGTTACAAACAAGCTATCAGCCAAGAAGATTGGACCCATGGAGATTGTGTAGAAGATCAATTCCAATGTTTATCATCTGAAGTTGCCAAGTCACATTCGTTGTTCTGATGTTTTCAATGTGAAGCATTTACTTCCTTTTCATGAGGATTCTTCCAATGATGAGCCTGTTACACATTCAAGGTCGAATTTTGTCTACCCAGGAAGGGATGATGTGGGCCCTAGCATGGAGGATTAGGCCCTTATGTTTCTAGAGGCCCATCATCGAGTGGTAAAAGGGGGTTCACGAAAATGGCCATAACTTTGGCTTCGGGGCTCCGGTTTGGGCCTACAACTAGTCAAATCGAAGCTTCAAAGGAGGAGCATGTCGTGATAAGTACTCTACGGGAACTTACCCATTTTTTAGTCCATAACGCTTTCTAAATTGGACTTATAGACATTTTTGTGTTTTTTTCATAATTTTTGGACTTTGTTTTTGGGCTTGTGTTTAGCTCATGTCTCTTTAGGGTTTCTTTTAAAACTATGCTTCTTATTTAAGTCTTTCTAATGTAATTTGGATGGCCATTGATCAGTTTAAAGAACTTTCATTTTTCTCTCAAAATTTTGTGTGTGTTTACCGAATTTTGAAGCCAATCCCATGGTATTCATAGAATCAATGTGGTTTGGGCAAGATTATCATGGGTATTCTTTTAGAATCAATAGTTTTGATCTTTGGTCATTTGTACGCCGCATCAAAGAACTATAAAAATGTGATCTTGGTCCTTCTATCCCTTCCATTCAAGAATTATGATGTATTAATGGATTAATAAGTTAGGGTTTTAGCTTTTTGAACCTTTCTAGCCATGGAAATTCATAAAGGTGGAAACTTTATGACTCAAGTCGATGTTTTCAGGTTATATCTGAGCTCTGTATAAAAGACCTTAACAGATAAAGTGCTTAATGGAGGAGTAAGAGCAGGTCGTGTACACTGAGTATGTTGGGCGTACTCAACAGCCTTGGACTTTGACTTTCATTGATCGTTGACTTTTGACCAAGTTTGACCTTGGGTCAAACTTGAGGATTTTAGGCTTTTAATTAAGATTCTATCTGGTTATAATGTTAGTGGATTCGCGAGTGCAAGAAGTGCAGAAAAGGGATCACGTCGTAGTGTTTTAGAGTTCTTCGATTCAGGTGAGTCTTCTCATTGTGCTTGTGGGTCAAAGGCACTAATGTTGGCTCACCATATTGTGTGCGTAGGATACTAGCCGTCTTTGTAACTCTTGCGTGTTTGTATGGGCCTATGTAGTAGTATATATGTATTGACCAACTGGGTCTTATTTGTTGTTACTATGATATGTGTTACTATGTGTATTGAGACTTCGGGTACTCTCCAGGGTTGCTGATAACCCATCGGGCATGCTGTTTGCCAACTAAGACTTTGGGTAGTCTCCAGGGTTGCTGATAAACCACCGGGCATGTTGTTTGCCCGTTGAGGCTTCGGGCAGTCTCCAGGGTTGGTAATAACCCATAACTGATATATGCAATGTGTTGTATGTAGTATTTAGGGGAACTCACTAAGCTTTGTGCTTACGATTTGTGGTTTAAATGATTTCAGGTTTTCTTATATCAAAGGAGGGGCACAACTCCATTGCATCGCATCCATGGGAGATTTATGCACATGATAAGTTTTGATGATACTCTGATAAATGTTTTGAGTAAAATGATTTAATCCGATGTGTTCGTAGTTGTAAATTTAATAAACACGTAAATTTTTAATTGAAAATTTTAGGTTGAAATTTGGGGCGTTACATCTTGTCTGATAAAGGCTTTAGGGTTCGAAGCATAACCCAAACACCTGATTGGGGTATATTCGGATGTGAGTTCGACTCATGATGATTATGGTTGGTATGGTAGATAGACGGTAAGACCATGGGTTGGGTCCATGGCAGTATGGAAATGTTATAAGCATGGTTGTAGAACTCGCTACTCGGTACCTGTTCGGTCGACTACCGAGTAGCAAGTACTCAGGAGTACTCGTGAGTACTCAGGGAGTACTCGGATTCGGTAATTCATGTAGAAATATTTTTAGATAAATCATATATGTCAAAATCGTAAGTTAAAACCATAAGTTGATTGAAATATATATATATATATATATATATATATATATATATATATATATATATATATATATATATATATATATAACAAAATTAGATACATGTGAATACAAAAAAACTAAAAAAACACATAATGGTTCCACTTCGTGAATAATTATTGAAAATTTAAGATATATATGTAGTAATAATCACAAGTGTGTGTATGTTAAATAATAAATCATTAAGTATATTATATATATTAATCATTGAGTTGGATGAGGTTTACAACATTGCTCACTTAAATAAGGGGCCGATCAGGGAGTACTCGGATTTTGTGACTCGCCTCAGTAAGGGGCCGAGTAGTGAGTACTTGGACGAGTAATCAGCCAACTCGGCGAGTTTTACAACATTGGTTATAAGACTACGGGGCGGTTGTAGCATTCACAAGGATGATAGACAGTTGTGGAAGTGTTGTAAGACTACAGGGTAACCGTAGTATTCACAAGGTTGGTAGGCTGTTTGTAACATCCCAAAAATTGTAAGGTGAAAAAATTCTTTTTGAATTCAACCATTAGGAAACCATTTAGTATTACCAATCATTCAAAAGTATAATAATGAAAAAATAGTTATCAGAATACAATCCCAAAATCATAAGGTTGCGGAAACATGGGTCGATGCAGTGCAATCATGCCGGACCCTTCTCATTTGTACCGGAAGTACCTAAAACATAAACCAAAAACCGTAAGCACAAAGCTTAGTGACTCCCCCAAAATACCACATACCATACAAACATATAGTCAAGCATATATGGGTGCTTGCATTCCCATTCAGCCTCTTTCAACTTGATACTGTCAAGCATATATGGGTGTTAGCATTCCTGTCCGGTCTATTTCAACCAGCTACTGTCAAGAATATATGGGTGCTTGCATTCCCCTTCGGTCTAGTTCGACCAGATAACAGGTCTATTTCACGCCTATCACTACCACATAATAGTATAGCAAAGGAATCACAGAGTCATCAAACAATACATACATAATAGATGATTATCACAAAGACCATCACCACACTATAAGCATAAACTAGTGAGTTGATGTTGGTGCCTTTGACCCATAGATACAGTGAAGGAAACTCACCTCAAGCCGTTGAATCTCTTAGATGAAATCTCGGTCTACTGATCCAAAAAATCCCTGCATGCTATCACCATCAAATAACATCCAATTAATAATTATATCTCGACACATAATCAAGAATCTAAATTTCTTGCCTAAAGACCAGGGTAAAAGACCCTTTTACCCTTTTCTTACTTGGCCTAAAACCAGGACCCAACCCATTCACCCAAAAAGCCCAATTCCTAATTGGCATCCCAAGGCCCAATATGGCCCAACTTCCTAAATGGGCCCAATACCCACCATGAACCTAATTCCAAGAAATCCCATAATCAATCCATAGCCCAAAGTCAGAAGTCCAATGGCCCAACAAGGCCTAATCTCTAAAAGACCCAAAATAGACGGCCTGGGGAGTACGCCTTGCATACCAGGAATGTACACCCCACGTACTCGCCTCTGAAGCACCACGTACCAGTCGCCAATGCATGAACCTCGCATTACGTTGAGTGTGCCCTCCCACATACGCCCAACGTACTCATCAGAGGTCCAAAAGTCCAAAAAAAAAGCTCTTGATAGTTAAGACTAAAGCTACTAAACACTTATCTTAACCCTAAATGATGTCTTAAACCATAAAGTCGAAACCTTTAAGCCTTTGCATGGCTAAAGTGGGCCAAAATCTCCAAAATCCTTACTTTCACAACACTCAAAACCACTTAACTCTTCCATGGTTCTAAGTAAATGATCAAGCAATAATTTTTATGACTCATAACACTCCAAGACCTCAGAAATGACAACTAATATGCTCTGGAGGACTCCATATTCACAAAGATCCAAACTTTGGGGAAAAAGCTTATGAAACTATGCCATAACAAGATCTAAGAATAGACTCATCAAGTTTGAATCTTTATACCTCCAAAAGGTAGATCAAGATGCACAAAGCCTGGATCCACAAGCTTCAAGCAATCCCACACTTCTTCAAGAAACACCTCATTCTTCAATGAGCACCAAAATGCATGAAATACCACCAAAAGCTCAAGAACCACACCAAAGGGGGCTAGGGTTTCGTTTCTAGGGTTTAATGGGATGGAGGCTGAAGATAAGAGGGTTTGGTGTTGAGTTAAGGAGCTTGAATAGGGTCCAAGACCCTAAATTAAGGTTTGGGTCTGAGTGGAGTAAGTCATGCGTACTCCCAGTATGCCCAACGTACCAGGGGCGACTCAACCAATTTGGGGGCTCTAAGCAAAAAAAATTAGGGCCTTTTGGTTTTATAACTTAAATTAAAGGTAAGCAAACAGATTTGAACCTGAGAGCCTTAGTTTGATAAACCAGTGCTTTTACCACTAGGTTAAGCTCCAACTTGTCTTTGTAACCCAAGAAATACGTATATATACATATATATATATATATATATATATATATATAAGTAACAAAATAAGCTTTAAAATTAGGGGGCCTTTAGAATTGGGGTTGTAAGCCCTTTCTTAGTTTTGAAAAGGGTAGAGTCGGCCCTACATCGTACTCCAAAGGAGTCTCGTGATTACCTTTCCTAGTACGCCTAACATACTTCCATGTACGTCGTGCATACTAGGCTCAACCCTAAAACCTCCAAACTTCCAAGACCATAGCTTCTTTGCTCTAAGTCCGTTTTCGATGATCATTATATCCCCAGAAAGGTAATGAGAAGCTCTACACTTCTATCAACTCATACTTTCCTTAAAACTTTCTAAACTAAAATCCAAAATTCATAAAAGGCTCGAACTATCACCTTGCAGTTAAACCCTTGGGTTCCAAAACACAACCGAACTCAGATCACCTATCCTATAATATCCACATCCAAAAAGGGTCTAAATCTGTCTTCCCTTAAGGCCTGAAGCCTTATGATAACTAATCTTTGGTCACGGCCCTGAATAATGAAACGATTCGAAATCGGGTGTTACACTGGTATGGGTAGTGTTGTAAGACTACGATGTAGCCGTAGCATACACAAGGTTGATAGGTTGTTGGGAAGTGTTGTAAGTCTATGGTGGATTTGTAGCATTCACCAGGATGAGATAGGCCATTACAAGAGTGATTGTCGGGCTATGGAAGGATCACAACGCATGCATGGGTCAAGTCATGTCATTATTGTTGGTTGGCCACTCCTTGTTGGGAATGAGGATTGTTGGAGCGATGTCGGTATCCTATGCTTGTATAGCCCCACGTGGGTGAGACCCATGGGGGAGGCCTATTCGAGTGTGTAGATTGGGTGAGACTCATGGACGAGGCCAATTTTTTATGTAGAATGGGTGAGACCCGTGGGCGAGGCCTGTTTGGTTATGACAGTAGGGGTGAACTTCGGTAGGAATTGGTCTGATTATGGTGTGGATCATGCTTAGAGCTGGATGAATATGTGATTGACAGATGAAACTCATGTAACATTTTGGCTCAGGAAGCTTGTACAGTTAGACTCTTAAGTGGAGTCTTATGATGTGACCATACGCGAAATGGTCGGATGTAGCGGGCATTAGAGGATTTTGTATCCTAGATTAATAAAAGGTCCTTTAGGTGACAATATTTAGTCATGGATTATGTTTTCTAGTGGACTCAACAAGATAATTCAGGGTCGGAAGAGTTATTGGTTTAGTCAGGGATTCTGTTTTCCAGTGTATCAGAATGGTTTCATAGGTACGAAAGCCAGACAAGTTATTGGATTTCTGAATTTTGGGAGGAGTAATGATGGCTACTCTGTATTGGTTAGGAAAGGCAGACAAGTTATTGGATTTCTGAATTTTGGGAGGAGTAGTGATGGTTACTCTGTATTGGTTAGGAAAGGATCGTTTCTTCGCTAGATTTATGATTTATGCGAAAGCTTAGGTTTCGATTGCATTACTGGAAGAGCAGTCGTCAGCATGAGGCAACATCGCAACCCTATTAAGATTTCAAGAAAACTCTATATGGATTGGCTAGTGTGGAAGAGGTAGTAATGAGGAATGATTTCGAGGACGAAATCTAATTTAAGTGGGGGAAGAGTTGTAACACCATGTTTGAGTCGTTGGTTGTGACCCGAATATCAATTATCATAAGGTTGCGGGCTTTGAGGAAAGGGAGGTTTAGACCCATTTGGATGTGGGTAATGTAGATTATGTGATCCAAGAGTTCGGTTTGTGTTTTGGAGCCCAAGGGTATAATGGTAAAAGTGATGGTTCAGACCTTTCATAAATTAAGGATTTAGGTTCGGAAGGTTTTGAGGCAAAGGAGAGTTAATAGGAGTGTAAGGCTTCTCATTACCTTTTTTGAGCATATAAAAAACACCGAAAACATAGTCGGTACAAAGAAGTTATGGCTTTCAAAAGATGCGAAGAATATGGGTCTAGTCCATTACGTTGGGCGTACTAGGCTCATGTGAATGCAGATGACCAACCTGGTACGTTAGGCGTACGATCGCCAGACTCAAACCCTAATTTTTAGGGTTTAGGCCCTACTTAAACATCTCAACTCATGGAAACCCTCCTCTTATTCATCCTCCATTCCCCTCAACCTGTGATTTCAAAACCCTTTCCCCTTTGAGAGCTTTCTTGAAAATTTTGGGTGTTTTGGTGCACTTTGGCGAAGGGAGAATTCATTGGAGAAGAGTTGGATTGCTTAGAGCTTGTAGATCCTAGCTTGGTCTTCCTTGTTGCATCTTCGGAAGGTAAAAAGTCTCAAACTTGATGGTTCGTTTGTTTGATCTTGCTTGTGAGTGGGTTTTTTGTGCTTATTGGTCCCATGAGTTGATTCTTGAGAGTAAATGCTACTCTAGAAATTTTAGGTTGTTTATTTTTATGTTATGAGGTCCCTTGTTCATTAAGTTTGCATCTTGATGGTTATGGACAAACCATGCATGAGTTGTTGACCTCTTGGTGAAGTTAGTAGATTTGGGTTTTGGGTTTCTTGGAGCGATGCAAAGGTATCAAGTTGATGGATTTATTGATTAAGACGCCCATTAGAATCAGATCCGAGACTATAACGCCTGTGTTTCTGGGCTAGCCATTTTTAGTAATGTAATAGTCTAGGTTAACCTTTGTAACTAAATTTGAAATAATAAAACTGTATTATTTGTGAATTATGTGAATTATGTGATTTATGTGTTTATTTTCTTGATTTTTATAATTTAATGAATTAAGAATAAAATAAGCGTCAAAATTAAAGTGTGAGATAAGCCCGATATCTTTGCATAAAGTTGTAGTGGTCGAAACAAGGATTCCGGAGATATAAGGAATGCCAAAATCCGAGTTATAACGAAGAAGTTATGACATGTCGAAGTTTCGCGATAGAACCGGCACGACGCCAAGTGACGTAAAATATGAATTTAAGATAGCATGATATTTAGCCTTAGCGATCTAAACGAAAGTCGTAGATTTTTTTAAACCGAGAGCGTGCATAAAAGGAACGCCCAAATCTGACTTCGTATGAGGAAGTTATGATTTTTCTAAGTTTCGACTTAGCAGCATGCAGCCCGAATACTCAATTTGAGATCGAGCGGTTTTTAGCCGAAACAATCTAAATGAGAATCGAAGATCCCATTGTTAGTAGCGAAACGATGAAAAGATAGGCGAGAACGGACGTCGGACGAAGAAGTTATGATTTTATAACGAAGTTTTCCTATCCGGGCCTCTAAAAATAAATAATAAAAAATAAATTCAAAATTAGCCGACGGAGTCTAAACGAAAGTTGTAGAGCGTAGTCTCACCTACGCGTGATATAAAGAACAACGAAAACGGAGCTCGTATGCGAAAGTTACGGAATTTAGAAGTTTGACGAGTCAAATTACGCCCAGCGTAATTTGAGTACGCCCCGCGTACTCACGCGGATGCAAGTTGCCTGACCAATACTCGAGTGCCACAGATCCACGCATGCAGTGACGTCAAAGTACGCCCCGCGTAACCAAGTTACGCCCTGCGCACTGAGTACGCCCTGCGTAATTTGAGATTACGCCCCGCGTAATCCCAGACCCTCAGCCTATAAATAGAACTCGAAATCAGCCATTTTCTCTTCTTCAAACTCTTCCCTCTCTCTAGGTTTTGCCTCAATTTGCGTGCCAATCATATCCCGAAGCCCCAGTATCATTCCCGAGCCCCGAAGAAAGATCCGAAGCCCCGAGGATCCCGAAGAGCGTTATTCCCGAGCCGAAGCTCTGCCCGCGAGGAGTTCGATTTTGGTGAAGATCTTCCAGATCTATCGAAGTATACTACTTCTATAAGCCGTAGTGCTGTCGAATCATCTTCTGATCAAGTGAGTGTGTAGTTACCTTCTTCCAACACATTATTATAAAGTATTTTATATAAAATATGTGTTATGTGTATATATTTTGTTGTTATATGTGTGAATGTATATTCACTCTCTTCTATCTCATAGATCTGAGTTATTCTCTATGAAATACGTGTTATGTGTGTGTGCCTCATCTGTTATGTGGAATATGTATTGATTAAAGCATGCTATACAGGTTTTAAACTATGTATAAAAACGTATATTTCTATCTACTAATATGTTGGGTAGAACATGGGTAGATAGTTGGTGTGTAATAAACAGATGAGAGGCCTCGATGTTGTTTTGATTTAGTCATCTAGCGGAGTTTAGATGACGACCACAGACTTTTCTAGACAGTCCTGTGGAACACTAGCAGGATCGCCACCTGTAGGTGTTAATGAACTTGGGTGTTCATTCGTTGTACTCCATCCCCCCCCCCCCCCCCCACGGTTGCCTAATTTGACATATATTGTCGGGAAACCCCCGAATGCATGTGTTGTCGCCCCGATGAAATATTCTTAGACTAGGTCCCTTGTGTTAGTTATTTTAGGGACATAAAGTGAGAATAACGGGAATGGGTAATTGGGTTATCGTTGGTTGATGAAAAAATTAATTTAATTATTTATTGTGGGTTGAAAACCCTATATGCTCACCAGGCTCCCAAGCCTGACCCACTCAGTTTCTTTGTATTACAGGAAGTGGCGCAAGGGCATGAGATGGATAATCATCAAGTTCTTTTTGTTTACAAGTCTGTATATGTATATATTTGTTGAATGACTTGTAATGTTTATCGTTTATGCTTTATGGTCTGTATCGGAACATGACATCCCGAGTTTTGGTTATATAATGAAAATGCATTTCTTTATGAAATGCTTTGGTAAATATTATTTTATCATACTTTGTTTTTGGGAACAAATTCCGCATCTCTTTTAAAATCAAAAGGATTTACTCTGAAAATGTTTAAAAAGCATAAATGAAACCGGTCATTTCTGGCCGAGATTTTGGGGATGTCACAGTTGGTATCAGAGCATTAGTTTAAGCGAACTAGGAATTTGTAGGATTTCTAGACTTAAACTTAGAATGCTAAGTGAAATTTTGAGATGTGTGTCTGTGATATTTTAGACACGAGCACTAGTTTATTTTAGGAAAGTTGCCTAAAATGTTTTATGTGCTAAATGTTATATGTTGCCATATATGATATTATTTGTTCGGATCTATGGTCTGTTGCCGACCGGATCTAGAAACCTTATGTGTGTAGGATTCTAAGCGTACGTCTATGATATTAGAACTAGCATGTAAACGTTTCGGAGCGATAAGGATGATTTGAATATCTATCGTGATTGAGGATCTAATTTCACCTTATTCGGTGTGTAGATCAAAATGGTGAGAACCAGAAGTGGAGTTGGAAATGCTGACGAAAACAGGAATCAACCACCAGTGATTGAACAAGTACCTGTCGTAGCAGCAGCACCTGAGCCAATAACCATGGCTGGTGTGCAAATGATGATTCAGACGATGTTGGATCGTCAGATGGAGGAAACTAGACGGTTGCTTCAACAGAATCGTGAAGAACTGTAATTTGTGTGGAGGAGCCTGAATTAAATGAAGGGCACTCGGAAGGTGGAAACTTCAGTGGGTCTATTGGTCAAGCCAACCCACCGATAGTTAGGCAAGACAAGCACGATGGAAGGAATGATGGAATGGGATGCAAGTACAAAGACTTTCTAACTTGCAAACCATCGACCTTCAATGGAAAGGAGGATCCGATCAGAGTTATGGATTGGATCTAAGAAATGGAGTTAGCCTTCATGACTTGTGGCTGCAGAGGCAAGTTGCAGACTATCTATGCAGTGCGTCAGTTCCGAGGTGGAGCCGTTCGTTGGTGGAACACTCTAGGGAAGACTTTAAGCCCTAATGAGCCAATTCAATTGACATGGGCAGAGTTCTTGGCGCAGTTCAAGCGCAAGTTCTGTTCAGCCCAAAATTTGTTGGAGTTGGAGAATAAGTTTTTGGCATTGACGAAAGGCAGCATGTCAGTCGATGAATACACCAATAACTTCACCGATAAGATGGAGTTTGCTTTGCGCATCGTTCCGGATGAGCTGACAAAGGTGGACCGGTATGCGAAGGGACTCCCATGGGAGTACGAGGTGCCAGTACGTCAAGCACATACTCTAGAGGCAGCTATCTGGGCTGCCAAGTCTGTTGAGAACATGATCAAGGGAAGAACCGCCGACAAGGTTGAAGTTGGCAAGAAGAGAAAGTTTGAAGGAACTTCAGGTTCCAATAAGAAAAGTAAATTTTCGAAGTCAAATTCGAAGAAGTTTGGAGGAAAGGGAGGCGAAGCAAAATGGTGTGAGAAGTGCAAGAAAAAGCATTTTGGGAAATGTAGTGAGGATGTAACCTGCTACAAGTGTGGAAAAATTGGACATTTTGCCAATGAGTGTCCGAACAACAAAAGGATGTGTTTTGGTTGTAATGAAGAGGGACACATTTTGAAATGCTTTCCAAAGAAGAAGGAGGCAGCGAGGCCCAACATTCCACCAAAGCCGAAGGCGAGAGCCTTCCAGATGACACTTGAGGCTGCGAAAGATGAAGCTGATGTCACTTCAGGTACCTTTCTTGTTAACAAACTACCTGCTCAAATTTTGTTTGATTCTGGAGCCAACTACTCCTTTATTTCGCATGAGTTTGGTAGAAAACTAGCTTTGCCTGTTGATAGACTAGATGATGCTTTACTAGTCGAAGTTGCTAATGGCAAGTTTGTACCTGTTAGCCATTGTATGAAAAATATCTTAATCGACCTTAATGGGAATAAGTTTCACGAGGAATTATTGCCTATCGAACTTAATGGTTTCGACATCGTTCTGGGAATGGATTGGCTTAGCGCCAATGATGCCGAAATTTTATGCAAGAAGAAGATAGTTAAAGTAAACCCGCCTGGGAAGGATTCATTTATGGTGTATGGGGACAAACGGCGAGTAAATTCTGGAATCATTTCTCTAATGAAAGCCAGAAAGTGTTTGACCAAGGGATGTACATCATATTTAGCATTCGTGATCGATGCTAAGAAGGAAAAGAAGGTGATGCAGAGTATTCTAGTGGTGTGTGAGTATCCGAAAGTATTTCCCGAATATCTTCCTGGATTACCACCTGATAGACAAGTGGAGTTCAGAATTGACTTGTTACCAGGAACCATGCCAATAGCAAAAGCACCTTATCGATTAGCACCGACAGAGATGAAGGAGCCAACGATGCAACTTCAGGAGTTATTGGACAAAGGTTTCATTAGACCTAGTTCATCACCCTGGGGAGCTCCGGTGTTATTTGTGAAGAAGAAAGATGGAAGTATGAGAATGTGCGTTGATTACAGAGAGCTGAACAAGGCAACAATAAAGAATAGATATCCGTTGCCAAGGATTGATGACCTATTTGATCAATTGCAAGGTTCGAGCTATTTCTCGAAGATCGATCTAAGGTCAGGATATCATCAGCTAAAGGTAAGAGAGCAAGATATTGAGAAGACTGCATTCAGAACTAGATATGGACACTACGAGTTCTTGGTTATGTCGTTTGGACTAACCAATGCTCCAGCAGCATTCATGGATTTGATGAATAGGGTTTGTAATCCTTTCCTTGATAAATCCGTGATAGTGTTCATAGACGACATTCTGATCTACTCGAAAATCCAGGACGAGCATGGCAGACACTTGCGAGAAGTGTTAAAAGTCTTGAAGCAGGAGAAGCTGTATGCAAAGTTCTCTAAGTGTGATTTTTGGATTCGTGAAGTCCAATTCTTGGGTCACGTGGTCAACCAAGAAGGGATAATGGTTGATCCAGCAAAGATTGAAGCTGTAATGAAGTGGGAACAACCGAAAAGTCCCACGGAGATTTGAAGCTTTTTAGGATTAGCCGGATATTACCGAAGGTTTATCCAAGGCTTTTCTTCGATCACTAGTCCATTAACATCTTTGACCCATAAAGGAGCTACTTATGCTTGGAGTGATAGGCATAGAGAAGCATTCGAGAAGCTAAAGAAGAAGCTATGCGAGGCACCGATACTTTCTTTACCCGATGGAGTTGAAGACTTCGTTGTTTATAGCGATGCGTCTAGGGTTGGATTGGGTTGTGTTTTGACCCAAAGAGAAAAGGTGATAGCATATGCGTCTCGACAGTTGAAGGAGCATGAAAAGAATTACCCGACTCATGATTTGGAGTTGGCAGCGGTAGTTTTCGCTCTGAAAATATGGAGGCATTACCTCTATGGCACGAAGTGCAAACTTTTTACTGATCATAAGAGTCTCCAATATCTCTTCAATCAGAAGGAATTGAATATGAGGCAACGACGCTGGCTAGAATTACTTAAAGACTACGACTGCGAGATACTTTACCATCCCGGTAAAGCTAATGTTGTTGCTGATGCTCTCAGTCGGAAAGTCAATCTTGAAAGGAAAAGGCCAAGAGCATTGAGAATTGAAGTTGTCTCGACTATTGTGGAGAGTATAAAGAAAGCTCAAGAGGAAGCTTCTGAAAAGAATGACCGAAAGGGGGAACGTTTGGGCAAAACGTTGGTGTTCGGTGTAAACAGTCATGGACTGAAGGTATTCCAAGATCGTATTTGGATACCTAAGACAGGAGGAATCAGAGATCTTCTGATGGAAGAAGCTCACAAGACCATGTACTCGATTCATCCTGGTAGCACTAAAATGTATAGGGACCTGAAACCCTACTACTGGTGGCCGACAATGAAGCTTGATGTTGCAAAGTATGTGGTTGAGTGTGTGACTTGTGCGAGAGTAAAGACACAGCATCAGAAACCGTACGGGAGTTTAGAACCATTGTATGTGCCTATGGGTAAGTGGGAAGACATTGCTACGGATTTTGTCACTAAACTGCCCTGAACAAAGAATGGTCATGACATGATTTGGGTGGTCGTTGATCGATTCACTAAGAGTGCGCATTTCATAGCAGCCAAGGAGAAATGGTCTATGGAGAAGCTTGCAAATTCTTACGTGAGGGAAATTGTGAGGCTTCACGGCGTTCCGTTAACGATTGTGTCGGATCGTGATAGCCGTTTCACCTCGAGGTTTTGGAAAAGTCTACAAGAGGAATTGGGTACCAAGTTGTGTTTAAGTACAGCTTACCATCCGCAGACTGATGGCCAGAGTGAAAGAACAATACAAACACTTGAAGATATGCTGAGAGCATGTACCCTGGAATTCCTAGGTAACTGGGATGAACATTTACCTTTGGTAGAATTTTCCTACAATAATAGTTTCCACTCGAGCATAAAGATGGCACCTTATCAAGCTTTGTACGGACAAAAGTGTCGTACGCCGTCTTGTTGGCTTGAGGCTGGAGAAAAGCAGTTTATGGGTCCCGAGATGGTCCATCAAACCGCTGAAAAGTTGAAAATAATTAGAGAAAGAATGTTAGCAGCTCAAGATCGTCAAAAGAGCTATGCTGACAAGAAGCGAAGGCCAATGACCTTCGAAGTTGGAGATTCGGTTTTGCTTAAAGTCTCGCCGTGGAAGGGACTTATAAGATTTGGTAAAAGGGGAAAGTTGAGTCCAAGGTTTATTGGACCGTTTAAAGTTCTTCAGAGAGTTGGGAACCAAGCTTACAAGCTCGAACTACCAGAAGAACTGACTGGAATTCATAACACTTTCCATGTGTGTTATTTAAGGAAGTTCGTGGGAGAAGTTCCCGATATGATTCCAATTTCTGAATTGACAATTGATGAAAACAAGAGGTTAATTGAAGAACCAGAGGCAATCATTGACCGGAAGACTAAAAAATTGCGACGTAAGATGGTTGAGTTAGTGCTTGTCCGATGGAAACACATGAATGGGTCGAATCTCACCTGGGAGACGGAGAGCGACATGATGAGTCGCTATCCGCATTTGTTTGCTGTTGTGTGATTCCGGGGACGGAATCATTCCAAGGTGGAGAGAATTGTAACGCCTATGTTTCTAGACTTGCCATTTTTAGCAATGTAATAGTCTAGGTTAACCTTTGTAACTAAATTTGAAATAATAAAAATGTATTATTTGTGAATTATGTGATTTATGTGTTTATTTTCTTGATTTTTATAATTTAATGAATTAAGAATAAAATAAGCGTCAAAATTAAAGTTTGAGATAAGCCCGATATCTTTGCATAAAGTTGTAGTGGTCGAAAAAGGGATTCCAGAGATATAAGGAATGCCAAAATCCGAGTTATAACGAAGAAGTTATGACATGTCGAAGTTTCGCGATAGAACCGGCACGACGCCAAGTGACGTAAAATATGAATTTAAGATAGCATGATATTTAGCCTTAGCGATCTAAACGAAAGTCGTAGATTTTGTTAAACCGAGAGCGTGCATAAAAGGAACGCCCAAATCTGACTTCGTATGAGGAAGTTATGATTTTTCTAAGTTTCGACTTAGCAGCATGCAGCCCGAATACTCGATTTGAGATCGAGCGGTTTTTAGCCGAAACAATCTAAATGAGAATCGAAGATCTCATTGTTAGTAGCGAAACGATGAAAAGATAGGCGAGAACGGACGTCGGACGAAGAAGTTATGATTTTATAACGAAGTTTTCCTATCCGGGCCTTCTAAAAATAAATAATAAAAAATAAATTCAAAATTAGCCGACGGAGTCTAAACGAAAGTTGTAGAGCGTAGTCTCACCTACGCGTGATATAAAGAACATCGAAAACGGAGCTCGTATGCGAAAGTTACGGAATTTAGAAGTTTGACGAGTCAAATTACGCCCAGCGTAATTTGAGTACGCCCCGCGTACTCACGCGGATGCAAGTTGCCTGACCAATACTCGAGTGCCACAGATCGACGCATGCAGTGACGTCAAAGTACGCCCTGCGTAACCAAGTTATGCCCTGCGCACTGAGTACGCCCTGCGTAATTTGAGATTACGCCCCGCGTAATCCCAGACCCTCAGCCTATAAATAGAACTCGAAATCAGCCATTTTCTCTTCTTCAAACTCTTCCCTCTCTCTAGGTTTTGCCTCAATTTGCATGCCAATCATATCCCGAAGCCCCAGTATCATTCCCGAGCCCCGAAGAAAGATCCGAAGCCCCGAGGATCCCGAAGAGCGTTATTCCCGAGCCGAAGCTCTGCCCGCGAGGAGTTCGATTTTGGTGAAGATCTTCCAGATCTATCGAAGTATACTACTTCTATAAGCCGTAGTGCTGTCGGATCATCTTCTGATCAAGTGAGTGTGTAGTTACCTTCTTCCAACACATTATTATAAAGTATTTTATATAAAATACGTGTTATGTGTATATATTTTGTTGTTATATGTGTGAATGTATATTCACTCTCTTCTATCTCATAGATCTGAGTTATTCTCTATGAAATACGTGTTATGTGTGTGTGCCTCATCTGTTATGTGGAATATGTATTGATTAAAGCATGCTATACAGGTTTTAAACTATGTATAAAAATGTATATTTCTATCTACTAATATGTTGGGTAGAACATGGGTAGATAGTTGGTGTGTAATAAACAGATGAGAGGCCTCGATGTTGTTTTGATTTAGTTATCTAGCGGAGTTTAGATGACGACCACAGACTTTTCTAGACAGTCCTGTGGAACACTAGCAGGATCGCCACCTATAGGTGTTAATGAACTTGGGTGTTCATTCGCTGTACTCCATCCCCCCCCCCCCCCCACGGTTGCCTAATTTGACATATATTGTCGGGAAACCCCCGAATGCATGTGTTGTCGCCCCAATGAAATATTCTTAGACTAGGTCCCTTGTGTTAGTTATTTTAGGGACATAAAGTGAGAATAACGGGAATGGGTAATTGGGTTATCGTTGGTTGATGAAAAAATTAATTTAATTATTTATTGTGGGTTGAAAACCCTATATGCTCACCAGGCTCCCAAACCTGACCCACTCAGTTTCTTTGTATTACAGGAAGTGGCGCAAGGGCATGAGATGGATAATCATCAAGTTCTTTTTGTTTACAAGTCTGTATATGTATATATTTGTTGAATGACTTGTAATGTTTATCGTTTATGCTTTATGGTCTGTATCGGAACATGACATCCTGAGTTTTGGTTATATAATGAAAATGCATTTCTTTATGAAATGCTTTGGTAAATATTATTATATCATACTTTGTTTTTGGGAACAAATTCCGCATCTCTTTTAAAATCAAAAGGATTTACTCTGAAAATGTTTAAAAAGCATAAATGAAACCGGTCTTTTCTGGCCGAGATTTTAGGGATGTCACAGAGACTTAGATGTAAAGTCTTAAACGATTAAGCACTTTTAAGTGAATTATTGGTCATTTTGTTATGATATGAAGCTTAAGTTTGGTGTTGGACTCTACTAAGTCATGTTAGGTCATGAAGTCAGGTACTTTATGTCACACCCTGTTAAAGCGGAAACACGAAAGGTGATAGGCTAAGGGCGCATAACACAAGGTAAATAGGATTACCAACCACATTCATTGAGCACTTTTATGTTTACATCATATTCGAAACAATATTACATTTTAGTTCCCTACTACAAGGTCTAATACATAACAACAAAAACATCAAGCGCAAATTCATGTTGATGTCTAATTTAGATCACTGACCATTCCCTGAAAAGCATGAAAAAATGAGGGTCAACTATAAAATAGTTGGTGAGTTCGCAGGCTTATAAATGTACATCATTTCAGTAAGAAAATATAGATTTGTTCAACAAAAGTTCCAACTCAAAATGAGTGTTAAATGCCAAAGCACTTCGTTCACAACCAAGCCTAACAGTCGTTGTTGCAACATTCCATCATGTCCATAATTCCCATGATGCTAGTTCACAAAAATATACACTCGCAGTTCTAGGCGAGTGGGGGTTGTCTACCCCAAATAGCGCTATCTATAAGACCGTCGGCTCGAATACGAGTTAATAGGTTGTAGTTCGGTTCTCAGGGACTTAACATACAAAGTTCATAACAAGTTCATATAACAAAGTTCATATCATAAAGTTCATAGCACAAGTTTATAAAAGAGTATCGTTCTAAGTTCATAAAACAATATCGATCCAAGTTCAATAATTACATAAAACAAAGTTCAGCAAGCTCACAAAACATTGTTCAACAAGTTCATGAAACAGTACGGATAGTTCATAAAATAGTAGCATGCTTTCCACCCCCAAAACATGAAAACAGTAAAAAGGGGGACGTGAATACTCACAAGGGAAAGTTTGTGGTTCGTGTGTCGCGGTTTGAGGTCGTCAGGTTCGATCCCTACTAGCGTCCTACAAAACAATAAGTTTCTAGTAAGTCATTGATTAATAGACACAATCTAGTAACTACTTATCTAACTAGTGATGTTACAAAGTGCACAAAGTTCGTTCGGTTCATTATCGGTAATTATTAGATTCACGGTGCCTTGTGTTCAAAAATCCACAAAGGCATGAAGATAAACTCCAAAAATTATAAAAATATATTTTCTGGTTCTAACAGAGGGTATGATTGTTCATAATTTTTATAGTAATTTTTGAAGGTCATTTGATATTTATTTGTAATTTAAGCCTAAATAATATGAAAAAATATAACTAAATAGTAAACAGTTGTAAAAATTCCCAAATTAATTTGTACAGGTTCTAATAATATTCCCAAAGCTGGAAAAACTATCGGTTTGTTCATTTGAGTATTAAGACCCAGTTTTGTTAATGCATGCTCTAATCCAATGAAAATTTCGAATAAAATAACAACCAGTGACCAAATTGTATGAAAATTTAGGTGGCATCCTTATTTCGTACATAAATCAGTTCTATAATTTTTCAGATTTTTATCTCATTGGTAAGTATTTATTTTGAATTTTTGGCCATTAAATCCTTATTTTGTAAGAAAAATAAAGAATTTGTTCTGGAACTTGGGGTTTTACAGAGCATCCCTTGAAAACCTGAACTTACATAAAACAATTTGGATCAAAATTATTTCAGAGCTAAATGGGGGTATTCAACACCAACAAGTTATGAAATGTAGCACAAGCAAATGCATGAGTTCCAAATGCAGCTAAAAGTTCAATAATTTGTGTAGAAACCTTTATAATTTTTTAGTTCATGAAAATTTAGGTATTATGAGATAGATGTGTTAAGTTCCTAAAATAATTTTCTTCAAATTTATTGTGGGGTTTAAGGGCCTTGATCATGTAATGCAAAACTAGTGGTCACAGAAAAGTGTTTTTGAGAAATGTTTTTGTAAAAATCGTCAAAAATCTAATTCTTAATGCTTTATAGTGAGACCACTTGAGTTAGAAAGTTAACTCAGAGAAATACGTCTTAGAAAAAGAATATCGTGATTTGGTCAAGATATTAGTGGGTTATGACCTTTTAAAGTCGAGTAAACAAATCTGACAGAATATTGAGGAGTAAACTCATGAAAACATAGTTCAAACTCCTATTTTACCTAATGATATCGGTTTCTTTTGCTTAGATTGAGATAGAAAAACATTATATTAAAGATATTTTGTAGAAATACTTGTCTCTAACCATTTGAACTTACATGCAACCAATCTAGATGAGACTAAACATTTGAAAAATCGATTTTTGGTGCTAGTTAAGGCTTGCATGTGCTCACATTTGCTCTTGACTTTGGTTTGATCATGGATCATCACCATTTATAGAACATGCAACATGTTTTGGTGGTGATATACAAACATCAAGATCAAAAAAAGCTTCTTTGCAAGAACATGCCTTAGAAATCGAAAATTAGAAGAAGAAAGTGAGTAGAACTTGTAAAATTTGGTATGGATCTTCAAGAGGTGTATGATAAGCACTTACCCTTTGATATGAACATTACGGAGCCAATAGGGTCTAGCAGGTGCTTAGCCCCCTCCAACTTGCCTTATTTTAATATCTTTGTTATGGTTTTTTGGTTGCTCTTGTTCTCCTTTTTTGGGATTAGTAAGCAATTTGCACGAATACAAACATAGTCTTGGTTAGGTGTATCTTTTTAAACATTGGAAACCATTAATCTAATACTTGGATATTCTTTGACCAAGTAAATTTTACTAATTTAGAAGAAATAAATTTCTAATAGTTATATACATGTTATACCCAAAAATTAATAATAACAAAAATTAATCTTACTATGTCCTTTATTAAATTTATATTGAATAGTTAGTTGTATAATAAATCATATTTAGTTTTGTAAGGTATTATTAAAAGTTTGTTTTGTGATGATTATATAAACCACAATCTATTGTGGAAAATCTATTTTGCGCGCCCCATTTAAACGATTTTCTAGATATATTGTGGTTTACATACCCTATTATTATTCATATATGTTGTTGCATAAAAGGATACATTCACTTGCTTACATTGACACTAAAACAACTTTGACCTTTCCCATTGTGCTTAAAATTAAAGTTAACAACCAACACATTATTAACATACATATTATTATGATGTGTTGTAAGCCCATTTATTCTTAATTTCTGACTCCGTCCCTGGATATGAAGCTTCAAGAACACCCAAAATAAGGCTGCAAATTCGTGGTCGACGGATTGATTTTTAGAGAGAGAAAGTGAGGTTTCTAGAGAGGAGGAAGAGAGAAAGTGAGATTTTATCTCTCTGGATAGACCATCTCTCTCGTCGTCTCCTTGGGGCTATACTCCACCAAATTCATCCATAAAACTCAAGTAATGTGAGTTAGCTTATGAAAAATGAAATGGGAAAATCTCTCCAAGAGAATAAATCTCTATGATCGGATTTCCTCTCTCTCAAGGGCATGCAAAATATGACATCGTGATTTTGCATAAAGAAGCAAAGTATAATGAATGAGAGAGTAAATGGAGAGGGAAGAGCCTATGAACGAATTTTGGGAGAAGAGAAGGGATTAAAGTCTTCTTGAAAAGTGGTGACCTTTATAAATATGGCCCCATTTCAAATTTTATAAAAATTGTCTTTAGTTTTTATAAAAGTTCTAGATATATTATATAAACTTCCAAGAGTTTATTTCTTTGTTTTTATTCAAGTATTTTTTTTTAAATAAGTTCATAGACTTTAATTTTAATTTATAATTGTAGGAAATAATTATTTTGTTATTTAAATTTTATTAAAAAAATCAAATGTATAGTTCATGTAAACGAAATAAGGGTTCATAATATAAGAACATAGGATTAGACAATCTTTGAATTATATATTTGCTTCATAAATTAAATTATGAATTGCATGAACATTGTCTCAAATTTGTATTTAAATCATATTATGATTTAATTAGTTCACATTTGTTTAAAATAGATAAACTTGTTAAGCATTTGGAACGTCCCAATTGGTCAATTAGGGTATTTAACTTACCCTTGAGCTTTGATCTATCGTACATGGTTTGGTGTTTAGTTTTAAGGTTGAACTTTGGCACTTTATAATCTAGTTGATGTATTCACCAATCCATGTGAAAGTTAAGCGTAAGCTAATTTCCAACTAATTGTTCCAAGGGATCTATTAAGTTGCGACCTAGTTCATCTTGTTGCATCTAGAACCAAGTTATGTTCACACATAAAGATGGAGAGGTTCGAGGTGAGTACTATCATGAGTTTTGACAGATGTCACACTTTATGACTCTAGGCGTCTATTAGGCTTGAACTTGAGGATTTAGACAATTTAGTCTTAAGCATTAACTGCTAAAAGTGAGAATTAGCCATCAAGGGAGTATGATAGGAGTACATATGCGTACGCTCATCGTAGTGCATTTATTCCCCGATTTCCTCGTTGTGACGGGTTGTGCGCTGGGATTTAGCACGCAGTATGTGGGGTGTACTGGGTTGGTACGCGGGTTGTACTCGCGAGATACACTTATGAGCTATTTTTTGACTTTGGGTCAACTAGGTTTTGGGCCATATATTGTTGGGTCAGTTATGGGAAGAGTAAAATGGTTTTTTACCCTTAGTGTGATAGAATAAGAATGGGACCTTGAATTTTGGTTATTACCCTAATTATTGATTAGGATTTCCTTGGCTATGTTCAATGTAAGAAGTCGGGGTAGTAGCAGCTCGAGTGTGTGTATTGCGGGCTTCGGATTGAGGTGAGTCTCCTCATAGTGTTTGGTGGGTCGAATACACCAATGCCAACCCATTTATTATATTCTTAGGATGTAAGTTGTATGTGTGACTCTTGCATGTATTGTATGTGCTTGTATGTATGTTGGGCGGGGCCTGATGAATGTGTTGGGCGGGGCCCATGGCATGTTACGATCATATCTGTACCGAGCGGGGCCCGATGTCGGGTAGGACTCGATGGATGTTGGGCGAGGTCTATTGTATGTATCATGAGGTATTTTGGGGAACTCACTAAGCTTTGTGCTTACAATTTTATGGTTATGGTTTCAGGTATTTCCAGTTCGAAAGGGAAGGGTCTGACTTAGACGCAACGCATCCACCCATGTTCCCGCACTTTATGATTTTGGGATTGTACTCTGATGCTATTTTCACTTTGATGTGCTAAATGGTGTTTATGTGTTGAATTAAAAATGAAATTTTCACCTTATGATTTTTGGGTCATTACACTTAAGTAACTATTTTAAAATATATATTATATTTTTTGAAAACTATAGAATATAAATAACTAGTAGGGATTGCTTTGCGCATTGTGACATGTTATTAATCTAGTTAATAAATTGGTCATATCTATAAATTTACTATTAAATAGGGAGTAATTTTGTAATATTCATTTAATTTAGGGATCATCTTGTCTAATTGAAATTCTTTTGCACACAGACTATTAATATAACGTTCTCTTACATAAGGACCATGATTGTAACTATGTCTTACATAAGGCCCGGATCATTATTGTAACTATGTCTTACATAAGGACCGTTTTTAGAAAAAAAAAAGTCATTTCTATAAACTTAGTAGAGTCATTTTTGTAATATTTATTAGTTTAAGAACTATCTTGTCTAACTGAAACCTAAAAAGAACAATAAAATAATAAATTTATTTTAAAAGTTTAAAAAAATGTAGTTTGATTTCATATTAGGCTTTTTTGTATGGTAACAACGAGCATATTTCATAGTTGATGTGACAATATGGCGAAGATGTGAACACCATCTCATATCTCTCATATCATTATGGTGGATTGTGGTGTGGTAGGATGTGATAACCACCAATTGATCATATCATATCATATTTGTTTTCTCCTTTTCTCTTTACTTATCGATACTTTTGATAATTTTTTATTTAAATAATCAAAAAATAAGACAAATATAATGATGTGTAGTGGTGTGTATACCAACCTATTAGGTTTTATGTGGTGATGAGGTGACAATGACATGACATCAACCATATTTGTGTTTAGTGATACCCATACTGGATGATCATAGCTACAGTAACCATCTGTGAATATATATGGGTGAGCAAAATCCAAATCGCGAACGGGAAAACTGCAAAAAAAAACAAACAAACAAACAAACAAACAAAAACCAATGGTTTGGTTTTTACTTGTTAAAAAACGAAAAATATTCGGTTCGGATTCAGTTTTAGTTTTAGGAATTAGAAAACAAAAGAAAAAAATTGAACCACGCTGATTTATATCAATTGCTTATAAATATATTTAATTTAATAGATATTATGTACATATCTGCATAATTCTATAATAAATAATAGCATGATGAGTTGGTTAAGATGGTGAACATATGAATTTACTTGACTTGATTTTTAGTTGTGGTTTCCTTATCCCACATCGGCTGAGGGTAGTAGATAGACCTGACAATTTGTGTTTGCATGCCAGACACAAATTTATACGACATGAATTATAAAACATGTATGGGGTATCAAACACGAACACACCACGTAACAAATTCGTGCGACACATGACACAACATGAATATACATATTTTTTAATCGTATTACATGAAAACACGAAAAACACGAATAGACATGTTTTTAATACCATTTTTTAAGCTTCGATGAAGCTATGGTGAGAGTGATGGTGAGAGTCTGAGAGACCGCAGGAGAAGCGGTGATAACACGATGCCAATTTACACTCGACAATAGTCGTGATATGGAGGACATGAGGAGATATATTAAGATATATTGAGATCTAAGGAGTGAGGAGTGAGATAGTATCGATAGAGAAGAATAGAAGATGTTGATTACTTAGCCATTTAGGGATTTAGGGTTACGTTATTAACTTATTATCTACCTTTTAAAAAATCATCCCTAATATTTTAGAAATGTAAACTTTAACCCCTAAATCTTTATGTGTATATATGTGTTTATACGTGTCACATGTTAACACAAATTTGTGTCGTGACTTATACGTGTCTACAGGTTAATTTGTGTTTGACACGTGTAAGACACAAAACATGAATTTAAAATATGTGTCGACACGAATAAACACGAAACACGAATTTCTAAAACACATACACGAAAAATTGATGTCGTGCCTCAAATTGCCAGGTTATCCTTTTTTCAGCTTTGGTTATAAATATACCGATCAATTTCTAAAATTTTATACTACATTACATATAATCCCACATCGAGTGAGGGATATAAAAATATTTAATTTCTTCATCTATAAAATAACAATAACGACCTACAAACCAAAAGATTTGGAGTTATATTCCAAATTAATTTGGGAGACCAAAACTTGTTTTTTTAGTATAAAATCTTATAGTTGTGGTTTTGGGTTTAAAAAAACCGAATCACATTGGTTAAAATCGAATACCAAAAAAAAGCAACCAATTGGTTTGATGCGGTTTTGGTTTAAAAAAAAACATATATGGTTTTTGGTTCTATCATACCACATCATGTTCACCCTAACAATATAATGTTAGGTATATAATAATTGAGATAGAGAATATACATCACAACCTAACCTAAGCTTAGATACTAAACCTCTAAATTATGCATTTTTATCTTATTAAATATAACAGATTCAATTTTTACTTGGTAAAGATACAATTACCCATTGCATTTCTTTCCTCTATTATCGTTTAACGATCCATGTTTTTTTTCCTCCATTATCGTTTATTACTTCACGTAAGTGAACATTACTGTTTTCCACCATCACAAAGGTCAAAGATAATTAACATTTTTGCTTCCCTATCAAAATTATTGCTTCAGTATTGAATCTGCAACGTCAAGTGTTAATCATGAATCCATTAATTGCAATCTTTAGCTAATAAAACGATGTAGTTTCATGAGGTTTAATACCTAACCTTAGGTGGAGTTGTAATGTATATTCACTTTTTCCATAATTAATTATTATTACAACAAGTTTAGAAATCTTAAAGAAGGTATAAAAAATGGAGGAAAAAAGTCACAGATGAAAAAAGAAAAGATGTTGAGGATCTAAAAAGAAAAATTGTTGCTCTTGACACAATTGGTGAAGCTCTTTATTTTGATGAACAAGTTATCAAAGAGAGATCTGAATGTATGGTGAAAATCCAAGAATTAGAGAAAAACATCCAAGACATTCGTCAAAAGGCTAGATGTAAATGGAACCTTGAAGGTGACGAAAATTCAAGATTTTTCCATGGTTTGGTCAACACAAAAATAAATAACTCGAGGATCAATGGGTTGAATATAAATGGGATTTGGACTTTAAATCCGACCTTTATAAAGAATGAAAGAGACACATTTTTTGATTCCAGGTTCAAAGAAGAGCACCAGATAAGGCCCACGTTGGAAATCCATAGATTCATGAAGATTTCAAACCATCAAAAGACTGTTTTGGAGGCCGCTTTTGCCCGCAATGAAGTTAAAAATGTTGTTTGGGCTTGTGGAAACGACGAGGCACCAGGCCCCGATGGGTTCACATTTGCCTTCATAAAAAGGTGTTGGGAAAAGATTGGTGAAGTCATTTTCACGGCCGTCCGGATCTTTGAAGAGCACTCTGTTTTAAACCCGGGTAGTAACGCATCCTTTATCACATTGATTCCTAAATGCAATGACCCTCTTAACCTCTCAGATTTCCGTCCTATCAACCTTATTGTGAGTGTTAGTAAAATTATATCTAAATGCCTTGCTGAGCGAATAAAAATGGCATACCTTCGATTATCAGTAAAGAGCAATTAGTTTTCATCAATAGTAGAAGCATTCTTGACGGTCCTCTAATGGTCAATGAGGCTATTACTTGGGTTAAGAAGAAAAAGAAGAAGATGTTAATTTTCAAGGTTGATTTTGAGAAGACGTTTGATACTCTAAATTGGAACTACTTAGACGATGTGATGAGGTAAATGGGGTTTGGCGAGAAATGGAGAAAATGGGCTTATTATTGTTGGTTAATGGGGTTGCCACATAGCAATTCAAACTTCAAAAAGGACTGCGTCAAGGCGACCCGCTTTCCCCCTTCCTATTTATTATTGCTACGGAAGGGCTTCGGGTTGCTTTGGCTGAAGCTTTGGGCAAAAGCCTTTACAAAGGCGTGAATCTTTCCAACAACGGTCCTAATCTTTCTATCTTACAGTTTGCGGACGATACTCTTTTCCTTGGTGAATGGAATAGAATTAACGCCTTAAATCTTATGAGGCTCTTGAGATGTTTTCATATTTGCTCAAGTTTAAAGATCAACATCGCCAAGTGTAGAATTATGGGTATTAGCATGCATAAGGAAGAGGTGATGAATATGGCTACCTTTTTAGGGTGTGAGGAAGGGACCCTCCCTTTCTTTTACCTTGGAATACCGGTTGGTGGAGGTATGTCAAGAATGTCAAACTGGAGAGCTCTAACTGAAAAGTTTCAAAATAAACTCTCAACATGGAAATGTCGTTTGTCTCTCTTTTGGAGGAAGATTAGTGCTTTGTAAATCAGTTCTAGGAAACTTAGGATCGGACATGTTCTTGCTCTACAAGGCTCCTGCAAAAGTCATCAACAAACTAGAAAGCATTCAGTGCAATTTCTTTTGGTGATCCGGATAAAAGAAAAATCGCATGGGTTGCGTGGAAGAAGGCCTTAAACTCGAATATTAATGGAGGTCTTGGAATTGGAAGCCTTCAATCACATAACCTAGCTCTCCTCTCAAAATGGTGGTGGCGGTTTAAAAAAAGAAGAAGGATCTCTATGGCACGATGTAGTAAAATCCATTCATGGTCCAGATGGGAAACTGGGGTTTTGTCGGTCACCTGTAGATAGAAGAGGGACATGGGGGAGGACCAACAACATCAACAAAGCTCTTAACCTCATAAATATAGATCTTAGACACATGTTTTACAAAACAGATGATGGCTGGGAATGGGGCCTAGAAGATGATAGACAATTCACAGTTTTTTCCATTAGAAAACTTATAGACTGCCACACTCTTGAACGTTTGGATTTTCATACTTACTGGAACAAGTCGACTCCAAATAAAGCAAATGTACTATTTTGGAGAACAAGGTTGGTTCGTTTACCAACCTTGTCGAATTTGGCAGGGAGAAGTTCTCAAATTAGATCCACATATTGCCCTTTGTGCCATAGTTTCGAGGAGACGGAGAACCACTTGTTTACCAGGTGTTCAAGGGCTAAGGAAGTTATCGCTCTTATTAAGATGTGGAGTCATGAGTTTCCAACTGACAATGTTACTATTGAAGATTTGTTCCAAACTATTTAGAAGATGGATGTAGATAAGAAGGATAAAAACAACAAATTAGGAGTGATTTTATTGGCTTTCATATGGGTCTTATGGGGGTATAGGAACAACAAGATTTTCAAGGGCATGGTCATGAATTGTAATTCCATTTTTTGATAAATTAAAATCACCTCCTTTTGATGGATAAAAAGTAAAAGATAGATTTTTATCATTAGATAACTAACATCAGTCCTAATTAGCTTTGCATTTCTGTTAATGTTCACTAGCATCTCCGTTGTATTGCTTTAATAAATTTCTTACTGTTCAAAAAATAAATAAAATTAAAGAAGATAGATTTTTATCATGGGATAGCTAACATTAGTCCCAATTAGTTATATATTTTATGTTAATATTCACTAGCATCTCCATTGTGTTCTTTAATAAAATTTTTACTGTTAAAAAAATAGCATAAATAAATATTATATTTAACCTAAAAGATATATTTCGTCCTTTTTCAAAATACGACAGGGGTTCCAATTTAACCTATCTTCAATTAATAATCTGGACCCACAGGCTTCCAATTAACCTCTACGTCTCTTCAATTTCAAGATCTCCATCTCATAAAACCCTAACTCAGCTTCAATTGATCTACCGAAATTACTGGTAAATTGTCTCATTTCATACACATTTCTCACTACATATTGTCGTAAACAATCATTGCATCTTAAAATCCATATACTGGATGTGGTTTAGTATATGTTAAATTTAGTAGTTTGACTTTTGTTCAAAAACGGTGTAGAATTCAGCGATCGGGGACCTATTTGCTGCGATCAGTGGAATTGATCAGTTGAAGTAATCGAGTGATCCGGTTGAATACCTTTCGAAGCTCTCTTCAAGACTTTAGCTTTATACAGAGCTTTGATTCCGGTAGTATGCTTCACGTACCGACGACGATTGAGGATCAGTTAATTCTGAGAGCAATCAAGGAAGAATGCTCGTGGGAGGGTCTCCCTAAGCGTCTCCAGTCGACTCTAAACTCCAAGGATGAATGGCATAGAAGGTAAGTTTGCTAACTGCCATTAGCTTCTTCTGCATCTGCGCTTTGGTGTACTCCGTATTAGCTAAATTTCATCTGAAACTTGCATACTCAATGCGTAATTTGGAAATGCAGTCATCATGAATTCATCCTTTTCTGCTGCTTTTGATTTGTACTAGTAGATCAACCTCGTATTGATCAGGACATACCTCATTTGTTCCGCATTTACAGTCAGTTGAGCTGGAAGCAACTGCTAAAAGCCTAAAAAAGACTCAGATTTATCGTAAAATTGACACAATCCTCAATTTTGTAATTCACAAGAAGACATACATTTAGCTTTTGAAACTTTAGAAAGAGGATTGTCGCCCTTTAAGTGGTATTTTCTAAATTTCTTTGGGATAACACTCGGGTATGAATATGATAACAAAAAAATTAGGGAAAAAGACAGATCTGACATGAATATGTAGCATGAATATCAAGTAAACTTACTATTATACAATCAGCAACACTTGAAAACATTGATATCAATTCACTGTTGCAGGATAACTGAACATTGCATTAAGAAAAGGCTCCAATGGAACACATCTTTTGTACGCAAAGTATGCAGAGAAGCAGAATATTACGAGGATATGATGCGGTATCTTCGAAGGAATTTAGCAGTATGCACTAAAGATTCTTGTTTTCATTTATGGTCTTCATGTTACCCATGATCCTTTAAAATGAATGAAGTGTTTTAATTGAAACTCAGACACTTTGATTTTCAGTATACATACATTAACAATTATTTATATGTTCTTTTTCTTTTGGTTTTGCAGCTGTTTCCTTATCACCTAGCGGATTACGTTTGTCGTGTAATGAGGATTTCTCCATTCAGATACTATTGTGATATGATATTTGAAGTCATGAAAAATGGTACTATGTTGTTAATGTTATAATAGGAATCATCTTTAGTCAAAGATTGGAAACCTTTCATTTTACTTTTTTTAAAAAACAAAGAATCTTATTTTTTATTATCTGCAGAGCAACCTTACGATAGCATTCCAAATTTTAGCGCAGCAGATGCCCTTCGACTCACTGGTATAGGAAGAAACGAATTCATTGATATCATGAACAAATGTAGATCCAAGGTATAAACTTGATTCAATGTGTTGCTGGTGAAATTACAATAATACCCTTTTGTCTACTTATACATTAAAATTTTGAGCTTTCCAGAAAATCATGTGGAAGCTGAACAAGTCCATTGCTAAGGAATCATTGCCCACATATCCTGTGGACTTTGCAATTGAACCTTGGTGGGGAGTTTGTCTTGTCAACTTTACATTGGAGGAATTTAAGGTCAGATTCTTGATAGATATTTTTATCATAAGTCAATTTGTTATTGACTTTTTGGAATATGGTAAAAAATGAATCTTTTTCTTTTTTGGTCCTCATTTCACTGTTTCATAACGCTTTTAGTCCCTATGCTGTTATCTAGACATTAATTTCTCCATCTACTTCATCTTTTGGGATTTGAATCTTACTGAGATGAAGAAGAGGGGGGCAAAACGGTCATTTTACATGACTTCCTAGTTCCTTCTCTATCATGCAGAAACTTTCAGAAGAAGAATCGGCAACAATTGACAAGATATGTAAAGAGGAAGCAAATGCATTCATACTTTTTGATCCTTCTGTCATCAAGGGTCTTTACAGACGAGGGCTAATTTACTTTGATGTCCCTGTTTATGCTGATGATCGCTTCAAAGGTGGGATTATAAACAAGTGCTTTTAACATTATAATTTTTTTTACCTGTAATACCTGTATTTAAAATAAAAAAATGTAAGCATTTTACAGTTTCCAGTTGTTTTCATGTTGTTCTGTTTTTGAACTTTGAATGATGTGTTTAGTGTTTCAGTGTCTAGGCTAGAAGGCTTTGTCTCCAACAGAGAGCAGTCATATGAAGACCCCATTGAGGAGTAAGATATTCATTCCTCTTTATCCCATGTTTGTTACTTGTTACACAGACGAGGGCATTTTCGTCTTTTCCCACAAACAAAAGATCAAGAACAAGTCCCATCCCATTTTTGCACCGTAAAATGAGGATTCAAAGGGTATTTATGTAATTTTAACCTTACTCGACAGGTTGCTGTATGCGGTTTTTGTGGTATCAAGTGAGAATTCAACTGTTGCTGAGCTGGCAACAACATTACAAGCCGAACTTTCTAAACTACAAGCTGCTGCTTCTTTTGCATGTCGATTAGGATGGGCAGTTAAATTAGTTGACACAGGATCTATTCTTCAAGAACAAATTACAAGTGTCCTAAATGATGAAGATGATGCCTCTCTTGCTCCTGTGGGGTCCACAAACATGTCTACTGATCCTGCTTTCTTTCAACAAGATACTTTAGGGACAGAAAATCTTGGCCCAAATTCCGGTTTTGCCCGTGTTGCTTTTGTTGTTGATGCCAACATAACATCATATCTTATGATGGGGTCCGTTTCACCTGGTTAGTTTTACAAGTTTCAGGTTCTACATTGCAATTGCTATTATTGTACAAAATGACTATTTTGCCCTCATCCTTTTCATCTAATTCATCTCTTCTTGCAGGATTAAAATCTCACGCGGTAACACTATACGAAGCAGGGAAACTCGGCCACACCAGCATTGAAGATCTTTGCAAAGATCTAACCACATTAGAAGGTGCAAAATTTGAAGGAGAGCTTCAAGAATTTGCAAATCATGCATTTAGCCTTAAATGTGTTCTAGAATGCTTAAAATCTGGTGGACTTTCTCCTGATGAACTCGAGATTGATATTGATTCTTCAACCAATGAAGAACTTACATCCATGGTATCCGATATTTCACTAAAAGAACACAATATTGAAAATGGGAATACTGATAATTTTGAAACTAGAAAAAAAGTGAGGAAATACCGAGTTGATATTTTACGATGTGAAAGCTTAGCTAATCTCCCGGGACCCACACTCGATCGATTATATCAACGGGACTACGACATTATCGTCTCGATGGTCCCGCTTCCTGTTTCTTCCTTACTACCGGGCCCAAAAGGCCCGATCCATTTCGGCCCACCTTCTCACTCCTCCATGTCACCATGGATGAATTTAGTTTTATATTCCACTATCAATAGTGGGCCCGTTTCAGTCGTTTTAATGAAAGGACAATGTCTAAGATTACTCCCGGCCCCACTAGCGGGTTGTGAAAAAGCCCTTTTATGGTCATGGGACGGGTCAACCGTTGCAGGGTTAGGATCCAAATTCGAAGGAAATTTAGTCAAAGGTAACATTCTTTTACATTGTCTAAACTCACTCCTCAAACACACTGCGGTTTTAGTTCAACCCTTTAGTAAATTTGACTTAAACGAATCCGGGAAATTAACCACACTCGACATTCCACTCCCGTTAAAAAATTCCGATGGTTCATTCGCGGATATCGGATCGGAATTAGGGCTTGCAGAGGACGAAAATACGAAATTGACCTTGTTGTTGTGTGATTTGGAGAAGAGGTTGTCGTTATGGACGGTTGGGTATATTCGTCTTTTGAAACTTTCTAAAGGAAACACGAATGCTTTTACCCCCGAGTGGGTCCCGTTGTGTGTCGAGTTTGGGGTCCCGTTGTTTAGTCCGAAGCTATGCAAGTTTATTTGTAATCGGGTCGTGGTGTCTCAATTGCTTCAGTCGGATTTGTTTAAAGAACATCATGATGCGATGAGGGAATTGAGAGAAAAGTTGAATTCCATTTGTTTGGAGTATGAAGCAACGGGTTCGAGTGCAAAGATGCTTTATAATAATCGAGAGGCTAAAAAAAGTCAACTCATGTCTTATGCAAGTCAAAGATGGAATCCGATTACCGAACCTTCTTCTCCAATTTCGGGAACAAGTGATTATCAGAGAATAAAACTTGCTAATCGACAACGTTGTCATACAGAAATCTTGAGCTTTGATGGACATATCTTAAGGTATGTTGTTTTGATATTTGTTATTGTTGTTGGAATTTGGAATTTGGAATTTGGAATTTGGAATTTAGTCATTTACAATGATGTTGAATGAAAACTGGTATTGCAGATCATATGCATTGGCTGAAGGATATGAAGATGCTACGAAAATGAATGAAGAGATATCTCGAGTAAACAATGTTAAAGGTGACCCAGATGATAAAGACAATGGAGAAACTGTCTTGCCAGGTGTCAATCTCCTATTCGATGGATCTGAATTGCGTCCATTCGACATTGGTGCTTGCCTTCAGGCCCGACTACCTGCAGCTTTGATTGCTGAGGCTTCAGCAGTTTCGGCTACATATTCAGCAATTAAATAAATAAGACACACAAAAGCCGAAATTGTATATACAATACAAGAGTTTTTCATTATGTTAGTGGGGGCAAATTCGTCTTTTTACCTTGTAGCGAGGTACCTTTCATGTAACGCCATTTTGCTTCATTTATTACAAGCGAGGCTCATCTTTGCTCTTTTTGTGCAGAAGATGCTCCTCCCAGTTTGTATTAAGTGAATGAATATTGATATTTTATGCCAGCTGTGGCTATATCTAGAGTACAACTTTTATTGCACAAGGTACAAGTCTATACTTTTGTTTATTATTTACAAGTTGTGTTTTCACATATGTGAACTGTGATTATGTTCCGGAAATTGTGTTGTGCTTTTTTGCACATGGTGTAAGGAGAAAATTAGTGTGCCTTTTTCACTTACATTTGGTTATTAATTCGATTCGTTTTTTCTTTTTAGTTTTTGTATAAGTTGAATTGTGGTCATCTACGTTGATTTTGATTGAATCTTTGTATTTTTTTTCCTTTGTATCATTAATATCCTTTTTTTTTTTTTTTCGTTAAGTGTTTTATGGATAAAGACGCATTAAGATACCATTGATTTTGATAGTTTAAACACATTTTCCTTGACAAGATCTATGTATTATTTTGAAGAAAAGAATCAACAAGTATAAATCCCTTTTAGAACTAATATGTGGCTTCAAACAACTATAGTCATCAATATTTGTGTTTTAGTTTGACCTAATGAGTTCCAATGATTCAATAACAAGATTAAACCATGGAAATAAACTTGAAGGACTCATTTAAGCCTTAAGTCAACTTGAAATGCTACATTAGATCAAATAGCATAACTACTAACAAATGATGGATTCCTTAGTTTAGAGATAGTTTAGAAACATCAAATTAAGTCTAGAAACAACATCAATTCCGTAAAACAATCTTAAATTCGAATTCCATCATTCAGTTTTGAAGTTTCAAGAACTCTTGTATGCTTAAAGTCAAGTTATGAATGATAACAATGAGGGAGATTAACTATCTAATGTTCAAAACTAACTTGAAACTCAATCAAACGCCTCTAATGTGTATGGTTTTTGGATTTGGAGATTACTCTAAACCCTAACTTGAAATAGAGTGGTTGGAGAAGATGAATAGTATATTTTCCAATGCTTCAAGCTCAATTCTAACACTAAAGCTTTAATTTCCACTTCAATTCCTTCTTAGTTGCTCAAAATCTCTATCAGACATGGATTGGTATGGCCTTACGGAAACATTATGTACCTATGCACCATCTAGTACAAATATGAAATTCGACTATGGGACTATAAGGTGAGTACAAGTATTTATGAGCATTTGTATGTAGCATACTAAATTTTTGTAAAGTAGTAAGTGCAACTTATGTAACACTCCAATTTCATAATGCTTTTAAAACATGTTTTTGTTCATGTTAGGTTTTAAAAACTATTTTATAACATGAAATTTGGTCCTAATTAAACTTTTTATCAAAAAAAATTCTCAATTCCTTGGGATTTACAACTTAATACACAAAGATCATATGTTGTTTACATTCATTTACATATAACAAGAACTATAATGATGCCTTCCACTTCTAAGTCATTAAAACACATCTTCTAGTCCTAAAGATCACTGTTGGTAGTCTATGTTGCAACTAATTTCTTTTGGTACTTGAATACATGCCATTTAAAATAAAAAGAACACGTAAGACTTTTGTATTGTGAGATACATGCGTTTTAGACTCAAAAACATTGAAATCATTTTCATAAAGCATAAGTACATATACACACTTTCATGCATTATCCAATGACATGTAATGCAATGCATAATCTCCAAACGCACAAGTGTTGGGAAGTCCATGTCCCCACTGTTGGTCCTCAGGCTCCTTATCACTTCGGATGATTGTATCAATCCTAACACCCCGTTCCCGAGTTCAACTTAAGGAGAGAAAGGAAAGGAAATTGGTGGAAATGAGAAGAAAATAAAAGAAATTGGTGTTCCCGAGTTTCATTAAAGGATGAAATTGGAAGGAAGTGGAGGGAAATGGGAGGATCACTTTCCCTCCTAACTTTCCTTCCGATTTGGGAGGATTTGGAAAGAAAGAACAAAATGATTCATTTTCCTTCCACTTCTCTCCAACTTGGGAACACAAAAGAAAATTTTGTTTTCTTTTCCTTTCTCTTCTTTTCTCTCGTGACTTTCTTTTCTCTTCTCTTCTTTTCTTTTGTTAAACTCGGGAACGAGGCGTAAGGGCCTTATTTCCATAAACAACATCTTGTATTCATTTGACACCATAACACCACCATCCCTTCATTGAGATGGATGTCTAGACATACTACCATTCTGTTGCAATCACATTCATATGTATGCATGAACAGACTACAATCACACTTTTTAAATGCGTTCATTCCCACACATAATATGCTATGTAATGATTCCTAATATTCTTGTTAGACAACATATAACTAAACATAGCAATCCATGAAAGCATTTCAAGGAATCCTTATTTAAAAAAGCATTTGGATGCACAAGTAAAAACATTATTTATAAATCAAGCAATAGTGACATATACCCCAAGTAAAAGATCCATGTGTACTCACCTTGCTAACTATAACTAACTAATATTGCCCCCTCTCATTCTCTTTGCTTTCTTCAATTCCTATAGAATTGATTCTCAATAAGCTAACAATATTTTAGTAATGGGCAATACTTTTTTATAATCATTTTAATATCAAAATGACAAATTATTGAATAATATGTCATCCCATAATTAGATCATATTCTAATACTCATGAGTGGTATAAATAGTTTACACTAATACTCTTGTTAACAAATGTTAAGAATATTACGCAACATACTTATTCAAGCTTCTATACTTTCAAGCCAATTTATGAACATGTAACCATTAAACCTTTGTTCAATACCTGTTATTTATTATGTATAGCATGTTTATTTAACTCGTATTACAGTTATCTAACTTCAATTTAACCGTATAATCAAACCATAAAATTTAGGGTTCATGGGTTCCTCCTAAAATCCCCAAATTAAATCTATGCAAAAAAGAGATAATAGCTTCTTACCTTGATATATTCGGTTGGATAACAAAAACCGTTTGTTTGGCCTTTGATTCTTCTTAACAATCGTTTTCACATAGTAAGTTCTACAAGAACATACATACTAAAACTCTAGAGATTTTTTGAAGGTGAAAATAATTAAACCGAAGTGATTTATCTTGTAAAAACCCGTGATTAACACAATTCTTTTTGAAAATCTAAGAACTTACAATACTAAAGATAAATGATTAGAGACGCAATGTTATCAAAACATCATATACTTACTTACTTAGTTGTTCTACGGTAACATTAACTAATAGTATTATAACATTCTATTTGCTATAACAATAATTTTGAATTGAAAGATTTTACATCAAAATTAATACAAAACACATGACTTGGTAGTGGATTGAAAATGTTCTTAAAAGATTTACATGCTAAAAAAAATAGACTAAACCATAAAAACCATAATGAAATTAAAAGATTTCGTGATAAGTTTATCCTTAAAATAATAATAAATTATCTTATTCAAACCTTCCAAACACGTAGATATTTTGAAGTAAAAGGAAAAACGAAAAAGACAGAAAGATAAAACACGTGACGAGTGGCGAGGACTCAAAAGAGTCACGTGGCAGACATAAAAGAGACGTCGTCCCGCTTCTATGCCATTCTAATAACTCGTAACTCTCAAACCTCTTGGATCACTCAACCTTCAAACTCAATCCAACTCAAAAACTCATACTTAATAGTGGAATCACTGTGTGTTTTGTCCAGATGCTGAACTTCAATTTATGCCTTGCGTAACGAACATGATGATTCTCCGCACAACAACTTCATCTCTTTGTGATTCATCGTCAAAAATCAGTAATGTCAATCGTTTTCTCCCTCTTTCTGCATTTCGCGCCACCGCGACCATGGGGTATGTCATTATTTCGATGCTTCGTGTTGATTTTTTCAAATTTCGTTTTTCATTATAGCTTTTTGTACTCTCTCCAATGAAAATTGAAACTAGTCTACCGAATTTTGTAAATGGAAATGGTAGGGTCAATCACGGAGAACATGAATTTCAGTCACATTTGGAATTCGTAACGATTTGTGGCTTGTTAAGTATTAATTTCTTATTCTTACACGTAAAATTATGATATGTTGTCTGATATGGAAAAATTGTATGTAGTTCACTAAGTTTCTGTTAATTTATGGAAAGTTCACTGGAAGAAGTTGATTTTGACTCATTTTTAGAGTTGAAATCGATCTGTAGTTCCTTATGAATTTGAATTTGACGCACATTAAAAAATTATACCATTTTTAGCTCATTAACAATTCATTTTTCTTCTTCCTGAATTTGTTCAACCCTAATTTTTGATATTTCATCTGATGAGGATGGATTATTAGTAGCTGATAAGTTTTTGTTGGTTATGGTTTCTAACCCTAAATCAGAATTGAGATGAAACGAACAGAACTCAAAGATAAAAAAAAACAAAGAAACCAACTGAAAATTTAATTCCTAACTCATTTTTGAGCCATACATTCTATTTCTGTTGCTATTTACCCAATGTAATCAATACCTTTATTTTCTTCATTCATACTGACTATGTTCATTACTTTCAATGATCCATTCAAATGTAGTAGCTCCCATTATTTATTTATATACTTTATTATTATCTCTTACAATATTGCCTTTCCAAACAGAGTAATGTGGAGTAGAAATGCATCAGGTAAAAGTTCTGTGAGTGGATTTTCCAGTAAGGTATCCCTTCTCTTCAAACTCCTTTTGTTAAGGTTAAGCTTTCTAGGGCTATTTTCAATGATGAGGTGAGGAGGGCATTCACGTCTTTTGCCTTGTCCTGTATTATGTACATACAATTAGACTTATTATATAACTGAATGTATGACTAAGTTATTGTGTCAGGTTAAAGGATCAGAGCCTATAAAGCATACATCTACTTATGTACACAATCAACATGCAAAAGAGATTGTGATTGAGGTAATTATCATTCACTTCACATGTTTAATTATAGCATTGTACTTTGAGTTTTTCTTTTTTATTATGACATTTTTGAAAAATGTCCCTATTATATCATGAAATTTGATTTGTATTTGGATAAGATTTCTATAACTGATGTAAGCAATCACTTTTCCATTTTGAAATTTTCAGGAAGAAGAAGTTGTAGTGATGTCAGAAACTGATTCTTCATTTGAAAGCATTCCTGGAGTACCAAATCCTCTTGGAGTATCAAAAACTGAAAATGGAATAAACTTTTCTCTTTTTTCAAAGCATGCAACTTCAGTTACACTTTGCTTATCACTTCAAGACAGGTGAGAATGTATCATAGATTATGAATTTGTTGTGTTTTACTCATACTTTATTTATTTTTATCTGTTTTTAGTGGAAACGATGCATCTCCAAATGATGAAATGATTGAGCTGAAATTGGATCCACATGTAAACAAAACTGGAGATATATGGCACATATGTGTTCTGGTAATTTTATTTTTATTTTTTATCAAAAGACCAAAATACCCTCATTATATATACATCCATACATACATAAAATTTAATTATATATAGTTACAATGAACAAAAGGAATACTTGCACATAAAATTAAAAAATTATTTTGTTTACATTATTGAATTTCATTCCATTTTCAGCCTACCAAACACATGACATATTATAATTCCTTCATATTCAAATTATTTCATATTACAATTCCATTCCTTCCAAAAACATTCTATAAATCCAAGGATTGCAACATTTTTTTTTCCTGTTTTTGATTCATAATATTATACTCATCATATTAGAGTGATGATTAAAATTACATTTATTGGTGTACAAATTCAGAATTCTATTTATTTTCCTTTAATATTGAATGCTTAACGACTCATGTAGGAATTGCCTCTGAGAAATGTTGTCTATGGATACAAAATAAATGGTCCTCAAGGTTTTCATGAAGGGCATCGATTTGACAACACTGTTGTTCTTATAGACCCTTATGCAAAATTAATACAAGGACGCAAGATTTTTGGTGATGTGAAAAATAAATTTTCTAAATTTTATGGAACTTATGATTTTAGTAGCTTGCCGTTTGATTGGGGAGACAATTATACCCCTCCAAACATACCAGAGGTAAAAAAAAATTGTAACCCTTTACCCTTTTTCATAAATCATTTTGATTTTACTTTTTATTTCATCATTAGAATACAATTGTTGCTGATATTTTGCAGAAGGATCTTGTGGTATATGAAATGAATGTTCGGGCTTTTACAGCTGATAAATCTAGTGGAGTGGAAGAAAATCTACGTGGCAGCTACCTTGGTATTATTGAAAAGGTATTGAGAATTTTATATAAAAAATAAAAAGGATAAAATAATTAATGTTTCTGATATTATTGTTGATGTGAAGATACCACATCTGTTAGAGCTTGGAATCAATGCAGTGGAATTGCTTCCAGTTTTTGAGTTTGATGAGTTTGAATTCCAGAGGCGTCCAAATCCTAGAGATCACATGGTAATTAATCTCAACTTTTTAAAGAATAGAGTAATATTACAAAAATGGTCCCTTGGATTTCTTACTTTTACCATGTTTTGTCCAAGATTGAAATAATTCAGTTTTGGTCCTTATTTTAAGGTTACTTACAAGGACTGAAACTGAGATGGAATCTTGAAATAAGGACCAAGTTTTTATAAATGTTCTGATTTTGGACTGAACATGGTAAAAATCAGAAATTACAGGGACCGTTTTTGTAATTTATCCCTTCATACTTGAGTCATATTTCATTTTACCCCCTTAAATATATTTTAATTTTAAATGTTATTTATTTACTCGCTAGTTAATTATATCTATTAAACATTTCATGTTAGAAATATAAAATTATAATGATTATATAAAATTTTCAATCTTTTTCACAACTATGATGTAATATTTTTTTTTCGTATATTTCTTTTGAAAAAATGTATTGTAATGTTTCCAAGAAATTAAAATAGGACTTGTGTTTAAAAATGACTAATTAAATAAAGGAGGTTTTATACTTTTATATTTTAACTGATGTTTTGAAATTTATATAATAATTGTGAAGATCAACACATGGGGATATTCAACAATAAATTTCTTTTCTCCAATGACTCGTTATGCAAGTGGTGGTGGAGGACCTATTGCTGCTCGCTTAGAGTTCAAACAAATGGTTAAAGCTTTGCACTTAGCAGGAATCGAGGTATTTATTATTTAACTTTTCTTTTAGTTACAACACCTTGGTTATATATATTTAATTTTGTCATTAAATGTTGTAAATACTTTTTGTAAATTATATGGGAATCTTTCAACTCTACAGGTAATCTTGGATGTTGTTTACAATCATACAAATGAAGCTGATGATAAATACCCTTACACCACATCATTCCGTGGTATAGACAACAAGGTATTATTCTTCATTTCATTTGAAGTTGATTTCTATAAAGAAAAAAATTATGTTTTATTAATCTTGTTGTGTATCTGTTTATTTATTATATTATTATAGGTATATTACATGGTGGATGGAAATGGTGAATTACTGAACTTCTCAGGCTGTGGTAACTTCATCTTCCTTCCCTTCATTTATCATTAATAATGAAAAAAATACAAATAAAATATTTGTTTTTATGGAAGTATATTTCTGGTTTCCGAAATTGACCTTTGACTTTGATGTGGAATGAGCAGGTAACACATTGAACTGTAACCACCCTGTTGTCATGGAACTCATACTTGACAGTTTAAGACACTGGTATGTACTTTTTTGGAAAATTGCTAAAAGGAACAATGTAATTTAATCTTTTTATCAAAATAGGGAATATACTTCAGTTATTTTTCCATGATAAAAACATATTCTACTTTTTTTTTGAAAATTACACACCCTAATGCAACATGTATTTTTTGCACACACACCAAACAAACCATAGTAAAAATAAAGAAGTGAATCTCTGAAGCATAAAAAAAAAGAAGTTGGAGATGAATTACTTTTTTTAGGGTTAATCTGAAAAAAGACCTTATATTTTGTGTTTTTTCCGGATTAAACCTAAAAAAAAAAAAATTGCATGAAACATACCTTGTATGTTTTCATTTTTTCCGAAAAAGCCCTCAACTTTGTATTTTTTTCCGAATAAAATCCTCAACCTTCTAAATGCTTCAAAATAAACCCTCAACTTTTTTAGTTTTTCTCGAAAAAACCCTCACATTCTACAACTAAAAGGGCCAGATTGGAAAAAATGAAAAAATACAAGGTCTTTTTCAGGTAATTTTTTTTGAGGTTTAATCCAGAAAAAACACAAAATATAAGGGTCTTTTTTGAGATTAACCTTTTTATTTATTTATTTGGAAGGACAAATTTAATCTACTCCTAATTCCACCCATGACCTATGTCAAAGTACAACGGCTTTTTTGTATTTTGCCCATGTTTTTACCATAGAAGAAATGGATCTATGTAAAGGATAAAGGTTATATTAGGTGTGTAACTGTGTATGTTATTTTAATTTTTTTTTTAAATAGTTTAAAGGTAAAGTTGCTTTTTAATATAAAATTCTTTTTATTAACTAAATGAAGGGTCATTGAATATCATGTGGATGGATTCCGGTTTGACCTTGCAAGTGTTCTTTGTAGAGGAACAGATGGCTCTCCAGTTGATGCTCCTCCACTTATTAGGGTAATTTAGTCATTTCCTTAAAATACTTTCTGATTTTCATTGATTTCTTATTGTTATTCAACTGCTTGTATTTTGTTATTTGGGTTTCCCTTGCTCGTAGTTATAATACTATTTATACTAAGATAGTACTACTTGTTATTTGTCTTAAAACCTTAAAAGGTATGTTAAAACAAGTTATTGACTTTTCAAATCACCATAGTTGACTTTTTCTTGCAAACAAACCATTCTGCTTGTGAAAATGCTAAATCAACATTATACTTTTGATAGTAATAAATTATGGTAAAATGATAATAGATTATATAATAAACAAACTTAAAATCATGCAATCTTACATCTAACATAATGTTATTAAACTATACTACGAATTTCTCATTTCATAATTTCAAAAAAAAAATGTTTTACTTACATCATTAATTTCCTAAAATGGATCAGGCAATAGCAAAAGATAGTATACTATCCAGGTGTAAAATTATTGCTGAACCATGGGATTGTGGAGGCCTATATCTTGTTGGGAAATTCCCAAATTGGGACAGGTAATTTTCTGTTCAAAACTATCTATTCCAATTTCCAAATATACCCTTCCATTATTTAAGTATCTACAGTTTTTGTTAGAAAACTGCTCATTGTTAAACAAGTGTCTTTTTTTGTATTATTATTTTTTTTTTATGCTGTGAAGGTGGGCTGAATGGAATGGAATTTATCGTGATGACATGAGGAGATTTATAAAGGTATTGACACATAAACCAACGAAGAAATGGGCATTCTACTTAACTTTTTCTTTTTAGTCCGAGGGTATTTTAGTCTTTATGCATTTGGTGACTTTATGTATAGGGTGACACTGGTATGAAGGGAGCTTTCGCAACTCGAATTGCTGGTTCAGCTGATTTGTACAAAGTAAGTATTGGTATTATTATTATTATTATTATTTCTGATGGAAAATTGACTATCTAAAGCACTGTGCTTAAACAATTGTTTGTGTAAGTACAAATTATAAGATGATTGATGGTTAAATGCATGATATAGCAATGCACTTTCATTGATTTGTTTTTTTTGGGGGGTTAATCTTAAAAAGACTTATATTTTGTGTTTTTTTTTCTGGATTAAACCTCAAATTTATTTTTTTGCCTGAAAAGACCTTGTATTTTTTCATTTTTTCCAAAAAAGCCCTCAACTTTGTATTTTTTTCTGAAGAAAACCCTCAACCTTCTAAATGCTTCCAAATAAACCCTCAACCTTTTTAGTTTTTTTCAAAAAAAGCCTCACATTTTACAATTTTTTTTGGAAAAAAATGACTAAAAGGGCCAGATCGGAAAAAAATGAAAAAATTTCAGTCAAAAAAAAATATTGCTATAGTTGAGTAGATTTTCCAAAGTATATAACACCCTAGTAAGAAAAAAAATTTGAAAACACAATGCTATAAAGATTTTAATATGAATTTAAATGCTATAATAAAAACGAAATGAAATAATGATATACAAACATCTTAATTCTTATATGGTTATTTACTTTATAGGTCAACCAACGGAAGCCTTACCATGGGGTCAATTTCGTAATAGCACATGATGGATTTACTCTTTATGACCTTGTGTCATATAATTTCAAGGTATTGTTGAATTTCAATCATTTGGTTAAATGCAAAGAATAACATTTCTATAATGGGTAGACTTTTCAAAGTACAACAATGCCCTTTTAAGAAATAATCTAAAACTACAATGTTGTAATAAGATAAAATATGTTTTTCCTAGCACAATGATGCTAATGGAGAAGGTGGAAATGATGGAAGCAATGATAACCTTAGCTGGAATTGTGGGCATGAAGGTAAATTTAGCCATTGAACTTTTTTTTTTTTTTTTTAAATTGATATAGTCTCTTAACTTTTGTAGAATATGTATTTAATTATCTTTATTTTGAATGTTATTGATAGGGGAAACATCTGATGCTAATATTAAATCCCTACGTTTCCGACAGATGAAGAATTTTCATATGGCATTAATGGTGTCTCAGGTATATTGTATAAAAATTTCTTATTGCATCCCATATTTTTAATTAATTACTTTCCATAAATGTTTTATGTGGTAGAATTCCATTTAGGTTCTTGTGCCACATTACTATTTAACAAAAGAGTTAAATGCACATTTATGCAACAAAGTGGTTCATGAAACATTGTTACATAAACGCGCATTTAATCCTTAAAAAGTTATTATAATTATTTGTGCTATTATATTGTTTATATTATAAATTTTCTATTAGGTAGGGACCATTTTTATAATTTTTCAAACACATGGACCATTTATGTAAAAAAACTGCACATGGACCTTTTTTGTAAGTTACAAGGACAGTTTTTGTAATTTATTTTCTACACAGGGACCAAAACTGCCAACATAAGAAAGTGTTAAACACATGGACCGTTTTTGTAAAAAAAAAACATCTTCTCTGCAAAAAATATCTACACAGAGACCTTTTCTGTAAATTACAGGGACAATTTTTGTAATTTATTTTCTACACATGGACCAAACCCACCAACATACAAAAATGTTGTGGCCAAAGTCTGAAATAAGAATGTTTCGTGGCCTAAGTACGAAATTGTTAAAGTCATTTGTGGCCAAAATATGAATTTAAATCCACAAAAATATACTATTCATAAGGTCATTTTATTTTAATATATAGACTTAGTATTATTATTTTTGTGGCGTTTAATGATGTTTGAGTTTCATGTGTTTGGTATTGGTAGGGTGTACCAATGATGCTAATGGGAGATGAATATGGGCATACTCGCTATGGAAATAACAATAGCTATGGACATGATACCACTTTAAATCATTTTCAATGGGGACAAGTATGTCTTCCTATTTTCAAAAAATAATTCATTTTTCCTATTACAACATTTTGCTTTGAAGAATTTACCCATTTATAGCAAATGTCATGTAAATTTAAAGCAATTCTCAAACTGGGTGGATTTTTCAAAAGTAGAAATTGGTAATAAGAAAAAAAAAAGTATGATAAAAAGTACTTTGACCTTTCAGTTGGATGCAAGGAAGAATGATTGCTTTAGATTCTTTGCAGAGGTGATTAAGTTTCGCCAAAAGTATAGAGTATTTAGACAAGAGTATTTCATTGGCAAGGTGAGTTATATATATAAATATAAATATAAATATAATATTTTTGTTTATTTGTTTATTAAAGCATCATATACTTTCATTTCTTTGTTTAACAAATTTAATGGAAAACTCGTTTTAACTGTAGAAAGAGATAACATGGCATGAAGATAACTGGAATAACTATGAGAGCAGATTCATCGCATTCACGTAACTCCCCTATAAAACACTCCTTTTTTCATAATTATATACTTATAATTCTAATTTTTGTCCCACTCAAAAAATGTGGGACAGGAATTTGTTTTTGATGCAAATGACATAAATGCCCTTCTCACCATCACCATGTTACACGGGACAAACGTCAACAAGCTTTCTAGTGATATTTTCCATGATGAGGATGAGAAGGGTATTCAGTGTCTTTTGCACATGCGAGATATATATTGTAATTATGCATTTTTTGTAGTACTCACTAATATATATTTTTTATAGACTTCATGATGATGATGAAGGGGATATTTACTTGGCGTTCAATGCACATGATTACTTTGTTCAAGTTCCAATACCTTCACCTCCTCTCCAAAGGCGCTGGTTCCGAGTGGTTAGTCTTCTAATTTCATCAACTTCTACTTAAAAATGACACTCTGTCTGGAGTAAGTGTGATTATATAATCATTTTTTTAATTTTTTTAATTTACAGGTGGACACGAATCTTGAGTCACCAAATGACATGGTCCCAGAGGGTGTGGTTGGCATTGGAGATACATATAATGTCGCTCCCTACTCTTCCATTCTTCTTCAAGCAAAGCCATAATTAAGTATAAAATAAAGGGTATTTCTTTTTACACACCAATCTATTTTTCCCTACCACACACCAATCTAGTTTTGTTATTTCCTATGTTTTGGCACAAAATACTGTAACGCTCAACAACATGTAAATCCATTTCTTTTCCTTTTCAATTTTCGCTGTGCTTATACTTTTTCTGTTTATTCACCACCGTTTGCCCCCTTACTTTTAGACAAATATCATAAAGCACCCTCCATTATAATGAGGCTCTCGTTCCTTTAAAATTTTACATTAAAATTAAATTTGAAATTATCTAATTTAAACCAAATAGCTGGTTTGTTATTTTTTGGTTTTGTTCATTTTTTACAATGTAATAAGTTGACATGTATGTTATTATTATTATTATTATTATTATTATTATTATTATTATTATTATTATTATTATTATTAACTTTTTTAATAAAAGATTTTATATGTTATATTTTTTTTTTGATTTTCATAAAATATATTGTATTTTCCATTTTTTTTTTCAAAAATCTGCTAACCGTTTGTTTTTTCCAAAACAATCTTAAATTTTTTTTTGAAAAAATATTTTACATTTGCCAAGTTTTTTTCGAAAAATAATAATTAAAAATGTCAAATTAAAAAAAAGTAAAATAAAAACAAGGTTTGTTTTCAAGAAAAAACATAAATTTAAGATATAATAAGAAAAAACAAAATATATTACATTTTTGTTATATAATATTTAAAATTTTAACCACTGTTTGGTTTATGACAATATATAGAGATCAATAAAATATATGTAATATATATTATTAATTAAAAAAAATGTCACGTACATACAATCAAATGGCACATTATTGTAATATTTATTTACTATTATTCTTTTCTTATTCTCGTTTTTACATTCGGTTGCTACTCCAAATGAATTTAATCCGATTTGCTATTTTTTTTTAGTTTGATCCGTTGACTTATATATATATATATATATATATATATATATATATATATATATATATATATATATATATATATATATATATATATATATATATATATATATATATATATAAGAGAGAGAAAAAGAAAAAGATAAGAGAGAAAATTACTTTTTCGGAAAACAAGATAACAACTAATAATTATGATATTATGGTAAGGTGTGCAAAAAAATTGACCCTAAGTCTAATAATATATGATAATGGTAGGTTGTTGTGTCAAAAGTAGGACCCTTCTTTTATAATTTTCAGGATTTTATATTTATCCTTTTCTTTTTGGTAAAAATAGACAAAAGTATCGTTTTCACGCTTCAGCTAAGACTATATTTACGGTTTAATACACTTAGAACACTATATATATATATATATATATATATATATATATATATATATATATATATATATATATATATATATATGTTCAGGATTATTTGAGACCATACTAATTTTGTAAGACTGTGATATCAAATCTAAAAATAATTTTAAAATGCAAAATAAAAGGAAAAATCAAAAAAAAATTTAATTATTATTTTCGGAACTTTAATTACCTAAAAAAATAATAAATAAATAAATAAAAATTACCGTTTTTTTTTTAAATACGTGAAATATTCTAATAGAATATTACACTGTAAATATTTTAATATGATTTTTAGATTGTTATATGTAGAATATTCTAATATTCTACTAGAATATGTAAAAAATGTATTTTTTTTTATATTTTTTTATTTTTTTTTTGGAAAATATAAATTTCGAAAATAATATTTGAAAAAAAAATTCAAAAATTTTCAATTATTTTGCATTTTAAAAATGTTTTTTTTATCTACTAAATGAGTGACTAGGATTGCATCTCACGGTCTCACAAAATTAGGCTGTCTCACATGAACCTAATCCTATATATATATATATATATATATATATATAGGATTAGGTTCATGTGAGACAAAAGACAAAAACATTCATACATTCATGATTCACATTTTAACACAAGAAACTTATACATTTATAGCTTCATATAGAAAAATATACATTTACAACTACATTCATAGCTTAAGATTAGGGATGGCGACTTTTGTGTTAGGTTAAAACATAAAAGGTTTAAGATAGCTTGACCCTAATGCTACCTATTTAATCATTGTTTCTTGTCTTGGTAAGATGTTTATTTTGGTTTCGAGTTGGCATGTTCAGATCTTATAAATATGTTGTGTTGTGTTAGATTAACACCGGAGGGGAAGTGGGGAGTGAAATTGTGGAGTATGAGATATTAATAAAAAAATGAAAAATAAAAATAGTATTGAGCGAACGACTAATTTGTGGCCTCCACATTGCAAAACGACTAAACACAATGTTTTCTTCATATTTTGCTTTGTTTTGGCATGTCCAATTTACCAAAAGATTAAAAGAAGGTGCATATAAAAAATGGTGATTGTAATGTCATTTTTGTGTCCCAAATCAAAGAATTGCTAGATAAAGGATTTATTCGACCTAGTTCTTCGTCTTGGTGAACACCTATGTTATTTATGAAAAGGAAATATGGTTCGATAGGTATGTGTATCAACAAATTTACAATCAAGAATCGCTACCCCTTTACCACACATTAATGATCTATTTGATTAACTTTTAGGGACTGAAGATTAGTTAATGTCCTTGTTTCATTATGTTCGGGTAAAGGAAAGTGAACATCAAAAAGAAGGCATTCTGAACTTGTTACAGACATTTTGAGTTTTTGGCGATGTTCTTCGGTCTCACTAATTCACCTAATGTTTTATGGATTTAATGAATCGTAGATGCAATACGTTCATGACAAGTCTGTCATAATATTTATAAATATGTTTTATGACAAGTATGTCGTAGTATTTATAGATGACATTCTTATCCACTAAAAATATGAAAATTGCAAATACTTGAGAGAAATATTGCATATTCTGGAAATTTGTATGTTAAGTTCTTAAAGTGTGACTTTTGCTTACAAGTGCTTTACCTGGGACATGTGGTCTCTCGAGAAGATATCAACGTCTATCCATCAAATATTGAAGTAGTAATGAAATGGGGGACTATGTAAACACCAAACACAGTTCAAAGTTTTCTTGGTCTTGCTAGATATTATCAACGATTTATTCATGAATAACCATACCACTCATGAAATTGAAAAAAAGGATATAAAGTTGGTGTGGGATAAAAAGGAAGAGGAAGCATTTTCCATATATGAAACAAAATTTATGTGAGGCACCCATTGATCTTTACTCGATGGTATGGAAGACTTTGTTCTTTACATGATGCAAAGGGGTTTAGGTGGGTGCTTATGCAAAGGGGTTTATGTATCTAATAAAGGCCTTTAGTATGTGCATATGAAAAAGGATAAAGTAATTTCCTATGCTTCTAGGCAATTGAAGGATGGGAGAACTAGGCACAAGACTCATGATTTAGAACTTGTGACAATTGTATTTGCCTTCAAAATTTGGATCATAAAAAGTTTACAATATGTCGTTTCTTCACTCAAAAAGACCTAAACATGACAGAAAGAAGGTGGATCAAACTCATAAAAGTTTACCTGGTTGCGGAGTGGTGTTCAAGACAACATAAGATAAAACAAGCAGCCGAAGTATCAACGATTTTCAAAATTTTAATCCCTAAAGCCATGCATTAAATTACAACTTGTTAAATCAATACCATTAATTTGGTGCCGTATAAGATTTTGTATTAGTGAAATTTATAGTTTTTATTTAAAATAAATTACTTAAATAAAAAAGTGTGTCATGATAAACCATATCCTTGGTACGACAACGAAGTAAAAGTTGTTTTGTAAAAATAAGGTGACACAGATATGGCAGGAAAAAAGAATGGTAAAGTAGGGATGAGCATGGGACATGTAACACCAAGTTCCAGGTATATACATCGTTTATTGTTATGGTATCCAAGCTCAAAAGAAAGAAAGAATTTCAATGGCCACACAGTGGAGATATTATTGCCACGACGTGGCATAAGCCATTGGAATCACATAGATGAGTGTGCGCCATGACGTGGCAATCTGTTGGCCAGGACATGGCGACCATTTAATGCTAAACCCTAATTTCGGGGTTTATGTGCCTATGTAAGGGAAGTGAGGGCTAGGATTTGCACACCCTCAGCCTCCATCACCTCCCTTTCACATTCAAAGAAAACCCTAACCTCCTTTTTGATATTTGTAAGCTTTTGGTGTGTTTTTGTGTCTTAAAGAAAAAGGAAGAGCTTTTGGTGCATAGATCCAACTTGCAAGCCTTATCATCATCTTCTAACACATACTTTGGCCTTTGTGAGTATTCAAGCTCCAAGCTTTGTGATTTTATATGCTTAGATCTAGACTATCATGCATTTTTCTCCATGTTTAGGCTAGTTGGAGTGTTTGGATTCCATAAAGTTTGCAACTTTATGGATCCTCAGAGTCCCTTTGTAGTTAGAAATGTTAGATCTGGAGTTTGGTAGAGTTTTGAACTTATGCATGAGGTTTTGACCTCTTTTCACCATTTGTGCACTAACTGAGATCAATAATTGCATAGAACATGCATGTCTACAAAACATCGATTTTTATGATCCTTTAGGTGTAAGGAAGCCTTCTGGAAAGTATGGATAAGTGGGGTAAAGGATTAAGAACTTAATGAATTAAGCTGACTAGAGCAGCTCCCACGACGTAGATGACTAACCTCCACGACGTGGCGAGAGGTGGCCTCTCGACTGTTTTGTCCTGTAGTCCCCATGATGTGGCAGAAGCCTGACCACGTCGTGGTGACCAGCTGGTGACCTTTGATTGTTGACTTTAACTTTGACCGTTGACGTTTTAGACTAAGTTAATTTTTGGGTCAACTTGGGTGATTTAGGACTCTACATTGAGGAAGTGTTTATATTTGATGAATAGGTTACTCGTAGTAACGGTTCTTGTCTTCTAGTGAGCCGTGTGGATATCTGATAGCTGGCGAGGTGAGTTTTCTCATTATATTTTGTACTGCAGTATGTATCCTTGTGTGTATGATGTTGTTATGTTGTAGTGATCTGTTAAACTGGTAGATAGTGTGGTTGGGTTGAGACAATACTGCTTTGTGTTGTGGGCCAACATACTCAGGAGCGGTCCAACTATATGTTGCAGGCTGGGGAGCGGTCCAGCTTTATGCTTTAGGCTCGGGGGGGGGGGGGGGGGGGTCCAACCTTGTGATGTAGGGCCGAAATCGAATGATTTTTTATCCCAAATAAATGAAACTAAATCATAGAAACCAAAATCAAATAAAATTCCAAGCTAAAAAACTTATACTAAATAATAAAAACAAAAAACGAATGATTTTTTTAAAAAAAAAAAAAACCGATGTTTGTTGTTTGACATCAACATATATCGATAAAGTTGTTTATTTGTAGATGACAAAAGATCGTAACTTTTGATATAGTAACTTTTTTTTTGATAAAAATAAACACTTAAAAAAGAGTGGTTGCAATAGAATTTTTTTGAAAATATGGATAATTTTTATAGAACAAAAAAAAGCAACGTTACCAATTTGACCAACATTTGCAAGTCATAGTGGTTATCATAGAGTTTTTATCAAAATATGAGTGTTTTTTTAAACACAAACGAAAATTGGATGTTTAAACTGGAAAGATGACAAATATAATGGTTTTTAGGTGAGAAATATCCAATAAAGCTACAATATTTTGGGTCAGTTTATGGTATAATCCCAAATTAATTTTTGTTTACAAAAAAAGACAGATTATCGGTTAAAACTTCGGAATAATCATTTTTGTGTGATTTCACAAAATATTAAGACTTTCTTGAATATTACCCTTGAACTAGTTCTGGTTATTGGTAAAATATAACATAAATTTTAAAATAGTCATAATATTTTGACCAATTAACGAACAAGACAAGATACTGACTAAATTTGCGGAATTGACCCAAAATATTGAGACTTTACCGGATATTTTCCGTCTTTTGGTTATTAACTTTAGTTTAAATTAGGGATAACGACTTAGGAGGGTAATTACCTATTAGCGTTGTTCACATATTGGTAACTTGTTTTTTTTTTTTTTTGTACCTAATATACCAACTAACTTGTTTTAACCGTTTACATTATAACAATATTACCGGCTAACCTCCATTTTAACCGGTAAATGCAATTAATTCATTTAAATGAAAAGGAAAATGAAATACGTGGCTCCAGAAGATTATACGTGGCATGTTACGTGTATATTTACACCTCACTTATTATATAGAGGGTGTTTGTCGTTGAAGCCCTAGATCGACAATGGCTTCTTCATCTGCTTCATCTGCTTCTTCCAAACGAAATTTCGAACTCCAAGCTGACCATCCATGTAAGTGCGACATGCCATCTCGTGTGAAGATTTCAAGAACACCCGACAATCCAGGAAGAAAATTTCGAGTTTGTCAAAATTCTTTGGTAAATATGTTTTATTTATTCAACCCGAAACTGAATCTTCTTCTTCATCTTCTCTTCAATTTAATTTTTTTATTCTTTTGAAGAGTGCAAGAACTCCAAGATGTAATTTCTGGGAATGGCTGGAAGACGATGAGTACCAACTACAGAAGAACAGTGATTTGGGACAAATCTACAACCTAACATTCAAGCTTGGAAATTTGGAAAACGAAATTACTTATTGCAGGAAGAAGTTGGAAGAAGAGAAGAACTCTGATTTGGTTTTCAGACAAGAACTAGACAAAGTGAAGTGGAAGTTGTTTACTCATAAAGCTGCATTGTTTGTGTTATTTTTCTTGTATGTTAAACATGTATTTTTTAACGTTTGATGTGTTCTTTGTATCCTGTTTGATGTACTGTTGTTTGATGTATTCTTCTTTGATGTGTTCTGACTAAATCATGTACTTGATGAAGTTTTGTATGCAATGAAAGTTATGACTAAAGTTTGATGTTTAATACTTGATGTATTAAGACAGTAAACATGTAACTTGGGAGTTTGATGTATTAAGACAGTAAACATGTAGTGTATACAAACACATAAATAAACATGTACTTAATTTAGGGATAATGACTTAGGAGGGTAAACATGTACTTAAATTAACATGTACTTAAAGTACCAAAATATTCCCAAACATACAGGACCCAAGATGTTAAAGTATCAAAATATTCCAAAAGATGTGCCAAGTTTGTCCTATTGTGCCAAACGATATTACAAGACCCAAGATTCCAAAACATGCAAAATAAAACAACACATTGAATTCAAATCTCCAGTGGGTGGTCAGTACTGCTTCCTTCCTTCCTCCTTATGTTCTTCCTTATCTGAATCTTTGTGATTCTTTCTAAAGTTTTTCTTGTCCTCTTCCTAACTTGATTTTCTGCATTGTGTTGAATTTCCTGTTCCACATTATCTTGAACTTCAATTTCATGTTCCACTTCATTGTTAGCTTGAATCTCATCTTCTATGTTAGCATCAACTTCAACTTCTGGTACCAGATCAACTTCAGGAACATCAACTTCAATGTTAGCATCAACTTAAATATCATCTTGAATCTCCCCTACAAGGTTATCTTGAACGAAAGGAACATCAACTTCAACTTCAGGAACATTAGCTTCCACATCACTTTCACTTTCAAAGTCACTATCACTTTCACTTTCAAACATGACAACATGTTCCACTTCCAATTCAGCTTCAAGGTCTACTTTACCTGTAAAAGGGAAAAAATTCAAAAATGGCACACAAGTATAATATATTACATAATTTAACACCATACCTTGTTTCTTAGGTTTCTTTTTGTTAGAACCTGAAGTAGATGGTACATCATTTGGTCTTAATGGACATGTTGATCTGTTATGTCCTCTTTCCCTACAAATGGTACATCTCATGATCATTCCCTTTTTTGAGACTGTATGCCTTGTTCCCTTAGCTTCTCTCTCAACCTGGTCCCTTTTCCTTTTCATTGTTGGTCTTCCAGGTAGTCTTCTTTTTTTAGGGGGCAATGGTTTGGTGTAATCCACTTCAGGCCACATAGCACTACAGTTTAGTGGCCTAATGTTATACCTATAACAACTTGCATACATTGATGTAGTAAACCATTCTAACACATACTCCTCAGGGTCCCTATTAAGGCTTGAAATGGCAGCATATCCATGCACACATGGATACCCTGCTAACTGCCATGCCCTACATCCACATTGCCTAGTATTCAGGTCTACAGCATACCCTTCAGTCTCCACCCTCACCTCAAATTGCATATATCCAGAAGGTACCTCTTGCCAAAACCTGTCCATAATCATATACAAATTAGAAAATACTAAAAATGACAAACATATAAGCAATAAGAATTTACCTTTGTGTTTGCTTGTGCTTATTCAACTTCAACCTTATGGAAGGACATATGTTTAAATCCCAAGATTGACCCTTGGCCTTGTATATACACAACCTTTCCATTACATAAATCCTGATTTCTTCTAACATGGTAATAAGTGGTTTCTTCCTAGCAGCTTCAATTACAGAGTTAAAACTTTCAGAAACACCATTTTCATATGCATCACAACTCCTATCAACCTGAAAAATGCTTTACACCATGTTTTAGGGTCCCTTTCCATCAAATGTTCATAAGCTAGTGGCTCCAGCTTCTTGATTTCATTCATATGGTATTCAAATTTTTGTGGAACTGTAGATCTAGCAGCTCTCCAAAACAGTTTCTTAAATATTTGCCCTTTAAATCTTTTTTGGAAATTAGCACATATGTGCCTAGCACATTGCCTATGCTCTGCAGCTGGAACCCTTTCCTTCACAGCTTCAACTAATCCCTATAATCAAAACATAAACAGCATAAGCAAAAACATATTAAGTATGTAAAATAAGTATGGAAAATAACAATAATTGAAGTGTGAACATTACTTTGTGTTGGTCTGATATTATGGTTAGTCCATGCCCAACTCCCATTCCAATGTCATCAATTAGAAGATCAAGAAACCACTTCCATGATTCTTTATTTTCTACTGCAACCACAGCCCATGCAAAAGGATATATGTGGTTGTTTGCATCCCTCCCAATGGCTGCAAGCAACTGACCTCTGCATATGCCCTTTAAGAAACAACCATCTACTCCAATTACCCTCCTACAACCCTCCATCCATCCATCCTTCAAACCCTTTAAACACACATAAAACTTTGAGAAGTATGTTTCTCCATCAGGCATCACATCCACCTCCATCTTAACTGTTGATCCAGGATTTGTCCTTTTTAGCTCTTCTCCATAACTCCATGTTTTAGCATAATGCTCTATTAAAGTACCTTCTATCTGCTGAAATGCATATTTCCTAGCATTTCTGCATTGTCCAACACTAGCTATCAGGTTAAACCTTTTACTGACCTTAGCTTTCAATTTCCTAATGCTCATCTTTGGTTTCTGTAATATATCATTCATGAAATGAGTTCCAATCCATTTGTAGCTTACAATGGACCCAAATTTGAAAACTCTTGCACAATTATGCCTATCAATTAATGACTTAATCTGAAAAGACCTCTCATTCTTCATCCAGGTTGCCCACAACCTAAAGGGACAACTCTTACTCTTCTTGTTCTTCTTATATTTACAACATTTTGCCAACAGCTTTTGATGATCATTTTTTTCAAACCATAAGTCATACCCATTCTTGACAGCATAGTTGGTTAGACAAAGCTTCAATTCGAGAGGGTTGGCAAACTTCATACCTAAAACTGGGACCATTTTATCCTATTCTTGCTTCTCATCAAAGGCAGGGAACACAACTTCATCATCTTTATCACTATCTTCATCATCATCAGCATCATTTACTTCTTCTTGATTACTATTGAGAATGGGTCTACCACACAACTTGTTCAAGAATTCATCATCATATGTTTTGTCAAATGTATGCACCTCTTCATCAGGTTCATGCTCACATTCCCTTATATCTGAAATTTGTGACTCTGTATCATCATCTTCTATTACATCAGACAGCTCATCACCTGTTAACAACTCCTTATCGGCCCAGTCAAGAATGGGTTCGTTTTCGTGGTCAATGTACACATTCATCCTTAGCTCCTGCTTATCCATGTAACCATCTTCAATAAACTTAAAATAGTCAGCATCATTGTCGATTCTTCTGATACCCTCTGCCAATCTTTCATGAGTACTACAATAGTACAAGTTCTCACAGCTTCGTCTTGTCAGCTTTGAAACCCACAACACAAATTCTTTATAGTCCATGCCACCAAAATCCACATCACGAACTGACATTCTCATAGGGTCTAAGTACACTGACGGGTTTGGTGCAAACATGCCGTTGAAGTGAAAATCTATAGTGAGATACTTACCGTTAGATGCTTCCATTGATGTTCAATACGTATCGTTAGACGATTTCAAGTCCTAACTTCAGTTCCTACTGCTTCGATCGACTGAATTCTGAGAAAACTTAAGTAACCGGGATCGATTTGGGGAATGATTTGGGAGTAGTTGTTAAAATTAAGAACCCTAAATAAATTAGATCGATACACCTTTACACCTGTTTAAATGAAGTCGAATACAGACAAAGGGTGAAATAGCCACGTATTTCATTTTCCTTTTCATTTAAATGAATTAATTGCATTTACCGGTTAAAATGGAATTAGCCGGTAATATTGTTATAATGTAAACGGTTAAAACAAGTTAGTTAGTATATTAGGTACAAAAAAAAAACAAGTTGCCAATATGTGAACAACGCTAATAGGTAATTACCCTCCTAAGTCATTATCCCTTTAAATTAATATTAAATAAAAACTTTAGAACTTCTAAATTAAACATGAAAATTCGATGAACAGTTTCAAATTTTATATTTCATTTTTTACTCTCTACTAAAATATTACAAAATGGTTAGACTAAATAACAAAATACAATATAGATTTAGAGCTTAAAATTAGACTTTTGATTGGAAAACAATAATAATAGATAATAATAATAATAGAGGCTTCAAAATGAAATTTTGGTATACTAGTATTACAAATTTATTACATGTTTTTCTTTTTAGAAAGAAATTTGCAAACGAAGAAAAACCAAAGAACTTCAGAATAAGTGGAATAGAACATTCGAAACTAACTATTTTTGAGAAACTGAAAAAAAATAACTATTTTTTAAAAAGTAAATTAAATAATAACTTTTATTAATAAGCTATTTTATAAAGTCACTTTAATTAATATCTTTTAAATTAATAACACATATAATTAATTAACTAATAAATCTGTCTTTCCCGTTGGATGCCACCAACATACTTTAAATAATTAGGCATACAACGTGCCCTCATTATAACGGTAACCTGGAAATTTTATGTTTTACTAAATCAAACGACTTTACGCATACTCAGTCCCCTCATCCAACGGTTCTGCATACAGATGATTTGTACTTTGTAGGGCCCAGATTCTTTCTTTCGTGTAAGCATCTAACTCGGTGTCACGCTGGATCACTTCACGCGGAATCTTAAACAAGAAACAAACGGTCGTGATTTCATCTCTCCAAAAACCGACTTACACCCTGTATATAAACCCTCCTCCTCCGTATTCTCTTCCACTTTCATCGTTTCCAAATTTCTCTCCATCTCTCAAACTTTATCCTCCATCTACAACACTCTCACATTCAAATTGTATTCGATTGAAATTCATAACAATGGCGTCTTCTACTTATGTTATGGTGGCGTTGTTTGCTTTGATTGCTGGATCTGCGTTGGCTCAGTCACCCACTGGATCTCCGATGGTATCACCGACGGCATCTCCGACTGCGTCGCCTCCGTCTCCAGTTACAGCTCCTCCTACGAGCTCTCCGACTTCATCACCGACTGAATCGCCTCTAGCATCTCCACCAGCTCCTCCTGCTCCTCTATCTCCCAGCGGCTCTCCGTCGTTGTCTCCTTCTGGCTCACCTGTTCCGACCGCTTCTCCTACTTCACCGCCGAACTCCGCTAGCTTGAACAGACTCGCCGCCGGATCTGTTGCCGTGGTTGCCTTAGCTGCTGCTTTGGTTATGTAGAGATCTGATTTTGTGGAGAGATTTTTCATGGAGATTATCATTCTTGTGATACTTTTACTTTTGTTCATTATTTTTAATTCTTATTATTAGTCGGTTTTAGGTTATTATTCCATGTCTATTTTACTACGAGTGCATAGGCTTTTATGATTTTACTGATCATGTTATTATTGTTATATTAATGAATTCTTTCGTTATGATTATTCTCTTTTCAATTATTTCGTTACATTTTCTATTAGTTGAATACTTGAATTAAAACAAGAAAAAGCACCTCTAAATGTGCTGAAAATTGCTTAATTATGTTGGCATTGTACAATAGAGATCTAAATTTTGTAAAATATCCAACAAATAAATTTGAAAATTAGGGTTTAATGCATTGATAACATTTTTATCCTAGTGCACTAACTTGATAAACATAATGCGTTTCCTTCATGGTTACTTTTGTGGTTGATGACGTGGAATATAATGGTAAGCTGTGTTAAAGGTGGAAAAGTGTCGTTTTGCACTAAAAATAGGGATAGTGGTCGGTCTGGTTTTGGGTTTTCTGTGGTGTTGTGTCAGGTATGTGTGCGGAGTACAGCTGGACATGATAGAAGCCCATGTGCAAATTGCCTTTATATCTTCACAACAAGGAATACTTTTTGTTTTGGATTAATGAACACTACTTCACTTTATTAAATTTGTGAAATAACGTTATTTATTTATTTATCTATTTATTTGTTTTATAATAACATGTTGCCATAGTTTAAATTAAAACAAAATCACGCAGTTAATTAATTAAGTTGAATATAGTTGATGAAATGTTTACTGTTATATTGTTTGGAAAAACAAAAACAAACGATAAAAGTTGGAGTTACTCGATACATTTCTAAGGATTTTGATTTGTTTGTAGATCCTTCAACACGGTTGAACGAAATATGCTTGAACGTGCTAAATGTTGATTGATTCAGAGGCGAGTTAAATTACCAAAAATTTACGAAGTGACTATGACAATGCGGGTTGATCTTAATAATACATCCAAAAAATCAGGAGATCTAATAAAATTCTAATTGCAAGGATTATAGGTTAATAAGTTTGTAATTTAATTATATTTCTCTCAAACTTTTGGTTTATAAGAATAATATTACGGTATATATTCTGTGGAAAATTTTAAACATATGGTCCAATTAAATATTCGATTGCTTAAACCTTTATATAAGTGCTGTATGTGGTAATAGATGATGTGATGAAGTTTTGTAAGACTACGATGCAAACGTTGAAGTTTCTTTATGATGCATCTTAATCACTATTCATGGTCGGTCATTTTTTCATGTTTGTCATTACTAAGATATATGTTGTTTTTGGAACGGAAAATATCGTTTTAATTCAACTAATTTATCATGTTTGTTTTAAAAGATCATTCGATTATTCTTTTAAGTAAACAACACAAATTATCTCTAGTGTATGTGTTAAAATGCACGTTCATTCTTTAGTTTTAAAAATTAACTTGAATCATTCTTATATAATTTTTTTTCACTCGATCGTCTTGTTAACATAAAATATCTATTTTGGAACGGAAAATATCGTTTTAATTCAAGGAACTTATCATGTTTGTTTTAAAAGGTCATTCAATTATTTTCTTTAAGTAAACTACACAAATTATCTCTAGTGCATGTGTTAAAATGCACGTTCATTCTTTAGCATAAAATATCTATTTTGCCATCAACAATTTCTTTTTCAATTTTATATTAACTAGAAAAGGACACGCGCTCCGCTGCTTTTGGACTATGTCATAGAAGTTGAAAATCGGCAAACTTTAAAAATGTGTTGAAGGTGTAAATCATCACAAATAAAGGAGAATGCCAACAACCCCTAAAATTAGATGTCAAAAGTGTACCACCAAAAGAAAGAACATTGACTGCGAAAAACCAAAAATGTTGTGGTTATAGTGTGAAAGTTGCCAAAATTAGAAAAATATGTGACAAAAGTCTAAAGGAGTTGTTTTTTTGTGTTTTTATGTCAAAATGCAAAAGTTTTGACTTTAAGGTTGAAAAGTGTCAAAGTAACTAAAAATTTATGACGAAAACATCAAAATATAAAAGTTTAGACTGTAAGGACGAAAAGTGTCAAAGTCACTAAAGATTTGTGGCAAAAACCTAAAGATACAAAAAAGTAATCAAAACTTAAAAATGTAAAAGTTTTTCCTTCGAGGGCGAAAAGTGTCAAATTTAGCAAACATTTGTGGCAAAAACCTAAACCCAAAAAAATTATTATTCCTAAGGAAACCTAAAATTAGTATATATATAAATTGTTTACTATTGTCTGATTTAAAAAAAAAGAGAGAGAATAAAACAAAAATCCATACAAACCCACCAACCCCTTCCATTCCCATTCCCTTTCCCCAACTTCGTTTCCCTCAATCTCACCCTTCCCTCATCTCCTCCTTCAACCCGACAACCCTAGCTGGACAACTGCCGTCGCTGCTTTTCTTCCAAACATTTTCTGCTAATCCCGATCTGTCACAATGATAAAAACCGAATGTCATCTTTGTGGTAAGCGTTCTTCAAATTATTTGAAGACGAAAGTCGGGGCTTTGATACTCTCATTCGATGGTCAACGATGAGAGGGTACTGTTCATCGTCTTCAACAACAATGATTTTAGTGTTAGCTCAAATATCAGGCCCTTTTTTGGCATTCCACGTTTGTTGTCATCAAAAAAATTTGTTGGTGCTTCCGGAAGACATGACCTTATTTTCCCTGATATTGTATCCTTTTCCTTCAAAGCTTCCAACATTTTGCTTCCCATCTCTGTTTACAATGCACAATTGTAAAACAAGCAACAACATCATCCATTGCATTAATAGTATAGTTTATACATGTGTTATGTGTATAGTTTGTAAGACACCAAAAATATATATATAATCAAAATAAAAGACAAGTCTTGCACAAGCACCCTCTTCTCAATACCTGGTCCTGTACATGTCTATTGATGACCTGAGAATACAAGTTATTTTGAAAGAGTAGATCAACATTTAAGTTGGTGAGTTCATAAGTATATATTAGTGTCAAAAGTTTGTATTTGTTTCATGAAAATGTTTGCAAGTGTTTTGATGTAAATGTTTGTAGACTTCCTAGAAATTCTTATATTTTCTACTGAAAGTAGTCTTCTACCAAGACTCAATTGTTTTGTATGTTTGTTTCTCTTTAAAGAATGATGTAAGATGTATGTTTGTACTTGTAATAGTATAAATGTGGGTTTTCCATATTTGTAAAACTATCTTTACACGAAAAATAGTATGCATTTCTTATGTGAGCAAATCACTGTATGAATGTAATGGATAATAAAAGAAAGTGTACAGTAGTGTTGTATAAAGTAACTACTGAAGTACTAATTACCTTAAAACCAATTAGTTATATTAAGGTAAAATGCGATGAGGTTATAACCATGTTTGGTTGACTAGTGTAAAACACGACGTTCTAAAGACATCAAAATGGTATGACATTTGTCACCCGTAGACCTGCAGGTCCCACTGTAGCTAACAGTAAGGTGTAGGATGGTCAATCCTGTATAGATCTATACACAAACACACGCTCTCCCTCCAGGAGACTCTGGTTACAAAACGTGACACAACAAGTATATTGCTATGCCATGAAATAGTGGTTTCACACTATTGTTATCTTGTTCTTGTTATAGTATGTATGTTCCTTTCTGTTCTTGTTGTAGTATGTTTGAACTGAATCATGTATGAACTGACTCATGTAAGTTTCATTGTTCTAGAGATAGTAAGTAGTAATCCTCTAAACTATACCTATTATAGTTTACTAGTATGATTGTTTGACTGTTACGAATGTATAGAAAAGACTCAATTACTCACCAAGCAACTAAGTTAAGTATAATCCTTAAAAATGGGTTTAATATTCATATATGTATTTAATAAGTATAACTACGATTTAACCGACATTTAGACTGGTGATCCTACCCCAAGCCCACAACCAAACAAGGAACATGAGTCAAGGTATCTAGCAATATTCCTAAGTCTATCAAAGCATACTTATACGTAGATAGATAGACGAATATGATTTGACATAAAAGAAGTTTATAAAAGCATTAAAATAGTTTTTCAACAAGTTTAAGTTTAAGAAATCCTTTTGGATGTTGTTTTCACATGTAAATGGCTAACACAATTTCATTGTGTTCTTCTTGTATCCCACCAAAAAGCATTTAAAAGTATATTTTTAGGGGCATGAACTCACTTGTAGTGAGTGATTCGAATGAAAGATCGATATAGGATGCTAAGTATGCCAAGTGAAGTCTCAAGCACAAATAGATCCTATTAAGCATATAATAACACATATATGTATACAATTAGTGTATATAACAAGTAACATGTAAGGGAAACAACCTTAGGAACTAGGAAACACTCTCAATGGAGTGTTAGAATCACATATGATTGAATGAAGGGTGTTCATGGCCACACAAGAAGTGTTTACGACCTTAGAAGGGATCACGGCCATAAAATACATGATGTGTTCATGGTCCAACCTTGATCTTATGAAGGGTTCGCGACCATGGAAGGAGGGTTCACGGCCAAACCTTGATCTTATGAAGGGTTCACGGCCCAATGAAGGGTTCACAACCGTGAACTCTTGAAGATTCAAGCAAATAAGAGTTTGTTTCATGTGGAATCAAGTGCTTCTAATGGACAAGAAGAAGATGAATGAGATACTTACTTATTGGAAGCATTTGGAGTGTTCACGGTTGAAGAAAGTTGAGAGAGAATGGGTGGTGTTCACGGCTAGAGTTGAAGAAGTGAAGAAATAATGAACCAACTTTATATATATGGAGGATGTTCACGGCCAAGGATGGGTTCATGGCCGTGAAATCCTTTTGATGGTGTTTATGGCTCAATTGCAACTCAATGAACTCAAGCTAACACTTCCTAATACACAATCATTAAGTGCACTAGGCTTATGTAACATCCGTATTTCCAGGTACATTATTTATTCATTTATTTTGGAGATTTTGGAAGGACTCGGCGAGTTGACGCTTAGACTCGCCGAGTAGGATCGCGATTTCTATCCAGTTTAATGACCGGAATCAGCGAGTCAACTAGTGGACTCGGCGAGTCCGCGCTGTTTAATGAAACCCTAATCCCCAGGGTTTGAGACCTATTTAAAGGGGCTTATAGCCACCAAGTGCGGCTACCAGACCCCTGAGTGAAACCCTAAGCGATCTAGAGCGTTTGTGAGGAAGGAGAGGCCATTTTTGATCCTTGTGTGGGTGTTTTTGCAAGAAGAAGGTGACCAAGGCAAGAAGGAGCTGAAGAGGGTGCTATTTTGTGGATCTCAGAGCCTAAGAACTTCATATTGAGGTATATTTTCGATCATTCTTCAGTTTTGGGTGTTAATCCTTGAGAGTTAGGGTTTCTAGCCCAATTAGAGTATGAATGATGGTGCAATTGGTCCCTTCTTGTGTTGAGGCTTCGGATTTGGATCCAAAGAGGTCCAGAGACCTTAACACCCTAATCTTTATGGGGTGACATTGGGTAATATGAGCTTAGGGTGACATATTGAGGCCATTTCTTCAAATAAAGGCATTGGGTCTTTGCATGGGCATCAAGATCCAGACTTTACGTGCTTATATTGCTTAAGGAGGCCAGATCTATGGATTAGAGGAACGGATCTGACCTCAGGAGGTCATTTGAGCTTGAGCATGGCATGAACTCGCCGAGTCCCAAGAACAGACTCGATGAGTAGGGCTAGGTTTTTCCCATAGTTCACTCAGTGAGTATCTTGCCGAGTTGGGGTAATGACTCGGTGAGTCAGAGGGAAACAGAGGACTGGAGTTCAAGGCGGAACTCGCCGAGTTCATAGTGGGACTCGGCGAGTTGAGTCGGGGTGGCCCCGCGATTCATGCCAGGTGTAACCCGTCGAGCAGGGGAAAGACTTGATGTTGCGAGACTAGAGGGATAGTGGACACACGTAGACTCGCCGAGTCGCCCAAGTGCACTCGGCGAGTCGGGTCAAAGTTGACCATTGACCTTGTTGACTTTGAGGGTTTGGTCAACAATGGTGTCTTTGTGTCAAGTGAAGGGTAAAATGGTCTTTTACCCTTCTGAGGATGCCAAGAGAGGGTTGAGTCTAGTCTCGAGAGTTATATTTATGAGAGTATTTACTTTATGTGATTAGGCGAAGGCTAGATCATATTTCTACCGAGTCAGAGATTTACCGAGACATCTGAGGTGAGTCTTCTCACTATACTTTACCTAGAGTGGTAATAGAGTTATGTGCTAGTGTACTGTTGAGTTATGTGCCAGTGTATCTGTATGCTATTTATGTGTTATTGTGATATGTGATATGCATGATTCAGAGTTTCCAGAGATAGGACCAGTGGGTCCATAGAGTTAGAGGGCCCACAGAGAGTTGGGACTGGAGGGTCCCACTGAGACACACTGACCAAAGGGTCAGCAGAGTTATAGCCTTGAGTGGCTAATATGTGTTAGAGTGGTATTTTGGGGAACTCACTAAGCTTCGTGCTTACAGTGTATTGTGTTATGTGTTTCAGGTATTAGTGAGGAGCGCGAGAAGGCGCCGACATGATTCGTACACACACACTTGGAGTCTTATGTAATTCGATCTTGGGAAATGTTTTGTGGAACAGAGATATGATACAATGAGATTTTATTAATAATTGTGAATGAACAATGTGTTTTAAAAATGTGAAAAATTGCTTTAATTTTACGGTGTTACAAGTTGGTATCAGAGCCTTGGTTTGAGGGATTCGGATGCATCTTCGGGCGTATCTGAACTCAATCTGAGGATTTGAGAAAAGTTTTGATAACAAAACAATTTCAAAAGAGTAAAAAGAGTTTTGAGACAAACAGAGCAGAGCCGTGTGTACGATCAGCCAGCGCCCGAACGGTGATTTCCCAAAATACCCTTGCAATAAGTGTTATGAGATATATTATGTTATGAGTTATATTATGCATGCTAGAGTAGACTAGGTATTCTTATTAGGACTAGAGTGGCCTGATATGTGATGCCTTAGTCTAGGAGTTTTGCTGCTAGGGATGCTTGATAGTGTTTAGATAGCAGCGAGGAGCTTATGAGAGATCTGCTAGTGAGTAGCATTTGATTAAATAGAGTAGAGTACTTGGGATTTGGGACTCTGGGAGGAGGACTTGGGATGGATGCTGAGGCGGTGTGGACAATAGTATTGGGCCCGTATTACTGAAGACACCGGGTCAGTGCGCAGTCCAAGTAAGAATCCTTAGAGTACTAAGGAACAAGTAGGGTGGAGTCATCGAGTGTGGGTATACTCGAGCAAGTCCCTAATATTCTTATGTCATATTTCAGAGGAAGATCATGGTTGGGACACGCCACACACCAGGTAGCAGTAGTGCTAGGGATGAGGAGATCCGTAGGATCATTCATGAGGAGGTGGTTGTGGCCATCAGGGCAGAGATACTAGAGATGTTTGGGTCTATCAAGACCATACTGATTGAGACATTTGACGAGAGATACACTGCTCTTTCTGAGGCTGCGGTTGCTGCGGCCACTGCAGCCATAGTTGCGACTAGGCCGCAAGGTGGTGATGTGTTGCTGTTCCAGGAGTTTAGCAACACAAAACCACCGGAGTTTGATGGGACCCAGGACTCGATTGCAGCGATGAGGTGGATTTCATACATCGAAGGGTGTTTCTTTACTTGCTCATCTCCAGAGCATTTGAGAGTTCGGTTCGCGTTGAACCAGCTTTGCTTGGGAGCGAAGGACTGGTGGAAGTTTGTAACGGTGCATTATTCGCCTGCTGAGCTTGCTGCAGTTACCTGGGAGAGGTTCACTGCTATGTTCCGAGATGAGTACGTTCCCCAGGTGGAGAGGGAGCGTTTGGCCCAGGAGTTTCTAACCCTCAAGCAGGGTACTGAGTCTGTTACAGTGATTATGAGGATGTTCCATGAGCGGGCGATGTTCTACCCAGAGCACGTGTCCTCCGAGCAGGCACGTATGAGCCAATATCTGAGCATTTTGAGGAGGGATATACGAGAGTTCGTGGCGAACTCGACGTACCTGACATTTTCTGAGCTTCAGGCAAATGCCCGGAAGAGGGAGATAGAGCTGGAGACCCAGGCTAGGGAGGAGGCTAAGTCTCAGGGGAGAGATCGGCGACCGGCGCAGTCTCAGCCGACAGCTAAGCGGGCCAAGCCCACTGATTCGAGATCTGGGAGTCATAGGGGCCACACTTGTGGCAAGTGCGGCAAGAGCCACGATGGGGTGTGCAGAGCGGGGTCTTGCTACAAATGTGGCAAGGAGGGGCATATGGCCAAGGATTGCCCCAAGGGGTTTACAGTATGTTTCCACTGCAACCAGACCGGACACCAGAAGCCAGAGTGTCCACAGTTGCGAGGGACAGCTCAGGGAACATCTTAGGGATCTGCCCCTGCTGCAGTGAGAGCTACAGACAGTCGGCCCGTAAAGGCCGAGGCACCGAAGGCGCGAGGGAGAGCTTTCCAGTTGACCGCGGAGGAGGTCCGCGCAGCGCCCGATGTCGTGGATGGTATGTATTCTTTCATGTTTTTAGTTTGATGTTTGAGATATTGTGTTTATATTATGTTATGCGTAGGTACTTTTCTTGTGAGTTTTGTACCTGCCTTGGTGTTATTTGACTCGGGTGCGAGTCGGTCTTTTGTATCTTTGGCTTTTAGTCAGCACATCAGTATTAGCTGAGAGGCATTGAGTCGACCTCTGAGAGTTTCCATAGCTGACGAGAGGGCGGTGTATGCCACCGAGGTGATCCGAGGGTGTGTACTCGATATTTTCGGCGTTGAGTTTCCGATTGATTTAGTTCCTATTGCGATGGGAGATGTCTGTGTCATCGTGGGCATGGATTGGTTGAGCAAATTTGGAGCGGTTATCGACTGCGAGAGACAGCTGGTGACCATACGAGACCCTAGCAGGGGAGTTCTTACGGTGTACGGCGAGGGTACACATTCTGGGTCAGCATTTTGTTCGGCCGCTAGAGCGAGACAGAGTTTATAACAGGGTTGTAGTGGGTTTGTGGCATATGTGATGGATATGAGGGTTGATTCAGGGAGGCCGAGGTCAGTTGATGAGGTTTTGATAGTGCGAGAGTTCCTGGATGTTTTCCCAGAGGAGTTGCTGGGCGTGCCTCCTGAGAGGCAGGTAGAGTTTCGTATCGATTTGGTTCCGGGGGCAGCACCTATCGCCAAGGCGCCCTATCGCCTTGCACCTACAGAGATGCAGGAGTTATCCTTGCAGCTTCAGGAGCTGCTGGGAAGGGGTTTATTCGACTGAGCAGTTCGCCGTGGGGAGCGCCTATCCTCTTTGTCAAGAAAAAGGATGGTTCACACCGGATGTGCATTGATTACCGGGAGTTAAACAATTTGACGGTCAAGAACAGTTACCCATTGCCGAGGATCGACGACTTGTTCGATCAGTTGCAGGGAGCATCTTGGTTCTCCAAGATCGATTTGAGGTCTGGATATCATCAGGTGAGGGTGCAAGATTAGGATATCCAGAAGACAACGTTTAGGACTCGTTATGGGCATTAGGAGTTCGTGGTGATGCCTTTCGGGCTCACCAATGCATCAGCGGTGTTCATGGATCTCATGAACAGAGTGTGCAGGCCGATGTTGGACTACTCGATGATCGTGTTCATCGACGATATATTGGTGTATTCGAAATCCAGAGAGAAGCATGAGGAGCATCTGAGGGAGATCCTTGGAGTTTTGAGAACGGAGAGGCTTTACGCCGAATTCTCCAAGTGTGATTTCTGGTTACAAGAGGTCTAGTTCCTTGGGCACCTCGTTAACCAGAATAGGATATTGGTCGATCCGACCAAGATTGAGGCAGTGATGAGTTGGGAGGTACCGAGATCCCCCACTGAGATCAGGATTTTCTTAGGATTGGCAGGCTATTATCGGAGATTTATCAGGGATTTCTCCAAGATCGTCGTGCCACTCACCAAGTTGACCCGGAAGGGTGTTGCTTTTTCATGGGGCTCAGAGTAGCAGGCCTCCTTTGCGACACTTCGCCAGAGACTATGCGAAGCCCTGGTGTTAGCCCTACTGGAGGGGATGGAGGACTTTGTGGTTTATTGTGACGCGTCGATATCGGGGCTGGGAGCGGTGCTAATGCAGAGAGGGCATGTGATAACATACACATCGAGGCAGCTGAAGCCTCATGAGGTGAGGTATCCTACCCACGATCTGGAGTTGGGGGCAGTGGTGTTCACCCTCAAGATCTGGCGTCACTATCTGTATGGGGTTCGGTGTACCATATACACGGACCACAAGAGCTTGAAGTATTTAATGGATCAACCCAACCTGAACATGCGCCAGAGGAGATGGTTGGATGTGGTAAAGGATTATGATTGTGAGATCCTGTACCACCCGGGCAAGGCTAACGTTGTAGCCGATGCCCTGAGTCGTAGGGCAGAGGGTGCCCCGATACGAGATGTTTGCATGAGACTGATAGTGATGACTCCAATGTTTGACGCCATTCGAGGGGCCCAGGCTGAGGCTTTGAGACCAGAGAACCGTAAGAGAGAGCGGGTTATCAGGCAGGAATCCAAGTTCGTCACCGATAGCCAAGGGCTTATGACCTTTCAGGGTCGGATTTGGGTACCGTTTGTGGGCGGAACGCGTACCATCTTGATGGAGGAGGCGCATAGATCGAGGTTTTCGATCCATCCCGGGGCCACTAAGATGTATTTGGACCTGAAGAGGGAGTATTGGTGGCCCTGTATGAAGAGGGATGTTGCATGGTTCGTTGAGAGGTGTTTTACCTGTCGCAGGGTTAAGGCCGAGCACCAGAGACCGCATGGTAAGTTGCAGCCGTTGGAGGTTCCCGAGTGGAAGTGGGAACAGATTACCATGAATTTTATCACCAAATTGACAAGGACTGCAAGGGGCGTCGATGAAATTTGGGTGATTGTGGACAGGTTGACGAAGGGCGCTCACTTCCTTGTTATCGGTGAGAGCTCTTCCGCTGAGAGGTTGGCAGAGTTGTACGTGAAGGAGGTGGTATCACGGCATGGAGTGCCGATCTCGATCGTCTCAGATCGAGATGTGCGTTTCACTTCCAGGTTCTGGAAGAAATTTCATGAGGAGTTGGGTACGAGGCTGCATTTTAGCACTGTATACCACCCACAGACCGACGGACAGAGCGAGCGGACGATTTAGATGCTCGAGGACATGCTCCGGGCATGTGTATTGGACTTCGGAGGGAGTTGGGACACATATTTGCCTTTGGCTGAGTTTTCCTATAACAACAACTATCATTCGAGCATCGGTATGCCACCCTTTGAGCTGTTGTATGGGAGGAGGTGTCGGACTCCCATTTGCTGGGGTGAGGTCGGACAACATGTGATGGGTAGTACAGAGATAGTACTTCAGACGACTGAGCAGATACATCAGGTCGGGAAGAGGTTACTGACGGCTCAGAGTCATCAGAAGAGCTACGCAGACTGGCATCGCTCGGAGCTCCTTGGAAAGAAGTGATCCGATTCAGGAAGAGAGGCAAGTTAGGGCCTCGGTATATTGGTCCTTTCAGGGTGACCGTCAGGGTGGGCAGGGTAGCGTACCGTTTGGAGCTACCTGCGGAGTTGAGTCAGATTCATGATACCTTCCACCTGTCTCAATTGAGGAAGTGTATCGCCGATGAGTCCGCAGTGGTTCCATTAGAGGACATTCAGGTGGATGCGAGCCTGAACTATGTTGAGAGGCCGATCGCGATTTGGGATAGAAGGATCAAGGTTTTGAGAAACAAGGAGGTGTCATTGGTTCAGGTCCAGTGGCAACATCGAAAGGGTTCTGAGCTGACCTAGGAGCCGGAGTTAGAGATGTGTGAGCAGTATCCAGAGTTATTTGGGGAAAGAGACTTCGAGGGTGAAGTCTGATTCTAATGGAGGAGAATTGTAACATCCGGATTTCCAGGTACATTATTTATTCATTTATTTTGGAGATTTTGGAAGGACTCGGCGAGTTGACGCTTAGACTCGCCGAGTAGGATCGCGATTTCTATCCGGTTTAATGACCGGACTCGGCGAGTCGACTAGTGGACTCGGCGAGTCCGCGCTGTTTAATGAAACCCTAATCCCGAGGGTTTGAGACATATTTAAAGGGGCTTATAGCCAGCAAGTGCGGCTACCAGACCCCTGAGTGAAACCCTAAGCGATCTAGAGCGTTTGTGAGGAAGGAGAGGCCATTTTTGATCCTTGCGTGGGTGTTTTTGCAAGAAGAAGGTGACCAAGGCAAGAAGGAGCTGAAGAGGGTGCTATTATGTGGATCTCAGAGCCTAAGAACTTCATATTGAGGTATATTTTCGATCCTTCTTCAGTTTTGGGTGTTAATCCTTGAGAGTTAGGGTTTCTAGCCCAATTAGAGTGTCAATGATGGTGCAATTGGTCCCTTCTTGTGTTGAGGCTTCGGATTTGGATCCAAAGAGGTCCAGAGACCTTAACTCCCTGATCTTTATGGGGTGACATTGGGTAATATGAGCTTAGGGTGACATATTGAGGCCATTTCTTCAAATAAAGCCATTGGGTCTTTGCATGGGCGTCAAGATCCAGACTTTACGTGTTTATATTGCTTAAGGAGGCCAGATCTATGGATTAGAGGAACGGATCTGACCTCAGGAGGTCATTTGAGCTTGAGCATGGCATGAACTCGCCGAGTCCCAAGAACAGACTTGACGAGTAGGACTAGGGTTTTCCCATAGTTCACTCAGTGAGTATCTTGCCGAGTTGGGGTAATGACTCAGTGAGTCAGAGGGAAACAAAGGACTGGAGTTCAAGGCGGAATTCGCCGAGTTCATAGTGGGACTCGGCGAGTTGAGTCGGGGTGGCCCCGCGATTCATGCCATGTGTAACCCGTCGAGCAGGGGAAAGACTCGACGTGTCATGCAAGACGAGAGGGATAGTGGACACGCATAGACTCGCTGAGTCGCCCAAGTGCACTCAGCGAGTCGGGTCAAAGTTGACCGTTGACCTTGTTGACTTTGAGGGTTTGGTCAACAATGGTGTCTTTGTGTCAAGTGAAGGGTAAAATGGTCTTTTACCCTTATGAGGATGCCAAGAGAGGGTTGAGTCTAGTCTCGAGAGTTATATTTATGAGAGTATTTACTTTATGTGATAAGGCGAAGGCTAGATCATATTTCTACCGAGTCAGAGATTTACCGAGACATCTGAGGTGAGTCTTCTCACTATACTTTACCTAGAGTGGTAATAGAGTTATGTGCTAGTGTACTGTTGAGTTATGTGCCAGTGTATCTGTATGCTATTTATGTGTTATTGTGATATATGATATGCATGATTCAAAGTTTCCAGAGATAGGACCAGTGGGTCCATAGAGTTAGAGGGCCCACAGAGAGTTGGGACTGGAGGGTCCCACTGAGACACACTGACCAAAGGGTCAGCAGAGTTATAGCCTTGAGTGGCTAATATGTGTTAGAGTGGTATTTTGGGGAACTCACTAAGCTTCGTGCTTACAGTGTATTGTGTTATGTGTTTCAGGTATTAGTGAGGAGCGCGAGAAGGCGCCGACATGATTCGTACACACACACTTGGAGTCTTATGTAATTCGATCTTGGGAAATGTTTTGTGGAACAGAGATATGATACAATGAGATTTTATTAATAATTGTGAATGAACAATGTGTTTTAAAAATGTGAAAAATTGCTTTAATTTTACGGTGTTACAGCTTAGAAACTCTCAAACAGACCCTTAACAAGGCTAAAAGATAACAGAACAAGTCTGACTTTTAATTGAATTGATTGACTTCACAGGATAGAAATTTTGGGTTGTTACAATTCACACCCGAAAGAGTCCTACATGTAATAAGCAAGCAACATACAAGCAAAAAACTCTATAGGAATAAGGCATCATAATTCATGCAATTTTATCATGCAATTACTGAAGATCCCTACCCTACAACTAGCATGCAGTTCTATTATAAGAAAATAGTAGTATAGGTATCTAAGGGTATAATTCCTCGTTTTGGCTGATCGTAGACATCTCATCCTTCCTTGGTTACTTTTGAAAACCATTTAAAAACAATTTTGAAAATTATTTTGAAAACTTATACAGATCCGTAGTTTGAATTTGGATTCACATGAATGCTCATCCAATTCTATCAAACCAGGGATCTGATACCAACTTGTAACATCCTGAAATCACCATAAAAAATTTCATTCCAAATTAAAGAGAAATCATTGTTTTCAAGCAAACCTAAATCATAAAAACCCAAGATCAAGTACAAATGTTCCAAAATCAATGTATCATAACATCTCAAAAAAGTGTCACCGACGAATGTGTACGATCATGCTTTTGTTTTCGTCTGATCATCTAATCTACTTGAAACCATAAAATCAAACAGTAAGCATAAAACTTAGTGAGTTCCCCCAAAATACCAACACACAACATAACATGTACAATCATGCATGTTGTGTCCAATCTGTCATCAGACATGAATACCCTCGGGTCTACAACCATCACACTGGATTACCCCTGACCCAATCACTCATTGCACTAGAATTCCAGTGTGCAACAGGTTCGATCAGTCATAGGACTGGAATACCCTCGGTTCCATAGCCATCAGGCTAGATTACCCATGACCCAATCAGTCATCGGACTGGAATGCCAATATACAACGGGTCCAATCTGTCATTGGACTGGAATAGCCTCAAGTCTACATCCATTAGGTTAGATTACTCCCGAGCCTACAACATGATTTTGGCTTGCCTTCCTGGCCCACAACTTATATCTAGATTGCTCCCGGGTTTATTGGCCTCCGCACATAGCAATATTGCCTCAACCTAACTGTACTATGTCAACATACACAATAGATGAACATTTAACAGTAACAAATAAACATGTAGGTATTAACAGATCACTACAACATAACAACATCCTAAACCAAAATACATAATCTACTTGGCCGGCATTGGTGCTTTCGAGTCCCTAAGTATGTGAGAAAAACTGAGCTGAACAACTCAACAGAAGCTCCACAACTACCTCAACAACAACAAAACCAACCCAAACTTCCTAAAACCAAGCCCAGACCAATCCCTAGCTAAATATTCAATTCTACCGAAGTTTGACCAAAAGTCAAACTGGTCAAAAGTCAACGGTGAAAGCTAAGGTCAAATTTTCCAATAACAACTTTCCACATTGTGGCCTTCCTTGGCCATATTGTGGGGACTAAATGCCAAAATAGTCGGTGATTCCCCAGTTTCCATGCCGTGACAGCCTAAGGCCACACTGTGTGGACTAGTCTGAATAGTTCAAATGAGCTTAATCCATTTTATTTCGATTTCAAGAGCTCCGAAGCTCAAATCTGATCCTTTCCAAGGTCTTAATGGATAAAGTTAGAACTTTATCCATTAGGAAGGTCCAAACCACCAAGATCTAGAATTTAAGTCTCGAAGAGACCCAAAATGCAACTTTCTCAACTTAATTCATTAAGTCCAAGTCTCCAACCTTCAGATATGAATCACCATGATGTATAGACGGATAAGTTTCCAACTTTATCCAAAATAATGTCTTAAGCTTTCAAGACCTAAACTTTATTACCCCAAAATTACCTAAATGACCAAGATAACTTGCATGGATGAAAGGGAAGGCAAAAGAGCAAAAATTTCCTAGTCCAAAGGGTCCAACAAAACATTCTAAATTGATCAAAAGGGTGATGGAGTCAAGATCTAAAACATACAATGCTCTTGGGACCTTGGAGAGTAATGAAGTTGCAAACTTTATTCCTAACTATCAATAAAAACTCATTAAAATGGATCAAAACACCACATATGCTTAGATCCAAGACGAATATGCAATAAAGCTTGGAACTGTAAAACTTACAAAGTTCTAGAAGGTAGATGAAAGTTGAGATCTCCAATTGCTAAGCTTCAAGGATCAGTCTTGCATGAAAACCATGCTCTAAAACCACCAAAAACTTCAAAAAATGGATGAGAGGGGTAAGGGGGGATTAAATCTTGAAAAATACAGGCTAGGGTTTCTCCTAAGATGTTCTAGATATGATGGAGGCTAAGAAAACACCCTAAAACATGAATCCTTATCTTTAAATACCTTGAAAACCCAAAAAATTTTGTGGGCTTCTGGGTTGCATAGTTCTCATGTCGTGAGAATATATTCTCACCTCGTGAGCACTCTCATAATCTGAGAATTAATTCTCACCTCATGAGAATGAGTTTTCAACCAATTTCACTCCAACTTCAAATAATCATCACTTCTTTGTTTCAACTCTGTTTTCAACAATCTTTATATCCACAGAAAGGTATTGCCAAGCCCTATAATTCTATATAGTTAATTTTAGCTTCACACATGCCGAACTAAAAACCATACTTCATGAAATAAGTCTAAAACATCACTTTCCCATTTTACCCTTTGACTGCAAGACATAAACCAAGGCTTTAATCACTTATCCAACATTGTTGTAACTGTAAGTCCCAAATTTGCTTGTCGTATTAATCAGATCCAATTGATGGTGCGGAATCCCAATCAAGTGGATGATGCAAGATCAAAATAGAGAAGAAGGAGAAGAAGAATAAGATGAATCTTGAATGATTTGATGATTAGAATGAAGTTCCTTACAAGATTCACACACACTTAGCACCACTCTCTTTCTCTCTCTCTCTCTCTCTCTCTCTCTCTCTCTCTCTTCTAGCCGTACAGACTCTCACATGCACTCCTCACCCTTACATCTATTTATATGGAACATGGGCCAAGAACAGGTTCACGACCGTAAACCAGTTCACGGCTGTAAACACCCACCTGGGCCGTGAGCCTTCCTAACCGCATACACCACATGGACCGAAAACTATAAAAGTGAAGAAATGTAAAGTATAAACCATATTTTTGACCCAACAATCTCCCCCTTGGGTTATAGCTTTCTTTTCTAATTGACCCAACAAAGTCCCCCTAAAAAGTATTTGGCTTTTCTTGTCAATCTTTAGTTGGAGCTTCGCTTCAACATTAAACTTTAAACTCTTCATAGCTTCAAGATGAACTTGATGAATCTTCAATAAAAGCCTTCATCTTGAGCAGTTGGGAATTTCTTTAAGATTTGACTTTGAACGCACGTTGGGTGTGGAGGCATCTTGTAGAGATTCTTGAAAATTGGCGCTTTTAGCTTAAGAATCTTCAGAGAGAAAATCAGAGAGAGCTAATCTTCTGAATCACTTCAGTAGGTATATAGATAGCCGCAAATTAATTGAGTATGATTCAATGCAATCTATCACATAATCTTCAAGAATAGCTTCACCTTGCTTCTGGGGTTGAAAGATTGAATGTTGAAAGAATAATCTTCATTTCTTGTTCCTTCAAATGAATATTCTTCGATGATCATGGATGAAGCCATGACTCAAAAATTCTTCGATACAGTCTCCACGAGTCACATCTACATCTTAATTCACTTTTCAAGACAAAGCAAATTTGAGATAAAAACAAAAACAAAAAACAAACGCAACACACAATATTTTTAGATTTTTCATATTTTCTGAAAAAAAAAATAAATCAGAAACAAAAATATTTTTGGATTTTTGATTTTTTTTGAAAAAGAAATAAAAAACAGAAATAAAACTATTTTTTGGATTTTTGATTTTCTGATTTTTGTTTGATTTTTAAAAAATTGTAATTCTCCCCTTAATTTGTGCATAGAGGAAAACTATGAATAAATTTAATAAAAACAAAAATATATGGGATCAAAGTTGTCAAGCAATTCAATATTATTTATCTGCACACGCCTACATGTTTAGATCTGGTCAATCACTGGTATTGTGGTCCACTTAAACACAAAGCATATTGACAAATTGGACAGATTATAAGTGACAATTCATTGTGATCTATATTCCTAAATGGACCATTTAGCTGAAAACGACCAATGATATTGTTGTCCACTTAAATTAAGCAGCAAGATCTACAAACAACCTATTAAATGGTTCAATTTTAGATGTACTAGAACGTGTTTCACACTTCCCAATATACCCCGGTAATCAAGAACTTCCAAAGAACTCCTTACTTTAGGTGAGTATTCAATCATTAAGAGAGAAGTCAGGTATAGAAATGCATATGTTGTATTCCAGGTCGGATGTTTTCCAATCACACAGAGGGAACAACATATGACTAATTTAGATAGAGGGTTAGAGAGATAGTAGGGTGCATATGATGTGTCCTAGGTCGGATCTTCCGATCACGCAGAGGGGACAACATATGACTAATATATAGAAAGAATTTCATAGATCAGGATATGCATAGAGACAGAGTTGCATATGTTGCATTCCAGGTCGGATATGTTCCTATCATGCAGAGGAGGCAAAATATGATTGACAGATAGAAAACAAGAAAATAATTTCCTACAGACCTACTTTATCAGAACCCCCAGTTACCCTATCAGTACTAGAATTAAAGACATAAGTCCATACATCATGGAAATGGTGAGCCACAGTTCTAGATAATTAACTTTTAGTGTATCTCGTAGGTTCCCATGTTTATCTCACTGCTCAATCTACCCGTGCATCATATGGTCAGTCCAAATGAAACTATTGAAGTTCATATTGTCTAGTCCTTTCATTTTTCAATGAATGTCTAGTCTAGTCCATTTAAATCCTTTTTTGTCTACTAGCACATTGAACACAAAGTCTAGACAATTCGTCTTTAGTGCATTACACGCATCATAAATTACCCTTTAGCACCATACTTCATATCACTTCCCAATAACACCTACTAACAAAATAACTATAAGAAAATAAAAGATTGTCTTCAAAACGAATCAGTGTAAGAAAAACTCAGGAGTATTGAGAAGAAAATTCAAATCGTAAGTCACCGATTGAATTTTCATCCAGAAGGTATGAGAACAGAACAGATCCGAAAATTCTTCACATCGTTAAGCACAAAAACCTATGTGTGATCCTTTCCTTTCTTCTTTTATTTCCCGCAAAGGACACATACTCTCAAACTAAGTTCTGAGTGTTGTACAGTTGAGAGATGTCCCTTCTCATGTGGCTGAAACAACAACTACCAACAAACCAAAGTCTGATGATATGCCTCCATAACTGCTCTAACACAGAGCAGGATCAGTTGGTCTTTGGAACCCATTCCATTTTGAAATTGGGTTGACCGTTACCGTCTACGCAAGATACTCTCTCCCATGACATATCCTGCTTATCAGATACAAAAATGAAGAACTATTAGAAGCATTAGATAATTTCGGAGATTGAACCTTTAGTACCCATCTATAGTTGGGTTTAACCCATTTCTTTTTCGATCCGATGGGTGCCTCGGCACTTGCTTTTGACCTTAAAGCCGATCTTCGAGATGACTTTGACTTAACCGGTCTTGGTTTCATTGGAGCATCTCTTGGATTGGACTTCTTGTCCGGCGATCCCTTCTTGTTCTTGGGAATCAGATTCTTGGCCTTGTGGGTTTGATTCTTGGTCTTCTACCCGTTCCAGTCACCATTGTGCGATTGTGATCTCGAATGATTTCTTTTGGGGAATCTCCCCCTTTGCGCTTTCTGCCAGCCTTGTGCGTAGTAGGGAACATATGCACGATTAGGACAATTTATGGCAATGTTTCCAGGTGTTCCATAGTGAAAATAAGTATTTTTCTTCACGTAGGAATTGTTTTTGTCTGCCCCTGGTGGCGTGTCCTTGCCTTGTCTCTGATTGTTCCCACAAGCACACTTGCAGCAGGCACTTTGTTTAGCTTGAATTAGTGGCTTGTATTTACCAACGGTAGGTTGATCAGAAGCAACATATTCAGAGTTCAAGGATTGGTTTGTTTATTCAGTAGTGTTCTCCTTGTTCTCATCTTCCACTACTTTACTCGCACAAGAAGTAGAATCATTAGTATCTTTCATCTCAACACCCTCAGTTGGCCCTGATTGTTCAGTCTTAACTGAAACTGGTGTAAGGGGTTGGCCATACTGAAGATGTGCTTAATTTTCAATTTCCTTCTCGGTTAGTGGAGTAGAAGTGTAGTTATCATTAAAAAGGAGGTGGAAAACTATTATACCCCAAACCCTTATTTTGATTAATATTTAGATGTTAATTGTTTTTCAATCATGGATGCAACTACCTCACTTGACACATCAAATTTCTTAAAGTTGAATTTAACATCTTTATATTTAGCTTTTAATGCATCAAGTTCGGTAGTCATGTTAGCAAGCTGTTCCTTAACATATTTATAATTCGCACATTTGTTGCTATATTCTTCTTGAAGTTTTTGGAAGTCCTTTGTTTTGACCTCTAATTGTTCTTTCAAGGGTTTCTGACATTTCCTAAGAGTATAGCCTTCATATTTAACGTCCTCATTTACCCTTTTTAGTAAACCATTTTTTTCACGAAGAAATTTAATCGTAGCTTCACAAGATGGAGTACATGAAACTTCATTGATCGAGATGCTTGAAGAACTCATTATTTACCAAAAAAAAGTCAAAAGTCAACCTTAAAAGTCAAATTTAAAAAGTCAAACCGAAAAGCTAAATTTGAAAATTTGAAAGTTAAACGAGAAAGTCAAAATTTAAAGTCAAAGTTCAAACCTGGAAGTCAAAGTCAAAATTTTAAGTCAAAAGTCAATTTAGAAAGTAAAATTTTAAAAACCAAAATTTTTGGTTGAAAATGAAATTTTAAAATAAAAAAAATTGAATTTTGGGCTGAAAGTGTTAAAATTGTGAAATTTGAATCGAGAAATCGAATCATTTTGAATTAAATCCGGAAGGAGAATAACATCTAGCAAGCTAGATGAGTTGGAAGGGCCGCTGGTTGATTACACAAGGGATTTGGGTTTGATCCTTGCAACCCCCAAAATCCTTTTGATTATTTGTTGCTGTTGCGAAGATTATACGCGCGAGGACTTTACGCACGAGGATCGCACACGCTGCTGGGCCGAGAACGATGCTGACCAGGAACGCAAGCCGAACACGCGAGGCTGCTGACCGCAAACCGTTCTTGGTCGTAAACCAACTTCGGGCCGTGAAGGCTTCTTCAGACCGGCCGACAACGCTTCTTCTGTCCGGCCGTGAACCCTTCTTCGGAGGCCGTGAACCCTTCGGAAATTTCGAAAACAAACAACATTTTTCATATTTTTTTGCTCCAAAACTCGATCAAAAACTTGTTTTTATGAAAAACTCAAAGAACAAATTCCCAATATTTTTCAAAAAACTATCCAAAAACGAAAAATCCCTCAAGAAAGTGCAAAACCCTCCAGATCTAGCCAATTTGATTGATACAATGCAAGCTCTGATACCAACTGTAAGTCCCAAATTTGCTTGACATATCAATCAGATCCAATTGATGGTGCGGAATCCCAATCAATTGGATGATGCAAGATCAAAATAGAGAAGAAGAATAAGATGAATGTTGAATGATTTGATGATTAGAATGAAGTTCCTTACAAGATTCACACACTCTTAGCACCTCTCTCTCTCTCTCTCTCTCTCTCTCTCTCTCTCCTAGCCGTACAGACTCTCACATGCACTCCTCACCCTTACATCTATTTATATGGAACATGGGCCGTGAACAGGTTCACGGTCGTGAACCAATTCACAGCCGTAAACACCCACCTAGGCCGTGAACCCTCCTAACCGCATACACCACATGGACCGAAAACTATTAAAGTGAAGAAAAGTAAAGTATAAACCATATTTTAGACCCAACAATCTCCCCTTTGGTTTATAGCTTTCTTTTGTAATTGACCCAACAAACTCCCCATAGAAAGTAGCTGGCTTTTCTTGTTAATCTTCAGTTGGAGCTTGGCTTCGGTGTTAACCTTTCAATTCTTCACAGCTTCAAGATGAACTTGATTAATCTTCAATAAAAGATTTCATCTTGAGCAGTTGGGCATTTCTTCAAGATTTGACTTTAAGCGCACGTTGGGTGTAGAGGCATCTTCTAGAGATTCTTGAAAATTAGCGCTTTCAGCTTGAGAATCTTCAGAGAGAAAATCAGAGAGAACGAATCTTCTGGATCACTTCAGCTGATTCATAGATAGCAGCAAATTGATTGAGGAGGCTTCAATGCAATTTGTCACATAATCTTCAAAAACAGCTTCACCTTGCTTCTGGGGCTGAAAGATTGAATGTTGAAAGAATAATCTTCATTTCTTGTTCCTTCAAATGAATATTCTTCGATGATCATGGATGAAGCCATGACTCAAAAATTGTTCGATATAGTCTCCACGAGTCTCATCTACATCAGAATTCACTTTTCAAGACAAACAAAAATTTGAGATAAAAACAAAACTAAAAACAAACTCAGCACACAATATTTTTGTATTTTTCATATTTTCTAAAAAAACAGAAACAAAAATATTTTTGGATTTTTGATTTTTCTGAAAAAGAATATAAAAAACAGGAACAATACTATTTTTGGATTTTTGGTTTTCTGATTTTGTTTGTTTGTTTGTATTTTTTGTAAAATTTTTAATTATTGAATAAGATGAATCTTGAATGATTTGATGATTAGAATGAAGTTCCTTACAAGATTCACACACACTTAACACCACACTCTCTTTATCTTTTAGCCGTACAAACTCTCACATGCACTCTTAACCCTTACATCTATTTATATGGAACATGGGCTGTGAATAGGTTCATGGCCGTAAACCAGTTCACGGCCGTAAACACCCACCTAGGTCGTGAACCCTCCTAACCGCATTCACCACATGGACCGAAAACTATTAAAGTGAAGAAAAGTAAAGTATAAACCATATTTTTGACCCAACAGTAACATCCCAAAATTCAAGGCCAAAATTTTCATTTTTAAATAAGTTATTATAAAACCAACAGTATAAGAAAGCATCCATAATAACATATCATGTCAAAACCAATACGTCAATAATCAAAGCATGTAATCATAAAACAATATCAGAGTATAATCCCATAGATGTCATGTGCGGAGAACATAGTGTGATGCGCTGCGATCGAGCCGACTCCTTTCCTTTGAAAACGAAGTACCTGAAACCAAAACTGAAAACCGTAAGCACGAAGCTTAGTGAGTTCCCCCATCATACCACACACCATACAATACACATACTGTCTGGCATACTGGGGTACCCGACCTACCCCATGCCAGACATATCTGGGTGCCCGACCTACCCTGCTGTGCATACCGGGATGCTTAACATACCCCTGCTAGGCATACCGGCATGCCTAACCTACCCCTGTCAAACATACCGGGGTGTCCGACCTACCCCTCCGGTTTATCTCAACCGGTTACAGGGACTATTTCACCCCTACTACTACCACATAGAAACGTAACATAATCATACTGTTAGACATACCGATGTGTCCGACCTACCCCTTGGCTCTATCGGCCAGATATGGGGACTCTTCCCCCTACTACCACTATCACATAACATCATATCATGAACATACTGCTAGGCATGCATGGGTGTTAACTACCTCTTCGGTATCTTTCAACCGGTATCTGGGGACTATTTCACCCCTACTACTACTAACACATATATCAGCGCATCGTAACACATAGAGCATATCAGATAGTTGCAAACCAGACAGTTATCACAAAGACAATCATCTCATACATAGTCACCTAATGGTGGGCCGACATTTGTGCCTTTGACCCACCTCTACTGGAAGTTAACTCACCTCATACAACTGAAGTCCCATAGACACAATCCCAGTTGCTGGATGACAGATTCCCAAACTGTCAATATCAAAACACCACCCAATTAATAATTAGGTCCTAACACATAACCATAAGTTCTTGGAGTAACAGGCTACATTACCCCATCTTGGCTTGATTCAAGCCCAAGGCCTAATCTAAAGGCCCAAAAGTCAAACTAGGAATCAAAACCCAACATATGGCCCAATTTTCCAAATTGGGCCCAAACCTTTACATGGTCTTATTCTAAGGCCCAACTAATTAGTCCGGTCCAAACATTTGGCATTTCTAATGGTCCAATATCTCATAATCATAAAGGCCCAATGCAAGCCTCAACAGGGATGTAGAGGAGTATGTGTCACCATGGTTTACCACATCAATATTCTTAAATTGTTACAGGTATACCATTAACCCACTCAATGGTAGTGTTATGTGGCCTCATGTAGAATACATCAACCCATTGCCCCCCAAAAGGAGAAGGCTACCAAGAAGACCATCAACAAAAAGGAAAAGGGATCAGATTGAGAGGGAAAAGCAAGGAAAAAAGCATTCAATCACAAAAAGAGGTAGTGTGATGAAATGCAACATATGTAGGGAAAGTGGGCATAATAGAACAACCTGTCCTCAAAAACCAATTGGGGAATCATCAAATGCAAGTTCAAAGAAAAAGAAACCCAAGAAATATGGTATGTTTGATATATTTATTTATATATAACTTGTATAACTTAACATATTTGGCATAACTTAACTTTTCAAGTAATGCAAAACAGGTAAAGTGAAGGTTACATTGGCACATGAAGTTGATATTGACAGTGACAGTGAAGTTGAAATAGAACCTGAAAGTGATGTTGACTCTTTTGATCTTGAATTTGAAGATGATGTGCAACATGAAGTTGAAGATGGAGTAGAACCAGAAGTTCAATATGGAGTGCAACCTGAAGTTCAAGATGACGTGCAAGCTGAAGTACAACCTGAAGTTTAACCTCAAGTTCACCCTGAAGTTCAAGATGCTAACCAAGTTGAATTTCACCCTGAAGTTCAAGCTGAAGTGCAAGTTCAAGTTGAAGATGCTAACCAAATTGTAGTTCAAGATCAAGTAGAAATACCAGCTTTTCAAGTTGTAGTGGGACAGAGGGCAAGAAAACCTTCATAAAAAATTACAAAACATAAGATAAGAAAGATGTGGGAGGGAAAATAGGGAAGCAGTGATGACAATCCATATGAGTTGGAGTAAATTTTGGCTTATTGTATTATTATTAATGTTTTGGCATCTTTGACTGACATCTTTTAACTTTGGAATCTTGTGGCATATTTTTTGAAAACTAGTTAGCATAGTTTAACTACATGTTTAAGTGTGTAGTGTTTAACTTTTTGCACATCTTTTGGGTGTAGTGAATGTTTAGCTATGTTATGTAAAACTTTTGACACATCTTTTAAAGTCAATGTTCCATGGAATGTTTATAATGTATTACCATCTTTTGCACATCTTTCTAATACCATTTGTATTGTTTATAATTTATTACCATCTTTTAGAATATCAAGTGTAATCACAATTCCATTACATTGTTTGAACAATTCCATTCCAATGATTCACAATAACTGAAACAACCCAAAAATACGACCCGAAAATTTCATTTTTTTATATAACCAAAAATCATAAAACTGAGTATATCATAATAAGACCATGCGTTGCGTATCTCAAAACCATACTAAAATACTGTAACAAGAAAACTATGTCACAGCTGTATCAAAACATATCTAAGAAAATTGAGTCAACTCCCAGGATAAAAACTGAAGCTGTAGTGTGTATGTGTGCGATGCCATCATCCCGAGCTCTTCCCTTTGCTTGCGGAAGTACCTGAAACCAAAACTAAAACTGTAAGCACGAAGCTTAGTGAGCTCCCCCAAACTACCACATACCATACAATACATATAAAGCACATACTGGGCCTTGCCCACTGCATCAGACCGAAGTTTGGATCTAGCTGCATCAGACCGAAGTCCGGAACTGACTGGGACCTTGTCCCATGCATCGGACCAGAGTCCGGAACTAACTGCATCGGACCGAAGTCCGGAACTATCTGCATCGGACCGAAGTCCGGAACTGACTGCATCGGACCGAAGTACAAAACTAGCTGCGTCGGACCGAAGTCCGGAACTGACTGGGACCTTGTCCCCTGCATCGGACCAAAGTCCGGAACTGGCTGATCATGGCATAGCATAACACCTATCAACTATTATAATCACATATACTGCATACTGCATCGGAACAAAGTCCGGAACACATAACACAAACATGCTTGTATCACAAAGACATCAAGCACTCTAACTACTGCATCAGACCAAAGTCCGGGAATACTGCTAATTAAACGGGCCGACATTGTGGCCGTAAACCCATTCCTACTGAAAGGAAACTCACCTCATGAACTGGCTGCTGTGTGTATGGCTCTGGAAGCTATCTGCTGCTGCTCCGGTATCTCGCCGGCTACAAGTCCATAAACACACTTAATCAAATACTAAGCACTGCACTTGGGTAAAATGACTCTTTTACTCTTGGTCAAAGTCAACCCTCTAGGTCAAAGTCAACTCACAATTGACCTGACTCGCCGAGTTGGGCCGCCAACTCGCCGAGTCTCTAATCTCATTTCACAACCCCACTCGAGGCTACTCGTCGAGTATGGCATCGACTCGACGAGTAATCTCTCGATCCAAGAACTCAGACAATCTGCATCCGACTCGCCGAGTCATATGAACAACTCGACGAGCTGTTCTTGAGCTTAAGAAGATTGCCTTGGACTCGCCGAGCTGTATGAACAACTCGCCGAGTCTCTTCATTACAGAGTCTGACCTCGAAATCACTGAGTCCACTCTACTACTCACTGGTCCTACTCGGCATCACTCAAAAAGGAAGAAACCGGGGACTCGCGACTCGACTCGCCGAGTCGTTCTTCCGACTCACCGAGTCACAACCATGCAACTATTCTAAACTCGATTCTGCTTGAATCCATTACATACAAATGATAGATCTGAGTCCAATAAGCTGATTCACCACGTAAAGTTTCCAACTATACGAGTACAAACACATGAAAAAGGAGATAAAGGCTAAAAATGCACTTAAAAGGGTAGATCTAGGGTTCTTATGCAAGGTAACTTCAAAAAGGAAATAGATCTGGGCTCTACAACTCCTAGATGAACAGATCTAAGGATATCTCGACGTAATAGGGTATCCATACAATCATAAGGCTTGAGAAAAGCATCAAACTAGATCTAGAAGAGTTCTAATGGAGGTTTAAAGCATAAAACAGGGGGAAATCCGAAGAATACCTCAAAGAACTCTGATTTGCCCTTGAATCTTTGCTCTACAACTCTTCTCCTTGCTCCTTTCTTCTTTTCCTTCTTCAATCCTTCAAAAATTTAACACAAGAACACTTGGATCACTCAAGGATGGATTAGGGTTTTCTCACAGCTTTCTGAGGGTGAAGGGGGCGAGAATGGGGGCTATAAGGTGGCTTAAATAGTGAGCAACCTGGGGATTTAGGGTTTCTTCCAGGCAGGCAGACTCGCCGAGTCCCGAATATGGACTCGCCGAGTCGCCGACTAACACGTGGTCGAAAATCCCGTCCCTACTCGGCGAGTCAGGCTATGAACTCGCCGAGTCCCTCTTGCAAACTTCTAAATAAATACTATGGAATCATCATACCGGAGACGGGTCGTTACAATAACATTACAATGTTTGTACACTACCATTCCAATGATTCAATTCCATTACAATGTTTATTACTATCTTTTATACTACCAGGTTTAATAACAATTCCATTACAATGTAAAATTCCATTCCAATAATACAATGTAACCTTTTTCGTTGAAAACATCACAAAATCATACATAATTTACTCATACCACATCATAATAAACTACATAATTTAAAAAAACATTTTGACATACAAGAGAAACAAGAAAATTAATGCAAGTCTATGGGTAAACAATTTCCAATTGACTTTTTCAAGTTCTTGTTTATTTATGTTCTTCTCTTGTTCAATCTTCATCCTGCATATGCTGATTTCATTCTCTAAGGTACAAATTTTCAAGGTAAAATTGTAGCTTTCTTCTGGTTTCATCCTGTAATGCCTTCTTCCATCTTTCCTCCCTTCATCCTCATCCAACCATTGCCAAAATTTACAACTTCTACTTTTTCCATTCTTCAAGAAATTTATAAAAACATGTTAAATTGAAGGATGAAGAAGAAGTTAAAAAAATTGAATTACCAATGAGTTTTGACAAACTCTGAATTTCCTTCCAGGATTGTTTGGGGTTCTTGATGTCTTCACACGAAATGGCAAGTCGGAATCACATGGATGATCCAGTTGCAATTCGTCTTGTCGTTTGGAAGAAAAGGATGAGGAAGAAGATGCCATCGATCGATCTAGGGTTTTAATTAATAAGCAGTCGTATCGCACCCTTCTTATAATGTAAACACTTCTCAATGCCACGTAGGTGATGAGTATTGAAACGTACAAGCCACGTAGATGCCACATCACCCAAAACCTACAATAGCCGGTAATGTTGGTTATTTGTGAACGGCTGAAACAAGTTAGTTGGGTAAATGAGTACAAAAGAAACAATATTAATGATGCAACATGTAAGATTACATGACCCCATATTGAAATACGGAGTTTGGTTCTCATTATCATTGGTCTAGCTATTAGTTAGAGACGTTTAATCAATGATTCTGCTAAACCATTTTTTGTATGTACATGAGCAACTAGGTGCTCAACTATAATTTCAACAGATATACAATAGTAACTGAATGTTTGGGAAGTAAATTCACTAGCATTGTCAAGTCTCACTCTTTTGATAGTATAATTAAGGAAATGTCCTCTTAGTTTAATAACTTGAGCAAGAAAATTTTCAAATTCCATATTACGAGTTGATAATAGGAAAACATGAGACCATTTTCTTGATGTATCTATCAAGACCATAAAGTATCTAAATGGTCCATATGTGGATGAATCAGTTCATATATATCAACTTGAATTCTTTCAAGAAATCTAGGTGATTCCCTTTCAACTTTCATTGGTGAGTGTTTTATAATTAATTTTCATAAAGGAACAAGATGTACATGATCTTGTGTTACCGGATTGAGGGAACTTCTGGTCCTTCAATGAATGACCATGTGTATTCTCAGTTATCCTTCGTATCATTGTTAATCTTGGGTGGCCTAATCTGTCATGCCACAAACTAAATGTCCCAGGATAACAATATTTTTCGTTGATTGCCATATTTAATTCAATCATATGTATATATATATATATATATATATATATATATATATATATATATATGTAATATAGGCAAGAATCAAGTGTTAGTACTTTCTGTAGCACATGGATTTTATTTATAATATGCATATATTTTTTTATTTCCAATGGTCACAGTTTGAGTGTTATACTCTTTGAAATATATCATTGAAACTCAATAAGTTTCTATTCGAGTTTGGAGAAATAATGCAATTTCTATACAAAATCTTGTACCATTTGGTAATGTAAAATGAGCTTTTCCAGTTCCCTCTACCAAGTCTACAGATCCCGATAGTGTATGTATGATTGCTTTTGTTGGTATTAATTATGAAAAGTATTTCTTAGATTTAAAGATAGTGTGTGTAGTACCACTATCTGCTATACAAAGATCTCAACATTTTCTTGGTGTTGTGCTTTAGTTGAACTCATATCGAACTTCACACATAAAAGAAATAATGATATTATAAATATAATTCATAATTATTATTATAAAGAAAGTTATTTATTGTAGAAAATACATTACACGAAAAAAAAAGGAACCACAAGTTTATAAAGAAATAATAAAAGTTTTAGTCTGCGTTTTGGATGTTATTGTAGAAATTTTCATTAGTTAACTTAGTGAATTCAACATTGTCAACAAGGTTTGATTTTTTTTTCCATTCTCTTTTAAGGATTCTTGATAAAGTTGACAATGATGTGCACGTGTGTGAAAAGTCCTTGACTAATGGCCTGTGTTACCACATCTATAACATGAACCTCCAGGATTCTGTGATGTTCCGACATCATGTCCCTTATTTCTTGGTTGGACATTATTACCCTATGGAGCATGGTTATTGTTATTACTTTGACCACAATCATGATTATAAGGATGACCACGTCCATGACCACGAGTATTATCATGTCCAAGATTACTGTTTTGGCTAAAATGGCAACGACCACGACTACGTCCCCTTCTATGAATATTCTTCCTAGGTTCATGAGTATTAGTAGCACTTACTTCTGGAAGTGCTATTGAATCTGTTGGACGGCTCTCATGATTTTTTTATCAATAGCTCATTTTTTGTTCAACAACAAGGAGAAACATATTAAGTTCTTAATACTATTTGATGCATGGAAAGTAGAGAGAGTTTTCTCTAACATTATGGCATTAGAAACCTCTTCCCCACAAAAATTGAGCTGTGAACATATTCTGAACAAGGAAGAATTATAGTCATTTACTCTCTTGAAATCTTGAAACCTTAGTGACATCCACTCAGCCTTAGCAATTAGATGCATAACTTATTTTTGATGATCAAATCTTTCTTTCAAGTTATTACAAAGAATGTTTGGCTCAATGATATTGAGGTATTCGTATATTAGTATTCCATCCATGTGTTTACAAAGGAAAACGATTGTTTTTGCTTTTTCGTAAAGAAAACAAAAATTTCCTTCAACTATTGTTTCTTAAATGCCCATTGACTCAAGATGCATTTTAGCATCTACGGTCTACGACATGTAGTTTTTCCCACTGAATTATAGAGCAGAGAATTCAATCTTCGCAATGTTGGACATGTTGTGACTACATATTTTGAAAAAGAAAATAAGAACAACAAGATAAAAGTTAGAATCCATTTATTTCAATAAATATTACATAGAAAAGAAGAGGTATGACTATCATTACATACAATCCTAAAAGTAGATGAAATTCCATATTATCTTCGATGTTAAGGTTTGGAATGAAAACTAATATTGATACTATAGTCATGATTATCATAAAAGGGTGAATCATCTTGAACTTGATTTCTTTAAATTGATTTTTTTAGATAGAAGAGAGAACTATTTGTTGTGGTGAAAATAAGTAATTTAAAAATGTTTATTTATAGTAAAAAATATAGTTTTTTATCAGGGAAAATACCGACAATAGTCAAAAAATGGGGGGTATTTTCAAAAAATAGACATAAAAATGGACTTTTCCGGATATAGACATGCATTACGCGGAGATAGCTCCGCGGAATTTTGCGGAATCTACTGTAACTCCGCGGAATGGCAAAATCGTAAATACATCAATGTATTAAAAAAAACACTAAAAATCCATTCCACGGAGCTACCGCCGAGGAATGAACTCATTCCGCGGAGGTAGCTCCGAGGAATGGATCTTTAGTGTTTTTTTTCATATCGATTTTTCGGGGTTTAGATTCATTCTCCCAACTAATTATTTTTAAGAAAAGATTATTATACTATTATAATCTTTATTTAAAAATAATTAGTTGGGGAATTAATATAAATCCCGAAGAATCGATGTGAAAAAAAACAAAAAAAAACTCAAGATCCATTCCGCGGAGCTACAGTAGATTCTGCGGAGCTCTGCGGAGTTACCTCTGCGGAATGCATGTCAATATCCGGAAATGTCTATTTTTGTGTCTATATTTTGAAAAACACCCCCATTTTTTTGACTAGTGTCGGTATTTTCCCTTTTTATAACCGTTGGGTATATAGCCGTTATATATCTATATTTGTATCATTTTGTATGCAGTTGTAAGAGATAAAAAAATCAGTAAGCATGACAATTATATATAAGATTAGAATGCATAAATAAATGTTACAATACGAAAATAAAAATTAGTATGGATAAATAAATAAATGTTGGTTGTATAGTTTAAATGTTAGTATGCATAAATAAAAGTTAGTTGCGTAATTTAAATGTTAATATATAAATAAAAATTAGTTGCATAATATAAATGTTAGTATTAATAAAATAAAAGTTACAATATATAAAGAATTGTTGGTATAAGAAATAAAAATTGTTAGTAGTCCTTAATGTCCATAATGAATTAGTTCTATTAATTTATTATTATTTTTAATATAATGATAATATATTAATGTTTTTATTAAATAATACATACATTGATTAACATAAATGTGATTTCCACTTGTTTAATCACATTTATTAGAACTTTTGTGTTGATAACATTTTATAAATTAAGAGTAATTAAGATAACTTTAAACCAAACCAAACTAGTATCTTTGATAACAACTTTGATGGAGAAAAAATAAGATTTAGAAAGAATATGAAGGTCATATCACTTATGAAAGTGTAACTTTAGGTGTATTTCATCATTTATAATGGAGGTGTATTTATATTACAAATTTTACTATTTATAATCTATACATATTTGTAACTAGTTGGAAATATTGACAAATTTACCATGCACCAGTTATTATGACATCGACAAATTATTTACGAATATATATATATATATATATATATATATATATATATATATATATATATATATATATATATATATATATATATATATATATATATATATATATATATATATATATATATATATATATATATATTAGGGGTTTACCCACGCAAAACGACGATGATAAATAGTTTATTTCGACAATTAGTTTCATTCTAAAACATGATCTATCTCAATGAATTAAAGGTATATACATATTATCATCGTTTGATTTTGCGGAAACAAACAGTTGTAACTGTTGTCGCAATACAAAGGAAAATAAATTTTCATAAGTTTATAAGTTGGTGTCGTTGGTGTCACCCTTCAGTTGAAGGGAAAATATTGGCAATAGTAAAAAAAAATAGGGGTATTTTCAAAATATAGTCATAAAAAATTGGATTTACGGATATAGACATGGATTCCACGGAGGTAGCTCTACGGAATCTACTGTAGCTCCGCGGAAGGACAAAATCGTAAATAAATCAGTGTATTAAAAAAAACTCAAGATCCATTCCCCGGAGGTAGCACCAAGGAATGGATCTTCAGTTTTTTTTTTCACATCGATTCTTCGGGGTTTATATTCATTCCCCGACTAATTATTTTCAAGAAAAGATTATGATAGTTGGAGAATTAATATAAACCTCGAAGAATCGTGTGAAAAAAAAAATTGAAGATCCATTCCTCGGAGCTACCACCGCGGAATGGATATTGAGGTTTTTTTTAACACTAAATTATTTTTGATTTTGCCATTCTACGAAGATATAGTAGATTCCGCATAGCTACCTCTGTGTAATATATATTTATACCCGAAAATGTCCATTTCATGTATATATTTTGAAAATACAGCTTATTTTTTTACTATTGCCGGTATTTTCCCACAGTTGAAACCATGTCTATATTTGATCCTGGATGACTTCTCTATGGAAAGAGTGATTTCACATACCTCCACTAAGGCATAGCTATAAAGTTTATGGGTGAGTTTATGGATTAGGCTTTAAGGTCTCTAGTTTAGGGATTACAAGTTTGAGTTAAGGTTTTGTGGTTTGTGTCCATTGAATCGTTTAATTTAATTATAATTTTAATTATATTAAAAAACTTAATATATTTTTTATATTTTATTGGTGTTTAGTTTTATTTTATTTTTAGTTTAAACAATTTCATTTTAACCAAATATATTTTTTTAGAATTTCATGATGATATTAAAATTAAAAAAAATAATTGTGTTTCGAGATGTGATACAAATAAACATTCTAATATCATTTGAAATATATAAATACAAGTCATGCATATAAAATACAAGGCATACAATAGGATTTGAAGCTAATTGTATTAAAATGATAGGTAGGATAATACAACGTACACCATTTTTCAATATATTTTAGAACCTACAACAATATCAATTAATACATATATAATGATACAACCAACTATAATAACAACAACACATTCAAATTTTAAACAAGTCAATAAAACCAATTAAACATAAAGTCGATTAAAAATTTATTGTGTTAAAAAACAAAAATAAAGCTAGTTCATTGATTTTGTTCTGGAAACATTACATGAAAATCTTATAATATATGGACTTATGGGCTATGATGTTAAATATGCAAATTTTAATTATAACTTTCCAACATCATTTGTTCATTCGAGCAGCAACACTTCATTTGTAGTTTCCAACAAAGAACACGCATGCTATTTCAATGTGAGGAAAGAACTAAAAAAAATCTGCCTAAACATTCAAAAATAGTCTTATGACCACACATCACTCCCCTAGAAAGAGAGAATGCAAAAATAGTCTTTCTAGACTTGATGACAACAATGACAATACTCCCATAGTCCAATGCTTAAGTTTTGTTGCTTCTCCATGAAAAGAAAACACTACATCAAATCAGTTCCATGTGCAAAGATCATGAAATATAAGCTTACTTATTAGTAGAAAGTTTTATAGTAATTGACAAACTTATCTAATCTCAAATTGTTAAGTTTTTGGATTGAAATTAAAAAAATAAAAATAAATAAACATCGGCCATATGGGTCCATAGTATCCCCTCAATTGATCTAGAATCTGCACAAATGTAGTGAAAATTAGTAACTCACTTTCGTAAAAACAGTAACCTAATAAGTATTAGTAAGTATTAAGAGTCATCATCATTTGCAATTAACAATTAGTAATCATATATATATATATATATATATATATATATATATATATATATATATATATATATATATATATATATATATATATATATATATATTGGGTTACCATTTACCACAATTTCTACAGGATAATACAACGTACACCATTTTTCAATATATTTTAGAACCTACAACAATATCAATTAATACATATATAATGATACAACCAACTATAATAACAACAACACATTCAAATTTTAAACAAGTCAATAAAACCAATTAAACATAAAGTCGATTAAAAATTTATTGTGTTAAAAAACAAAAATAAAGCTAGTTCATTGATTTTGTTCTGGAAACATTACATGAAAATCTTATAATATATGGACTTATGGGCTATGATGTTAAATATGCAAATTTTAATTATAACTTTCCAACATCATTTGTTCATTCGAGCAGCAACACTTCATTTGTAGTTTCCAACAAAGAACACGCATGCTATTTCAATGTGAGGAAAGAACTAAAAAAAATCTGCCTAAACATTCAAAAATAGTCTTATGACCACACATCACTCCCCTAGAAAGAGAGAATGCAAAAATAGTCTTTCTAGACTTGATGACAACAATGACAATACTCCCATAGTCCAATGCTTAAGTTTTGTTGCTTCTCCATGAAAAGAAAACACTACATCAAATCAGTTCCATGTGCAAAGATCATGAAATATAAGCTTACTTATTAGTAGAAAGTTTTATAGTAATTGACAAACTTATCTAATCTCAAATTGTTAAGCTTTTGGATTGAAATTAAAAAAATAAAAATAAATAAACATCGGCCATATGGGTCCATAGTATCCCCTCAATTGATCTAGAATCTGCACAAATGTAGTGAAAATTAGTAACTCACTTTCGTAAAAACAGTAACCTAATAAGTATTAGTAAGTATTAAGAGTCATCATCATTTGCAATTAACAATTAGTAATCATATATATATATATATATATATATATATATATATATATATATATATATATATATATATATATATATATATATATTGGGTTACCATTTACCACAATTTCTACAACTTTCCTACAATAAAAAGTCAGTTCTTTTGGTCACTACAAATCCATTAAAGTGGTTAGCAGAGCAATTGTCACATATCAAAACTTGTTGAATCCTAAAACACATAATAATAATAATAATAATAATAATAATAATAATAACAACAACAACAACACGCATGAAGATTTTTAAAAACCCAAATTAGGTTAAGTTGTTAATGGGAGATTGAAGGCGAAAAGGAGTGGCGTCTCAATGTTGGTAGTGGGGAGATGTGGTCGAAGATAATCGTGTGTCTGTTCACCGGAGAAAGGGATCGGTGAAGATTATGGTGGCGGTGGTGTTGTAAGTTGTGGTTCATCATCTCTCCTATGAGTTTGGTCTGCAAAACTCACAATATTACCTTGCCCTGTTAGCAATGGCATACCTTAGGTTAGCTACACTCAACACTTTATGCACTTTTGTTCTCTGAAAATAAAGAGAAGATAATTTATTATCAAACTTGAAAGTACATTTTAACTCTGACGCTAGAATAGCAATTTGATTAAAATTTAAAAAGATTTAGAATACACAACCCTACCTCCAATTTGATTAAAATGCTGATCTTTAGTAATGATGTTGCAGTGGCTATGATTAGACCTTGCAAATGAGGCTTTCGTTTGACAGTTTTACAACTATCCATTCGGTATTATCTTATTACAAACATACAAATGTTGACCAGACTTGAAGGGAAATTAACCAAAGAATTATACTCAAAATAGTGAACATGGAAGACCATCACAAGAAGATAATCACCAAAGCAAAAAAATAAATCAAAAGATCATTAACAATATACTCACCAAAGCATGTTGGGCTATCTAATCCCAGAGTTGAAATCTTCACCAAATAGACAATCTTGCCAATAATGTAAGAAAAACAACCCGTGCATGTTCAAAATTGTATTAGCAAACGCGTTCAAAGTTAGAAGCATGTAGTTTTCTAACAAAAATAATCTTCACAAAATGAAAACAAATTCGAGAATCTTTATGAATTATAATATGAAAAAACATCATGATAACAAAAATAAAAACCTCCAAAACCATTTCAACACATCCATAAGATACTTACCATACACAAAAAAAACACCAACTTCTTCCTCTCTCTTTCCAGTTGATTTCTTTTTTTCGGCATATTCTTCAAAATTATCACAACACCACATAAATGAAAACAAAATCAAATATAAGAAAAACTTGTGTTGTTCAGATTTCGATCCATAGAGATAGAAGTATAGTGTATAGAGAAACCTGGTATTGGCTATTCACAATTGGTGAAGGTGTGTGACATCCTGATTTTCACGGCAAAAAAAATGATTTTTTTTATGCTTTGTTTAAAAATCAGAGTAACATTTTAAATAAAATTGTTGCGGAATTTGTTCCCAAAATAAAATATGATAAATATTTATCAAAGCATTTCCGAAAAAATGTATTCCATCAAAAACATAAACAATACAATATAAGCCTTACAACATTTATTCATATCTATAGGCATATAATCCGTAATCCCACATCCAAACATCACATCTATGCTCGAGTGCCACTACCTGTAATATAAGAAACTGAGTGGGTCATGCTTGGGAGTCTGGTGAGCACATATGGTTTTCAACCCACAATAAATAAGTTATTTAATTTCATCAACCAACAATAACCCGATTACCCGTTCCTGTTATCCTCACTTTACGTCCCTAAACACTTATCATAAGGGACCTAGCCTAAGGATCATCATCGGAATGGATACTACTGTTAAGGGGGTTCCTCAGCAATAAATGTCCTAAAGGTAACCATGAGGGGGATGGAGTACACCGGTGAACACATCGTTCACAAACACCTACAGGTGGCGAGCCTGCTAGCGTTCCACTGGACTGTCTAGAAAAGAATGTGGTCTTCATCTATACTCCGCTAGATGACTGGAAACATTTTCAACATCGAGGCCTCTCATCATTTTATTTCATCACACCCAACTATTAAATCTACCCATGTTTTACCTAACACATTTTGTAGATATAAAATACATATAAGAGTTTAAATCATTTAAAACATGTATAAAATCTAAGTCCATAACTATATTTGGTATGTACTTAACCCGACCCGACATGGTCCATTTGGGTTGCACTTCACCGACACAATTTATATGGATAGTCTTTTGAGAATAGTATATTTATGATTTATATTAATATATTATAAGTTCTAATATATTAATATGGAATCATATTATTTAATTAGTATTGATCAAGACTTAATTTAGAATTAATTAAGTGATCAAAATGAACTAATTAAATATGGACTCTTATATATATGGAATGGGCCAAGTTCATTTAGGATGGGCTAAGATTTCATGGATAGTCCATGGAGTGTTTAACCCATGGATCATATGAAATGAAAGGTCATGGGTTTAACCCTAGTTTCCATACTATATAAAGATGTCCATGGTTGGTGAAATGGGCACTAGTGTGGGTACACTAAGAAGGGCTAGCCGATTTCACTAGAGAGAACCAAGTATTCATATTCTCTAAAGTCTTCCAAGGTGTTTTGGAGATTTGTTATTCCACTTGAGGCTTCCACACTATTGGGGCTAAGCTCTTAAAGCTTGAAGACATCAAGCTACATCAAAAGGTATGTCATCTAACTAGTACTTTGTAGTATAAGAACTTCATAATATGCTAGTTAGGATTAAAGCCTTGGAAAGTTCTTATTTGCATGTATAATAGAGAAAACATAGATCCAAGGTTTATAGGGTTGCATGTACACCATAGGAGTGTTAGAATGCTCAAAACCCAACAGTGGTATCAGAGCCTAGGCTTGTTTTCTTGCTATACCTGCAAAAGTAGCTGAAAAATCGAGTTTTGATGCTGTCTGCCCAGCAGACTCGCCGAGTCCATGAATGGACTTGCCGAGTCCAAGGCAAAATGCATCCAACTCGCCGAGTTGGTTCGTTCACTCGACGAGTTGGACCCCCAGACAGCATATATTCGACTTTTTGACTGGAATTGGACTAGGAACATTACCCTAAGAAGTTTTTGGACTTATAAACTTGTTTTTGATATGGTAATGTTCATGTTAATCCAATTTCAAAAATAATTGTCAATAGATTCATGTTTTGTATTAGTTTAAGGTTTAGACTAATTACATGGAAAAGTTTGATTTGAATTATCTTGTGCTTATGAGTTGCTTAGATTAATAGAAAAGTTGAGTGAAATAGTTGTTTTCAATCCAAATTAATCTAAGAGTTGATTCTAAAATGTGTTTTTGTAACTTGTCCTCAAGTTATATGAAAAGTCACATTTAAGTTTCATAAAACTCATAAAAGTTGGCAAAGGTTACAAAAAATGAAGAGTCTAGTTCTAATTAAATGATTTTATGACTCCATAACTTGTTCTCAAGTTATGGAGGACTAAAAGTCTCTTCATTAAATAATAATAAAAAAAGGTGTAACCTTAATTAATTCTATAAGTTATAAAATAAAAAAAAGTTAATTCTTTTATTAGTTTAAAGTCTTCCATAACTTGTCCTCAAGTTATGGAACTTGAAGAGTTTTTGGATTAAAACTACTTTAAACACATAAGTTATGGAATTAATTAGTTTTGAATAGTTTCAAAACTTGCCCTCAAGTTTTGGAATTTGAAAAGTTTCACTTACGAATACTTTAATTCCAAGTTAGCCCTTAGAATTTTAAAAGTTAAAATTCAACCCTTATACTTTATAATATTATAAGTTAATAATATATATATATATATATATATATATATATATATATATATATATATATATATATATATATATGTATAAGAGTAAAGTCAGTCTTACCGCTAGTACGCCTCATTCACGAAGCCGGTTTATAAGGTGGGTATAAGGTTTTTGCCTATAAAATGGCAACTTAATGGGTGTCCACTCTCACCCACCACTTGCTTGACTGGTGGAGGGTCGTTAGCCGAACGGGTTTGACAGGACTATAATTCTCCCTTCATTAAAAGTATTAATGATAAATACTAAGTAACTAAACTCTTAATAATACCCAATCTTAGTTACGTAGGAAAATGTGAATAAGGTGCTAATCCATGAAATTACACTTTGCACTTTGTTTAAGTCGGTTAGTGGAGCGTGTGTGGTTAACCGACACACTAACTCGTATTTAACAAGGTAGGCAAAGGGTAACTTAATGTTTATCATAGTATCGATGGAGCGTGTGTGGTTAACCGGCACATCGATTGAGGGGTAAACACTTAAGGGTACCCAGTAATTTGCATGGTTACTTCACACCTTGTTTTGTGATTCTCGGCATCCCAGTCACAAAACCTGAAGGGCACACTCGAGATTGAAACATGCCATTGAACAGTTCAATGAATCTCAAAGATCTAGGAATTTCAAATCCAATTAAAACCTAATTAATTATTTCATTTTTCATGGTGGAAATTGGTGAATCGTCATTCACCTACCTTCAAATATTCTATAGCTTGGATTACAGCATCTCTCTTCCAAGTTATAAAATAGTTTATTGGGTCCTAGCCTTAATATTTCATATTGGGTGTTATATTAAGGACTTTAAATCAACTATCTTGAGTATCTCCCAAGAGATGTCAAGTTCAGACATCTATGATCTTCCCAAATATCTTGGAACTTCACTTCCTCCGCCTCCTCCAATTATTCTCCCTAACCCACAAGTTCAAGGTCACTCAAGCCCTATTGGCAAGGCAAGGTCTAGGTGTGATCACATCTTGGAGATGAAGTCACATGATGACAAGCCGGGAGAGTTGGGTGTCAAAGTCTTAAGAAAGTTAGTTGTTCAATTACTTTCTAAGTCACATAGTGAGTTCCTTGGGACTCCTATGAAACAGACTATGACAAGACCTTTAATGATCTTATCTATTTGCTTGGTGCTGCTAAATCCGAAATGATTTAGTGTACTAATAAAGCAAATTTGATTAGGAGATCAACTTCCCAAAACTTTATGGACAAGGACAATAGTGACATAGGAAATCCAGAAATGCATTCTCTTCTCAATGGAAAGGAATTGGCCATAGTCAACTTGGTTGACCAAATGGTAAAGAGAAAGGCGAAGTCTGAGATAGTCCCATGTACTATTACCTAAGGGTCCATATATTTCTATTGCCAAAGGAAGGGGCTTTGATTATGAAGCTGCCAAACTTACCTAAGGATGATAAAGTCAATAAGTTTGACTTTATTTCAGGTAAAGTCCATTGTCTAACTCTATTAAGTTCCTACTTGGAGATTCTTATTACATGATGTGGCTGGGTCACATGTTGATGTTTTAAGAATCAAAGAAAAGTAAAGAAACTTAAAGGAAGTATATGCTGATTCTGATTGCGAAGATGGATTTCGATCGCATGGTTCGGTGATCAAAATTTTGAGCACGTGCTTAAGAGTTATGATAGATTGCTTAGGAATAGATGACAACAAGTTTTCATATACATTTGCATTTTAAGGATTAGTTTTTCTGCAAAGTTTTAAAAAATAAAAGAAAAGTTTTATTTTGTTTATTTTAAAATATCCTTACAATGGCATTTGTAGAAAAATGAAAAGATGTTGCTTATATGATTCCATTGATAGCAATATTGAAATATGAATTTGATTCTTTCATTTGTGGTAGTGTCTAAATTTACCAAATAAGGAAAGATTCTCATCACCCAAGTTTCAATTGGACCGGAACTTGGAATCATGCAAGTTGTATAGCATGATGAATGAGAGCTTTCAAGTATTGGAAAATTAAGACTAATTACTTGTTCACATGGATGTGTGAGTCAAGTGAAGGACTAAGGGATCGAGTACACATTCTGGTGCACTGGTCAAGTCCACCACAAAAGATCGATAAGATTATTCGTCATGGTTTACTTAAGTTCAGTAAATATGGTTATACTTACAAGCTTAAGTGTAACTCTGAGACATTGGAAAAGGTTCTAATGTAAGGCAAAACGAATAAGAAGAATCAACTTAGGCAGAAAGATAAAAGTTTCTCAAATCTGAAAAGATGGGAGAGTACTTTAGTATCATGTTTGTGATCATCTTAATGATTAAGAAACCATATCAAAATTAGTTCTCTAAGGAAAACTTAGTGCATTCTTATGACTAAGAAGAGGAACTTGAATTGTTGAAATGGTTAAATCAAGAAGAGGACTCATACTTCGTTCCAAAAACAATTCTTAGAGTTATACTCTAAGATCGTAACTTGAGTGACATGTCTTAAAGAAGGTTTAAAACACTTGTCAAATGTAAGAGTAAAAGTTTCTTACTCTTGTACATTTGAAATTAGTAAGTTGTGATGTTTTGGATAAAACAAAGACCAACTTAGGCCAATTTTGTGAAAGTGTTTGTCTTGATTAGAATCCACACTACCTCATGAATATTTGACAAGAGAGTCTTATATGTCAAGAGGACAGTGGGAGTCTTAAAGGTACTTGAAAGTCTCAAGAACTAATCAAGAATAAAACTTGAAGTTCTTCACTAGCACACGACTTGAGGTTTATAACCTATCGTGTTGACATATTCTGTGCCCATTCCAATTAAAGTTGGCTTTGCATATGAGTTCTTAGAGTTCTCAATTGGTTGCACAACAACTTGGAAGCAATGGCAGGCCCTTGAGCTGCCAGGTGGCAAGAAATTAAGATTGCACAAGTTCAATCCATATGAGTTAGGATATGTCACTAACCAAGTCTTGTGATTATGGTTTTGACAATTCACCTGTATAAGAACACATACACCATTAAATCTAAGTGTCATAAGGTTTCTCTCCGATTCATGAAAATGATGGTGAGGAAACACTTTCACTAAGTAGATTTTAGTTAGATAGCAATTGTGATATTTGCATTCTCAAAGTCATTAGTGGAGCGTGTGTGGTTTACCGGCACACTAACTTGGACTTGTGAGAAGTGGCAAAGGTCAAAACAATCAAGACTATGATTACGACATCCCTTTTCATAGTTATAACATTGTTTAGACACACTTGTGAGCTATCTAAGAGAGGTGTATGATATTGATAAAGTCTTATCAAGACAATCTAGTATCAGAAATCTGAACTTTGGTAAGAAAGTCAATAAAGTATTGATTTCTAGAAGTCCAGCTAATTTGTGAGTACATGTCAAAGCTAGTGGGAGCATAAGTGTTATGCTAAAAATCATCATTTTAGTGGGAGCATGATAATTATGATAAGTATTGCAAGTTAGCAATGTTAATTATAGAAAACAAAAGGTTTCAATTGGGAAAAAGTTGTTTTGCTATAATTAAGGGAGAGAAAATTTTACTTCATCTCAAATCTAAAAGCTTAGATTGAGGTTTTAATCATAATTAGTCAAGAATATATATGAATTTCATGTTGGAATGGCTCAACATAAGGAAATTCTATATATGGGTTCATTATTTGCGTTCTAAAATTCGATTATGATTATGGCATCCCTTTTCATAATCTGAATTATGAGAACTTGGCAAATTGAAATGGAAATAGTATAGCAAAAGACTGGTTTAGTCTTTATGTGAGACATCATAAATCGTGTCCCATATGCTTCGGATATAGGATTGATTACATGTGCTATATTTATCCTTTCTAAAAATTTTCCAAATGCTTGGGGCATTAAGAAGGGAAAAGGTCTAGAATTAGATATGACAAATGATTAAGCAATTGTTGAGGACAATCTAAGGTCTACCAAGGATTGGTTGTTCAAGGACAGTTGGAAGTATAGTGTTGACTTTGGAAGGACCATATTGACATAGTCTGAAAAGAGGCAACTCTTGTTCTGAAGTGATAGTCAAAATGGAATATGGAAATGGTTCAAAGTTAGAAAGTATCCAATCTGTAAGATTAGGAAACTTAATGCAAGAAGGATGTTTCCAAGGAGTTGATTTCCTTTTGAATACTCTGTAATGATTGTTGCCAAGTATGGTTGATTTTGTGCATAATCATTACAAGAGGATCAATGCATATAAGTTTAGAATCTAACAGATTTCAGTAAATGGCATGAATTTGGAATTCTTGCATTTGCAGTAAGGGTTTGGGACTATGAAAAGATGATTATTGGAGTTATGCTCAATTGATCTATTTCACAAAGTAAAGATCATAGACAAAGATAGTATGCATACTTGGTGTGTGGCATGACTAGTGTTTAGAAAACATAGTGTACATGCTTGGAGCATGGGACAACTATTGTTTTAAATTCAAGAATAAAGTTGATAGCTGAAACAGTATACAATGAATAATGTGTAATCATATGGTGATAAATAAAAGGTGTTTTATTTATATTCATAAGTTCTGAGACCATATTGGATTCAATTATTCTTGTGTTTCATTTTGCATGTTTTGACTTCCAGAATAAACTAGGTTATTCTTCCGGAATGACTAAGTTATTCAAACCATCCACAGTCGGTCATATGTTGGAAGTAGATATGAATCAAGACTGTCATGGGTTGGCTTGTAGAGGTCTAAGATGTTGGACAAAGGGCTACAACACTCATGAGTGCTCATAAGTTCTGAGTATTGGATTCAACCCGCGCTCATTGGAATCACTTCATGGATTTTATCACGAGTGATCATGAGACGATAATATCTTATATTCTTCAAACCTAGAGATATGATTTGTTACTATGAGTTGGTTGTACATTGATTGCACGAAAACGCATTCGGTAACTCGGTGTTATAAAATGTGCCTTTGTGTATGATTCAACAATTAGCAGAATAAACCATATGAGTCGAAGTTTATCCATTCCTTTTACCTTCGGGATAAAAGCGATATCTGTGGGCCCCTCGATAATTTAATGATGAGACATGTGAGTGCTTGGCCAAGCCAGGACTGATTTGATTTGTTCAATCAGTCAATCGTCATGAATCGGAAATCGAGAAACAACAAATGGACAGAGAGAATGACTATAATCCATGTCTCAGTCCATATGATATCTAGAATGGAGGAATATATGATCCCTTATCTAATGGACAAGTTCGTTGAAAAGATCAGAGTTCGACAGCGGCTTTAAGAGCTACGATTGCCAGTTAGGTTTTGAAGTCATAATCAATAATAGTTTTAGACTTATCCAAGTGGGAGACTGTTGGATTAATGTCTAAGTCCATAACTATATTTGGTATGTACTTGACCCGACCCGGCATGGTCCATTTGGGTTGCACTTCACCGACACAATTTATATGGATAGTCTTTTGAGAATAGTATATTTATGATTTAAATTAATATATTATAAGTTCTAATATATTAATATGGAATCATATTATTTAATTAGTATTGATCAAGACTTAATTTAGAATTAATTAAGTGATCAAAATGAACTAATTAAATATGGACTCTTATATATATGGAATGGGCCAAGTTCATTTAGGATGGGCTAAGCTTTCATGGGTAGCCCATGGAGTGTTTAACCCATGGATCATATGAAATGAAAGGTCATGGGTTTAACCCTAGTTTCCATACTATATAAAGATGTCCATGGTTGGTGAAATGGGCACTAGTGTGGGTACACTAAGAAGGGCTAGCCGATTTCACTAGAGAGAACCAAGTATTCATATTCTCTAAAGTCTTCCAAGGTGTTTTGATGATTTGTGATTCCACTTGAGGCTTCCACACTATTGGGGCTAAGCTCTTAAAGCTTGAAGACATCAAGCTACATCAAAAGGTATGTCATCTAACTAGTACTTTGTAGTATAAGAACTTCATAATATGCTAGTTAGGATTAAAGCCTTGGAAAGTTCTTATTTGCATGTATAATAGAGAAAACATAGATCCAAGGTTTATAGGGTTGCATGTACACCATAGGAGTGTTAGAATGCTCAAAACCCAACATAAACAACAAGTATTTAGACAATATGCACACATAGCACGTAATTTATATAAAATACTTTATATCTATGTGTATGATGAAAGTAACTATGCACTCACCTATTAAGGTGGTGATTCTGAACTCAGACAGCGCTTCGCTTCTATTAATTTATTTTCTTTCGATGAAACCTAGTATCATTACCACAAGATTTTAGTATAATATTCATTGCGACTAATTATTAGTCTAGATTGATAATTAACTCAAAGTCTACTTCATGATCTATCAAGTAAGTAACAACCAGGTAGGATCATATCGGAGGCAGGGTCCGTTTGGTATACGAAGTATACTGTTTGGAAATCCCACTGTAAGCACCTCACTAAATCACAACCTAGACATCATTTCCGTAAATAGATCGATAAGTATAACAAATTTGAATCACTGATAAATCTTATTTATAGGTTCATAAGAATAATATTATATTTATATACAAGCTATATTTAATGTATGGTAGGCGTGGCTCACTTACATCGCGTTTTTCTCAAAACCAGGCTCCGCCCAAGCATAGTTTCTAAGCCGAAGGCTCTTTTTTTCGGGGCCGTCAGGCGCTCTGGGACTTCCGCCTCATGCTAGGGAGTTACCCTAGGCTTTAGGGGGTTAGGGAGTCTTAGAGAGAGTTTCTAGAGAAAGAAAGAAGGGTTTGAAGGTGTGAGGAATAAGCATAACCCGACAACTCTATTTATAGGCTGCCTGGTAGCTCAACTCGTTGAGTAGGAAGACCTACTCGTCGAGTCCATGCCACATGTCACCTTCTGGTGGCTAGCCTTGGGGAGGAAGCAACGACTAGGATTTCGCCACGTCACACGATTTCACATAGCTCATTCCCGACTAAGAAAAATCATAACTCTCGCATACGAGCTCCGTTTTGATATTCTTTATATCCACTCGTAGGTAAAGACAAGACCTACACTTTCCTTTTGACTCTGTCGGGTAATCCTTGACCGATTTTAAATTTAACAGTATGAGAAGATTATATTGTTAAATGACTGCGTAAAATTCATAACTTCTACATACGGACTCCATTTTCGTCTGTCTATTTATCGTTGAACTCCTATTAATGAGATCTTCAATTCTCATTTAGGTCGTGTTGGCCAAAAACCGCTCGATCTAAAATTCGAATTCCGGGCTGTGCAGTGCTATGCCAAATCTTAGAAAAATATAACTTCCTCATACGAAGTCAGATTCGGGCGTTCTTTTTATGCATGCTCTGGGTTTAACGTATAATACAACTTTCATTTAGATCTTTAAGGCTAAAAAGTTTTCTATCGTAAATTCACTATTTACGTCGCGCTGTGTCGTGCCGGTTTTGTCGCGAAGCTTCGACAGGCCACAACTTCTTCGTTATAACTCGGATTTCGGCGTTCTTTATATATCCGAAATCCTTGTTTCGACCACTACAACTTTATGTATAGATATTGGGTTTATCTAACACTTTATTTTTTATGCTTATTTTTATCCTTTATTTATTATACTTTTATAATTAAGTGTAAAGCACATAAATTCACATAATTCACATAATATTCAAATAATTCATCTTTATTATTTCAAAATGAGTTACATTGGTTGACCTATACTATTACATCATCTACTAATGCTTAGCCCAGAAACACGGGCGTTACAATTCTCTCCCCCTTAGGATGATTATGTCCCGGAATCATGCATCAGCAAAAAGATGTGGATAGCGACTCATCATGTCACTCTCTGTCTCCTATGTTAGATTCGGCCCATTCGAATTTTTCCAACGGACTAGCACTAAATTCACCATCTTGCGTCGTAACTTCTTAGTCTTACGGTCAACAATTGCCTCGGGCTCTTCGATTAGCCTCCTATTCTCATCCATCCTTAACTCTGAAATTGGAATTATGTCGGGAACTTCTCCCGTGAACTTCCTCAAATAACACACATGGAAAGTGTTATGAATACCATCTAGTTCTTCGGGTAATTCGAGCTTGTAAGCTTGACTCCCATTCTTCTGAAGAACTTTGAACGTTCTAATAAACCTTGGACTCAACTTTCCTCATTTCCTGAATCTTATAAGTCCCTTCCACGGTGAGACTTTAAGCAAAACTGAATCTCCAACTTCAAATGTCATCCTTCGTCTTTTCTTCTCAGCATAGCTCTTTTGACAATCCTGAGCTGCTAACATCCTTTCCCTGATCACCTTTAGCTTTTCAGCAATCTGATGGACTATCTCGGGGCCCATAAATTGCTTTTCCCCAGCCTCAAGCCAACAAGATGGCATACGACACTTTTGTCCGTACAAAGCTTGATAATGTGCCATCTTGATGCTCGAATGGTAACTATTATTGTAGGAAAACTCTACTGGAGGTAAGTGCTCATCCCAATTACCTTGGAAATCCAGGGTACATGCACTTAACATACCTTCAAGTGTTTGAATCGTTCTTTCGCTCTAACCATCATTCTGCGGATGGTAAGTTGTACTTAAACACACCTTCGTACCTAATTCCTCTTGTAGACTTCTGCAAAACCTTGAGGTGAAAGGACTATCACAATCTGATACAATCGTTAGAGGAACACCATGAAGTTTTACGACGTCCTTCACGTAAGCATTTGTGAAACAATCCACGACTACCCAAATCATGCCGTGACCATTCTTTGTGCTGGGTAGTTTAGTTACAAAATCCATGGTGATGTCTTCCCATTTACCCATGGGTACAGGTAAATGTTCTAAACTCCCATATGGTTTCTGGTGTTGTGCCTTAACCCTTGCACAAGTTACACACTTGGCCACACAATTTGCAACATCGAGCTTCATCATCGGCCACCATTAATAGGTTTTTAGATCCCTATACATTTTAGTGTTGCTGGGATGAATTGAGTACATGGTCTTGTGAGCTTCTTGCATCAGAAGATCTCTAACTCCTCCTGTCTTAGGTACCCAAATCCTATCTTGGAATACCTTCAATCCTTGGCTATTTGTACCAAAGTCCAACGTTTTGCCTAAACGTTCTTCCTTTTGGTCATTTTTCTCTGAAGCTTCTTCCTGAACTTTCTTGATACTTTCCACAATAGTCGACACAACTTCTATTCTCAACGCTCTTGGCCTTTTTTTTTCATGGTTGACTTTTCAACTTAGAGCATCAACGATAACATTTGCTTTTTCCAGGGTGGTAAAGTATCTCACAGTCGTAGTCCTTAAGTAACTCTAGCCAGCGTCGTTGTCTCATGTTCAATTCCTTCTGATTAAAGAGATACTAGAGACTCTTATGATCAGTGAAAAGTTTTCACTTTGTGCCATAGAGATAATGCCTCCATATCGTTAGGGCAAATACTACCGTTGCCAACTCCAAATCATGAGTATGGTAGTTCTTCTCATCCTCTTTTAATTGTCGAGATGCATATGCTATCACATTTTCTCTTTGAGTTAGAACACATCCTAACCCGACTCCCGACGCATCGCTATACACTGCGAAGTCTTCAAGTCCATCGGGTAGAGAAAGAATCGGTGCTTCACATAATTTCTTCTTTAGCTTCTCGAATGCTTCTACGTGCTTCTCGCTCCACGTATATGTAGCTTCTTTGTGGGTAAAAGCTGTCAATGGACCAGCTATCGAAGAAAAACCTTGGATAAACCTTCGGTAATATCCAACTAATCCGAGAAAACTTCTAATTTCCGTGGGACTTTTTGGTCGTTCCCACTTCATCACAGCTTCGATCTTTGTTGGGATAACCATTATTCCTTCTTGGTTAACCACTATAACATCCCAAAATTTTCCAATTTATTTAAACTTTTCGAAACATTTATTTTGTAAAAAAAACATCCATCCATAACATAACTTAAGCAATTTATGAAATTCATGTAACGCCCGCACATCCGAGCTAGTCAATTTAGAGACAATAAGCATCAAAAATGAATTTTTAATAAAAGATTATTTAGAAATAATAATATTAACCAAGTTGTATAATATGTCTTAACAGTTCCGTACCAATAAAGAACGTCGAAATCCGAGTTATAACGAAGAAGTTATGACCTATCGAAGTTTCACGGCAAAACCGACACGACACCGGGAAACGTAAATAGTGAATTTATGATAGAGGACTTTTTGGCCTTAATGATCTAAAAGGAAGTTGTAGTATACGCTAAACTGAGAGAGTGCATAAAAAGAACGCCCAAATCTGACTTCGTATGAGGAAGTTATGATTTTTCTAAGATTTGCTTAGCAGTGCACAACCCGAAATTCGAATTTTAGATCGAGCAGTTTTTCGCCGTCGCAACCTAAACGAGAATTGAATATCTCATTATTATTAGCACAACGGTAAAAAGACAGACGAAAAAGGACGTCGGATGAAGAAGCTATGAATTTTTAACAAACTTTTCCTGTCCCGGCCTGTTAAAAATATAACTTTAAAAATAATCAAAATTAGCCAACGGAGTCTAAACGAAAGTTGTAGAGCACGGTCCTGCCTACGTGTGGATATAAAAGACGTAAAAAACGAAGCTCGTATGCAAAAGTTACGGATTTTAGAAGATAATTAGTTTTTGGGGTAATCTGCTAGTGACACGTGGCGCAATCTGGGCCACACCTTCTTCTCCATGGCTTGGAACAAGATGGAGACACGTGGCACTGAACGCGCTGCATTCGTATAGCGAACATGCTGCATTCACAAACGCGTTGTGTTCGTTTTGGGAATGCCCTGTGTTCGCACCGAACTCAGCCTATAAATAGAGGCGTAAATCACTCCCAAAACTCACACCTTCGCCCTTCTTTCTAACTCAATAATCCAAACCTCTCCTCCCCAATCCCTAGCAACTTCCAAGTGCTAGAGGCGAGTCCCGGAGCACTAGAAGGCTCCGAGAAGAAGAGCTTTTCGGCTCGGGAACGCTTATCCAACGAAGCCCGATATTGCGAAAAACCCATTGTAAGTGAGCTACGCCTACCCTATCGTTACTATATCATGTTTTAATATTGTAATGTTATTGGGACATTATAATAAGTATGTGGGCTATTATAATGAGTTATGTAAGTGTCATTATAATATCTTTTAACCACTCGCGGTATGGGGAATCTGGTTTAAAGGGTCGCATAGGGTTGTTGGATTTTAGAAGTGCTATATGCCAAAATGGTCCTGCCCTCCGGTGTTTTATGTCTGACCCCTTTCTGTATATAGTGGTTGAGAAATATTGTTTCGTGCTTATATGAAAGTAATAATAGCAAGACTATTAATTAGTCTCGGTGGATATTAGGCTAAAATCTAGTGGTAATGATACTAGGTTTTGACAAAGGAAAATTGTGTGAAGAGTAACGAAGTGCCGTCCGAGTGACGAGTCACCACCTTTTCAAGTGAGTGCATGATCCCTTTCATCTTACACATAGATATTAAGTATTTTATATAAACTACGTGCTATGTGTGCATATTATTTGTATACTTGATATCTATGTTGGATGAACGATTTTATACAAGTTTTATATGATTTAAACTGTATATGTATTTATATCTACATAATATGTTGGGTAAAACATGGGTAGATGAAATATGAGTTGGATGATGAGATGAGAGGTGATATAGCCCATGAGATAAGGGTGAGAGGTGAACAATGAGAGAATCCTTTTACCCAAATGATGGACTCGTCATCTAGCAGAGTATGGATGACAACCACGAACTATTCTAGACAGTCCAGTGGAACACTAGCAGACTCACAACCTGTTGGTGTTGTGAACGATGTGTTCACCCAGTGTACTCTAAACCTTGGCGACTATGCAGACTTAGTGCCTAAACCTTGGCGATCATGCAGACTTGATGCCTAAACCCTCGTGACTATGCAGACTTAGTACTCAAACCCTGGCGACTATGCGGACTTAGTGCCTGTTGTATAAACCCTAGCGACTATGCTGACTTAGTGCCTAAACCCCGTGATGATGGACTTCGTGCCAATTCTTTAGGATAATCCTTAGGAATAAATGAATGAGGAATAACTGATTCTTAAGTAGATCCTTAAGAGTAAAGAAGATAATGGGGATGGGTAATTGGGTTAACTGTTTGATGATTAAACATAATAATTATATTAATGTGGGTTGAAAACCCTATGTACTCACCAGGTTTCCCAACCTGACCCACTCAGTTTATTTATATCAAAGGTGTTGATATGAAGTCACATTACACTGAGAGATTAAGGAGATATAAATCACTAGTGATAATGAATGTAAGTTCTGTTTATGCTTATGTTTTTGTATTAACGATGTCATCCCAAATGTTTTAAAATGAATAAAAATACTTTTCTTCGGAAATGCCTTGATAACTTATTTATCATGTTTTACTGGGAACAAATTCCGCAACATTTTTATTAAATGAGGTACTCTGATTTTTATAAAGCATAAACAAAATCGGTCTTTTCTGACCGTGAAAATGGGAATTTCACAATTCAAATCCCCAATTTAGTAATTCCAAACATAATTTAGATAAACCCATTTGTTTGTAACTCAATTATAATAGAATAATAAAAGCCTTAAAATTCGTAATAACATTTATGACAAGGACCCAATCTTCAACCGCGTCAGTGTACAGTTAAGTCGAACCCTTATACTTGTTGGGACCTGATGTACCTGAAATAATCATTTAGAGAATAAAAGGGTAAACACAAAGCTTAATGACTTCCAACACAACATAACATTAGAAATATTACACCATACTCCTACTAAACATGCCACCAACAAAATATGCAAACATCCATATAACATATAAACATTAATATCATATATCCCGTGTCTATTTGGGAACAAATCCCAAACAACACCCAAATAAAGACTCGGTATTCAGCCGTCGAGTCCACGGACTTGGCGTTTCCGCCTTCGGTCCCCTGACATGGCACAATGGCCTTCGGTTAGTCAGCTCGATATTCAGTCGTTGAGCCCCAACATATCGACTCGGTATTCAGCCATCGAGCCTAAACATATCATGCATATACATTCAACATAACAAATAAGTACATCAAACATAACTAATGCAACAAATATTACTTTAACTATCAACATATAGTTCCTAGTCTCACCCGACCTAATAGTAGGCATATAATACTCTAAGGTTATGAAGTGAGGAACTCACCTCAAGTAGTCAAACACCCTTCAAATAATCCAATAACCCCTTCACACCAGGTTAACCTTGAACTTCCTAATAATGACCAAAAAAAGTTAAGTTATGGTACTTTGATATCTTAAAAGTATAATGGCTTGAGTGTTATTATTTTTTTTCCAGATTTATACATAGAAATTATAGTCTTGTTCGGTACCAGTTTTACCCCCATTAAATGCCTTATTTTTCAAAAATGTTTTATATGAATTAATTACATGTCATTATCTATAAAAGTAGAATTCGCAAACCTCTGTACGATTTTTCTACAATTTTTGACAATCTTTACAAAACTGCCTCGCAAAACAGTTCATTACGGACCAGTCTGGGTAAATGGTCGGTTTCACCCTAGTTAGGTTCATTTCTGGCCTTTGGTCAAAACTAATGAAATGTAGAGGACTGAAAAAAGAAACTCTGGCTTTTGGTTGCGACTAAAAAGGTTTTCGCATGATCGATATATCATCTCTCAAAGATATGGACAAATTAGGGTAAAATCCTGAAATCACAGCTTTGTCATTTTAGGGTTAATGTGACCTCTTAACTCATTAAGATCTATCCAATGAGGCTTATAATCAGTAAAATGAGTTCATAACAGTAGATTACTTCATTGATATAGAGTTCAATGAAAATATCAACCCCTTTTCTTGAGATTTCCTGCATAAAACATCAAAATAAGTATAATGCCCTCCTAGGAAAAAACCAACTAGGGTTTAAGGTTTGGGACCAAAACAACCCATGTCACCACTTAGGCCTCAAAACACCTTGTAGCATCGCTACCCACTGCCATGGTGGTAGTGGTGGCTGGCGGTGACTGCCACCACCTTGGTAGTGGTGGTGGTGGTGAAGATTTCGTTTAAAGGTAGAAGAGAAAGAAGGAGAATAAGATTGCATGACTTACTTGAGAATGATGAATGTTGCTCGCTTGATGAAGATGTCATAGACTCCTTCCAACCTTCACTTTCGATGCTCCCTTCTTCTCCACTCCCGTTTGTTCTTTTCTCCCTTCTCACTCACGGCTACACAAAGAAAAATGGCACCCCCCTTAGCCATAATCACTCACTGCTTCACTTTTGACATAACGACTCCTCTAACCCCAAAAACAATTCCATTGCACAATGGGTCCATAATTAGCCATAATTACCCCCACGCTATTTTTTATATAGTTCAATATACCATAAATAATCAATAAAGTATAATAAATTCACATACCATGAGCCGGGGTGTTACAACTCTCCCCCGTTTGAAATCTAACTTCATCCTCAAAGTAACCGCTAAGAAATAGCTCAGGATAATGTTTCTGCATCTTAGACTCCAACTCCCATGTCCACTCCAATCCTTTCCTATGTTGCCACTGCACCTTGACCAAAACAATTTCCTTATTTCAAAATATCTTTCTCTTCTTCTCTAAAATGGCAACAACCTTTTCTACATAATTAAGCCTTTCATCAATCTGTATATCTTCTAAGAGAATCACTGATGTATCATCTACTACACACTTCCTTAACTAGGATACATGAAAAGTGTTATGAATAAGGCTCAGCTCATCTGGTAGCTCTAACCGGTATGCTACCTTTCCGACCCGAGCAATAACCTTATAAGGTCCTATATATCTGGGACCTAACTTCCCCCTTTTTCAGAAACGAATCACCCCCTTCCACGATGAGACTTTCAACAAAACATAGTCTCCCACCAGAAACTCTAAATCAGATCGCCTCTTGTTGGCATAACTCTTCTACTGACACTAAGCTGTCACCAAACGATCACGGACCATCTGTATCATTTCATTTGTCTTGAGCACAATTTCGGTGCTCCCCAACACCCGATGACCAACCTCACATCAACAGATGGGAGTCCTGCACTTCCTACCATATAGTAGCTCGTAAGGCAGCATACCAATGTTAGAATGAAAGTTATTGTTGCAGGAAAATCTTCCAATAGAAGGTACTTGTCCCAGTTACCACCGAAATCAATAGCATAATCCCTGAGCATATCCTCAAGAGTCTGGATAATACACTCACTCTGGCCGTCAGTCTGGGGGTGGAATGTTGTACTGAAGTGCAACTGGGAGCCAAGCTCTCCTTGAAAACCTCCCCCAGAATCTGGAAGTAAAACGGGTATCCCTGTCTGATACAATAGATACCGGTATCCCATGCCTTGCCACGATCTCCCGAACATAAATATTTGCTAACCTTTCTTCTAAAGAGCTCTCCTGTATAGCTACAAAATGTGCAATCTTGGTTAATCGGTCAACGATGACCCATATAGCATTGAACCCACGTGGGGTCTTAGGAAGCTTTGTGATAAGGTCCATCGTAACGTGCTCCCATTTCCAAACAGGAATCTCTAATGGTTGCAGTTTACTGTGCGGTCGCTGGTGCTTGGCCTTAACTTTACGACAAGTCCAACACTCTTCTACATATCTAGCAACATCCCGCTTCATGCAGGGCCACCAATAGTTCCCCCGAAGGTCCCGGTACATCTTTGTTGCCCCGGGTGAATGGAGAACTTGGACTTGTGAGCCTCGTCCATTAATATCTGCTTGTTCCTCCCGTGAAAGGAACCCACACCCGTCTGTATCAGGTGAATAAGCCTCTACTATCACGGGTAAAGATCAGAATTTCCCCCGAAACTTTCTCGTGCTTGGCATTTTCATCAAGAACTGCCACTTCTTGAGCATTGCCAATCATCTCAAGTAATCGGGTAACCACTAGCATTCACAAACAAATCCCCCGAATCGGTTCACTGGTTGGGTTCCGGCCAAGAGCATTTGCGACCACATTTGCTTTACCCGGGTGGTAGAGTATCTTACAGTCATAGTCCTTAACTACGTCTAACTACCTCCTCTGACGCATATTCAAATTCTGTTGATCCATTAAATACTTCAAACTTTTATGGTCGGTGTATATCATGAACTTCACTCCGTAGAGATAATGTCTCCAAATCTTGAGAGCAAAAACCACTACTCCCAAATCCAGATCATGTGTCGGGTACCTGGCTTCGTGTGGCTTTAACTGTCTTGAAGCGTATGCTATGACCTTACCCGCGCTACATGAGCACAGCTCCCAATCCTTGATGCGATGCATCACAATAAACTACCATATCCTCCATCCCATCTGGTAGTGTCAAAATTGGGGCCTCACACAACCGTCTACGCAGGTCCTCGAAAGCTGCTTGTTGCTCGCTACCCCAACTAAAAGCTGACGTCTTCCTTGTCAGTCGGGTCAAAGGCAATGTTATCTTGGAGAAGTCTTGAATAAATCTTCAATAATATCCAGCCAACCCAAGAAAGCTACGAACTTCAGTAGGTGTTTTTGGCACTTCCCACTGCATCACTGCCGAGACCTAGTCCGGATCAACCATAATACCTTTCTGATTCACAACATGTCCAAGGAACTGAACTTCCCACAACCAGAACTCACACTTGGAGAACTTAGCATATAGTTTCTCCCTCCTGAGTGTCTCCAACACTTCTTGTAGGTGCACCTCATGCTCCTCCTTCATCTTTGAGTAGACAAGAATATCATCAATGAATAGTATCACCGAGCGATCTAACATCGGTCTACACACCCTATTCATGAGATCCATGAATGCTGCAGGTGCATTAGTGAGCCCGAAAGGCATCACCACAAATTCATAGTGACCATAACGCGTACAAAATGTTTTTTTCTCAACATCCTTAGCTTTCACTCACATTTAATGGTAGCCTGACCTAAGATCGATCATGGAAAACCAAGATGCTCCCTGTAAGTGGTCAAATAAATCATCGATTCTTGGCAACGGATAATGATTTTTCACTGTAATCTTATTCAACTCTTGATAGTCGATGCACATCCTTTGCGATCCATCCTTCTTCTTCACGAAGAGGATCGAGGCTCCCCAAGGGGAACAACTAGGTCTAATGAATTCTTTCTCAAGAAGTTCCTGCAATTTTTCATGTAATTCCTTCATCTCGGGAGGGGCAAGTCGATAAGGTGCCTTGGCCACCGATGCATCACCCGGTACCAAGTCAATACGAAACTCTACATGTCGTTCGAGAGGTGTCCCTGGCAGGTCCTCAAGAAATACATCCAAAAACTCTCACACAATCGGTACATTAACTCCCAACTTCTTCTCTTCTTCCACCCGTATATCTACTACATATGCCAAGTACCCAATACTTCCATGCTGCAAGTACCTCCTTGCTCTCATTGCAGAACATATTGTCGGGCTTCTTCTATCTACGTCCCCCTGGACTAATAACACTCCCCCGCTTGGGGTCCTTACCCTAACTTTCTTGTGACGACAAAGTATCTCAACATAAAAAAAATCCATCCAATCCATCCCTACGATCACACACAACTCCTGCATTGCAATTGGAATCAGATCAATTGGAAATTTCTCACCCGAAACTTCCAAGGTGCAACCACGATAAACATCTACCATAGTCAGAGTCTTGTCCCCTACAACTTCAACTACTAAAGGATAACCTAGACGTCCAATAGTACGCCCAAGACGCTCGCTAAAGGTAAGAGACACAAACGAGTGAGTAGCCCCACTATCAAACATCACTAAGGCAGGCACCGAGTCGACTAGGAACATTCCTAATCATACAATTTATCAATATACAGATGGAAGGATATTAAACTAACACTGGTAAGTAAATTACTATAGAGAGAGTATACCTACCACCATGTTGGGTGTCGCCTGTGCCTCCTCGGCTGTCATCTGATAAACTCTGACACGCGTCACCTTAGGCCTCACGTGTCCTGTGTGTCCATCCGTAATATGCAAAGGAGCTGTCACAGGGGCCTTCACCACCCCACTTCGCCCATTGGACTTCAACTTAGGGCAATCAGTCTTGATATGGCCCGCTTGCCCACAGTTGTAACAAACCTTCAATCCAACAGGGCATTTTGTACTCTTGTGCCCTGGTTGCCCACACTTGTAACATTTAAACTCTTTCCCCAGACGTGTACTACCTCGTGCCCTAGAACTTCTACTATTCTGACCTGGATGCTGGTAAAAAATCTTTGGCCTTTTGGGCCATGAAGAAACTGGTACCACAACCTATGTTGCCTTCCTCTTCCGGTTTTGGGTCTCCAGCTCGAGCTCGCGCCTCCTGACTCCATCAATGAGGTCCGCTAGTGTCTTGTGCTTCGTGGTGGCCATGAACTCCCTGATTTCGGTACGAAGCATATCGGTGTACCTGGTGATCTTCATCTCTTCATTCCCTACGTACTGCGGGCAGAATAATGCCATCTCAGTGAACTTACGAGTCATCTCTATAACAGCCTCAGTCATCTGCTCGAGGTTCAGGAACTCCCGGCTAATCCTATCCACCTCCATGCTAGGCACATATTGTGATCGAAATCCAGTCACAAACTCATCCTAGGTAATAGCAGCAATCTGGTCATGATTGTTCCCTAAAGTCCACAAGGCCCACCAATCCTTTGCTCCATCACGTAACAAGTTCCAAACATAGCAAATCCTCAGGTTGTTAGGACAACCAATAGTAAGAAATGCACCCTCTACATCTGAGATCCAACACATACTGATGATCGGGTCTAATTCTCCTTTGAAATCTGGAGGATGGCAAGCTGAAAAATCCTTTTACTGGAACCCTCTCCTACGGGACTGTCCATCCCCGATAGTTGGAATGGCTGCAATCTTCTCATTCAACATGACTAAAAGCTCATCCTTAATCGTAGTGATGATCTCTGTAATTGTATCTGCTATCGCATAAGACACCTCTGTCGCAACTAGTTCCCGTATCTCGTCGTCACTCATGCTATTGCCTAACCCCAGGGCATCGCTTCTCGTATTCACCATTCTACAATCGAATGGATTACTTTAAGGTTAGTATAGTTATTAGCACAATAATCATAACAATATTATCACTCTCAGCTCCTTGGACTTCCCATGACTTCTCTCCACTCGAACATGGATCCTGTGCTTCAGATAGTAGGAGCTCTACTACTATCTTTCACACCTATGCATGTTCGTTTCGAGATCCATCCCGGTCTGTACAATTTTCTCCTTGTCATTAATTTCTATTACGTATACTCTCTACACTAGCAATTTAATTCTCCCCCTAGTGTAATAAAATCATTTTTCATTCCCTTACTCTAATTCACAAAGAAACTCCTCCAGCCCTGATGTGTCGTCTCGTGAAAGCACAATCATACACAATGTGAATCCAGATAGTCATTCGAATATCAAATTTCGCGCCAAAACGGTTGGACTCAAACAAGAGTTGCGCACTAGGCTAAATCAGGCATTCTAAGTCTATATAGCTCATATTGTATACAAGTTCAAGCATTCAGTTAACAACCTACAGTGCTAGCATAAATTCCACGTGGCATATAGTAGGCATTCAACATGGCATGAAAGTAATGGGCTATCTAGTGCACATACATTCTATGTCCTAGAAAGCAATAATTTACATCAAACAGTTAAATCCTTTTCCTTTAGCTTCGACTGACTGTACACTCTGGGTCCTCGATCCTTGTCACCAAACTTCCATTTTCTTAAAAAAAATTTTAAAGATAGTATCTCCAAGTCACAAACTTGAGTTCAAACACAACGAGATGTGTCTGATTCGCTCAAGTTGTGCTCTGATGCCAACTTATAATATCCCAAAATTTTCCATTTTATTTAAACTTTTCAAAACATTTATTTTTAAAAAAAAAAACATCAATCCATAATATAACTTAACCAATTTATGAAATTCAAATCCCCAATTTAGTAATTCCAAACATACTTTAGATAAACCCATTTGTTTGTAACTCAATTACAATAGAATAATAAAAGCCTTAAAATCCGTAATAACATTTATGACAGGGACCCAATCTTCAATTGTGTCAGTGTATAGTTAAGTCGAACCCTTACCCTTGTTGGGACATGATGTACCTGAAATAATAATTTAGAGAATAAAAGGGTAAGAATAAATCTTAGTGACTTCCAACACAACATAGCATTAGAAATATTACACCCTACTCCTACTCAGCATGCCACTAACAAAATATGCAAACATCCATATAATATATAAACATTAATATCATATATCTTGTGTCTATTTGGGAATAAATCCCAAACAACACCCAAATAAAGACTCGGTATTCAATCGTCGAGTCCAAGGACTTGGCATTTCCGCCTTCGGTCCCCCCTGACTTGGCATAATGGCCTTCGGTCAGTCGACTCGGTGTTCAGTCGTCGAGCCCCAACATATCGACTTGGTATTCTGCCTTCGAGCCCAAAAATATCATGCATATACATTCAACATAACAAATAAGTACATCAAACATAACTAATGCAACAAATATTACTTTAACTATCAACATATAGTTCCTAGTCTCACCCGACCTAACACTAGGCATATAATACTCTAAGATTATGAAGTGTGGAACTCACCTCAAGTAGTCAAACACCCTTCAAATAATCCAAACATCCCTTCACACCATGTTAACCTTCAACTTCCTAATAATGACCAAAAAGAGTTAAGTTATGGTACTTTGATATCTCAAAAGTATAATGGCTTGAGTGTTATTTTTTTTCCAGATTTATACATAGAAATTATACTCTTGTTCGGGACCTTTTTTACCCCCCTTAAACACCTTATTTTTCAAAACTGTTTTATATGCATTAATTACAGGTAATTAGCTTTAAAATTAGTATTCGCACACCTCTATACAAATTTTGACAATTTTTATAAAATTGCCTCCCAAAACAGTTCATTACGATCAGTCTGGGTAAATGGTTGATATCACCCTAGTTAGGGGCATTTCTGGTCTTTGGTCAAAACTAATGAAATATAGAGGACTCAAAACGAAACTTTGGCTTTTGGTTTCGACTAAAAAGGTTTTCGCATGATCGAGATATCATCTCTAAAAGATATGGACATATTAGGGTAAAATCCTGAAATCACAGCTTTGTCTTTTTAGGGTTCATTTGACCTCTTAACTCTTTAAGACCTATCCAATGAGGATTATAATCAGTAAAATGAGTTCATAACAGTAGATTACTTCATTGATATAGAATTCAATGAAAATCTCAAACCCATTTCTTGAGATTTCTTGCATAAAACATCAAAATAAGTATAATGCCCTCATGGGAAAAAACCAACTAGGGTATAAGTTTTGGGACCAAAACAACCCATGTCAGCACTTAGCCCTCAAAACACCTTGGAGCATCACTACCCACTGCCATGGTGGCAGTGGTGGCTGGCGGTGAGTGCCACCACCTTGGCGGTGGTGGTGGTGAAGATTTCATTTAAAGGTAGAAGAGTAAGGAAAATAAGATTGCATCACTTACTTGAGAATGATGAATGTTTCTCCATTGATGAAGATGTTGTAGCGCCCTTCCAACTTTCAATTTCGATGCTCCCTTCTTCTCCACTCCCGTTGTTTCTTTTCTCCTTTCTCACTCACGGTTACACAAAGAAAAACGGCACCCCTTCAACTTCAAAGGGTTAGGCCGAAATTTTGAGGCTTAATAGGCCTTTTGGACGTGATTATGGGCTGCCCTAAGTTGGTTTCCGATCAAGGGGGTCCAAGGCTTCAAAAACATAGAATTTGGCCCTTCAAGTTAGACATAATGGCTCCTCTAACCCCAAAAACAATTCCATTGCAGAATGGGTCCATAATTAGCCCTAATTACCACACCCTATTTTTTGTATATAGTTAAATATACCAGAAATAATAAATAAATTATAATAAATTTACGTACCATGAACCGGGGCGTTACAACCACATGATCCAAGAATTGGACTTCTCGGATCCAAAAATCGCATTTGGAGAACTTTGCGTATAGCTTCTCCCTCTTCAATACTTCCAACACTTCTCGTAGATGCTTACCATGCTCCTTCTGGCTTTTTGAGTAAATTAGAATGTCATCTATGAACACGATCACAAATTTATCGAGGAATGGTTTACAAACCTTGTTCATCAAATCCATGAATGTTGCTGGAGCATTGGTCAGTCCAGATGACATAACCAAGAACTCGTAGTGTCCATATCTTGTTCTGAATGTAGTCTTCTTAATATCCTGCTCTCTTACCTTCAGCTGATGATGTCCTGACCTAAAATTGATCTTTGAGAAATAGCTCGAACCTTGCAGCTGATCGAATAGGTCATCAATCCTTGGCAATGGATACTTGTTCTTCACCGTTGCCTTGTTCAGCTCTCGGTAGTCTATACACATTCTCATGCTTCTGTCCTTCTTCTTCTTGAATAACACTGGAGATCCCCAAGGTGATGAACCAGGTCAAATGAAATTGTTGTCCAACAACTCCTGAAGTTGTGTCATAAGATCCTTCATCTCCGTCAGTGCTAATTGGTATGGAGGTTTAGCTATTGGTGTTGTTCCTAGTAACAAGTCTATTCGAAACTCTACTTGTCTATCAGGCGGTAATCCGAGAAGATCTTCGGGAAAGACTTCCGTAAAATCACACACCACTGGTATACTTTGCACCTCCTTTTTCTCCTTCTTTGCATCGATGAAAAATACCAAGTATGATGTGCATCCTTTGGACAAACATTTCCTGGATTTCATCAGCGAGATGATTCCAGAATTCACTCTACATTTGTCCCCGTACACCATAAATGTCTCTTTTCCAGTTGGGTTTACTCTTACTATCTTTTTCCTGCGAAGTATCTCGGTATCATTGGTGTTAAGCCAATCCATCCCCAGAACCATGTCGAAACCATTCAACTCTATGGGTAACAGCTCTTCGTGGAATTCATTTCCGTTTAAGTCGATGACGATGTTCTTAATACGATCACTAACAGGTATGAACTTGCCACTAGCAACTTCCACAACTAGGGTATTATCAAGTTTTTCAACTGGTAATGCTAATTTCCCACCAAATTTATGCGATACAAAGGAGTAATTCGCTCCCGAATCAAATGGTATATTGGCAGGTAATCTATTTACAAGAAAGGTACCTAAAGAGACATCTGTTGCCTCCTTTGCAGCCTCAAGCATCATTTGGAAGGCTCTCACCATTGGCTTTGGTGGAATGTTGGGTCTTGCTACCTCTTTCTTCTTCGGGCAGTCCCTCGAGATGTGCCCTTCCTCGTTACACCCGTAACAGACTTTTTGGGTGAGGGTGCATTCATTGGCATAGTTCCCGAGCTTTCCACACTTAAAGCAAGTGACCCCTCCGTCACATTTTCCATGGTGTTTCTTCTTGTACTTGTCGCACCATTTGGCTTCACCTCCTCCAGACTTCTTCGTACCAGATTTTGAGAACATGCTCTTCTTGCTGAAATTTGACAACCCATCAAATTTCCATTTTTCACCAACCTCTGCTCTCTCTAGACCCTTCTCTCGTATCTGGGTCTGCACATTCTTAGCAGCCCAGATGGCGGCTTTCAGAGTGGTTGTTTGCTTGACCATTGGACCGAAGTCCATGTTGGATAAGGCGTCTAAGTCCATAACTTTATTTGATATATACTTGACCCGACCCGACATGGTCCATTTGGGTTGCACTTCACCCGAATGATTTATGGTTAAACCTTTGAGAATTGTATGTTTATGATTTTTTCATATATTATATGTTATAATATATTAATATGAAGTCATATTATTTAATTAGTATTGATCATAAATTAATTTAGAATTAATTTGGTGATAAAAAAGGTGACTAATTAAATATGGGCTCTTGTATTTATATAAGTGTGGGCTAATACTCATTTGGAATGGGCTTGGCATGCATGGGAGTCCATGGATAGTCCATGGAGCTTTGAACCCATGGATCCTTGGAAAGGAAGAGTCATGGGTATTAGGGTTTACATGAATGTAACCCTAATCCTCCACGCTATATAAAGGAGCTTGTGATGCTTGAAATGACACTAGTTGTGTGTGTAAAAGGTGGTGGCCGATTTCTATAAGCTACATACACTCTCATAAGGTTTTTCCAAGTTTGTTGTGATTTGTGATTTCCATTAGAGGCATCCACATTATTGGTGCTAGGCTCTCAAACTCCAAGGAATCAACTCACAACAAAAGGTAGGTAATTCTTCTAGCCATTATATTTAATGTTTCCCATGCCATGCTAGATAGGTTATGAACCTTGGAAAATCAAAGTTGCATGTATTCATAGTAAAACATAGATCCAAGGTTTTAGGGTTGCATGAACACCTTAGGAGTGTTAGATTGCTCAAACCTCAACAATGGTATCAGAGTCTAGGATTGTTTTCTTGAATACTTGATGCAAACTGTTGAAAAGTCGCAAAATTGAGTTGTCTGGGTAGTGGACTCACCGAGTCCATGAGGGGACTCGACGAGTCCAAGCACAAATTCATCCTACTCGTCGAGTAGGTTCGTGCACTCGACGAGTAGGAGACACAAAATGCAGTTTTTCGACTTTTGCTGTTGGAAATGGACTAGAAACATTACCCTAAATTGTGTTGATGTTTTAAAACCTGTTTTAGATGGTGTAATTGTTACTCTAATCCATTTACAATGGCTAATATCAAAATTCCATGTTTATATGTGTTCATATGTTCTTGAAATTTTGATATGAAGATTCATGTTCTTATGAGTTATTGTTAGATCATAGGAATTACTTGCTAAATTGTTTAATGATTAATTCTTGATCAATTATGTGTTTTAATGGAATCCATAATTTTTCCTCAAGTTATGGATTTCCAAAGGTCACCTCTTTTAATGAACATTTAAACACATAAGTTACATAAAAATGAAGAGTCTTCACTTTAAATTCCAACCCTTAGGATTTTAAAAGTTAAAATTCAACCCTTGTACTATTATAAGATTAATGGTTAATATTTATATATATGTATAATATCAAGTCGTTTTACTGTTAGTAGGCCTCATTCACGAAACTGGTCTATAAGGGGGGTATAAGGTTGTTGCCTATAAAATGACAGCTTAATGGGTGTCCACTCTCACCCACCACTTACTTGATCGGTGGAGGGTCGTTAGCCGAATGGGTAGGACAATGACTTTAATTCTCATTAAAAGTATAATGATTATTATAAAGTAACTAAATGTTTTAGTAATTCCCAATTTTAGTTACTTTAGGAAAATGTGAAAATGGTGCTAACTCATGAAATTCACACTTTGTACCTTACCAAGTCGTTGGTGGAGCGTGTGTGGTTAATCGGCAACCTAACTTAGATTAGTAAGGATAACAAAGGGTGACTTAATGTTTATCATAGATCGGTGGAGCGTATGTGGTTAACCGGCACATCGATTAGGTGATAATATTAAGGGTACCAAGTGAATTTGCATGGTTATCCACACCTTGTTTTGTGATCCTCGGCATCCCAGTCACAATACTTGAAGGGCACACTCGAGATTGAAACATGCCATTGAAAAGTTCAATGAATCTCAAAAGAATCTAGGAATTTCAAACCAATTATACCTAATAATTCATTTCGTTTTCATGGTGGAAATTGGTGAATCGTCATTCACCTAACTTCAAATATGTTATAGCTTAGATTACGACATCCCTCTTCTAAGTTATAATATATTGTGTTGGGTCATAGCCTTAATATTACATTTAGGTATCTTATTAAGGACTCTATATATCTAATCTAAACTTGTCTTTCTTCTTTTCAGATGTCTTCCAACAATGCTTCGGGTTCTAACCCTACTGGCTCCTTCTCTCTCATGAACCTTTATGGGAGAGTCATCTTCGATGGTTCCAACTTTATGGATTTGATCCGGAACATCAGGATGGTCACTCGTTACGAGGACAAGGAATATGTCCTCGATAAGGAGCTTAAGGATCTTGAGCCTATTGCAACTCCTGAGGAGGTCGTTGCATATGAGGCATATGAAAGAGATGCTACGAAAATGGCATGCATCATGATGGCCACTATGACAGCCGAACTCCTAATTTTGAGGTATTATCTTGTAATTTCTTAATCCACTCATACGACTATTAGATGACTTAATCATCAAAATTTCATGTTCGATTTTGGTAAACCTTTTTCTTCTGTTTACTTAATAAACTTGTTCAGCTGGAGGAGCCACTCACAGGGAATATGTGGACGTTAGAGGACTTCAAATCAATCCGATATTACTAGTAAATAGAGCTCTTAGAGGAATTCATTTTTGTCTTCTATTTGGAATGTTATAATTTATAAATCGCATTTTCTATGGTGCCACAAAGATTTTAACGGGGGTTAAGATTAGGATGACGGCGTTGAAACTATATATGGTGTGACTTTTATGTGCCCGACTTTGGCTTATAAACGGGTAATTTATGTATTTGATTATTTCTTGAAAACTTTTTAATTAATGATGTGTTTGGCAACTGGTAGGTTATGTTCATTTACAATCATTGTCCATTTGTTAAGCACTTGAAAAAGGACATTGTGAAGCTTACAAATTTCTATACAAAGGTAGGTTGCTAGCTTTTATATATATATATATATATATATATATATATATATATATATATATATATATATATATATATATATATATATATATATATATATATATATATATATATATATATATATATATATATATATATATATATATATATATTATTGTTACTTGTATTTGTGACTAAACAATGTTTTCTGCTATGCTACATAAAGGTCTCGGAGTAGTTGCAATATGATCAAACTCCGAAATTAGTCACCCACAGGTTCGACTCAACTTAAAAGTATTTCTAATAATGTAACTTCTTAATATCAAATTATCAATACTAAGAAAAACTCAAAAAACACAACGTATTTAACCATTTTATTGACTTAGCCACACATATGTAAGTAATCTTTTTTTTGTAAGTAATCCTGTTTTGTAATTTTCGTAGTTGTTTTAAACAAGTTGAACTAAAATTTATTTTGAGTTGAAGTGGTGTAATCTGTGAGAATTTATCATTGTTTGACGTAATTACTGAGTACACCAACTTATCTCTATCATGTTATTATTTTTATACTTTAATGCTATTACTTAGTGATCAATTAACTGAAATATTGGCAAACAATCTTTATGTGTCTACATAAGGAGTTTTTCTATTTGGTGGTTATGTTTGATTAAAATGAAGATATCATGTTTTCCAAGATACAAATTATGCAGAATTTTAGGCTTGTTTCAAATTGTTCTTGGAGTGTACAGATATTGTTGAAACAAGGTTATAAATTCTTATGAAGCTAGAAATTTTGAAAGAAATAACATAAAGTAAAGAATGGAAGTCAGTTTGAATCCTGGTGAAGAATGAAAAGTAAAGCAACAATATTCCTTTAGAATAAATTAACATTTTTTTTCTGCCAATGTTTTTATTTGATTTTTAACCATTCTCAGTTTTATTCTTAAAGAATAACTATAATTGTTAACCATTATTACTTATATTCTTTAATGTCATTTATGTATGTTCATACTTATATTTGTTAAGAATGAATGTAATTATTGATTTTAAGATATTAAAATTCTTTTCATATAAAATTTATATTAATTAAAAATTATTAATCTTGATAATATATGTTTATAGTATTCTGTCAGAATTTAATGTGTTTTCAAGATAATCATAAACACATTCTTTTAGAATGTCCGAATTAATATATTTATTATCTGAAAAATCAGATTTTTAAAGTTTAGAGAATTAATTATTCCTTAAAATTTGTAATTTTCTTTTTTAAATTTATATTAATTTACTAAAATACCTTATAAATTGAGTGGTGTGTTATAAAACTAGAATGTTGTGTAAATTCTAATAATATGTATTAAATTTATTGGTCCCAAATTAATTTATTTTGTTTACGTAGTATGTTGTTTTCGTTATTTGAAATATTAAATTTTATAATTTTTGTATTAATTAATAATATATATCACATACGTAAATTCTATTTAAAGGAAAAAAAGACTTTAAAGGAAAGAAAAAATAATTTTATATAAAACCTTATAAAATTTGGGGAAAAAGGAAAAAATGAATACTTAAGAAAAATGAAACTCTTTATAACTACACGTGTCCTATTAATGGAAAATTGAGCATTTTTGGAATTTGGATTTTAGACGCATTTAGGATAGAGTGTTCCAATAGAGTTTAAAAATAAAAACCCAAAAAAAAAGTTTGTTAAAAAGACATTTTAATTTTTCATTTAGACACCCTAATTGATTTTTAAGATTTTTTTATTGGTTGAATTTGTATTGTTTTTCCAATAAATAAATTATAAATAGTTTAGGATTGGTTGACTTTTAACAAATATGTTCATAGGTGTCTAAAGGATGTCAATTTAGCAACACCAAAAAAAAAAAAAAAACAGTATCTATGGTCAAAAGAGGCTATCATTTCTAAATAGGTTAAATGTTAGATTGGTATGTAGAGTAGGTTGGTGTGTATAAATAAAATCCATATATATATATATATATATATATATATATATATATATATATATATATATATATATATATATATATATATATATATATATATATATATAGGGTTAGGTTATTTTGTTTTCACTATCTATTGTGTGCATGTATGACTGATTCTAGACCAATCATTTTAGTTATTTTAAGAAAGTAATTAATGCATATTACATGTTGAAGATATAATAGGTATTAATTACATCTTCAACATTTAATAAGCATTAATTACTTTCTTAAAATAAATAAAATGATTGGTCCAGAATCAATCATACAGGCACACAATAGATAGTGAAAACATTTGAACCTAACTCTCTCTCTCTCTCTCTCTCTATATATATATATATATATATATATATATATATATATATATATATATATATATATAGAGAGAGAGAGAGAGAGAGAGAGAAAGAGCTAGGTTCAAATGTTTCTAGCAACTATTGTGTGCATGAATGCACCAATAGAAATTTAGGAATAATTAAATAAATAAAAATTGTTATAAGGGTAATTATGTAACTTTAGCATAATAATTAAAATAAAATCCCTTAATTCATGGAAATTACCATAAAAATCTCTTTGACCAATTATTTAACCCTAGTCTCTCATATGATACGTATTCTATTTCTGCCTCCTCCCAATTTCTTTTCTTATTGATGGATGAAGAAGAAGCCATGGATCAGAAGCTGCAAATCTGTTTCCCCATTCCGTTGACAAGATGAAGATGTTATTCTCGACGACTCCATCTCCAATCGAAGCTAGCTTCTATCTCAAATAGTTGGTCAAAGAGATTTCTACAATTTAATTTACCAGACTTGCAATTCCATTCCATAGAAAACAAGTTTTTTTCTTCGTTCTTCCAATTAGCCAATTTCTACAATTTCAACTTTTAGTTTTAGATTTTTATAATGGTGTTGAAATATATTGTTGTTCATATGAATTTGATGTTGATGGTTTTGAATTGGATTTTTTTTTTCATTCATGATTCATAGAAAATGTGGTGATTTAGGGAGCGTCCTTAAAGTGTATGATGAAATGCCAAAGAGAAATATGACAATTTCAGATTGTATTCATGGTTAGCGATGAAATGTTTATTGTTGTGCATCTCATCTCCTAAGGTAAACAAAATAAAAACAGTGAATTATGTTATTCTATCATACTTTAAATTTAGAATCACTCTCATTTTCTTTCAATATTGAAAGAGAAGGAATCATTTTTCGATTATGAAATAAAGTGTTGGAAATCACATAAGAATATTGTTGTAGAATAATTATTAGGTGTTTATTCTTATCTTCAATTTTTTCATTATGTAAGAATAATTATTTCATTCTTTAAGAATATTCTGTGGAGAGTATTATCATCTTGGAAATCACATATGAATGATTCTGCCAGAATTGTATTTCCGGTATAATCACATAAGAATAATTCTGCAAGGGTTGTATTGCAATTGGCTGATGTTTTAACATGATTTTTGTTTCTTATGTTTTTCAGATGTTTGAAGTTTTGCCAAGGGATCACTTACCATCCTCGAGTTTATCTCCTTTTTCAACTCCTATAAAATCATTCTCATGCAATACAATTCTGACAGAATGCAAATCTCACAAAATGTCAATCTCATAGAATGCTAGATATTTTGAAGTAGCTTAGAGGTCAAACATACACAAGACATCTAGGAACGAAACAATAAAGTGAATGAGGATTCTTTCAAGAATGTCGATATTTTTTTTTGCAAAAGCTTTCAAGAATGAATGTAATTTATGTTCATAGTTGTATTCTTTAAAAATGAACATGGTTGCAGAAATCGGGATTAATCGGCAATTAATCGTGGATTAATCGTTTGACATTCTCCAACCGTCGAGGATTAGGGCATTAATCGGAAATTTAGGATTAATCGGGTTTGGCGGGATTAATCGGCCTTGGCGGGATTAATCGGTCAACAAAAGTCAAAAAAGCCGAAAAAAGTCAAAAAAGTCGGAAAAAAGTCAAAAAAAGGTCAAAAAATTTTAAATTTTTTTTAAAAAAATTCAAAAAACCAACTTTCTTTTTTTACTCCAAAATTTTCAAATTTTCAAATATTATACCAAAGTGTTCATATTTTCGTATTTCCAAATTTCCAAATTACAATTTTTCTTATTTTCTAATTTTGAAGTACTTGTTTTTTCTTAAGATATATTAATTTTAATATTTTATTAATAATTTATAATCCCCGATAAATCCTCGATTAATCCTCGCCAAGACCGATTAATCCTTTAACACCAGTTAACCGTCGAGCTACCGTCAAACGATTTTTACAACCTTGAGAATGAATGTAATTATTTATTCTAAACTATTAAACTTCGTCTAATATAACATTTGTATTCATTAAAAATTATTGATCTTGATAATATGTGTTTATAATATTATGTTCATAGTTGTATACTATTCTCACAGAATTACAGAATATCATTCTAACAAAATGACATTCTAATAGAATAAAATCGTATATGCTTACAAATTACGTTTGAAATTGAATTAATTTGAAAAAAAAATCAGATTTTTTAAATCAAAATCATTTATTATCCCATAAATCTCGATTTTTCCTTTTTTAAATTTGTCTTAATTGACTAAAATGCCCTTATGCTGAAATTTGTGTGATTATATGGTACATGTTATCCTATTGTAATATCATAGACCCTTAGATCATGACCTTTGATTCTATTCCATCCGGTGGTCCAGATCTGTACATTCTGGCACACAATAGTTAGTAAAAAACAAAATAACCTAACCCTATATATATATATATATATATATATATATATATATATATATATATATATATATATATATGGGAAAAGAGAATATACATTACAGCCCTACCTAAGCTTAGGTACTAAACCTCTTGAAAATACATTGTTTTACTATATAAAGATTACGGTTAATGGATTCACGATTAATACTTCAAGATGTAAATTCAAGATCGACGCAATAAGGTTTAGGGTTTAGGGTTTATGTTTAGGTTTAGGGTTTAGGGTTTAGGGTTAGGGTTTAAGGATTAGGGTTTAGGGTTTAGGTTTACGATTTAGGATTAGGGTTTAGGGTTTAGGTTTAGGGTTTAGTAATGTTCACTTGGGTGAAGTAATAAACGATAATGGAGGAAAGAAAATAGAGATGGTAAAACGATAATGAAAGAAAGAAATGTTATGGAAGATGATAAATTTACCAAGTGAAACCAAACCGGGTATATTTAGCAAGTTAAAACGACATATTTTAGAGGTTTAGTACCTAAGCTTAGGTGGGGCTGTAATGTATATTCCCTATCTCCTATATATATATATATATATATATATATATATATATATATATATATATATATATATATATATATATATATATATATCATACAATTTTTCCATTTAATTCTTCTCGTAACATCATAACACTCCTTTCAATTATTCTTCGTGTCATCGTAACACTTGATTAAATTTTTACTATCTTACTGTGGACTGTAATAGCATTGTCGAAAATACCCGATACCCGAATTACCCGTCCGGTTTTTTCTGATATCGGGTAAATCGGGTCGGGTATTGGGTAATTTTTTTTGGTTAATCGGGTAACCCGATTTTTTTTGTAGGCCGGGTAAAGGGTACGTTTGTTGGGTTTCGGGTATACCCGAATTACCAGAATTATTAATTTTTTTTCGTAGAGCTTGTACTCTGTAGCAGGTATTTGATCACGGTTAAACTAACTATCATTATTGTAAAACATGAATCTCTTTTATTATGACAATATGACACTAGCAGTATTAAAAATAATTGTTTATATATTATCATGTTCATTAAAACTTAATTGTTTTCTAGCTTATAGTTTTTATTGCAACTAACAAACTCATTATCTTGACAAAATTTTAGAACATGACAAAACTTATGGCTACAATTATCTTAAACATTTTAAACTTTTAAACTAGATCTTTAAATATTTTGTTTTTTAACATCTTATTAGATTAGATTAAGTTGTTAAAAAATTATTTGATATCTCAGGTATTATTGACTAAAAAATCTTAATGTTCAAAGCTTGAGTAACTTTGTTTATGCCTCGTTTGTTTATATAAACAAGACTAATAAAGCACGACATATTTATTTCACTAAATTTATTTTCAGGTGAAATTAAAAAAAAAAATTATATATTTCGGGTAATACCGAATTACCCGAACCCGACCCGATACCCAAATTACCCAAATTTAATTTAGGTCAGATAGCAAATATTTTTTTCACATGAAAAACCTGAATTACTATAAACCTAAAAAAATTATCCCATCAACACCTTAGAATGTAGATACATAATGGCAAATAGGAAAATAAGTATTACCTTGGTTTGGTGATGAAGACAAGCGACCAACTCTCGTCTTTCACATTTTTAATAGGTAATCTAACCTAATGAAAATGACTATTACCCTAACCGTGTTTTCTTCTTTTATGTTTATTTTCAAAGTAAAAACATTATTTACCTTTACTTTCTATTATGGTGGTGTTTGATTTGTATTTTTAAAAGGCAAAAGTTTTTTTTGGAAAAGATAAAAGATGTTTGGTAGAAACATTTTAAAAATTATTTTTATATATTAGATAGAAAGAAAACTGACTTTTTGAAAAAGTTAGAAAAATCTGATTTTTTGTAACTTTTCTAAAAAGAACTTTTACCTCTAAAAAAGAAGCTAAACACCCCCTTTATATATAATTATAAACATTTAAATATAGATTAACAAACTTTTTTTTAAGATAATGTTATGTATAAAATTTATAAAATAATATGAAGTGGCATTTTATTTTGCCTTTTTTATTTGCAATAGTGTAAGAACTTTTTTAAAAGTTTTTTTAAGGAAAAAACTCTTGAAATTTTAAAAAGCTATTGGATAAACTTTCTTTTAAACAGTTTGTTCAATGATTTGTGTTAACTAACAAGTAACAAGATTTATGGTTATAAATTTTTTTTCGTAACGTAATATTAGTTAACTTATTACTTTCTTTTTTACATTTCCTTATATGATTGATATTGTTAAACAATAAAAAAGTAAAAAGTACTTTAAGAACTCTCCTGTAACGTGCATTTGTAATTAAGGAAAACTCGGATAGTAAATTTTGTTGTAAACTTATTTGGATATGTGTATAAAAGAAGCTTTCCAATCAAATTTATCGTTTTTTTTTTTAATATCTTTTTTTAATTTTACGTATACGGAAATAAGAATTTGCTTATATATAAATTCGAGTCTTACAAATACCACATTCAAGTATGTACATCTTTTCCATGGTGTTAGCTGCGATGAATCATTTTTTGTAGTAAACTAATGTTTTGGTGGGGATGTGACAACCAAATATTGATACAAAAGTAGACGTAGCTTTCCAACTAACTCTCTTTTTCGTTTTTGGTCATAATTAATGTTCGTAGTATAGAATTGCATCATCAGTCATCAAGCTTTTTATTTTACTTATGCTTTATTTTCATTAATTACTAATAACCCCCAAAACCCTTGCGTAAGAAAGACTTATACATACCAATTCAGTCCAAAAACCACAGTTAAATTTGATATATTGCTATTTGACGCTGATATAGTCTAACTCCTAATCTTTATTTTTGTATAAAATTTCTTGTTACATGTTATTTGTCGTTATAAATATTCGTAATATTGAAACTTGAGGTCAAATTTAGTTGACATGTCGATTCTATTATTGTAACACGAGTACTGATAATCATTTTTGGTTCTCAAGGGTCAAATTTAGTTGACTTTGAAAATCTTATCTAGTGAACTTATATCAAATTGAAGCAAACAAAGAACAAGATTATCATTAAAATACGACAAAAACACATCAAACTGATAAAAATTATTTACTCATCACACAGAGAGAGAGAGAGAGAGAGAGAGAGAGAGAGAGAGAGAGAGAGAGAGAGAGAGAGAGAGAGAGAGAGAGAGAGAGAGAGAGAGAGAGAGAGATTGCACTGCCTCTGTCCTGACTAGAGAACTTAAGAGAGAACGAAGTTGAACACCATCGAAACCAAACTGAAAACAACTGCAACAACCGGAGAAATGGCTGACGATGACGCCGGGACAGCACTGCCGGTGCTGGTTGCTGTTGGTGGGGTAGGAGTAGGTTTGGTGGTGGGAGAAGCACCTGTCGATGGTGTTGGGGAGGCACCACCACCGGTGACTGGCACCGAGACCTTCATGCCACCACTGCAGTGACCAGGAACACCGCAAATGAAGTAATGCGTACCGGTGGTGTTTAGGATGATGGTGGCGGGGCTGGAAGTGTAGGATGCAATTGAGTTTCCAACCGTGCATGTGCCATAGTCGTCGGAGCTCACTTCATCAACGGAGTGACTACTTCCATAATTAAACACTTGCATGACAAAGACAAATTAAAGCTTATTTATTTATATTATATTTATATTTATATTTATAATAATCATATGAAATTCATGGTGGAAGAGAGATGAGAATTACCAAGACTATCTCCAGGTTTGAATGTTTTGCCGGTGGTCCAAGTGGTATAATCGACACTGAGTGACCAACCAGCAGAGTCTCCAACAGTATAAACTTTGGCTAAACATGGCATAACACAACTCAAAAATAGTGTCAACATAACAACATCCGTTCTACGAATTCCCATTATGTATGTGTTAAGTGTGTGAGTGTGTTGGTGAGATAGAGAGGGGTTGTTTGATTATAATGGGAAGTGGGAGTGTTGAGGTTTTATAAGTGTTAAAAGGTAGAAAGATTGGAGACGGAGTTGGGTTTTATATGATAATTTAAAGGTTTATGAAATATGTAACTATTTTATTAAAATATGTCAATATAACACTATAAATTTTGCATAGTTCTGGCTGTTAAAAAAGTAGACAATAGATATTTAGGTTGATGATAGCAATTGCTTAAAAATCATTACCATAAATCTGTAATAAAATTATTTATAGTCTTTAAATTGTTCGTACACATTACCTTTTTTTCGTTAAAAAAGTCATGTTACTTGGCTTTTAACCTACCGGATCAATCAAACAAAGAAAGAAAATGTGAAATGATACAATGATACGACTTTGTGGAGCAATTAGTTGGATACGTGTGTTGTAGATAAAGAACCGATTTAATTGGATAGTGATTAAATTGTATACTCATTTTGCTTAAAAACTATTTCCACCCTACATCTAGACTGCACAAATATTTTCGCAAAGTAAAATATCAAAAACACTTCAATTTTCATTTTTCATGCATTAGAGAGGAGGGATTCGTTCCCATTGAACCCACCGAACCCACTGAACCCACTGCCACATCAGTTTTTCTCTTTGATTTTTCTTCATTTTTCCGAACCCATAACACACGGAAATCCTATCTTTTTCAACTCACTCAATTAAAAAAAAATATACAAAATAATCAAGGAAAAATTGTAATTAGCAATAGATTTACCGCCGGTACCACTCCCTCTTCGGCGGGTTGTTTAATTGATATCACGAACCCACTTCATCCTCTCTCTCTACTTTCTCGCTCTCAATTTCTCTTGTACCATATGTTTTAAGACTTGTATCTTAGTTGTTTAGTATTTTTTTTAATTGAGTGGGTTGAAAAAGATAAGATTTCCGTGTGTTGTGAGTTCTGTAAGATGAAGAAAAATCAAAGAGAAAAACTAATGTGACAGTGGATTCAGTGGGAACGACTCCCTCTTCAAAGGAAATAAAAAGCCAGAATCTTATTTATAGTTGATAAAATTTGTTAATTTTTCATAAAATCCATAAAATGAATAAGGATGACAAAAAATTGGTTTTCAGAACAAATTTGCAGTTACACACAAGACGTAACCGTTTTTTAGAATTTTTGTATGGCAACACCAGATGCTGGCATATAATAGATTTTAGCATACAGCAGATCTTGGCATACAACAAATGATAGTGTTGGATTTAGTATAAAAAATTAGGATTATGTTCGTATGTGAGCCAAAGGATGCCACATTTAATGCATAAAATGAACAGATAAATAATAATATTTTTGGTGTATAAACCTTTATTACCAACATTTAATAAATAACAATTAATGGTTAATTGGTTAATTATTAAAGGGTAAAAATAAATAATAAATTATTTACTCATTTAACTTCTTTAAGAGACATGAACCCATGACTAGAGGTAGGGCTCTTAACTATTTGGTTAAAACTGAATCGTCAAATTAGACAATTTAGATTGGACTATTTGGTTCAAATTTTTGGATTTTTGGATTGATTTTATGTTAAAACCGAATTGTTATTTTGGATTTCGAATTGATTTTGATTTATATAATAAGAACCATGTAGTCCAAAATACCGAATAACAACTTATTACATATTTTTAATATATATATTTAAACATTTATAAATTTACGAAATTATGTTTTTAATTGTTATAAACTTTCATCCAACATAATACATTAATATGTACTTCTTATCAAAAGTTTTTTTCGTTGAAATATTAAATTATAATTATTTTTTCTTAATAGTTGTTTATAAATTATAATTCATCACTAAAAAGTTTTTTTAGTTACTTTGAAATTTATAAAATTGGCTAATATTTAAGTAATATATTTTTTTTAAATGTTTTACCTCTTAAAAACCGAATTGTAAAAATCGATCCAACATAATTGTAATTTGGTTGGATCGGATCGGATTTGAATTTAGTTTGGACTATTCGTATCCATATTTTGAAAACTGAAATCTATTTGTATTTACTTGATTGGATCGGATAAAACCGATTCATCCAAACGAACACTCCTAACTAGAGGTGGCAATGGGTCGACCTAGGTTAGGTTCGAGTTCATCCCATTTAATAACTGGGTTGAAAATTTCAACCCAAGCCAACATATTTATTTAAACGGATTGATATTTCCAACCCAACCCAACCTTTTAGATAAATTGGTTGTCACCGGGTTGACCTGTTTATGTAGTTTTCGACCCAGCCTATTAAATAAATAGGTTAAACTTGGGTTGACTCATTTAAAATCAATTAAAATAAATTATATAATTAAATATTATACCACTTAAATTAAAAAACATAAATAAAACTTCATAATTACGACTAAAGCACAATCCTAATTCATAAATACAAATAAATTCTTCAAATAACATTAAAAATGTTTGGTTTCACAGTGATTTTGGAGAGTGACCGATATTATCGGCGCTAAAAAAATGATGGAAATTAGGATAGAATTTTATTAAACATAGATAATAATAATGCAATATTATAATTTACAAATTAATACTTAGATTAATACATGATAATATCTAAACAATTATTAAATTATATATATATATATATATATATATATATATATATATATATATATATATATATATATATATATATATATATATATATATATATATAACGGATTGATAATTTTTACCCAAGCCAATCTATTTAATTAAATGAATTAAATGGTTGAAAATCTCAACTAAACCCGCTAATTTTGGGTTGGGTTCGGGTTGGGTCAATTTTTGCTGGCTCTACTCATGATCTCTCATTTAGAGAATCACCCCTTACCGCTAAACCAAAGACTCATTGGTATTTATTCATTTTTAACCAATAAAAAGGTTTTATTAATTATTTGTGGTAAATTACTAGGAGTTAATAATAATGATATGATCAAATAAGGTCCTACCATAATGAGAGTTGATTTGCGGATAACAAATAAATAATAGTTAGGGTCACTATAAACAATAGCTAGTAAAAAAAACTTGGGATTTGCCCCGGGTGGGTATTTTCTTCTTTTAAACTTCTTTTTCCAATTAAAGCATTGTACTTGGAAAGGTCTAGTCTCATAAAGGGGTCAAATTTCTAATTTACCAGCTAAACATTACATCTAACATGTTGGTTTCCAAATCCAAACCAAAAACAAATAAAATACTCAGGTTACACGTAGTCCAAGGTTGTCTTTTGTAAGATTTGCTTCGAATTCATAGAAGAAAAAGTTAAAAACATCATTTTTACGTAAAGGAATAATTGTGTAGTCATGGCATTCAACTTTATGGACCATTTCTTGACAACAAAGGTACATTGCTATTTGAGAAGCTTAGCATAAAGTATGTTGCTATTTGAGAAGCTTAGCATAAACAATGATGTCAATTTCATATAGGAAAAACCCTAGGCTATCAGGCATCATATAGTAAGGCAATTCTATCATGTAGTTCCAGAAGATCCCTAGCCTATCACTAGCATGAAGTTCTAAGATATCATAGTGTCAAATAATAATATGGTAATTTGGGGTCTACTGTCACACCACCAAACCGGAACGGCGGAACGTTCGGGGGCGGAAGACATCATGCTCAGTATCATAACAATTGCATAATAGTAAAACAAGCAACAACATCCATTGGATAAAATATAGTTAATACATGTTTGTTCTTTGAGTTGAATGTATGATACCAAAAATATAAAGCAATAAAAAAAAGAGCCTTGAGTAAGCTCCATCTTCTCAAAAACCTGCATGAATGTACCTGTCTACTGGTTCCTTGAGAATACAAGTTATTTTGAAAAGAGAGTACCAACATATAGGTTGGTGAGTTCATAAGCATTTAGTATTTAATGTTTGTACTTGTTCCATGAAACTGATAGTATGTTCTCCAGAAAATCCCATATTTTCTCCATTTAAATGAAAATCAGTCTTAGGCCTTAATACCAAAATGTTTTGTAAGTTATTGTACTCTAAAATAGTGTGAGCGTGTGTGTTTTCCATAAATGTATGTTTTCTTTGACAAAAAATAATGTATTGCACTTGTATGAACTTCATAGTGTATTAGTACTTGGAAAATAATGGTAGGTAGTCTTATTACTTAAAATAAAACCACTGAATTAATGTTTGTTTTGTAAACCGAAATGTTTTGTTAATGCTTAATGTGAATGAGATTATAACCATACTTATTTGACTAGTATTCTACACGATGTTGTTCAGGCATCGAAAAGTTATGACATTTGTCACCTATAGACCTGCCGGTCCCAACTGTAGCTAACAGTCAAGGTGCGGGATTGTCAGTCCTGTATAGATCTATACACAAACTCATGCTCTCCCTCCAGGAGACTCTGGTTATAAAACATGACTTAGCAAGGATATTACTAAGCACCATGAAGTAGTATATCAAATTCCATTATTAACTCGTTTACGTATAGTATGTATATGTTCTCTTGTTCTTGTAAATGAATAATGTACTTGAAATGAAAAGTAGTTTGTACTGATGTATTGATTCATGTAATGTATTTTGAACTAGTAATAGTGTGAATAGATCTCAAAACTATACCTATTATAGTTTCCATATCTTATGTTTGTACTGAACTGATTGAAAATGTTATTGAAATAAGTTTAATACTCATATATATATATATATATATATATATATATATATATATATATATATACTTGGCATGCATAATTAAAGTTTAACTGACAGTCGGACTCGTGATCCTACCCTAAGCCCACAACCAAACAAAGAACATGATTCAAGGTAAAAGCAATAGTCCTCGGTCTGTTAAATCCTAATTATACATAAGGATATATATGAATATGATTTGTAAAAAGAACAATTTAAGAGTTTGAAAACAGTTTAGGAATAGTTTAATAAGTTTATAAAATTATCAGTATCTAAAAAATGATTTGTAATCGCATGTGAGTGTTAACACAAATATTTTGTGTTCTGCTTGTATTCTCCTCCTGAAAGTATTTAAAAATGGTAAAACATAGGGGTATGAACTCACCTTATGTGAGTATTCTAGTGAAGATCCGAATGGTAGTTTTAATTCCACAAGTAAGATCCCATGCCAAAACCAAGTCCTAATGGCATTTTCACGCAATATGTATGAATATAATTAGCGAATATAGTGATAAATATTTTATGGAATAGCCTAAGATGTAAGAATCACTTACAAAAAGGTGTGTTAGAAGTAAACCGTGAGGTTGTTTGGATTTTTCGGTCAGCCTTTGCATTTTCGGTCAAATGATGATCCAAGTGTGTTCCTGGTGTTCTTGGTGAAACCAAGAAGACCAAGGCGTTTTCGGTTGGGTTTTAAGGATTTTGGATGATGATTGCTTGATGGAATGAAGAACACTTGATGAACTTATGATCCTATGAAGATACAAGTGATCTTCGGATGATAGTTGAGAGGGAATTGAGAGTTTTTGGTTGTGACTTTGAGAGAGAAAAGAAGAGTTTTCAACTGGAAGGTGTAGAATGAAGTGACGATTTCGGTCCCCCATATCCATAAGGCCGAAATGGTGATGGGACACCTTGGTTAGGAAGTGTGAAGTGGATAAAAATTGGATGGTTTTTGGCCGAGAACATGAATCATGCGAGGATTGTTGTCCGAAGGGTTTAAGACCGAGAATGCATTTTTGGTTCAAAGGAGCAGTCTCGCAGGTTTGCGGCCGAAAAAAGATTTTCGGTGTGAGGGTTTAGACTTGTGCGAGGGTTCTCGGTTGGAGTGTTTTTACTTCTAATCCTCACAACACTTTTAATACAAGGTTTATACACATAGAGATTATTAATCTAACCTTAATAAAATAAATCAAAACGACAATTTGACTTTTATTTGACATGTTTGACTTTTGTTGAGTTTGGCTGACTTTGATAGACTTTTTACAAGATTGAAAATAATGGGTTATCACATCTACTTGTTGGCTCCGACTGATCGTACACATCACATCCTTTTTGATTATTTTGAAAACAATTTGAAAATTATTTTTAAAAACATGTTTCCTTAGTTTGAGACTGGGTTTACACGAGTGTTCTTCCAATTCACTTAAACCAAGGTTCTGATACCAACTTGTAACACCTATTAAAATCACAAGAAATTTGATCTTTTAATAACCAACCCAAATTCATAAATTGTTTACAATCATAGTTTTAAAAACATTTTCAACATTAGAGTCTCCAAAAGTCATAAGTCATAAACATGAGGATGTGTACGGTCACGCCTTCCCTTTTCCACGGTCATCTGAAATACTTGAAACATAACCCAAAACGATAAGCCAACGCTTAGTGAGATCCCCTAAAGTACCACCACATAAAAAGATAACATATAAAATAACAACATGTCGGGTCAAATTAACCATAGGTTCGGAATACCCCTAGGGCCAATCTACCATTGGGTTGGAATGCCAATATACTATGGGTCCAGTCAACCATCAGGATGTAATACCACAGGCCCATCAATCACCGGGTTGGAATGCCAATCTATAATGGGTCCTGTCATCCTTGGGATGGAATACCCTCGGGCCTAATCAACCATCGGGTTGGTATGCCCTCGGCTTGTTGGCTTACACACAAAGCAGTAAAGCCTCAACCACCGAACAAATATTTTCACATATAACAAATAACATATAATAATATTCTACAGATAGTCAGGCAAATCTACAGATCACTAAGCATAGCATCATCCTATATATCAGGATACCGATCTAACAGAGCACTACAACATGAAAACATTCATAACAGGATATCAAATCCAAAGGGCCAGCCTTGGTGGCTTCAACTCGCAAGTATAGTGAGGAAAACCCACCGCACAAACTGGACAAAAGTTGATGAGGTCTCGACTCTGAATCTAAGATCTCTAAATGACACCTATTCCAACCAAATGAACAATTTCCATTAAAATCCCTAAATACCCAAAATACACTTAAGGTCAAACTTGGTCAAAGTGTCAAAATCCATCAATCAACTGAGTTAACCAACCGAGTCAACCCAGCTGAGTCAACTAAGCCGAGTAAACTCAGTCGAGTCAACTCAACAAGCGTACGTTGGGCATACTCTGGAGTTACGTTGGGCGTACTCCTCATCTTGACCAAAAACGGGTCCGTTGACCACGTACGTGGGGCGTACTCCTAGGGACGCACAACTTAACCCCTATACTTCCTTTTTATCTCATTAAGATCTTAATACAATGTCTTAACACTTCCAAATGCATATCCAAGGTCAAACTGTCAATAGGAGTCATAAAGTTTCCAACTTTATGACCTTGCATGCTCAATAAGCGCTTAATCCAAAAAAACCAACATCTTAATGCCTTAAGACCCTCCATAACATGCATGGGACATAACCAACCATTCGGACCTCATTTTTATGACTTAAGACCCTCCTAGGGTCTGAAAAGACAACTTACTGGTCAAGAACATGCCATGCTCAAGATCTAACATTTTGGGACCAAAAACCTTCATAAAGACATCCAAATGCAGATCTATATGATAGAGGGGTAAAGTTACAAGTTGTATACCTAAGAAAGTGTAGAAACGCCAGATCCGAAGTGCTTCACTCTTCTAAGATGAGCTTCGCTTCCTTCTTTCTTCTTCTAGGCACAAAACACACACTCTTAGGCTTGAAATAGCTTCTCAAGGTGAACTAGAGTTCCAAAATGTATCAAGAGGGATGAAGGCTAATGAGGTAAGGGGAAATGAAGCCATGAGGGTGTTTAAATACGAGGTAAACGCTAAAAATTAGGGTTTCCAAATCTGGAAAGTACGTCCAACGTACAACATGTACGCTCAACACATTAGGATGCGCCCTAGTATGCTCAACGTACACGCATACGCATGGCGTACTCCCCCAATGCATATTTACAAAAGTGAAACTAGGGATCCGCATACTTTCTTGAACTTAGGGACCAAAATGAAACATAATTAAATTATAGGGTTAAAATTAGAAGTATCTTATCATCGGGATGTTACAATTCTCCTCCATATGATCTAGACTTCATCCTCGAAGTCTGCCGCGACAAATAACTCAGGATAATGCTCCCGCATCTTCGCCTCTGGCTTCTAGGTCCACTCGGAGCCTCTTCGAGGATGCCATTGTACCTTTACCAAAGGCATCTCCTTGTTGAGCATGACCTTTATCTTCCTTTATAGAATAGCCACTGGTTTCTCAACATAGTTCAGGGGATCATCGACTTGAATATCAACCAAGGAAACCACTGCCTCATCATTTAATATGTAGTTTCGCAACTGCGAAACATGGAAAGTGTTGTGAATCTGACTAAGCTCCTCGAGTAGATCCAATCTGTAAGCTACCTTGACAATCCTAGAAATCACCTGAAAAGGTCCAATATATCGGGGACCTAATTTCCCCCTCTTCCTGAAGCGTTTCACACCCTTCCAGGGTGAGACCTTCAGGAGTACCATATTGTCGACCTGAAACTACAACTTTGATCGGCGCCAGTCGCCATAGCTCTTCTGTTGAGTCTGAGTGGTCTGAAGACTCTGCTTGATTTGCTGAATAAGCTTCATGGTTTGAACTGAAGGACTAATTCGGTCCTTTCCATAATCCTATGACCAACCTCTCCCCAACAAACCAGGGTACGGCATCTCTGACCATATAAGAGCTCAAAAGGTCGGGAACCAATGTTGGAGTGATAACTATTGTTGTAGGAGAACTCCGCAAGAGGCAGGTAAGAATCCTAACTCCCACCAAAGTCAATAACACAAGCCCGCAACATATTCTCAAGGTTTTGTATCATCTACTCACTCTGGTCGTCGGTTTATGGATGATGTGTAGTGCTGAAATGCAACCTCGTGGAACTTTTGCGAGAAAGAGGAGGTGAACCGAACATCTCAGTCAAAAGCAATGGAAACCAAAACCCCATGGCGAACAACAGTCTCCTAGACATAAACATCGGCCAACTTTTTGGCCGAAGAGCTCTCCCGGATGGCCAAAAAGTTGGCACTCTTAGTCAATCGGTCAACGATGATCCATATAGCATCAAAACCCTTCTCTGTCTTCGACAACTTGGTGATAAATTCCATGGCAATCTGCTCCCATTTTCACATGGGAACCTCTAGAGGCTGCAGCTTTCCATGCGGCCTATGATGCTCAGTCATGACCATCTTGCAGGTCAAGCATCTCTCGACGTACCAGGCTATCTCCCTCTTCATACATGGCCACCAGTAACTTGATCTCAAATCCTGATACATCTTGGTGGCTCCCGAGTGTGTAGAAAAGTGAGACCTATGAGCCTCCTCTAACACAATCTGCCTAACCACACCAGAAATAGGAACCCAAACCCAACCACACTGGGTCAATAGCCCTTGATTACCGGTAACAAATCTAGCAATATCACCCCTGATCCTTTCTTGTTTCTAGTTCTCCTTCTGAATTCCCTCTACTTGAGCCTCTCTTATCAATCCTAAAAGAGGAGAATCAACGGATATCCTCATACACATTTCCCCAACCGAACATCCAACCAACTTGCGGCTCAAAGCATCCGCTACCACATTCGCTTTACACCGATGTTAAAGGATCTTGAAGTCATAATACTTGACCACGTTCATCCACTCGTGTTGCCTCATGTTCAGGTTCGGCTGGTCCATCAGGTATCTCAAACTCTTGTGATATGTGTAAACAATACAATAGACCCATATAGATTATGTCTCCAAATCTTGAGGGCGAACACCACTGACCCCAACTCCAGATCATGTGTGGGATATCATGTCGCATGCGGCTTCAGCTGCTACGAAGCATAAGCTACCACTCATCCTTTCTGTATGAGGACTGCTCCCAAACCAGTGATTGAAGCATCACAAAATACAACAAAACCCTCGACCCCCTCTGGGAGGGTCAATACTGAGGCCTCACATAACCTCTGCCGAATACTCTCAAATGCCGACTGCTGCTCAGGGCCTTGTCGGAAATCCACCCCCTTCCTCGTCAGATGAGTGAGGGGTACCGCAATCTTGGAGAAGTCATGAATAAATCTCTGATAGTACCCAACCAAACCCAACAAACTCCTGATCTATGAGGGAGATTTCAGAACCTCCCACTACATCACAACCTCGATCTTAGCTGGATCGACCAAAATCCAATACTAGTTAACGAGGTGCCCAAGGAACTAAACCTATCGTAACCAAAACTTATACTTCGAGAACTTGTCACACAACCGTTTTCCCCTTAAAACCCCCAAAAGCTCTCGAAGGTGCTCTTCATGCTGCTCTCTGGTCTTGGAATACACCAAAATATAATGTAACGCTCGTTTCAGGTATCAATTACTTTTCAGGATTTTATGGTTTTAGACTGGAACTCGATGAGTTGGGAGCTCCAACTCGTCGAGTAGAGATCATTTTGGATGCGGGATTTAGGATCTACTCGATGAGTTGGAAGGCCCAAATCAACGAGTAGACGCTGTAAAGTGAAACCCTAATTTCCAGGGGTTTGTACCCTATTTAAGGAACTTATGGCTCATTTGTGGCCTCTCTCATCGTCCCTACTATCTAGAGAGAAACACTAGTCATGCCTTAATGATTTCTTCAGTGTGTGTGAGCTTTGGAGAGTGAATCATGTGCTCTTTGGAAGGAAACTCGAAGTTTGAAGCAATTGAAGTGAGGAAAAGGCTACAGATCTAGCATCTACCCTGTGTTAGCATCCATTTGGAGGTAAAAAGTCTCTACCTTGACCTCTTGTTTCTTAGATCTCCTCCCATGGGAGTTTAGTGCATTTTTAACCCATTGTGGGAGTCACTTTTGGAGTTGAGCATGATTTGAAGTTGTGACTTCAGATCTGGACACCTTAGGTCTACTTGGGCCTAAAGATTCAAGTTTTATCAAACTTTGGCCTCTCCTCATGCCATAAATCCCTTCATAAGCTTAGTTTTGAGTGTTTTAGCCTCTTAAGGCCTTACATGCACATAATGTTGGCAACTTTATGTGGTAACTACACCCTAGGGGACTGGATCTGTAGTTTGGAGCTTTGGATTCAACTGGAAAGGACTGAACATGAAAAAGGATGAAGGAACACGACGAGTTGCATAACCAACTCGACGAGCTGGGCTGGATTCACCAACCTTTTTGGATTCTGAGTGAACTCGGCGAGTGGGTGAGATGAATCGACGAGTTAATGGGAGTTTTCGGTCTCCTGGACACTGAAGAACTCGACGAGTTATTCTTTTAACTCGGCAAGTTGACTGGAGTTTTCGGTTTTCTGGACTCGGAAGGAACTCGCTGAGTTGCTAAATGCACTCGAGGAGTTGGGATCAACATGGACTATTGACCTTGACTTTAACTATGGTTTACCAAGTTTGACCTTAAGGGTATTTTTGGTATTTTAAAACTTTGACAAAGTTGGTCACATGATGATTGTAGGTAGTTGAGATGGAGCTGTATGTTGGGATTAACTTTATCAATTCAACATTTCTTGAGAGGTGAGTCTCCTCACCATCCCAATGGGTCGAAGGCACCAAGGCTGGCCCATTTAGTTAGTTATAGTGTTTATTTTGGATTCACTATTGATATGTCTGGTATGCATGTATATGAGAATGTGCTAGTACTTACTAAATGGATATGTGAAGACCCCGGGGGAGCCCATGGCATTCCTAGGTAAAGACCATGCGGGGGAGCCCATGTCGAGTAGTTAAGACCATGTGGGGGAGCCAATGTCTCATAGGAGTAAGACCCTAGAGGGAGTGAATGACATCCATATATGTTTATGTATTGTGATAGATATTTTTGTGATATATGATATGCTAGTAGATTATTATGTTATTTGCATGGAAGACCACGGGGGATCCCGTGACAGTTAGATATAAGACCATGATGGGGAGCCCAAGGTATTCCTAGGTAAAGACCATGTGGGGGAGCCCATGGAAAGTACGTATAAGACCCTAGGAGGAGCCCACACCATCCTTATATGTTTGTATGCATGGCTTATGTGGTTATGTAGCTTGTATAGCTATTATGGATTATGTGGTTATGTGGATTGTGTGGGGGTATGCTCTGCGGAACTCACTAAGCATTATCTTACAATTTGTTGACTGTTTCAGGTACTTCAGAGCCTAAGGGCAAGGGCAAGGCTTGATTGCATGGCGTGCACTCTCTGGCATTTTATATGGGGACACCATGATATTTGAAATAAAATTTTGATGTTATGGATTTTGAAAACAGTTGTCATTGATATTTCATATTTATGGGAATGTTTTGATTTAATTAAAAATGAAATTTTTATTTGGAAATTTGGGTCGTCACAAGTTGGTATCAGAGTTTTGGTTTGAGGGATTCGGGCACACTCTCGGGTATGTCTGGACTCAACCTAAGGAAATGGTAAAACTTTTTTCAAAAATCAAAAGTTAACAACTTCTTAAAATGGAAAAGGGGAGAGTGCAATGCACGTGATTGGCCAAGCCCAAGTAAGTAGTTCCCCAATATGTTAGCCATGCTATATTGATATGTGGATTATGATAATTATATGAATATTTCTATGTGTATTCTTTTAAAATTGTATACGGTTAGGGTCTTATAGCCTCAAAATGATTGATTTGGTCTTATTTCCTGTTCCTTATCTGGTTGTGATCTTAGGGTAGAGTTTGTTCTTCAAAATTCTATTTGGTCATGTTCTGTGTATAATTTGCATGTATAAGGAAACCTGATATGACTGAGTTCTAGTTTGATATGGATGGAGCAAATCTTATGATAGCCTGGTATTTGAGTTATGTGGTAGCCTGTGAGATACATTTTGTTCTGGGACGAATTAGAGTTATCAGGTAGAGCCTTGGGGAAGGTACAGGTAAGTGTGGAAGGTTGTATTGGGCCCCTCTGTCGACGGTTACCCAAAAGGTATTGAGACCATCCATTGCCTTGGGTAGCTTGGTTATGAAGCCCATGCTTAGCCTCTCCCACTTCCCTTCAGGTACCATTGGTTGTTGTAGGAGACTCGAAGGCTTCCTTTATTCTCTCTTGACATTGGTACAAGTCCGATACTTGCCCGCATGTGTAACGATGTCTGCTTTCCTATTCGCCCACTGAGGGTACTTTTTGAGGTCCAGACACATCTTGTTCGAGCCTGGATGAAGGGGAGTAGTGAGTTTTCGTGTGCTTCGTTCGTGACATAATTTCTGAATCCATCAACCTCGGTGTCCAGATCCGGTTCATGGGATAACATGCCCCGCCGTCCGCGCCTTCTAGGTTCTTATGATCGGTGAAGATTGTATGCTTCGTGTCGTAGAGATGGTGCCTCTAGACCTCTAGGGTGAACACTACCGCTCCTAGTTCGAGGTCATGCGTTATCTAGCCGACCTCGTACGTCTTTAGCTGTCTTAAGTCATAGGTAATAACTTTTCCTCAGAGCGCTGCATAGGGCCTGTTGTAGTGTTCCTCAATTGCTTAGCTCGATAGGAAGCATGAGGGTTTGGTTTACGAGACTAAACTTATTCGAATGGTAGGACATTCACTCGTCCTCCTGGGCAACCTTGGCCCGAAGTTCATAGCGGGACTCGTACCTTGTCCATCTATCATTAACTTACGCATATAGGTCGTATGTACTTAAGGTTGGCAAGACAGTTGGATGGATGACTCTGCCCCAAGTCGACAACTAGACATGGAACAGGAAATAGGGCGGAAGCACACATCCAATATCCGTAGAATCTTAATTATACATTGTCCTCGCGTATACACGTAGTAGTGGTAGACTAACCGTATCCGTCCCAAGCTTCTGTGCTTGAACCTTGTCTGCTGTATGCGTGACATTCCCGAAGGGTCTCCTAGAAATACTTGTGACAAGGTTTCTGGAAGTATAACACTCCTCTGGTACATGTTTTGGGGTTTCACAGCGAGAGATGACCCGGAGGTCCGTACTAGATGTGTTTATGGGAGACAAAGGTTTCGATATTCGGTGGGTTAGGTGAAGGGTCCTTTCGTAGTCGTTAAACCGGGACGATGAGGGCTATACCAATCGAAATTGAATGGTGACAACCGTATCTTTTTAGATAAAACATGTGTTAAGCTGTATTCATAAGAAGTGCTCATTAGAGTGATATAGTATCTTGTGTTTCTTTTCAGTGTGTTCCGTTTTTTCCGATATTATTATTACTGTAGATGATTCATACCACAGTGTCTTGATGGGTTTTGAGCATTCTAACACTTCCTAAGTGTACATGAAACCCTAATAACCATGAATCTATGTTTTTCTCTATATACATGCAAATTTCTTTTTCAAGGTTATTTCCTAACTAGCATGGCATGGGGATTACATAAAACATAAAAACTAGTAGAAATACATACCTTGTTGTTGCTTGGATTCCTTCAAGACTTTATGAGCCTAGCACACCAAATGTTGTGCCTTAAATGCTTCACACAACACCACAAAACTTGGAATAACTTGAGAGAATACTTCTTACACTCAAAAATCGGTTATGCCCTCTCTAGTAACACTAGTCCCCGATTTTGCTAGCCAAAGGGTCCCTTTTATAGTGGTGTCGCAATTAGGGTTTCATTAAAAAGACCCATAATTGTCATGACTCTTCATATCTCATGACCTATGAGTTTGTAACTCCCATGGACTATCCATGGAGCTTCAAATGGTTACATCGATAGCCCATAAACCATGAATCATTTACCTACCATAAAAGAATTGATGATTGTCGTAATCAACCCTATATATTTAATTAGTCTCACTTTGATCACCAAATTAATACTAGATTAATACTTGATCAATACTAATTAAATAATACTATTATTAGTATATTAGAACTTATAATATATTAATAATCATAAGTGCCTTATTCTCTCATTTAGTCTATCCAAGTATTGCAATGCCATGCAACCCAAATGGACCATGCCGGGTCGGGTCAAGTACATACCAAATAAAGTTATGGACTTACACACTATATCCAACATGTCTAGCACTGGTAGTAGGTGTGTTTCGATAGCTAGTAATGATACTTGATATCATGATCCTTGATAGGTCACTCTATGATCGAGCGGTATATGTACGTCGTATGTAGTTTGATATTGGTGAAATCGTCGAGCGGGTGGCTCCACTCAATTCCCACTACTAGACATGGAACAGGAGTCAGGGTGGAATTATTGGTTTCAAGTCTTTAGTATTTTGATTATAATTAACCCCGATGTATATACAAAGTCATGACAGCTTACAGGTAATGGTATTTTCTATTCTATGTCTGATGAAATGGTATTTTCTGTCATGAGGAGTCCTTCTTCTATTCTATGTCTGATTAAATGGTATTTTCTGTCAATGTACCTAGATCTCCCGTGATCTCTTGGTTCTTTCTCCAAAGCAACCGCACTTTCACTGTCACAGAAAATTTCCATTGGCTCCTTTATAGCTGGTACAACTCCAAGGTCTTCGATGAAGTTCTTTAGCCATATCGCCTCTTTTGCTACCTCACTTGCTGCTATGTATTCTGATTCACAAGTTGAATCAGCTACCGTCTCCTGCTTGGAACTTTTCCAAGTAATTGCTCCTCCATTAAGGATAAAGACCCAGCCAGACTGAGAGCAGAAATTATCCCTATCAGTTTGAAAGCTAGCATCACTATATCCTTCCACTCTTAAGTCATCACTGCCTCCGAGGGTAAGGACCCAGTCCTTAGTCCTCCACAAATACTTGAGAATGTTCTTTACCGCTGTCCAGTGTGCCTTGCCAGGGTTCCCTTGATATCTACTGACCATGCTCAAAGCAAAGGCCACATCAGGGCGAGTACAAGTCATAGCACACATGATCGAGCCCACAACGGAAGCATATGGTATTTGACTCATCTCAGCTATCTCAGCCTCTATACTCGGACTCTGAGTCTTACTTAGCTTGGCATTACTCTGGATTGGTAATTCTCCTTTCTTGGAATCTTGCATACTGAACCTCTTCAGTACCTTATCCACATAAGTACTTTGAGTAAGTCCAATTAGTCTCTTACTCCTATATGTCAATATCTTTATCCTTAGGATATAGGCAGCTTCCCCAAGGTCCTTCATAGTGAAACACTTCCCAAGCCAGGACTTAACCTCCTGTAAAGTTGGGACGTCGTTTCCTATGAGAAGTATGTCATCCACATACAACACCAAGAAGCTAAATATGCTCCCACTAGCCCTGACATACACACAAGACTCATCCTCACTCCTAGAAAATCCAAACTCTTTGACTTTCTCATCAAAGCAAAGATTCCACCTGCGAGATGCTTGTTTCAATCCTTAAATGGATTTTTCAAGCTTACACACTCTATTAGGGTATTTTGGATCGACAAAACCCTCTGGCTGAGCCATGTAAACATCCTTAGTCAACTTCCCGTTAAGGAAAGCAGTTTTGACATCCATTTGCCATATTTCATAATCATGAAATGCAACTATGGTTAACAACACTCTAATAGACTTAATCTTAGCTACTGGTGAGAAGGTCTCATCATAGTCAACTCTCGGAGTTTGAGTAAAGCCCTTCGCAACCAATCACGCTTTATAAGTGTGTACTTTCCCATCCATGTCGGTCTTCTTCTTGAAGATCCATTTGCACCCAACAGTCTTACGACTTGGTACATTGTCAACCAAGTTCCAAACTTGATTGTCATACATGGACCGAATCTCGCTGTCCATAGCCTCCTTCCATTTCGTAGACTCAGGGCCTGCCATGGCTTCCTTATAATTATTAGGCTCATCCAAATCTATCAGTGTACTATCACTGATAAATGTATCACCTTCAGTGGTGATGTGATAACCATAATAAAAATCAAGTGTGTTCCTCACCCTAGTGGACCGTCTTGGAGGTATAGACTCATCTATCAGCTCAACAGGAGTTTCATCCTCAGGTTGGCTGACAGCATTTGAGGTTCCTTAACCACTTGACTCTTGAATCTCTTCAAGGTCAATTTACCTCCCACTGTCCCCTTGGCTTATGAATTCTCTCTCACGAAAGACTCCTCTTCTTGCTACAAAGACCACATTATCACTGGGTCTGTAGAAGAGGTAACCAAAGGATCTCTATGGGTAGCCAATGAAAATACACCTATCGCTTCGGGGTTCAAGCTTGTCATGAGTCTCACGCCTCACAACCCCAAATCTTGATGTGGTCCAAATTGGGCACTTTCCCAGTCCACATCTCGTGATGTGTTTTGGCAACCTTTTTAGTAGGGACTAGATTAAGGATATGGGCGGCAGTCTCTAAGGCATACCCCCAGAAAGAGATTGGTAACGAAGCTCGACTCATCATGGAACGAACCATGTCCAACAAGGTTCGATTGTGCCTCTCAGCCACACCATTCAACTATGGTGTCCTGGGAGGTGTCAATTTTGAGACAATCCCACATTCCTTAAGATAGTCATGGAACTCAATGCTAAGATACTCTCCTCCCCGATCGGATTGCAGCATCTTGATGTTCCTGCCCAATTGATTCCCAACTTCCTGCTTAAACTCTTTGAACTTTTCAAAGGTTTCTGACTTATGCTTGATTAAGTAAATATATCCATATATACTGTAATCATCAGTAAAAGTCACATAATAGCGATTAGCATCCCTTGTAGCAACTCTGAAGGGCCCACACACATCCGTGTGTACAAGGTCGAACAAACCTTCATCCCTATCACAAGTACCTGTGAAGGGTGACTTTGTCATTTTTCCAAGTAAACAAGACTCGCAACTATCATTTGACTTGAGGTCAAATGATTCCAAGACTCCAGCCTTTTGGAGTTGGCCTATGTGCTTGTTGTTAACATGTCCAAGACGACAATGCCACAAGGATGCTTTATCCAAGCTATCAGAAGAATCAATATACAACACATTATTTCCTAAATTGTCTACAACATTCACAGCTTCATATACACCATCACAAGGTATTTCTTTAACGTAAAATACATCATTGTAATAAACATTAATAGCACCATTTTTATTATCAAATGAAAATGAAAAACCTTGTTTGTAAAAGCCATGAAAAGAAATAATATTTCTCGCCATTTCGGGCGAGTAACAACACTTATTCAAATCTAACATTAACCCATTATTAAGCAATAAAGAATTAACTCCTATCTTGGTAACAGGTGATGCTTTCCTGTTGCCCATGACTAAGTTTATCTTCCCATGCTCCACTTGCTCACTTCTTCTTAGTGCCTGCAAATCAGTACAAATGTGAATACCACAACCTGTATCAAGCACCCAAGAATTAGCATTAGATGAGTTGTTAGACAATAGTGTGTAAATACCTGCATGGGTGGGTTTAACCTTCCCATCCTTTACATCTTGCAGATATTTGGCGCAACTTCGCTTGAAGTGTCCCTTATCCTGGCAATAGAAGCACTGTGCTTCCTTTGGGTTTGAAGAAGGAGTAATGGGACCTTTTTTGTCCCACTTGAAGGGGAACCATCAAGAGTCTTACCCTTGGTACCCTTCGAAGGGATTTTCCTCTTCTTACCCTTTCCCTGCTCAATAGCCAGAACAGGAGCTGTTGTAGGAGTAGAAGTAGCAACCGCTTTACCCTTAAGGCCATTTTCATCTGTCCTTAAGAGTCCTTGAAGTTTGCTAAGTGTGATTTCTTCCTTGTTCATATGATAAGTCATACGAAACTGATCATAACTTGGAGGTATGGAATGGAGAATGATGTCAATCGCCAATTCCTCAGGGAAGTCAACATTGAGCTTTAGCAACCGGTCAACGAACCTCTGCATCTTCTTCAAGTGACCGGTGATGGGTTCACCATCCTTCATCCTTGCGGTTATCATGGAGGAAATGATTTCATACCTCTCTTGACGCGCGCTCTGATGGTACCTTTCCATCAGATCCAGGTGCATCTCATAGGGGTAGAAATCTTCATAAGATTTTTGGAGTTCCGGAGTCATTGTGGCCATCATGATGCAAGACACCTTGGTGGCATCCTTCTCATGTGCAATGAACTCCGCAAGCTCTTCTGGAGTAGAAGTGGCTTCATTAACAACCTTAAGCTCCCTATCAAGGACATATTCTTTGTCCTCATAGCGGGTAATCATCCTGATGTTTCTGATTCACTCATTAAAGTTGGATCCATCAAAGATGACCTTACGACACAAGTTTATTAGGGAAAATGAGCCTGTAGGGTTTGAGCCAGCAGCGTTATTGGAAAACATCTGAAATAAAAGGAAGATAAGTTTCATTAGATTAAGAGTCCTTAATAAGTCACCCAAATGAAATATTAAGGCTAGGATCCAACAAACTATTTATAGGTGGAAGAGGGATGTCGTAATCCACACTATAAAATATTTGAACGTAGGTAAATGACGATTTACCAATTTCCACCATAAGAACGAAATATTTTATTATTAGGTTTTATTGGTTTTGAAACTCCTAGATCTTTTGAGATACATTGAACTTTTCAATGGCATGTTTGAATCTCGAATGTGCGCTCTCAAGTTTGTGACTGGGATGCCGAGGATCACAAAAAAGGTGTGAATAACCATACAAATTGACTTGGTACCCTCAACAATATTACCTAATCGATGTGCCGGTTAACCACACACGCTCCACCGATCTATAATAAAGTCAAGTTACCCTTTGCCGCTCTTACTAGTCCATGTTAGTATGCCGGTTAACCACACACGCTCCAGTAACGACTTGGTAAGGTACAAAGTGTAACTTTATGGGCTAGCACCAATTTCACATTTTCCTAAAGTAACTAAGATTGGGAATTTATAATGTATAGTTACTTTATAATTCATTATACTTTTAATGAGAATTTAAAGTCGTATCCTACCCGTTCGGCTAACGACCTTCCACCAATCAAGGAAGCAGTGGGTGAGAGTGTAAACCCATTAAGTCACCATTTTATAGGCAACAACCTTATACCCCCCTTATAGACCGGCTTCGTGAATGAGGCCTACTAACGGTAAGAATGACATATTCTTATACATATCTATATAATAGAATTATAATAATAGTATAAGTGTTGATTTTTAAACTTTTTTAAAATCTAAGGTTTAATTTGGAATTAAAGTATTAGAGTGTAATACTTTTCAAATTCCAAAACTTGAGGGCAAGAATTGAAGCTATTCCAAGTCTCTTCAATTTGTAACTTATGAGTTTTAATGGTTCATAAAAATGAAGACTCTTCATTTTATGAAACCTCTTTAGTTCTTTAATCACAATTTAAAGAAATGACTTTTGGTTATCTATAACTTGAGAACAAGTTATGGACACCATCATTGCCATTAAGATCATGAATTAAACATACATGGAGGTTACACATAATTCCTATGATCTTCTAAAAACTCATAAGAACACAAATTCATGTCAAGCAATTTCAAGAAATCATATAAACATATATAATACTTGAAAATTGATAAAAGTCATGCAAAATGGGTTAACATAATCATTATCACTTTGAAAAATAGATTTTACAAGTCCAAAACAGATTGGGATAATGATTTTAATCCATTTCTAGCAACAAAACTCGAAAAGCTGCCCGGCACTCTCTTACTCGTCGAGTGCATTATCCTACTCGACGAGTAGGATGAATTTGTTCATGGACTCGGCGAGTCCTCCCCATGAACTCGGCGAGTCCAGTCGTCATTGAGCAGATTTTTCGATTTTCAAGCAATTTTGCATCAAGTATACAGAAAACAATCCTAGGCTCTAATACCATTGATGGGTTTTGAGCATTCTAACACTTCCTAAGTGTACATGCAATCCTAATAACCTTGAATCTATGTTTTCTCTATATACATGCAAATTTCTTTTTCAAGGTTATTTCCTAACTAGCATGGCATGGGGATTACATAAAACATAAAAACTAGTAGAAATACATACCTTTTTGTTGCTTGGATTCCTTCAAGACTTTGTGAGCCTAGCACCCCAAATGTTGTGCCTCAAATGCTTCACACAACACCACAAAACTTGGAATAACTTGAGAGAATACTTCTTACACTCAAAAATCGGTTATGCCCTCTCTAGTAACACTAGGCGCCGATTTTGCTAGCCAAAGGGTCCCTTTTATAGTGGTGTCACAATTAGGGTTTCATTAAGAAGACCCATAATTGTCATGACTCTTCATATCTCATGACCCATGGTTTGTAACTCCCATTGACTATCCATGGAGCTTCAAATGGTTACATCCATAACCCATAAACCATGGATCGTTAACCCACCATAAAAGAATTGATGATTGTCATAATGAACCCTATATATTAAATTAATCTCACTTTGATCACCAAATTAATACTAGATTAATACTTGATCAATACTAATTAAATAATACTATTATTAATATATTAGAACTTATAATATATTAATAATCATAAGTGCCTTATTCTCTCATTTAGTCTATCCAAGTATTGCAATGCCATGCAACCCAAATGGACCATGCCGGGTCGGGTCAAGTACATACCAAATAAAGTTATGGACTTACACACTATATCCAACATGTCTAGCACTGGTAGTAGGTGTGTTTCGATAGCTAGTAATGATACTTGATATCATGATCCTTGACAGGTCACTCTATGATCGAGCGGTATATGTACGTCGTATGTAGTTTGATATTGGTGAAATCGTCGAGCGGGTGGCTCCACTCAATTCCCACTACTAGACATGGAATAGGAGTCAGGTTGGAATTATTTGTTTCAAGTCTTTAGTATTTTGATTATAATTAATCCGAATGTATATACAAAGTCATCACAGCTTACAGGTAATGATCCTAAGGTCATATATGAGTGTCTTTGGTTTGATTTGAACGAGAGAGTATTTTAATTACTTTTTAGAAGGACGGTGATTTTAGCAAGCATACCGAATTCATTACCAACATATGGTACTTAAATTATTTTGTCGTTGGTAACATTACAAAAGTCCTAGTATGGTTCCCTTGCTGCTCCTGCTGGTGTGTTCATCACACTCCTCCTGCTCCTCCGTCATTCCTCTCAGTTGGACAGTCTCTTTTGCAGTGCCCTGTTTCGCCACATAGGAAGCACACTGGACTTACATTGGTATTGAGGGTTGAAGTGATGTGTTGAGTCGGGGCCTTACAGAAACGGACATTATGCCCTTTCCTGTTGCAGTTGTTATAGTGTAAAATCCGGCAAGCTCTTGTGTGCTGGCATTTACACTTATTACACTTTGGAAGTGATCCCATATATTGCCTGTCTGATGCTTGAGTGATAGATGTTGTGGTTGATGTCGAGGCATGTGTTATGAATGTTGTCGTAATTGTAGGGGTGGCCATGGGTTGTTGTCTTTTAGCGAGTCTTTGAGATTGGTTGCGCTCCTTTTTGGTCCAAAACTTCCGCTTCATATTCGTAGGTTTGTGGATTGAGGTGCCTTCGTTGGCAGACACCCGCCGGTGTTCCTGATTATTACAACAATCTGTATTGTCGGTACCGCTCCCATCTCTGCTGGCGTTGTTAGCATTGATTTGCGCCATGACGGATGTCACGGCTGCCGTGACTAGGGGTGCAAACGAGCCGAGCCGAGCCCGAGCCTGGCCAGGCTCGGCTCGGGCTCGTTTAAGTTATATAAGGCTCGAGCTCGAGCTCGGCTCCATTCGAGCTTCCTTATATTAAGCTCGACTCGAGCTCATAAAGAATTATACAAGCTCGGCTCGGGCTCGGGCTCGACTCATTTTTTATCTGGCGTGTCTAAATAAGCTTAAGCTCGGCTCGAGTTCGTTAAGAAGCTCGTTTACTAATACCATAAATCCATAACTCCCCTAATATGTTTTTATTTTAATATATATAAATAATATTAAATTATATTATATAAAGGCTCGTTTAGGCGCGCGAGCCTAATCAAGCTTAATGACATAGGCTTGAGCTCGAGCTCGTTTAATAAACGAGCTTAATATTAAGCTCGAGCTCGGCTCGGGCTCGTTTAAAATCGATTTCGAGTCGAGCTATTAACGATCCGATCTCGAGTAGCTCGCGAGTAGCTTGGCTCATTTGCACCCCTAGCCGTGACAGCAGCTTGAAAAATAGCAGAGTCTATCTGCAGGGTTGGCGCCTTGCTAGTTGGCTGGTTACCTTCTTGTGAAGACATAATCCTGTTGCATGAGGAGAAAAGATGTCGTGAGTAGGGACGATTATCTCTAGTTATATCTTTACCATTTATATACACATATATAAATTTCTCACTTTACTGAACTATTCTCAGTGTTTCTGCTAACGTTCCTGAGACGGAGTATGGTAGTGGGTAGAAGTAGGTTTCATATGGGCGTTTTAAGCTTTACTCATCTTGGTGTCATGTTTGTCCAAACACACTTGGTTGAGGAGTTTTGATGGGATCCGGTGTATTAGTGCTTGTATGATTGCACCCCATAGGTCTACAAAGAAGGAACCTCTCAACCAAAATGTTTAAAGGTAAGATGGAAATGAGTCTTTAGAATGGATATACGTCGCGAGTTTTCTAACCAAGTTTATCTTATATCAATTTGTAACGTAATTCGGTTGTTAAGGGTGTTCTGTAAACAGTTCATAACGAGAGTCTTTATATGATAAACTCATGTGTTTTAGTAGTTCTGTATCCAAGCGAAACCTTGTAATTTGATCCAAGCTAGGTCCTAAGCCCATCTTGTTAATATGATTCTAGTAATTGTGGTATCAGCGAACATTTTTGTAACAACGTAAATTTTCAAACAAAATTTTCATTTCAAAACATAGTATTTTCATTCAAAACAAGGCATAAACATTTCAAGTGTCATGTAAAAATACAAATCATCTAAATCCCAAGATCACAAAACATCTTTCAGTGTGTACAGATCACGCCGGCGCCTTCCCACGGTCCTCGCTAGTACCTGAAACACATACATAACAACTGTAAGCATAAATGCTTAGTGAGTTCCCCAATATACAACTTACATACATACGCCTTTCCAGGCCTTGACCTTCCGGTCCATGTGTCTCAGGGGACTTCCGTCCCTGCTGGGTAAACCTTCTGGTCCTACCCACGCCGACCTTCCGGTCCACAACCATACGCCTTCCGGCCCATAACATAATCGCCTTCCGGCCCATAACATAATGCCTTCCGGCCCATAACATAATGCCTTCCGGCCCACATAACATACAAAGCACGTATAACAATTAACTTATCACATATAGCACATATATATCTCATATCATATCCGACCTTCCGGTCACAGTCAAACCCTTCCGGGTACAGTATAGTGAGAAGACTCACCGCGTGAATATCGAAAGCTAGCAAATCCCGAAATCACTCGTGCTCGATCCGCCGAGCTACAATCTCCCTATAACATCATATATCTCTTATTAACACTTTTATCTTCAAAGTTTGACTATCCCTAAGAAGTCAGACATAGGTCAACTCTGGTCAACGGTCAACGGTCAACTTGACCGGACTCGGCGAGTGCTAGGGCGACTCGGCGAGTCTAGACGTCCTCACCAATTCTACAAGATTCCCTTTCTACTCGTCGAGTATCCTCCTTGACTCGACGAGTTCCTCCTGGAAGAATCGCGGGGCCACCCCGACTCAACTCGCCGAGTCTGAAGAACAACTCGACGAGTCCCAGTTGATCTTCAAGCTACTCGCCGAGTCTGTTCATCGGACTCGGCGAGTCCATGCCATACAACCGCTCAAACTGCTTTCTAAGGTCAGAACTGCTCCGACCATTCATAGGTCTGGCCTTCTTAGACCGATTCATCACGTAAGGTCCTCATTTCGGTGCTCATAATACACCCCATGACTCATAATTTACATTTTGACCTAAGGCATAAGGATTCCAATCCAAAACCTCCATTGATTTCCGAAATGCTCAGGCATGGGACATTCTGGACTTCCAAAGATCCCAATATAGGGTTCCAATCGTTTGGGGGACCAAGGTAACATTCAATCTAGCCACAAAAGGGTTCAATAAACCCTAAATCCATATACACATCAACATAGGAGAATGCAACTCGAAATATTACCTGAATAACGTGCTCTCTGTGTCCCCAAATCCTCAGAACGTGGCTTCTCTTGTTGTTCCCTTAACCAAGCCTCCTCTTCCTTGCAAGACAATACTTCCAAAATCAACAATGGTCTTCTACTTTGCTCCAGATGCTCACAATCGAATTAGGGTTTCTCTCAGAGGACTAGGGTGAACAATGACGGCCATAAGGTCCCTCATATACGTCCCAAACCTGAATGGTTAGGGTTTTCGCTAAACAGCGCAGACTCGCCGAGTCCATATCCGGACTCGTCGAGTCCAGTCACGAACCCGCGACCAGATCCGCGATCCTACTCGGCGAGTCTAGGCTCCAACTCGCCGAGTCCCCTCTTAAAACACCCAAAATCATAAATATAACAATACCTGAAATTCCGGGCTGTTACAATTTTTGACCTCGATGCAGGTCTGTCTCACCTCCATGCAAGGAAAAGTTTTGATAACAGCTAAATCTCTCGATTAGTATGACGACTTAAATTGTAGTGTCGTGTTTTCACCTATAATAGAGTAGCACCAACGCATACTCATGAACCTAATTTACAAATTCTTGTGAGTGGTACGAACTCTACTCCTGACAATCTGTCTCTTGTGATGCCTGAGGCAAAGTCGATGCATCTTGCAGCTTTGCCAATCGACGCTTGGCTGCAACAATCCTCTCTTTGAATGACGTGTGTCTACCCTGTTACTCTCTTTCCTCTTCACGAGCGGCGATAAGGTCCTAAAAAGAGAGTTGGTCTAGGAAATAGTAGTCTAATTCCGAGTCTCGGGTACGTGAGACGGTAGGGTCTGTAGTAGCGGGCAGTTTCTGAACTCGGGTTGTAGTCTTCCTGTTTTAATCCCCGATGTTCGCGATCTGCTGGGTCTTCGCCGGGAGGGCTCTGTCAGTCGGTCCCCCGTGGTTGAGGTCATAGCACCCTCGTTGGTCTCCACATGGTGGTTGCTGTCATTGCTATCGACTTCGACCCTCGATCACGGTTGCCCAATGGGGCACAGGTTCGATGTAGTCGAAACGGTTCGTGGGAACCCTGGCTATACATGGAGGGTTGATTACCTCCAGTTCCGCTTCTGATTTTTCTCATAACCATCCACCATTTCTCTGGTTGGGGAAAATAGGGGTCGTCCGGTACGTAGGATCTTGCTATGTTGTACGTGCGAGAATAAGAGTGGAAGAGATAATTACTAGGCGTCTAACTCTATAATTATTTACTTATAGGGGGTGATCCTTATTAGTTACTTCTATAATGACATAGTACATACTAATTACATATAACAAGATATGATAGACCTTCGAATAAGTGATCCTACCCTAGGTCCACATCCAAACAAGGAAAAGTAAGTAAGTCAATGACCACAAATTCTAAGTCTATGATTTCTAAGTTATATATAACTTTAGAGTATCCACTTAGTGACTATAGACCTATTATTAAGGATCTATTTAGTTTTCATATAAGTTATGATATTACAAAATACTCCTATAGTATTTTAAATTTTATGTTTGGTTCTTAGTAACTTTCTTGTATGGGCGGTTTTTAGGCTTGTTGCTCACTATGTCCATGCCCTGGCATACCATAGTCACAAGTCGGATAAATGTAGTTGATCAGGCTATATTCATCCCAAGTCTGATTACATATCCCAAGGTCTACTCGTAGTGTCCAACTCCTCGTTTTACTTTTGTATTGTCCTAGATAATGATACTATACTAGTATGTATGTATGTACTCATACTTTTAACAAGAAACTATTTCATTTCTAAAAGTATAATTGTTTTGAAAACTTAAATCAGAGACTTTAGTCCCAATGTATTTATAGTTTGTATATCTTATGTGGTTCGATATACTTAGTTCACTATAAACAATGCTCTGATACCAATCTGTCACACCCCCAAACCAAGGATGGCGGAAACGTCCGGGGGTGGAGGACTTAATGTATAGTATCACAACAATGAGTATAATAGTGGTCAAAGTAAATACAACCATCATAAATATAATTGAAAAAGTTACACCAAAGTATATGTTTAAAAGATTCAAATCAATTGCATTATGATGACAAAATGAACAGTTTGGCGATTTATCGTCCCATCCTCAAAACGCTGTTGATTTCTTGTTTCACTGAATTCCTAAGAATACAAGTAGTTTCGAAAAAGTGTCAACAATTAAGTTGGTGAGTTCATAAGTTTTTGAGATAAAGAGTTTGGAAACCGTTCTTTGTAATGTGTTGTGTGTCATAAAGAAAAATCCAATATTTTCCTTTTAAAAGTTATGTGGTCCTAAATCCCAGGACCAAGAATAAACAAGCATTTTCCATACTTAATGATATAACCGTGGTTTTAAATCGGCATAAAACCCTTTTTGATTTGAGAGAAAATCCCGCAATGAATGACGTGTAGTCTTAAATACCAAGACCGAAAGTGTACAGTAATATCCGTACTTATTGATATAGAAAGTGATTTTAAATTGTCATAAAACCCCTTTTGATTATAAAAATTTCCGTAAACTTTTTGAGTTGTTAACTTCCTATGTGAGTCGCTATAACCATACTATGACTGAATGAACCTGCCACGACGTTTCTTAGGTGTTGCGAAACTGATATGACACTTATCACCACAAACCTGCCGGTCTAGTTGTTGCATGCAGCTCAGGTGTGGGTGTCTAACCCAATATAGATCTATACACAACTATCACGTTCTCCCTACAAGAGACTCTGGTTATAACTACCAGGAATTTTAACCCGTACTCTAGGAGTACTTGAGAAGAATGTCTCACAATTTAAGTTAACAAGTTTATGTGTGGTGTGCGTGAGTGTAAAACCTTTTTCTGTGGGAATAAAACCTTCCGAAATGTGTTTGTTGTGTTAATGGAAACATAAACCATACCTATTATAGTTTATCAAAACGTTTAAATGTAATAGTTATAACTTTGTTTATTATGGTTAACTACTGTATTTGTGAAGGTAAAAACCCTTTTGTTTACTGATATGTATATATACATTTTACTAAAGTGAAGCAACATGCAATATAACAACTAATTAATTACCATACTTTTTTAGATAAAGATATACATCTTGCTCAACATGTTACAAGGTGAAATGAAATTGATAGCATTTTTCTGTTGTTAACATTTTCCTTTACTGATCTTAGAAAATTTATAGAAAAATCATCTAAGGTCCAAATCAGAATCCGTAAATTCTGAGAGTTTGGGAAATGAGTCTAGTTTGTTCATAATTTTTATTATGAATTTTAATGACCTCCAACTTGTGTGAAAAAGTCCAGAATCACAGACTGGTCCGGATTTGCTCTTGAAATGATAGGCAGTTTTGTAAAAATCACCATAAATTGTAGAAAAATTGTGTGGAGATGTGCAAGTAGTCATTTTAAAGCTAAGAATTGGAACTACTTGCACCTAATACAGTTTTGAAAATTAAAATGTTTAAGTGGACCAAAACAGTCCGTGAATGGAGTTGAACTTTCTGATGAAGGCTGTTAAATGAGTTTAGTTGTGTTCTTGGTGTTTTAACTTGTATTCACCCCCTTAAAACTTAAGAAAAACATGAAAATATAGGGGTATGAACTCACCTTATATGATTTCAGTAGATGGATGATGGAGAAAGGTAGTGTTACACTCAAGATGTCTTGAAGATGTCTTGAAGGTTCGAAGATCTAACACAATGATGATGGAGTTTGTGTAAGAAATCAATGATTTGAGTAGGAGGATGTGAAATAATCATGGGAATGATGAAGATACTTACCAAATGGAGAAGGAAAGCCTTGGAAAATGCCTTGGAGATCTCGAAATTAGGAGAGAAGAGTTGAAAGAAAAGTGTTTGATCTTTTGGTGGAAAATGAGAGAATTGATGAAAATGAGGAGAGATAGCAATTACCTAAAGTAAACCCTAGTACACAAAGGTTAATTGAGTCGATCGGTTTGACTTGTTGACTTTGACTTGACTGGAATTTGATGGTTGTCACACAAAGACTTGTCAACAGACATTACAGAGTGTTCCAATGGAGATCAACTCAATGGAAACGAACATTCTTCTTGCATTGAGTTTCCTAATCTTACACAGATTTAATGAATAACTTCCACCTATGGGAACATTTCCATATTCCCCTTTTGACTATTATTCCTGAACAAGAGTTGACTCTTTTCAGAATATGTCAATATGGTCCTTCCAAAATTAACACTATACTTTCAACTGTCCCTTAGCAACCAATCTTTGGTAAACCTTAGAATGTCCTCGACAATTGCTTAATCAAATTAGTAATATATAGTTCTAGTACTTTTTCCCTCTTAATGCTCTGGGCATTTTGAAAATTTTAGAACATATAAATATTATAGCACATGCAATCGATCCTATATCCGAAGCATATGGGACACGAATCATAAAGACATGATACTAGACCAGCCTTTTTCTATAATATTTCTATTTCTATTTGCCAAGTTCTCATCATTCAGATTATGAAAAGGGATGTCTTAATCATAATCAAATTTTAGAATGCAAATAATGGACGCATATATAGAATTTCCTTATGTTGAGCCATTCCAACATAAAATTCATATATATATATATATATATATATATATATATATATATATATATATATATATCCTTGACTAAAGATGATTAAAACCTTAATCTAAGATTTTAGAATTGAAATGAAGTATAATTTCCTCTCCCCTTAATCATAGCAAAACAACTTTTTTCCAATTAAAACCTTTTGTTTTTTTTTATAATTAACATTGCTAGCTTGCAACACTTATTATAATTATCATGCTCCCACTTGCATGATGATTATTAGCATAACACTTATGCTCCCACTAGCTTTGACATAAACTCAGGAATCATCTGGACTTCTAGAAATCAATACTTTATTGACCTTCTTACCAAAGTTCATATTTCTGATACGAGATGCATTGATAGAACTTTATCAAAATCATACACCTTTCCTTAGATAGCACACATGTGTGTCTAAACAGTTTTAGAACTATGAAAAAGGGATGCCATAATCATAATCTCAATTGTTTAGACCTTTGCCATTTCTCACAAGTCCATGTTAGTGTGCCGATTAACCACACCCGCTCCACTAACAACTTTGAGAATGCAAATATCATAATTGCTATCTACTTAAAATCTACTTAGTGAAAGCATTTCCTCACCATCATTTTCATGAATCGGAGAGAAACCTTATGACACTTAGATTTTATGGTGTATGTGTTCTTATCCGTGTGAATTTTTCAAAACCATAATCACAAGACAAGGTTAGTGACAAACCCAAAGTCTTATGGATTGAACTTGTGCAGTCTTAACTTCTTGCCACCCACCAGCACAAGGGCCTGCCATTGCTTCCAAGTTGTTATGCAACCAATTGAAAACTCTCAGAAATCATATACAAAGTCAACTTTAACTGGAATGAGCATAGAAATAGGAATATGTCAACACGATAGGTTATAAACCTCAAGTCATGTGCTAGTGATAAACTATAGGTTTTTCTTCTTGATTAGATCAAGAAGCTTTTTCAAGATCTTTAAGACTCCCACTGTCCTCTTGACATATAAGACTCACTTGCTAAATATTCAAGAGATAGTGTGGATTTTTTATCAAGACAAACACTTCACACAATTGGCCTTAGTTGGTCTTTGTTTTATCCAAAACATCACAACTTACCAATTTCAAATGTACAAGAGTAGGACACATTTTACTCTTACATTTGACAAGTGTTATAAACCTTTCTTTAAGATATATCACTCAAGTTACAATCTTGGAGTATGACTCTAAGACTTGTTTTGGAATGAAGTATGACTCCTTCTTTATTTAACCAATTCAACAATTCATGATTCCTCTTCTTATGCATAAGAATTCACTAAGTTGTCCTTAGAGGACCAATTGTGATATGGTTTCTTAATCATTAAGATGATCACAAACCTGATACTAAAGTACTCTCCCATCTTTTCATATTTGAGAAACTTTTATCTTTCTACCTAATTTGATTCGTCTCATTCGTCCTGCAATACATCAAAACTTTAACAATGTTTCAGAATTATACTTAAACTAGTAAGTATAACCATATTTACTCAACTTTAGTAAATCACGACGAACAATATTATCGATCTTTTGTGGTGGACCATGACCAGTGCAAAAGAATGTGTACTAGATCCCTTAGTCCTTCACTTGACTTACATATACATGTAAACATGAAATTAGTCTTAATTTTCCAAAGTTGAAAATTCTAATTCATCATACTATATAACTTGCATGATTCCAAGTTTCGGTCCAATTGAAACTTGGTTGATGAGAATATTCTTTATTTGGTAAATTTAGACACTACCACAAATGAAAGAATCAAATTTACATTTCCATTATTGCTAGAACCATACAAACATGCATTTTTCATAAAATGCCATTGCAAGGAGATAAAATAAAATAAAACAAAATTTTATTTATTTATAAATGTGGAATTTTTTTTCCTTACAATGCAACTTTAAATGAATACTATGCTATTACATATCTTCTAGCAATCTATCATAACTCCTAAGTAGCAGCTCAAGAATCCGATCTTCAAACCATGCGATTGTTATCTGTCTTCGTGATCAGATTCAGCGTACTCTTTCTTTTAAGTTTCCTTCCCTTTGCTTGATCCCGCCAAGCACCAAAATGTAACAGAGTCATATTTCGTATTAAGAATCATCAATAAGGAACTTAAAAGAGTTAGATACTGGACTTACCTGAAGCAGAGTCAAACCTTTTTTATTTTTCCTTTTCTCTTAGATCTTTTAGGTAGTTAGGGCAGTTTCGCAACCAATGCCCCTTCTCTTGACAATGAAAACATATAGACTCTTTGGGAATGGTACACGAGACTATCACAGACTTAGCTTTTCCCTTTACCTTTTGGTCAACCGGGTTGACCAAGTCCGATCCATTTCCATTGGGAAGAGAAAGCTTTTCTGGACTTCCAATGTTACCATTGTCAATGTCCATGGAAGTTTGAGAAATAGACCTTCCACCCATATTTGCTTGACCATTACGCCACATCATTTCTGACTCAGCAACAACAAGCAAATAAGATAGATCTATTAGGGTCATGTCGTGATCTGTCACATAGTAGTTCCTAATGAACTTACTATATGACTCAGGAAGTGACTGAAGAACCCAGTCAATATCCAACTTCCTTGGGATAATGACACCCAACATTCTCAACCTGTCAATGTGTGACTTCATTCTTAAGACATGAGTGCACAAAGGTCGTCCATCTTTATGTTTGATTGCTAGTAGGGCTTAAGTGACCTTGAATTTTTCCAATCTTCGAGCTTGTGAGTCAGGGAGAATAAATGGAGGAGGTGGAGGTAGAGAAGTATGATTTCCATGAGATTTGGGAAGATCATAGTTGTCTAAACCAGACTTCTACAATAGGATGTATTCAAGTTAGTTGATTTAAGTCTTTAATATAACACCCAATATGAAATATTAAGGCTAGGACCCAACACAATATTTTATAACTTAGAAAAGGGATGCCAGGTGAATGACAATTCACCAATTTCCACCATGAGAAAACGAAATAAATTATTAGGTTTTAATTGGTTTGAAGCTCCTAGATTCTTTGAGATTCATTGAACTTTTCATTAGCATGTTTCAATCTTGAGTGTGCCCTCCAGGTTTTGTGACTGGGATGTTGAGGATTACAAAACAAGGAGTGAAGTAACCATGCAAATTACTTGGTACCCTTAGTGTTTACCCCTCAATCGATGTGCCGGTTAACCACACGTGCTCCATCGATACTATGATAAACATTAAGTTACCCTTTGCCTACCTTGTTAAGTCTAGCTAGTGTGCCGGTTAACCACACGCGCTCCACTAACCGATTTAAGCAAAGTGAAAAGTGTAATTTCATGGGTTAGCACCTTATTCACATTTTCCCTAAAGTAACTAAGATTGAGAATTTATAAAAACATTTCGTTACTTTATATTCATCATACTTTTAATTAAGATTTTAAGTCCTTTTCTTACCTGTTCGGCTAACGACCCTCCACCGATCAAGGAAGTGGTGGGTGAGAGTGGACACCCGTTAAGTTTCTATTTTATGGGCAACAACCTTATACCCCCCTTATAGACTGGCTTCTTGAATGAGGCCTACTAATGGTAAAACAACTTTTTCATATACATATATAATTATTATTAAACTTATAATATTATAAAGTATAAGGGTTGAATTTTAACTTTTAAAATTCTAGGGGATGGAACTAAAGTTTTTAAAGTCGCTTTACATGTTCCAAAACTTGAGGGCAAGTTTTGTAACTTTCAAAACTTTTCATCTTTCATAACTTATGAGTTTAATGGTTTATTAAAATGAGTGACTTTTGGTAATCCATTACTTGAGGACAAATTATGGATTCCATTAAAACACATAACGATCAAGAATTAATACTAACAAGTTACAAATAATTCCTATGATCTTCAAAACTCATAAGTTCATGAAGATGCATATCAACAATTTCAAGGATCATAAAATTAACCATATAAAACTTGAAAAGTTGATAATAACTATTGAAAATGGATTAGCATAACCATTACACCATCTAAAACAAGTTTTATAATACCAAAACAGTTTAAGGTAATGTTCTTAGTCCATTTTCAGCAGCAAAACTCGAAAATCTGCATTCTGGGGATCCTACTCGTCGAGTGCGCGAACCTACTCGACGAGTAGGATGAATTTAGTCATGGACTCGTCGATTCCGCCTATGGACTCGGCGAGTTCAAGCTACAGAGTGCAGAAAAACTGAGTTTTTTTTTCACAATTTTGTATCAAGTACCAAACAAACAAGCCTAGGCTCTAATACCACTGTTGGGTTTTGAGCATTCTAACACTCCTAAGGTGTGCATGCAACCCTAGAAACCTTGGATCTATTTTTACAATGATACATGCAAAATTGATTTTCCATGGTTCTTAACCTATCTAGCATACCATGGGGTACTATTAAACATAAATGCTAGAATAAGAACATACCTTTTGTAGTTTGGATTCCTGAAGAACCTTGTGAGCCTAGCACCTCAAGTGTGATTCCTCAAATGTCTCACACAACACTATAACTCTTGGAATAAACTTGAGAGAAGTTTACTTACACCTCAAAATCGGCTTGCCCTCTATCTTGTACAAGTACTCCCAATTTTTCTAGACTAGGGGTCTTTATATAGTTGTGGCACAAGTAGGGTTACACCATGTAAACCCTAATTGTCATGGCTTTTCATATTCCATGATCCGTGGGTTTGTAACCTCCATAGATTACCAATGGAGCACCTTATGGGTTTTAGCCCAATCCATAGAAACCATGGATCATTAGCCCACTATATAAGAATACATTATTGACACAGTTAACCCCATATATTTAATTAGTCTATTTTTGATCACTTAATTAATTCCAAATTAATTCTTTGATCAATACTAATTAAATAATATTATTAATATATTATAACTTAAAATATATTAATAATCCTTAAGTATCCTTTCTCTCATTTAGTCTATCCAAGTGTTGCAATGCCATGCAACCCAAATGGACCATGGCAACCGGGTTAAGTACATCCCATAAATAGTTATGAACTTAGACACCTAATTCAACAATAACCAGCTAACATGCCACATAATACAACTTCATCTAGTGTATCACATATCATAAAATGGGCCGGCCTTGGTGCCTTAGTCCCATTGGTATGGTGAGGAGACTCACCTCGCACTGCTGAAGTCCCGCGGATGAACTTTCAGCTGCTGGTTGACAGATTCCCGAACTACCAATATAAAACAATACCCAATTAATAATTGGGTTCCAATGCATAACCACAACTCCATAATTGGGGTAAAAGTTGTTGGGTTTTGAGCAATCTAACACTTCCTAAGTGTGCATGCAACCCTAATAAACCTTGGATCTATGTTTGTCTAAGTACATGCAAAATAATAATCTTCCAAGGTTCATAACCTATCTAACATGGCATGGGGTACTTTTAAGCTTAAAAGAATTAGATGAGATTACATACCTTTTGATGATGAGTTTGATTCCTAAGGAGTTTGAGGGCCAAGCACCAATAGTGTGAATGCCTCAAATGGAATCACAAATCACCACAAACTCTTGGAAAACTTTGAGAGAGTGTATACACACTTGTAATTTTTGGCCACACACAAGCACACACACTAGTGTCACTAGTCACACTAGTGGCTATTTCATGCAACACATAAGCATGCTTATATAGTGTACATGGTTAGGGTGAAACCCTAATAACCCATGACCTTTCCTTTTCCAAGGATCCATGGGTTAAAAGCTCCATGGATCATCCATGGACTTCCATAGAAGCCTAGCCCATTAACAAATGAGTGTTAGCCCACACCATATAAAACCAATAGCTCAAAATCTAATTAGTCTTCCTTTTAATCTCTAAATTAATTCATAATTAATTTAAGACTAAGACTAATTAAATAACATGACTTCATATTAATATATTATAACTTATAATATATTAATAATCATATGTGTATAACTCTCATAAAATTATCCATAAATAGTTTCGATGAAGTGCAACCCAAATGGACCATGCCGGGTCGGGTCAAGTATATACCAAATAAGTTATGGACTTAGACACTTTATCCAACAGACTCCCACTTGGATAAGTCTAATAACTATATTTGCATATGTTACTTCAGGAACCAACCAGCAATCGTAGCTCTCGAAAACTCTGTTGAACTATGAAGCGCCATTTTAGATAAGTGATCATATAATCCTCTGTTCTCATGATATCAGCCGGACAAATACATGGAACAACGTCGTACTTATTGTCCAGCAGTTTGTTTCCCGATTTTCGATTTGTTTGACAAAGAACTTAATCGAACACATCAATTTAGTTCTGACCGGCCGGTACATAGGTCACAACAAAATCATCGAGGGGCCTAGATATCGCTTCTATTTCTAGAAGGAACAGATAAACTTCGACTCATATGCTTGTTCTACTACTTGTTGAATTGTACACAAAGGCATGTTTTATAACATCAAGTTACTGATGCGTTTACGTGCAATCAATGCACAACCAACTCATAGGTAACAACTCATATCTCTAGGTTTCAAGATTTATATGGTATTACCGTCTCACGATCACTCGAGATAAATTCCATGAAGTGATACAAGTGAGCGTGGGTTTATTCCAATACTCATAACTTATGAACACTCATGAATGTTGTAGCAACCATTGCTATGACTAAACCCATTTAGCCATCTACAAACTCGATTCATGACAGTCTTGATTCATACCTACTTCCAACATATGAACGACTGTGGAGTGTTTAAATAACTTAGCCATTTGGAAAGAATAACCTAGCTATTTTTGAAGTCAAAACATGCAAAGTGAAACACAATAATAATCGAATCCAATATGGTCTCAGAACCCTTTTGAATATAAATAGAACCACCTTTTATTTATCACCATATTGATTACACATTATTCATTGTATAATGTTTCAAATAATCAACTTAAGACTTGAATAAAAACAACAGTCGTCCCATGCTCCTAGCATGTACACTTTGTTTTTCTAAACAATAGTTATGCCATACTCCAAGTATGCACACTATGTTTGTCTATGATCCTTACATTGTGATGTAGATCAATTGAACATGATTCCAATGATACTCATTTCACAATCCCAAATCCTCATTGTAAATGTATGAATTCCTAATTCCTACCATTTACCAAAAATTTGTTAGATTTTAAACTTATATGCACTGATCCTCTCATAATGATTATGCACAAGGTCACCAAAACCTCGTCATCAGTCATTACAGAGTATTCCAAAGAAGATCAACTCTATGGAAACGAAGTCACATATTCAAAGTACATTGCTTTGGACATCCTTCTTGCATTAAAGTTTTCTAATCTTACACAGATTGAATAACTTCCACCTATGGAGACATTTCCATAGTCTCATTTTGACTATCATTTCCGAACAAGAGTTACTTCTTTTCAGAATATGTCAATATGGTCCTTTCCGACAACTTACATCATACTTCCAACTTTCCCTGAGCAACCAATCTTTGGCGAAACTCAGATTTGTCCTTGACAATTGCTTAATCACTTTAGTCATATCCAGTTCTAGACTTTTCCCTTCTCAATGCCTTAAGCATTTGGAAAATTTAGAAAGGATGAATATTATAGCACATGAAATCGATCCTATATCTGAAGCATATGGGACACGATTCATGATGTTTGACATAAAGACATGATACTAGACAAGTCTTTTGCTACAATATTTTTTATTTGCCATGTTTTCAAAATTTAACTATGAAGAGGGATGTCGTAGTCATAATTGAATTTTGAGAACGCAATATATATAGAATTTCCTTAAGTCGAACCATTCAGACATAAAATTCATACATATATCCTTGACTAAAGATGATTAAAATCTCAGTACAAGCTTCTAGAATTGAAATGAAGTATAATTTCCTCTCCCTTAATTATAGCAAAACAACTTTTCAACCCCTGCAACTTCACGAATTGAAACTTTGTTTTCTATAATTAACATTGCTAACTTGCAACACTAAACGTAATAATCATGCTCCCACTAACATGATGATTATCAGCATAACACTTATGCTCCCACTAGCTCTGACATTTTTCCAGAAATCTGCTGGACTTCTGAAATTTAGATTCATACACCCTTTCTTAGATAGCTTACATGTGTGTCTAAACAATTTTCAGAACTATGAAAAGGAATGCCGTAATCATAGTCTCAATTGCTTAGGCATTTTCCATTTCTCACAAGTCCATGTTAGTGTGCCGGTTAACCACACACGCTCCACTAACGACTTTTGAAAATGCAAATAACACAATTGCTATCTACTTAAAAACTACTTAGTGAAAGCGTTTCCTCACCATCATTTTCATGAATCGGAGAGAAATTTTATGACACTTAGATTTTATGGTGTATGAGTTCCTATCCATGTGAATTTGTCAAAACCATAATCACAAGATAAGGTTAGTGACAAATTCAGCCTTACATGGATTAAACTTGTTCAATCTTAGTTTCTTGTCACCTTGGTAGCACAAGGCCCACCAATGCTTCCAATTTGAACTCTAATAACTCACATGCAAATTCAACTTATTTGAAGTAGGTACAGAAATAAGAATTATGTCAACACGATAGGTTGCAAACTTTAAGTCATGTGCTAGTGATAAACTACAGGTCTTACTTTTGATTAAATCTTGAAACTCTTTCAGTATCTTTAAGGCTCTCACTGTCCCCTTGACATATAAGTTTCCCCAGTCAAGAACCATTCCTTGACAAAACAAATATTCAAGGGACAGTGCGGATTCTTATCAAGACTAACACTTCACATAATTGATCTTAGTTGGTCTTTGTCTCATCCAAGACATCACAATTTACCAATCTCAAATGTACAAGAGTAGAAAACATTTTACTCTTACATTTGACTAGTGTTAATAAATCTTCCTTTATGTCACTCACAGTTACAATCTTGGAGTACGACTCTAAGAATTGTTTTGGAACGAAGTATGACTCATCTTCTTGATTTTAACCAATCCAACAATTCATGACCTCTCTTCTTAGCCATAACAATGCACTAAGACGTCCTTAGAGTATGAATTTGTGATATGGTTTCATAATCATTAAGATGATCATGAAATATGATACTAAAGTACTCTCCCATCCTTTCAGATTTGAGAAACTTTTATCTTTCTGCCTAATTTGATTCTTCTCATTTGTTTTGTCATACATTGTAACCTTTCCAATGTTACAGAATTATACTTAACCTCATAAGTATAATCATATTTACTAATCTTTAGTAAATCATGACAAATCAATCTTTGTGGTGGATCTTGACCAACGAACACCCAGTGTACCTAATTCCTTAGTCCTTTAATTGACTCACATATACATGTGATCAAAGAATTAGTCTTAATTTTCAAAGATGAAAATTCTCATTCATCATACAATACAACTTGTATGATTCCAAGTTTCTGTCCAATTGAAACTTGGGTGATGAAAAACTTTCTTCAGTTGGTAAATTCAGACACTACCACAAATGAAAGAATCAAATCCACTTTCCAATATTGCTATTACTAGAAACATATAAGCAACAATTTTCCACAGATGTCATTGTAAGGATATTTTTAAAATAGATAAAATTAAAACCCTTTTTTTTCTTTTATTTTAAAACTTTGCGGAAAAACTTATCCTTACAATCCACATGAAAACCTTGTTGTTATCTATTCATAAGCAATATATTATAACTCTTAAGCAACAGCTCAAAATTCTGATTACCGAACCATGCGATCGAAACCCACCTTCGCAATCAGAATCAACACATACTTACTTTAAGCTTCCTATCTTTTCTTTGATTCTTAAAACATCAGCATGTGACCCATTCACATTATGTAATAAGAATCTCCGAATAGAAACTTAATTGAGTTAGTCAGTGGACTTTACCCGAAGTAGAGTCAAACCTCTTGACTTGATCATCCTTATGACCTTTCAGGTGAATAGGGTAGCTTCGCAACTAATGCCCCTTCCTTTGGCAACAAAAACACATGGACCCTTTGGTAATGGCACATGAGACTATCTCAAACTTAACCTTTCTCTTTACCATTTGGTCAACCGAGTTGACTATGGCCGATCCCTTTCCATTGGGAAGAGAAATCTTTTCCTAGATATCCAATGCTACCATTGTCAATGTCCATTTAAGACTTGGGAAGTTGTTCTTTTAATCAAATTTGCTTTACTGGTGTTCCAAATCATTGTTGATTCCACAACACCAAGCAAATAGATAAGATTATTAAGGGTCATGTCATAGTCTGTCTCATAGTAGTCCAAAAGAGACTCACTATGTTACTAAGAAAGTGATTGAACATCCAACTTTCACGAGACTTTGACACCCAACTCTCCCGGCTTGTCAATATGTGACTTTATCTCCAAGATGAGAGCACACATAGACTATGCTTGGCAATAGGGATTGAGTGACTTTCAACTTTTCAAGAACTTGTGGGTGAGGGAGAATAATTAGAGGAGGTGGAGGAAGTGAAGCATGATGTTGAGGGACACCATCTTCTAGAGATTTGGGAAGATCATAGTTGTCTGAACCAGACATCTGTAATGGGAGAATATCAAGTTAGTTGATTCAATGTCCTTAATATAACACCCAATATGAAATATTAAGGCTAGGACCCAACACAATATTTTATAATTTGGAAGAGGGATGCCGTAATCCAAGCTATAAAATATTTGAAGGTAGGCGAATGACGATTCACCAATTTCCACCATGAAAAACGAAATAATTTATTAGGTTTTAATTGGATTTGAAATTCCTAGATCTTTTGAGATTCATTGAACTTTTCAATGGCATGTTTCAATCTCGAGTGTGCCCTCTCAAATTTTGTGACTGGGATGCCGAGGATCACAAAACAAGGTGTGAATAACCATACCAATTCACTTGGTACCCTTAATATTATCACCTAATCAATGTGCCGGTTAACCACACACGCTCCATTGATCTATGACAAACATTAAGTCACCCTTCGTGATCCTTACTAGTCCAAGTTAGTGTGCCGGTTAACCACACACGCTCCACCAACGACTTGGTAAGGTACAAAGTGTGAATTCCATGGGCTAGCACCAAATTCACATTTTTCCTAAAGTAACTAAGATTGTGAATTAAATAAAAAATATTTAGTTACTTTATAATATTCATTATACTTTTAGTGAGAATTTAAAGTCATTGTCCTACCCGTTCGGCTAACGACCCTCCACCGATCAAGCAAGCGGTGGGTGAGAGTGGACACCCATTAAGTCGCCATTTTATAGGCAACAACCTTATACCCACCTTATAGACCAGCTTCGTGAATGAGGCCTATTAACGGTAAAACGACTTGTTCTTATACATATATATAATAATTAACCATTAATGTTATAAATAGTATAAGGGTAGAATTTTAACTTTTAAAACTTCTAAGGGTTGGAATTAAAGTTTATTAAAGTGTGTGAAACTTTACAAATTCCAAAACTTGAGGGCAAGTTTTGTAACTATCCAAGACTTTTCATTTCATAACTTATGAATTAAAGGTTCATAAAAATGAAGACTCTTCATTTTCATGTAACTTATGTGTTTAAGTGTGTGTTAAAGAAAAGTGACCTTTGGATATCCATAACTTGAGGACAAATTATGGACTCCATTAAAACACATAAATGATCAAGAATTAATTCTAAACAATTCAGCAAATAATTCCTATCATCTTCTAAATTCATGAGAACATGAACATGATCATCAAAAATTCAAGAATTATATGAACACATAAAAAACATGGAATTTTGATATATGCTATTGTAAATGGATTAGAACAACCATTACACCAACTAAAACAAGTTTTAAAACACCAAAACAGTTTAGGGTAATGTTTCTAGTCCATTTCCAGCAGCAAAAGTCGAAATTCTGCACTCTGATCATTCTACTCGCCGAGTGCACGAACCTACTCGGCGAGTAGGATGAATTTTGCCTTGGACTCGACGAGTCCCCCCATGGACTCGGCGAGTACATCACTCAGACAGCAACAATTTCAACTTTTTACTCTATTTTGCATTAAGTATCAAACAAGCAAGCCTAGGCTCTGATACCACTGTTGGGTTTTGAGCAATCTAACACTTCCTAAGTGTGCATGCAACCCTAATAAACCTTGGATCTATGTTTGTCTAAATACATGCAAAATAATAATCTTCCAAGGTTCATAACCTATCTAACATGGCATGGGGTACTTTTAAACATAAAAGAATTTGATGAGATTACATACCTTTTGATGATGAGTTTGATTCCTAAGGAGTTTGAGGGCCAAGCACTAATAGTGTGAATGCCTCAAATGGAATCACAAATCACCACAAACTCTTGGAAAACTTTGAGAGAGTGTATACACATTTGTAATTTTCGGCCACACACAAGCACACACACTAGTGTCACTAGTCACACTAGTGGCTATTTCATGCAACATAAGCATGCTTATATAGTGTACATGGTTAGGGTGAAACCCTAATAACCCATGACCTTTCCTTTTCCAAGGATCCATGGGTTAAAAGCTCCATGGATCATCCATGGACTTCCATAGAAGCCTAGCCCATTAACAAATGAGTGTTAGCCCACACCATATAAAACCAATAGCCCACAATCTAATTAGTCTTCCTTTTAATCTCTAAATTAATTCATAATTAATTTAAGACTAAGACTAATTAAATAACATGACTTCATATTAATATATTATAACTTATAATATATTAAGTGCAACCCAAATGGACCATGCCGGGTCGGGTCAAGTATATACCAAATAAGTTATGGACTTAGACACTTTATCCAACAAAAGTAACTTAGCTTTATTGAGTCCAAGGCCCAATCCAAAGGCCCAAAAGTCAAAGCATGAACCAAAGCCCAACATATGGCCTAATTTTCCAAATTAGGCCCAAACCTCTATATCCAAACCTCTATATAGAGTTATCTTAAGGCCCAATCATGTAGTCCAGTCCAACCACTGGGTATTCTGATGGCCTAGTAGCTAATAGTCCTCAAGGCCCAATTATGGCGTAATTTTCCAAATTGGGCCCAAGCCTCTCTAATGGGTCTTATCCTAAGGCCCAATAATTTCCTTAGTCCATAATATGTTCCCAATTGGCCCAGAAGGCTCACAATAGCTTAGTTCAATAAATGTCCCAATAAGAGCCCAAACCCAATTAGCGTTTTCATATAAAATGACAATTAGGGTAAGTGTTCCTCACTTAACCCATTAAGTCCAATATGACCTTAGGTTAATTACAATTGGTTATAAATTTATATTTTAATTTAGTTAATGATTCTAGAGCGGGTCTCGATAAGTCCAAATCAATAATACCAAAATTAGGGTTTTTCTAAACCCTACTTAGGGTTTCTAACCCATTACAATCCAATTAGGCCGAAAAGCTAATTTCTTAGGCCGATTAGGGTTTTGCTAGTTGGGCACCACCCACTACCACCTCAGGTAGTGGTGGTCAACAACGACATACGGTGGCTCACCGCAGCGGTCAGCACCTCACGGTGGTGGTTACGGGTTTTCTTTTCATTATTTCGCATTCGTTAAAATATTACAAGGCAAAACCTGAATAACACACACCCACACTAATAAAACACATATACACAACAACCTAGTGGTCGATGGTGGTGGCACGTGGTGGCGGTGGGGTCTTTTTCTGATCTTCAACCAAAAGATGCTCCTGTAGTCTTATACCATCACAACTCACAAACACAAACGCCACAACACGTACACAGCCACCTTTCACACTGGCTTGTGGCGGCAGATTAGGGTGGCATGGTGGTAGAATAGGGTAACGACCACCCAAACACTTGCTCTAGATCTGAACGCAGCCAGCCACTAACAATACACCCTCAGCCACCCAGACATGGCGGCAGTGGCCTGAGACGCAGCAAGCGAAAGACGGAGGAAGGGGCGGCAGCACGATTTTGTAGCAGCAACAGTGGATAGAAGCGGCGAATAAGGAGGCGCTCGATCCTCGTCCGTTGTCGTCGAAGGGGCAGCAGCAGCAACGCTCGTCTTGGCGGTGGTCATGATGGTCAGATGGCAATGAAACAGTTGCGATGATCATCCTCGCCAGTAGATGGGATGGTCGCGATGGTTGCTCGTGACTGGATAACAAATTTTAGTGGCGGCAGCGACGTCGGCTGGAAGGTTATGTATGCCGGTCTTTCTTGATCGGGATTACAAAGAGGGAGGTGACGGCTGGAGGTGGTCAAAGAGAGGGTGGTGGCTGAAGGATACGTGGGTTTAGTTTAGGGTTAAATGATGAAACAAGGAGGGAAAGATGCACATGTTAAATCCCGTGTTCCATACAAATCTAAACAAAATCGATGATTCCAGTCCCTCCCATGCATAACCTTTTCAAATTAATTCCATTATTTACCAATTAATCCCCATTAATAATAATTCCTTACAACCAAAGTCCCAAAAGTTACCATTTAACCCTCAGCCTTACAAAATTCTTTCCATGCAAGTCCAATAATTACCAAACACCCCTTGAATTCTAAAAGTCTTTACAAATTAAATCTCGAATTTATACTTTAACCCCGAGTAATACAAATTATAACATTTCGCTTCCCAAAACCAACACCCCACGAAATACTATGGATTTTTGGGTGACTATTCGTTCATCAATTTTTATCTATTTATTTATTTAATAAACATGATGTTACAACTCTCCCCCACTTAAATTAGATTTCATCCTCAAAATCATTCCTTACCGTTCCTTACATGCCCGAAAACTTCGACAACATGGTCCGAAAGCACAAGCATACACTACCCTTCCCAAGGCAACCAAAACCATCCCCCGCAGGGTCCTAAACCTAATGATGAAAGAATTTCTTGTAACATGATCGCATCTACTCCGTATGAGATCTGTAGTCTCGAGATGGTCTGTCTCCCTTACAGACTGCCCACATCGAATCATCATCGAACTGATTCCACAAGAACCTGCTTAGCTAGAATACTTCCCACCCGTAATACCTTGAGGATTCTTAAAAAGAAAAATCATTGCGCAACTGTGGCTACCGAATCACAAGTAATTCCACATACGGACCCCAAATCACTAAAGTCGCTCCAACTCCTCTTGCTGCCACATGCTGATTTCTTGAAGAACAACCAGGACCTCCCTGGTCCCAACTTGTCTGCCAACTGTCCGAACCACCGGACACCTACCCCATTACTAAGCCAGAAACACACATACAACAGTCCCACATGATCCCCGAAGGATACCTCGTCTGACAATAAATGCCCTACCTAAATAGCAACTGATGGCTCCTTTCATCCATTTTATCCATCTGATCATGATGGGCTGACAACCTGTCGTCACTGAGTCCAACGAAAAATGTGAATGCTACCAGTATAAATGTAGTCTTACGTCATATCCGGTCTCCTTCAACCTACCGTTCCTGATCCCAATTATGATGTAACCTTCTCGCAACCTTGCGAACTGGCACACACTGGCCTAAGTCATCCGAATGTATCCATAAATGTCACGGCTACCCTACAGTCTTTTGACACTTTCCATAGTATCTGACTGCTTGTGAATGCTATGGAACCCCCGTAGTCTTACATGTCACACCCCAAAACCGGAACGGCGGAAACGTTCTGGGGTGGATGACGTCATGTCAAGTATCACAACACATGCATTATAGTAATCAAAGTACAACAAAACATTGCATTAATAGTAATAGTTTTACATGGTTTACATTACAATTATCAAAGTAATACAAGTAAATATATAGGTGCAACTTGGTACTAAACTGTCTTCGTCAGAAGCTCCGGGAATGTACCTGTCTAATGCTGACCTAAGAATACAGGTTATTTGAAAAGCGAGTATCAACATTTTTACAAATGTTGGTGAGTTCATAAGTGTTTAGTGTCATTTTATTCAAATAACTTAAATAAAAATGGTAGTTTTAGGGTATCCATTACATTAGTGTCTTTTCTAGAAAATCCTATATTTTCTTTAATAAAACCAGTCTTCTACCAAGACTGGACGGTGTTATGTGGTAAAAAGTAGTTTCCCTTAATCGCTATCATTATCAAAATACAGAATTTGATTATTAAAGAAAGCAGGAGAGATCCGGGAAAATAACATATGCCTCAGCAGTGAAGACTGTTGACTAAGGCAGGAGGAATCATAGACTCCAGGAGAGTATCGAACGAACGACACGCCTGGCTCAGTCTAACAAAGGGAGACACAGACCCCAGACGGTACCAAATGAAAGGTACGACTAGCAAGGTCTAAAAACAGAGACTACAGACCCCATACAATATCAAATGAAAGACATAGCTAGTAAGGTCTAAAACAAGGAATATAGACCCCAGACAGTATCAAATGAAAGATACAGCTAGCAAGGTCTAAAACAAGGAATACAGACCCCAGACAGTATCAAATGAAAGATACAGCTAGCAAGGTCTAAAAACAGTGTGACTCTGAGAGTGGGTTTTCAGCATACAGTGTAAAGTACAGTGTGAAATACCGTTACCTTGAGGCCATGAATTATAAGGTAACCTGGGATACTCGTAACCATACTAACCGACACTAGAGTACCTGACGCCCTACAAGTGTCTATAAAATATGACATTTGTCACCCCTTGGCTTGGTAGGCTGTGGACTGTAGCTAGTAGTCAGGGTGCAGGGGTGTCAATCCCGTATAGATCTATACACACAATGTCCGCTCTCCCTACAGGAGACTCTGGTTACCATCTAGACGACGGAGAAGGCCGTGTCCCAAAGATGCATCCCAAATAGTGGGTAGTGTGTTTCCAATATAAGTGTTGAACTAGAGATAGAGACTCATAACTGAACTGACTAATGTAAACCTATATGACTATGCTTGCATACATAATATAAAATTAATGATCGAACGACCTTCGGACGGACATCCGATCCCACCAGACCACATCCCAACGAAGAAAAAGGAAATAGGGCAAATAAGCCTTCCTAAGTCCTTCAAACATTATTTATATGCATCTATACAAGCACAGGCATACATCTAACTATGTGGAAGTATTATTAGGTATAATCGTATAATGAAGTGGGGGCATTCCCAAGTATAGGTGTATCACAAAGTGGAGGCGTTCTCAAGAATAAGTGTATCACGAAGTGGAGACGTTCTCAAGTACAAGTGTATCACGAAGTGGAGACGTTCTCAAGTATAAGTGTATCACGAAGTGGAGGCGTTCTCAAGAATAAGTGTATCACAAAGTGGAGGCGTTCTCAAGTTCAAGTGTATCACGAAGTGGAGACGTTCTCAAGTATAAGTGTATCACGAAGTGGAGGCGTTCTCAAGTATAAGTGTATCACGAAGTGGAGACGTTCTCAAGTTCCAGTGTATCACGAAGTGGAGACGTTCTCAAGTATAAGTGTATCACGAAGTGGAGGCATTCTCAAGTATAAGTGTATCACGATGTGGAGGTATTAACTAAACAGAAATAACGCAGTGGTATCTTAACCAAGTAGAAGTATAAAAACATAGACGGGAACTTTGGAAAAACCTTTATATATTAAGAAAATCACGACTTTGTATTCCTTTGTAAAATAAGTTTGAAAATCTTTAAAAATCCTTTTCAAACCTTTCATAAACAAGTTTAAAATGAAACTTTGATTAAACATCGTAAGTAAAAGCTGAACAAATAACTATGTTTTTAGAAAACCATTTACAGTGTCATTCTCGGTAAAACAGTTTACAGTGTGGTAAATCCTTGTGCAGGCGGGTTATCAATCATATGTGATTGATATGATAACTGCCATGTTTAACTTGTATTCCCCCCCCTATAAAACATGTAGAAAACATATAAAAGGTTCATTCAGGGGTATGAACTCATCTGGTGTAAGTGGATCCGACGAAGGCGCCGGTTGGGTGCTCGGTGTCAAGTGAAGACTTGGACACACTTAGTGACCTATTTAACATATGATAACATATGTTCACATACAATTAGTACATTTAATACTAATTTAACAAGTATAAGCACCCTAAAGAGCAGAAAACACTTTGGTTATGTGTTTGGGGTGTCCCGGGTAACATTTAAGGGCTTGAATGACTTAGGAATGGAGTTTACTCTCCAAGAGTAAACTCTATACACTTAGTTTATGGCCCTGGGACAACTCCCATGAGTTTACGGCCGTAAACTCATGGTGAGAGTGTTCTAGGGTGCTAAAAGGTCTCATATCAATCGTCGAATTTTGCTAGACTCAAATATCAAATGTGTGAATGGGTTGAAAGCATCAAAAGGACCCTTTGAGGAGTTTACGGCCCTAAGCAAGGGAGCTTACGGCCGTAAGCTCCTATACACTCTTTCTTTTGGTGTTTTAAGGGCTTAAGTGGTAAAGGGTAAATTCCTAAGCATTTTTCCAAGTCAAATGGGGAGTTTGGGGCACCATTTGGGCATAAATTGGGAGTTTACGGCCCATTAACCACCCCTATGGGATTTCACGGCCGTGAACTCCTACTACCTTGGTTTTATTTAAGTTTAAGGCCCTTACAACTATGGTATTGCATTCTAGCTATTTTTCCAAGGCCATAGGGGGTGTTGAGGGCATTTCTAACACAAGAAAATGAGTTTACTCCGCATGAAGGGGAGTTTACGGCCCAAGAATGTTCTTGGGCAGTAAACTCATGTTTACTCCCCAAAATGCTAGATCAAGGTGTTCTAAATCCGATTCCATAAGCCTACAAGTCATATCTAAGCCTTAGGGACAATTTGGAGGGGTTTTGGGGCTTAAAAACCCTATTGAATGGTTTTCATGGTCCAAGAGTGTTCTTGGGCCGTAAACACATCATTTTGTCCCTATTTTATGATCTAAATACGAATTTGCATGCTAGATAGGTTGTACAACAAGTTAGGACAGTTTACCTATTCGTTTGGGGCTCGAAACGGACGATTTTAGGCTCGAATTTAAGTTGAGAGAGAGAGAGAGAGAGAGTGGCGAGAGTGTAAAAAGTCTCCAATGGACTCCACTCACCCTTATAGAGGGATTGGAGTTGGGGCTCAGTGGAATTCTACCCGATACTGCCATTATACGGGGCTTTTGGTCGCACCCGATTTAGTGGTCGTAATAAAATTTAACCTTTTCCCAAAAATTAATATGGAAATGTAACTTAAGTGTTTTTACTTTATTTTATTACGATGAATAACGACATAGAATATAAATGAATAAAACGTTTATTTATTTTACGACCTCAAATTAACGGAACTTTTATAAAATGGAATATTCTGTTAATGGTAACGGGGTAATGTAACGGAATAAACTTTGGGTTGTCACATCATCCCCCCGTTAGAGGGAATTTCATCCCGAAATTCAAGTCTAGGCAAGGAAGTAGGTGTGAATGATAGAGACAGGAGGGTACTTCCTATTCGGTTTGTCCTCGCACTCCCAAGTGAACTTTGGTCTGTGTTTGTCATTGCAACAAACCTTCACTTACGGGATGCGGATTTCGTCTCGTGTAGTTAGTGGGTTCCGAGTGGTGTATCTATGAGGTTAGGGTTCTCAATGGTCTCTATCAAGATGAGTGGAATACGAAGAGTGATGTCGGGTAAACACATATCAAGTCTAAGAAGTGGATCGATTGGGTGTGAAACTTGTGGAATATCCGGAAGTAGTAGTGGTATGACGAGGGTTGGACCAAATCTCCATGAGGATTCTCATATGGTCCTAAGCTCTCAGAAGGGGAGAGCTTTTCAGTATTAAGAACATAGTGTACTTCTATGGCAAGATCATTACTGGTGTGATCGCCATTCCGAAGTTCCTAAGTTCTTTCTCTTACTGGGAGTGTAGTCCATCAGATTGGTTCTTAGGAAGTTCGGGTTGTCCTTGGTTTCGTGTTTTCCTGTCAATTGGCTTTTAGAGGCTTTCTAGGTCATCGAATGGGTTGCGTGCCTATGGTATCTATTTCTGTAGAGTGTCTATCTCAAGCTCGTGAAAAATGAACCTGCACTAACTAATCTTGAGATACGGAAACCCTCAGGGTCGGGGAGATAGGGTTTCACCAGACGGGTGTTGGACTATCTCTGGAGGTGGTTCTACTATTTCTGCATGAGATAGTATTCGTGGAACACCTAATAGTCCAGTAATCTCTAATACTTTGGTTTATTCTAGTATGGAAAGCGCATGCTCCTGCATAACCCCTCGACTAACACCAAGGCTGGTGTCAAGTCTATAATCTCTTCGGGATCTAGGTCATGAGGCTTGATGCAACTACTTTCGCACTTTGATCAAGCATTCCTGGCTGTGGAGGTTATCCTATGGTTCTCGGTATTCTAGTGTTTTCTTCGGAGGATGTAGTCTATCGCCTACAAGGCGGCGGTGACTTCCTCCATGAGAGAGGGCGGAGGATCCTTTGGACGAAGTACCCGAGTAGTGCGAATATCTTCAGCAACTACTCTTCCGGAGGTTCTGATTTTTCTCGGTCTAGGTCAGATCTGGTGAGTATAGGTTCCCATCACTCGGAACTTTAGTTTTCTCATCCACTCTTCTCAGAGTTTAATTTATTGCAGCTCTCGGATTTCCGGGATATTCGCTGCGATGCTTAATTCGGGGGATTAAGCGTGAATGGAGGGTCATAGTCAATGTCCTTGACTCTTACGACTCGGATTTCTTTACCAACTGAGGGTGTTAGCTAATATGTTGGCTCAAGCGGAATGAAAAGAACTTCAGATTTGTGGTCATTATAGTAGCTCAATCTGTAAGGGTTCTCTTGACTCTAGCTCCCGTTCCATGGGATAGGGTGAAGGGTCTTTCTAGGGAATCTACTAGGTATGCATCGGGTGGTTATCGTCTTCTGGAATGCATGTTGTGCCTTTCGCTTCGGTTCCTATCTGTCTAAGGAGGGTTGGTTAACAGCGCGCGGTACCCCTCTCCTGGGTACTTCGGAAAGTTTGAAATAACAGTGACGACTGAAGGATTGAATTAGTATTTATTATTTTTATTTTGTTTAGGTTCGGAAGAACCTTTATTTGCCGAAAGGGCTATGGAGAGAGTTCTTTTTACACAGCATTAAGGATTTACACATAGCTGAACGAAGTCAAACCATGATCGATAGAGTCGTCGAAGTTGGCATACCTCGACATGATATAAGATGAAGACCGATAGAGTCATGCGCCGAACAGGCACACAAGTTCTAGGCGTCTCGGGTTTCGTCCTGTGTATCACTGCCGCGGATACTTGGACCGATAAAGTCTACGCGGAACTATAGAGAGTCCTAAGTGTTTCCGAGTAGAGTACCTTTTCATGAATGGATTCTCACAAGGCATTTCTATAGTCGCCTAACATATACTAGTCATGTATAATTAAGGTGGGGAGGACTGTTGACTGAGCGACTCCACCCTAAATCCACAACCAAACGAGGAATAGGAAATGAGGCGGCATTCACTCACTCTAGGTCTATCCATCTTAACTATACATGGCCGTAACGTATATGTTTAGCCATTATAGTTTTACCTGATGAATTTTAAATTTTATAACAGTGCTGCGACTTTCGCCTTAATAGGGAAGTATTTAAATTTTGAATTAGTCTTTTAATGTTTTCGGTTTAGTTATCTGAGATCGAAAGACGTACCAAAAATCTATCGGGTTTCTTGATGCTTCTCCCTAAGCTGTAGAGTTAGGCTCCTCTTGTGTCCTTGTCTTTTCCTTCGGTTGGGCAGTCCCTTTTGAAGTGTCCAATCACACCACATAGACGGCAAACTGGTTTGGTCGTCACGTTGGTGATTGATGCAATACGCTCCACCGGAGTTCTGCATACGCGAGCAGTATGCCCCTTCATGTTGCACCTAGCACATAAGAGTTCCCGACATATACCATGATGATGGTAGCTACACTTGCCGCAGTGGGGAAGGTTTCCTAGGTATGGCCTTCTTGGAGTCAGGAGGGAAGGATTGGCAGGGGTATTGACTGCCTCAGCTCGTTGCCCTTTGGAAGGTCCTTGAGCCGAGGTGCCTCCCTCCTCGATCTTGAGTTTTCTCTTTAGTGGATTCGGTTGAGGTTCTTGGGTGGCTGGGTATGCAGGGGTTGGTTGTTGTTGTCCATTGCTAGGATCGGAAATCCCAATAAGGCCATTGCTAACATTAGCGTTGTTAGCATTCAGGTGAGCCATGACAGCTGCTACGGCTGCCGAGACCGTAGCTTGGAACGTAGCTTCATCGAATAAGAGAGTAGGTTTCTTGCTTGTGGACTGGTTACGCTTCTTCGGTGGCATGGTTTTTCCTACATGGAAAGGAATACAAGATAATGAGAGACGATGGCTAACCCTGGACATATCTGTCCCGAATGTATTAGGCATAAATTTTTCCCGTGCCTTCGGTACTGGTTGTCTGAGTGCCGACCTACATCCCTATGATGTAGTCCTGGTGTACAAGGTAGGAGTATAGGTATCAGAGAAAGGCCATAAGATGCGAGTCGTTCCTACTAAGTTACCTTTTATACTAGGAAAGGTTTCACTCTCCGGCCTGGAGAGATTTGAGGATAGTTCGGAACGAAACCGCGAAAAGAAAGGCTTATGAAGGCTTATGGCTAAATATCCTCGATAGAGGTGCGGGGATCCGCTCTAATCGTGTAACTGGCAACGGGAAACGACGATTTACCTAACACATAGCGTGAGTAGTGTAACCACTAACTCACTAAATTGTATTATTTTAAGGGTGTATTAGCGTGACGAACACGAGGGTAAGACACTTCTTGGGTTCCATGTGCTGGCTCCCTCTGTCTGCCTCGTATCTTTGACTGGTATCAGCGTTGGTTTCCTTCGGATAGTTACCTAGGGTTCTCTTCTCGTATGGACATACTGAATCTCTACTCCGCCTTACTTCTGAATCCGTCTCTGGGTGTCATCACTTCTTAATGGATGACTGGAAATCTCGGAAGCTTAGGCGAATCTCTCACCACTGTCCCTAAAAGATATAGGCACTTGGTGAATTCAATAGTCTCGACCCGGTTCCTTTATTTCCGAACAGGAAATCTTCTTAATGAACTTCTTCGGGGTCGGACTTAACTCTTCTGTTAAGCACTGAAGTGGATAGGGTTTTCTACAGGGTTCGTGCGAGAATGGAAATGTCTAAAGAATCCTAAGAGATTATTAACATTTCACTGGATGATCCATATCGAGTCCTGCTACGATTACACAGGGTATACAAATCATATATAGCTTAGATCCGATGGGCCTTCGAATATTTGATACTAATCTATATCCACATCCCAACGAGGAAAAGGAAGTAGAGCGAAACCACACATTCTTAGCCTATGGGATCCTTATTATATATATAACCTTGGGAGTACACCCTCTGTAGTTGTAGGTATATCGATAAGGATCTTTTTAGTTCTTCACACAAGGTTAGTTATGGATCCTAAAATACCCCTATGGTATTTTAATTTCTTGTTTGGTTCTTATCTTCTGAATATGGTTCTGGGATTAGTGTGAATCTTTTAGTGTTCCAAAATACTCCTATAGTATTTTGACTTTATGTTTGGCTCTAGCATTCCTAGTTGGTAAGTTTCAGACCTGTTGCAACATCACTATCACTCCCAAGCACATGTTCATCTCATCTCGAATAAATGTAGTTGATCAGGTTACATTTATTCCAGCTTACGATTACATAACTGCCCAGGTTTGACTGTAGTGCTCAACATCCGAAGACTTTTATTATTGTTCTTCTTGTGATACTTTTGTTCGAGTCTTTAGGTTCTGGATGTTCTTATACTTTGGTAAAATATGGCTATATTTTAAAGTATAATTCTTGGTCAGAGTGTTTTATTCCCATGTATTTATAGGCTGTATATCTTTTATGAATTGATATACTTAGCTCACTATAAACAATGCTCTGATACCAATCTGTCACACCCCAAAACCGGAACGGCGGAAACGTTCTGGGGTGGATGACGTCATGTCAAGTATCACAACACATGCATTATAGTAATCAAAGTACAACAAAACATTGCATTAATAGTAATAGTTTTACATGGTTTACATTACAATTATCAAAGTAATACAAGTAAATATATAGGTGCAGCTTGGTACTAAACTGTCTTCGTCAGAAGCTCCGGGAATGTACCTGTCTAATGATGAGATGAGAATACAAGTTATTTGAAAAGTGAGTATCAGCATTTTTACAAATGCTGGTGAGTTCATAAGTGTTTAGTGTCATTTTATTCAAATAAATTAAATCAAAGTGGTAGTTTTAGGGTATCCATTACATTAGTGTCTTTTCCAGAAAATCCTATATTTTCTTTAATAAAAGCAGTCTTCTACCAAGACTGGATGGTGTTATGTGGTAAAAAGTAGTTTCCCTTAATCGCTATCATTATCAAAATACATCATTTGATTATTAAAGAAAGCAGGAGAGATCATGGAAAATAACATATGCCTCAGCAGTGAAGACTGCTGACTAAGGCAGGAGGAATCATAGACTCCAGGAGAGTATCGAACGAATGACACGCCTGGCTCAGTCTAACAAAGGGAGACACAGACCCCAGACGGTACCAAATGAAAGGTACGGCTAGCAAGGTCTAAAAACAGTGACTACAAACCCCAGACAGTATCAAATGAAAGACACAGCTAGTAAGGTCTAAAACAAGGAATACAGACCCCAGACAATATCAAATGAAAGATACAGCTAGCAAGGTCTAAAACAAGGAATACAGACCCCAGACAGTATCAAATGAAAGATACAGCTAGCAAGGTCTAAAAACAGTGTGACTCTGAGAGTGGGTTTTTAGCATATAGTGTAAAGTATAGTGTGAAATACCGTTACCTTAAGGCCATGAATTATAAGGTAACCTGGGATACTCGTAACCATACTAACCGACACTAGAGTACCTGACGCCCTACAAGCGTCTATAAAATATGACATTTGTCACCCCTTGGCTTGGTAGGCCGTTGACTGTAGCTAGTAGTCAGGGTGCGGGGGTGTCAATCCCGTATAGATCTATACACACAATGTCATCTCTCCCTACAGGAGACTCTGGTTACCAACTAGACGACGGAGAAGGTCGTGTCCCAAAGATGCATCCCAAATAGTGGGTAGTATGTTTCCAATATAAGTGTTGAACTAGAGGTAGAGACTCATAACTGAACTGACTAATGTAAACCCATATGACTATGCTTGCATACATAATATAAAATTCATTCAGGGGTATGAACTCACCTGGTGTAAGTGGATCCGACGAAGGCGCCGGTTGGGTGCTCGGTGTCAAGTGAAGACTTGGACACACTTAGTGACCTATTTAACATATGATAACATATGTTCACATACAATTAGTACATTTAATACTAATTTAACAAGTATAAGCACCCTAAAGAGCAGAAAACACTTTGGTTATGTGTTTGGGGTGTCCCGGGTAACATTTAAGGGCTTGAATGACTTAGGAATGGAGTTTACTCTCCAAGAGTAAACTCTATACACTTAGTTTATGGCCCTGGGACAACTCCCATGAGTTTACGGCCGTAAACTCATGGTGAGAGTGTTCTAGGGTGCTAAAAGGTCTCATATCAATCGTCGAATTTTGCTAGACTAAAATATCAAATGTGTGAATGGGTTGAAAGCATCAAAAGGACCCTTTGAGGAGTTTACGGCCCTAAGCAAGGGAGCTTACAGCCGTAAGCTCCTATACACTCTTTCTTTTGGTGTTTTAAGGGCTTAAGTGGTAGAGGGTAAATTCCTAAGCATTTTTCCAAGTCAAATGGGGAGTTTGGGGCACCATTTGGGCATAAATTGGGAGTTTACGGCCCATTAACCACCCCTATGGGATTTCACGGCCGTGAACTCCTACTACCTTGGTTTTATTTAAGTTTAAGGCCCTTACAACTATGGTATTGCATTCTAGCTATTTTTCCAAGGCCATAGGGGGTGTTGAGGGCATTTCTAACACAAGAAAATGAGTTTACTCCCTTGATGAGGACGAGAAAACCATCCCTGTCTCATACCTGTCCTTGTCCTGAATACCTGCGCGATTCTCCCCCACTTAGATTCGACTAAGTCTTCGCAATACATGAGATTTGAAGGATTCCCAACCCTTCTTACTCTTTAAAAACCAACTACTAACAACCTGTTTCTTGTCCATGCAAGTGTTCTATTACGGGCCCAAGTTGCAAGGGCCATGCAACTCCAAAGGATCAGACAAACACTTCCCGAATCCCAGCGATACCAATAATCTCATATGCCTTGAAATGAAGCCCCACCTATATCTTGAGGTTAGAATAACCAATGTCCAGGACAAGCCTCAACAGTAACCCACTTTCCCTCTCTCCTCTAAAAGCCGACTTGAGCATAATGGCCGAGTCACCAATCCTGTCTATAGGCCTTCCGCATCATGTCCTGAACCGATCTCGACCCTAGACCCATATAACATTGAACGCTCCAAACCAGCAAAGAGGGAAAAAACTTTTCACTAACCACCCCATAACACACGGTGTGCGAATGGAATACGACCAATGCTTGAATGCATAGTCCAAACACAAGCAGGAAAACGAGCCCAAAGATACATTTACTAAACCTTGAAACGAAAAACTCCCTCGTGTAGTTTTCCACAAGAACTGCATTGAATCCAGCCCTGTTGGCCTCTCACAAGCTGACTCGAACTCTTGGGTCTCTTTCCAGGACACTCCAATGTAGGTACCCAATCTGGTCCCTTCTTCCCAGTGCGCGCCAATCAATCCCTATTCTCGAGCTGTAGAAATCATATCATCTGGGTCTCGCATCCCGGCACACTCACCAGCTCAATCGTTTACAGACGAACTGCAGTAGCCGGAGCAATCTCTGACCTAAACCAGGATACACACCAATCCCAAGACACAGTCTCCATCCCGAGAGTGCAATAGTACGCAAAATCAATCCGTATCGTTCGATACGAGAGATCCACGGCGAACTCAAAATCCTAACAGTCCTTCCGCTATTTGGCTCACCAGCGGAGCCGTTACCAAACCTTGGTCCTCCTTCATGTGTGCTCATCCTCATCTAGCAAAGCAACTATCCCCACTATCAGAACATAACCAATGATTCCCCTTCCCAGGTTTCTTATATTCTCCAAGACTTTCCTCGATTCGAGTATGGATCCTGTGCTTTCAATAGCATGGGCCCAATACTACCTTCCACACCTATCCATATTTTCCTTCGGAATCATCCCGAATCCTCTAAGTCACCTACTCCCATGATGTACTAAATGGCTGCTAAACAGCGACACAATATCCACTGAAGCACCTCCTAGGCTACCCCTAGGTTCCCAACCTCGCCCTGCCATCAGCTGCTGAAGAACTCCCCGTGATGCCAGCCATCCACCTCCTGGATATCGTCATATCCACTTAGTAGCTGAATGCCATCACTCAAGAGTTCCACAAAGCATAAAGCAATTAGCATTCGTGCAGTAGCACTCTGATCCAAAGAACTATCATAGAACATTCTGCCCATATATCGCAACTCGTGCTATTCACATCCATCCATCCATACTATCAGCTGCCTTATGTGTCACACCCCAAAACCAAGAACGGCGGAAACGTTCTGGGGCGGAGGACGTCATGTAAGGTAATCACAACACAGTAATTGTAAATAGGCAAACAACATCATCCATTGCATTAAATATATAAATTTAATACATGTGTGTTCTGTAAAATTTTAGACACCAAAAATATAACGTAAATCAAAATAACAAAATGATGAGTCTTGAGTACGCTCCATCATCTCAAAAGCTGGCATCGGTACCTGTCTACTGATGACCTGAGAATACAAGTTATTTTGAAAGAGTTTATCAGCATTAAGCTGGTGAGTTCATAAGTATTTTAGTGTCAATGTTCATTGTCAAAAACGTTTGAACTTGTCCCAATGTATAAGTTTGTAAAAATGTAAATAAATGTTTAAAAGTATTTTCGAAAGTTTGAATCTCTCAGAAAATCCTATATTTTCTATAATAGTAACCTTATACCAAGGCTTAACTGTTTTGTAAACTCGTCTGTTGTAAAAGTGTGTGATTACCCAAGTATAACTATCATTTGATAAAATATAGTTTGTACATTAATGCTTAAGTGAGATTATCACCAAAATATGTAATGGGTAAATCATTGTAGTACTGTAGTTTTGTATAATAAGAACTACTGTTGTACTGATTACTACTACCTTAAACCGGATTTATATTAAGGTATAATGTGATAATTGCACCATACTATCGACTGATAACAACGACATAAAGAACGGTCGTAATAACGGAATGACGTTTGGCACTCGCAGACCTGCAGGTCCGGCTGTAGCTAGCAGCAAGGTGTAGGATAGTCAATCCAGTATAGATCTATACGCAAACTCAACGCTCTCCCTCCAAGAGAATTCTGGCTACAACTCGGGCCATGACATTTAAGGCATGCTCCGATACAGTGGATCACATTGGTTATCGTATTCTTGCATGTGTGATGAAATGTTTCTTGTTCTAGTATAGTTGTATATGTTCTCGTAGTATAGTTGTATATATTCTCTTCCTAGTATAGACTCATGAATGAACTGACTCATTGATCTAGCAGTTGTAATAGTTTGATTCTGTGTTACCCCGATGGTAACTTGTTAACAGTGCGTTTAGTACATATGATTATGGAAGTACTTTCATGTCTATGTATGTATATTTGATATATAATTAATATGGAAACGACCTTCGGATGGTCACCCAAAATCCTATCAGACCACATCCAAATCGAGGAAAAGGAAACAAGGTGGATAGCCTTCCTAAGTCCTTTAAACATTATTTATACGTCTATACATATATGGGCATGCAATTTGTAATATAAAAGCATAAATAAGTATTTATAAGACATTTGAAACATAAGTATTATTTTTAAAGAAAGATTGACTTGATGTCAATCTATAAAACCATTTGAAGGTGTAGATTTGATTAAAACAGTTTAAGTATAAGGAACATTTGCTTAAATCACAGTTGCAGTGTAAATTCGAAAAGTAAATGGGTTTGGAAAACATTTAGAAGTAAAACAGTTTGATAGATAGTTTGAATAGTGATAAAACCACTGATTTCCCTAGTTATTAATCACATGTGATTAGTACAATCACAGGTGATTGAAACAATAACTATAAGTATTTAACTTGCATTCCCCCCCTTTTGAAAGCATATAAAAGCATTTAGAATATTTAACAGGTTGATTAAGGGGTATGAAACTCACTTGATTGATTGAAGAAAGCGAGATGGAAAACCGGGCAGAGTTTCGTTTCGGAAAACGGATTTTTCTCGGGATTCTCGGGAATCTCGGGAGTAAAATCGACCCTCGGGACTTGAGCAAAAAGACCAGAGCTTCGGGTTATAACGGGCACGGAAAACGAGACAAAGTTGTGAGAGAGAGGAGAGAAATGAGCAACATTTTCGGAAAGCCTCGCATCCTATTTATAGGAAGGCTGAACCGCCTCCGAACGCGGGGCGTACGCTCGTACGCAGCGCGTACGCGTACGTCATGCATGAGCGAAGCCTCGACTGCCTCGGTTCGGATGGGACGGGTTGCTGGGTACGTGGGTCGGATGGGACGGCGGGTCGGACGGGACAGCGGGTCGGACGGGTCGGAGCTTCGGACGGGTCGGACGGGTTAGAACTCTTCGGATAGTGCGACGTGGACGATCCGAGACCCTCGATCTCAGTACGCGGGGCGTACGAAGGTACGCAGGGCGTACTTCGGTCCAATCCGATGACTCCCCTTCGGATATTACCGGGAATTTATAATTAAATTTATATTTATTATAAATAAACTTCAAAAATTCATATCTCCCTCATACGAACTCCGTTTCTGACGTTCTTTATATCCTCGCGAAGGTGAGACCATGATCTACGACTTTCGTTTAGATTCCGTTGGCTAATTCCGAAATTATTTTTATTATTTATTTATTAAAACGACGTGATTAAGGAATTTCTTCAAAATTTCATAACTTCCTCATCCGGAGTCAGATTTGGACGTTCTTTTTATGTACGCAAACCTTGATATGATTCCTATTACTTTATTTAATCCGAATAAGATTTTTAGGAAGGTTACATTTTGACCTAAATTTGATCGGTTTTACATTACATTGACCCGCAATATCGGGTTGTCACATTATGCATGCAAATTATACACAGAACAGGATCTAATAGACTTGTCACACCCCCGGCCAAGGCGGAACACGCCGGGAGTGGGACTAAGTTCATGGATCACTGATAAACTGAATATATAGCACAAGTACAACGATAAACAAAACTGCATTTGTATTTCATCATTAAGTTTGAATACAAGGTTCATACAGATAATAATAGTACAGTAGTTGCCTTAAACAGGTAAGCAGATATCAAAAACAAGCTAGCTAGGTCGTCTGCAATCCATAGCTAATCTTCTGTCTGAACGCCTGGCTAATGATCCCCTAAGAATACATGTAATTTTGAAAGTCAACACAAAGTTTGGTGAGTGTCACAGGTTTTCTGCTAACGCAGTAATACTTTTAGTAAGTCTAAAAAAGTATTATCTTTGTATGTATAACAACAGTTAAAACAGTGTTTGCAATGAGTCTTTAAAAGCCAAAATGTATAGTTTGTATAAGTAAACCCATACGTAAAACTGTGTTTGTAATGAATCTTTAAAAGCCAAAACGTTATGTTTCATAAGTAATTCCATACTTAAAATTGTGTTTGAAAGCAACCAAATCCATGGTTGTACGGGTAACGAATAAAGTTTTCTGCCAAGGTTGTACTTCACAATCGCAGATACGGATAAACAAACATACGGATATACGGATACAATTATCTGCCAAGGTTGAACTTAACAACCGAAGATACGGATAAACAACAAGTATATTTGATAAGCATACACGTAAAGTGTACGATACTTGTTTAAACAGTTGACAAGACTTAGTATAATGTACGCAAGCACATGTATGAGCCTAAGATACAAGTTCTATAACTTGTATATATGTATAAACCTATATATTTATGTCATAAACAGATATACGGATATACGGATAAAGTTATCTGCCAAGGTTGAACTTAACAACCGCGGATACGGATAAACAGGTAATTGACAAGTATATTTGATAAGCGTACACATTGAAGAGTACAATACTTGTATAACTATATAAACTTATATGTTTCTATGTATGTATGAGGTATAACTAGACTACCAAGTTGATAACCGGCTATACAGTTTTAACACAATTTTTGTCAAAACGTATATGGTAGTTTTATTAATCGTATTATCTTAACAAAATAACATATAAAAGTATTGAGGTTTAAAACGATTTTGTTTACTTAACATGTAAGCATTTAAACAATTATTTCTAAAACTGGTAAAGTATTTACACAAAACAATGATATTTTTTTTGTGTATTTGATAAATATTACTTAGTACACGTACTGTAAGTTGTAGCGTGATAAATAATATTTTTGTGTGAATTATATTGCATAAAAACGGCAGTGTTGTATGTTTAAACAAAGTATTTAGAATATATATATATATATATATATATATATATATATATATATATATATATATATATATATATATATATATATTAGATATACAAGTACTACATGTATTCCCCCCCCGAAAATATGTAAAAATGGGGCCGTAACACTCATCTTAATGTGTAGTTATCGAGTAATTGTTGCGAGAAAAAGCGAGATATATTGTCGTGAATACGAATCGTCGAGATTTATTTAGTTTCCTAGAAATATTAACATAAATTAATATGTGAAGAGTTGTTTGGAAATTTAACCAATGTATAGGATCCATTCACGAATTTAAATATATTAAATAGACTAAGGTTGTTAATATTCCAAATAAGGGACTAAAATTGTTTATTTAAATTCTAGGTTTGAGTTTAGGATTTATTTTGCAAATAAATCTCTACAGAGGGGTTAAAATAAATAAAATAGACACAGGTTTGAGACTTGGGACTTGTTTTTGTAAGAGATTTCCAAGGAGGGTAGGTTTTGAACATTTTAAATGATGTTTTAGGAACCTATGACTAGTTTTGTAAAAAAATTCTTTGGGAGGGAGCTAAGAATTATTTTGGAATTGAAGTTTGGGACTTAGGGTCCTATTTGTAGAAACCTTTGAAGTGGAGGGGAGGATTGTGTAAATCTTGAAATGGACGTATAAGGTGTGGGGGTTGATTTCGTAACATCAACAAACTTTGAGGTCATTATTGAAGTAAGTAAAATGTAACAAACAGTAAAATCAATTAAACTCAATTGCATAGGAGGTAATTTACCTCGTGTGTTCATCTACATGAAGTTTCATGAATGATAAAAAAATGATTCAGGACCTCGTCAAAGCTCGATCATAAAAAAAAATGAATAAATAAATAACAAATGTTGGGGATGAGTACTTACAGCGGCAGTATTAACGGCATAAGAGGTGGTGGTTTATGACGGGGTTGTGGTGGTTAAGGGTGATGATCAAGAAATCAATAGGAATAGAGAGAAATAAGGAGGGAGAGAACTTGAGAGAAGTGGCTGTGAATTGGTGACTTTAATGGCTTCTAAGAGCTCTTATTTATACTAAAAGAGGAACACACACTCTTTTGTGGCCATACCTCCAACCAAGCATTGTACCATTTTTGATAGACTTGCACACAAAGAAGAAGAGAGGGGGAGGAAAGAAGAACGTGGGGAAGAAGTAGAAGGGAAGAAAATCTAGACTTTTTACCTTCTTGTGTCACATGTGGGCCCCACATGGGTTATTCCCTCATTAATTGCCCAAAACACACAAAACTGGGTGCCTCGGGATCCATGCATCGAAAATTCTTTTCGAATGTACCGTTAGATAGAGTTTAATTCAAGGATTCTGGAACATCAAACGGATTAATTTTTGGAGTTACGGATCTCTGGGAAATTGCGTTTGAAGTTTTACGTCTAAACGGTTCACGGTGTCCGTTTTCGCGAATTTTGTAAATATTTTCGTAAAAATTATTTCGAGTGTGAAATTAAATAATAGACTATATTATGAGTCCAAAAACGCTCTCAGAAATCCATTCGGCAAAGTTTAAGTACTTCAACGGATCGATTCGGTTTTACGCGATTAAAGAAAACCGGTGTTTTACTGTCTGTTTTCTTAAAATTGTCGTATCTTTTGCATACGAACTCCGTTTTGGATGTTCTTTATATTTTTGGAAAGAGAGGAAAATGTAGTATGATATTTTAATTTTTGTTTTGCTCAAAACTACGTAATGCAAATTTTTAGTTTTTCAAACGCATTAATTAGCGTTGCTGTTTAAGCGGTTTGATTCGGATTACAGTTTACACATTTGGAAGTAAGGTATGATCTGATATCATGTAATAATTGAAATAAAATTATTTATTTTCCCTTAGATGTACTAAAACTCAATAATTCGGATTAACATGAGATTCACGGATAGATTGGCGGTTATAATAATAGCCCTAAATTATGGGTTGTCACATTACCTCCCCGTTAAAGGAAATTTCGTCCCGAAATTAAGTTGGTACTGGTAGTACTAGGGCTTCGATAAATAGTAATGTAATCTCATGGTACATGATCCCTGCCTGGTCCTTCTATAATCGGTTGGTGTATACAAGTCGTATATAATTAAGATCGAACAGACTGTCGAATAAGTGATTCTACCCTAAGCCCACAACCAAACAAGGAACAGGAAGTAAGGTGTAATCACAAATCCTAAGTCTTTAGAATCTTAATTATATATAACCCCAACTTATACACTTAGCAATCATAGATTACCAGCAAGGGTCCTTAGTTTCTATATGAATGATGTGATTAATTCGGGTGAGAAAGCAACTAGGGAGTACTTTTTCCATATCGATAAATAGTAATGTACTTACGTGGCGCATGATCCTTGGCTGGTCCTTCTACATTCCCTTGGTGTATATAAGTTGTATATAACCAAGATTGAATAGTCAGTCGAATAAGTGATTCTACTCTAAGCCCACAACCAAACAAGGAATAGGAAGTAAAGCGGAATCACAAATCCTAAGTCTATAGAATCTTAATTATATACAACCCTAACGTATAAATTTAGCAAGCATAGATTACCAGCAAGGGTACTTAGTTTCTATGTGAATGGCATGATTAACTTGGGTGATAAGGCAACCAACAAGTACTTTTTGTTATAGCTACTGCATAGATTTCATGTTTAGTCGCGTTTTTAAACCTATGGTCGATAAAACTTTAATTGGCACTAGTATTAATAAATACTGAGGCCTAAACATTGTTGTTATGAAACGTACCAATAACCACAGGTGGTTCCGAAAGAGCGTCTCTTGCTGTGATCATAAGTACCCTTCCATTGCCACCTTGGTTCTTTAGTTGTGGGAAGTCCTTCCTAAAATGCCCTGGCTGATTGCACTCGTAACAGTTACGATTCCTTCTGTCGTAGTGGTTGGGGTTCTTCTACAGTACCTCGAGATGTGACCTCTCATGTTACACTTGTTGCAGATCACCTCCCTGCAATTTCCGACATGGTGGAAATTGCACTTTATACAATGAGGTAAAGTCCCAGAGTAGGACTTAGTTGGGGTGGGAGTATTAGTAACTGCAGCGTAGACAGCTAACGGTTCTGGTTCAAGCTTCTGATGCTTGGAGTCCTCCTTTGTTTCCCCATGAAACTTCCTTTTGGTGCCTCCAGTGAGCTTCTTCTCTGCCGGTGGGGTCATGGTACCCTGCCGGACACACTGTTCAGTCAACTGATAGGCTAATTGCTTAGCACTATCGAAAGTGGAGGGTTTGGATGCCATCACTAGACCTTGAACAGGTGAAGCTAGTCCCCAAATGTACCTTTCGATCTTCCTGTCTTCCGGGGTCACCATTCCTGGGCAAAGGTTTGCAAGGTCATTGAATCGAGAGGTGTAAGCAGCTACTTCTGATCCTTTCATGACAAGGTTCCAAAGCTCTTGCTCTAGAGCTTGTATCTCCTGTCGGGGACAATACTCCTTGGTCATTAGCTGCTTCAGGGATTCCCAGCCCATGGCATAAGCTTCAGTGATTCCCATGGACTTCGCATGGTTATTCCACCAAGTTAAAGCGGAGTCCATTAACATGCATGTAGCGTACTTAACCCTATAGTCAACGGGGCAAGCACTGATGTGGAAGACAGCCTCAGTCTTTTCTATCCAACGGGATAGCCCAACAGCTCCTTCAGTGTCGTAGAAGAGTCGAGGTTTGCAGCTCATGAAATCCTTATAGGAGCAGTGTCTGGTGTTGCTTTGGTGAGTTGCGGGAGTGCCACTTCCACTAGTTCCAGTGTTTCCATTTCGGGCTGCCTCGTATGCTGCCAAAGCCGTAGCAATTCCTTGTGCGAGCATGTTCTGCATCATGGCAGAATTCATTTGGAATGTTTGGTTTACATTTGTTACTTCTGGGTCTCCTCCCTGGTTTGGCGTTTCCACTGATGTTTGAGTTACTGGTGGGGTTCTCCTCGCGTTGTCTCGGGGAGTTGGCGGTGGACGAACTCCCGGTTGCTTTCGTGGGGCCATCTCCTAATATGTTTAAAACGGACACGTTAAGTTGTGTTAATACTATAAAGTCCTAACAAGTATGCATGGGATGCATTTTATGATATAGTTTGCTTGTGAAATCCTATAAATTATAAGAGAAAGAGGATTGATTTAGAAATCCTCTAGATTTCCAAATGATAAGGAAAAGGTGCTTGGTTTAGAAATCCTCTAGATTTCTAAAGGATAGAAAGGGGACCTTAATTGCTAATGAATTGTAAGTGTTTTAAAATGTATGTATGGATTCTAAGGTACTAGGTTGATGTAGCGAATCTGGAGAACATCCTTCAATCTCTTAAAACATTCAACCGTTGTAGTCTGTCAGACTCCTTGCTCAAGGTTGGTTGTGCACCGGCCTGACCATAAATAACATAGGTGCGCATTCCAGGTTTATTTATGGTATAACTTATGTACGATACTAACCCTAATTGAGGCGTCTGACCTAAAGGGTTGAGTTGGTAGTTTTAGTTGAAGGGATGTTAAAATTTTATTAAGTTTTCTCATCGCGGGTCAGAGTATATATAAACTCTTATATATTATGGTTGGTGGGGTTTGTAGTATTATTAATTTTTGTTTGTTCTTCCCGACTACCGAGCACTGACGATGGCCGGACATCAAACGGCGTAAGTAGTCGAGAAATAGTGTTATTATTAATAATACTTTTATTAGAAGCTAGTCTGCTATAGTTGTATTACTCTTTCGAGGATACGAGTTCTCTATAGCCAATTTAGCTCTGATACCATTCTGTCACACCCCCGGCCAAGGCGGAACACGCCGGGAGTGGGACTAAGTTCATGGATCACAGATAAACTGAATATATAGCACAATTACAACGATAAACAAAACTGCATGTGTATTATCTTAACAAAATAACATATAAAAGTATTGAGGTTTAAAACGATTTTGTTTACTTAACATGTAAGCGTTTAAACAATTATTTCTAAAACTGGTAAAGTATTTATACAAAACAATGATATTTTTTTGTGTATTTGATAAATATTACGTAGTACATGTACTGTAAGTTGTAGCGTGATAAATAATATTTTTGTGTGAATTATATTGCATAAAAACGGCAGTGTTGTATGTTTAAACAAAGTATTTAGAAAATAGATATATATTAGATATACAAGTACTACATGTATCCCCCCCCCCCCCCCCCCCCCCCGAAAATATGTAAAAATAGGGCCGTAACACTCACCTTAATGTGTAGTTGTCGAGTAATTGTTGCGAGAAAAAGCGAGATATATTGTCGTGAATACGAATCGTTGAGATTTATTTAGTTTCCTAGAAATATTAACATAAATTAATATGTGAAGAGTTGTTTGGAAATTTAACCAATATATGGGATCCATTCATGAATTTAAATATATTAAATAGACTAAGGTTGTTAATAATTTCCAAATAAGGGACTAAAATTGTTTATTTAAATTCTAGGTTTGAGTTTAGGATTTATTTTGCAAATAAATCTCTACAGAGGGGTTAAAATAAATAAAATAGACACAGGTTTGAGACTTGGGACTTGTTTTTGTAAGAGATTTCCAAGGAGGGTAGGTTTTGAACATTTTAAATGATGTTTTAGGAACCTATGACTAGTTTTGTAAACAAATTCTTTGGGAGGGAGCTAAGAATTATTTTGGAATTGAAGTTTGGGACTTAGGGTCCTATTTGTAGAAACCTTTGAAGTGGAGGGGAGGATTGTGTAAATCTTGAAATGGACGTATAAGGTGTGGGGGTTGATTTCGTAACATCAACAAACTTTGAGGGCATTATTGAAGTAAGTAAAATGTAACAAACAGTAAAATCAATTAAACTCAATTGCATAGGAGGTAATTTACCTCGTGTGTTCATCTACATGAAGTTTCATGAATGATAAAAAAATGATTCAGGACCTCGTCAAAGCTCGATCATAAAAAAAATGAATAAATAAATAACAAATGTTGGGGATGAGTACTTACAGCGGCAGTATCAACGGCACTCTTTTGTGGCCATACCTCCAACCAAGCATTGTACCATTTTGATAGACTTGCACACAAAGAAGAAGAGAGGGGGAGGAAAGAAGAACGTGGGGAAGAAGTAGAAGGGAAGAAAATATGGACTTTTTACCTTCTTGTGTCACATGTGGGCCCCACATGGGTTATTCCCTCATTAATTGCCCAAAACACACAAAAATGGGTGCCTCGGGATCCGTGCATCGAAAATTCTTTTCGAAAGTACCGTTAGATAGAGTTTAATTCAAGGATTCTGGAACATCAAACGGATTAATTTTTGGAGTTACGGATCTCTGGAAAATTGCATTTGAAGTTTTATGTCTAAACGGCTCACGGTGTCCGTTTTCGCGAATTTTGTAAATATTTTCGTAAAAATTATTTCGAGTTTGAAATTAAATAATAGACTATATTATGAGTCCAAAAACGCTCTCAGAAATCCATTCGGCAAAGTTTAAGTACTTCAACAGATCGATTCGGTTTTACGCGATTAAAGAAAACCGGTGTTTTACTGTCTGTTTTCTTAAAATTGTCGTATCTTTTGCATACGAACTCCGTTTTGGATGTTCTTTATATTTTTGGAAAGAGAGGAAAATGTAGTATGATATTTTAATTTTTGTTTTGCTCAAAACTACGTAATGCAAATTTTTAGTTTTTCAAACGCATTAATTAGCGTTGCCGTTTAAGCGGTTTGATTCGGATTACAGTTTACACATTAAGGTATGATCTGATATCATGTAATAATTGAAATAAAATTATTTATTTTACCTTAGATGTACTAAAACTCAATAATTCGGATTAACATGAGATTCACGGATAGATTGGCGGTTATAATAATAGCCCTAAATTATGGGTTGTCACAAGACTGTAGAATAATAGAATCTACCCTAGGACCGCAACCAAACAAGGAATATGAAATAAGGCCAAATCTATTATTCTAAGGCTATAAGATCCTAACCGTGTTCAATTTTAAAAGTATACACGTAGCAGTTACTAATACCAATAATCATTCTCGTTCTAGCATGGCATCAAATATTCCCAAGGCTACAAGCTTCACATATCAGACCAATCTATTGCTAACTACCCTGCACTAGCATGCAAGTCTACTAGCTTATACAACATCTAAAGGCATCTTCCCTATCCTTAACTACCATGCGATTCTCAAATTCATAAATCAATTCATAACAGATAACATATATGGGTATTCTGGGGAAACTTACATGAGCTCGGATGATTGCATGCACCACACCCTTTCTTGTCTTAGAAATTCTTTATTTAAAAACATTTTTCTTTTGAAAACTTTACAGATCCTCAGTTTGAGTTCAGATTCACCCGAAAGTATGTCCGAATCCCTCAAACCAAGACTCTAATACCAACTTGTAACAACCCAAAAATCAAGGGTAAAAATTTCATTTTTAATATAGCTAAAACATTGTTACCATTTGTTTCAGACATTTCAAATCATCATTAAGTAAAACATTTATCAGAGTTTTTCCCAAAATTATCCATTGCGGAAATCATAGGCGTGTGCACTGCGATCAATCCCAGCCCTCCTTTTTCCAAATTGATGATACCTGAAACCATAAACAAAACTGTAAGCACGAAGCTTAGTGAGTTCCCCGACGCATACCCCATACAATCCACATAACCACATAATCCATATCAGCTATAACAACTACATAAATCATAACAATTGCATAAGCATGCATATATACATATGAAGATGCCATGGAAACCTTCCAAGTTCTTATTCACATACTCACGTAAATCATATAAACTACACCAGCCATGCATATAAACATATATGGAAGCCCTGGAAACCCTCCAAGGTCTTACACCGGGTGCCCTGGAAAACCTCCAAGGTCTTAGCCCACTGCCATGGAAACCCCCACATGGTCTTTACTAACAACCAATCAAACCATACATACCAACATATAAGCTAATCATGCAAACACATAAGGATGCCCTAGAAACCCTTTAGGGTCTTACACCGTGTGCCATGGGAACCTCCACATGATCTTAGCCCAATGCCATAGGAACCCCCACATGGTCTTAACTAAGGATGCCATGGAAACCCTCAAAGGTCTTATACCCTAGTACCTCGGGAACCCCCCGAGGTCTTTACCTAGGATGCCATGGAAACCCTCCAAGGTCTTACACCTACGTGCCCTGAGAACCCCCCCCCCCCCCCCCCCCCCCCCGAGGTCTTCCATGGAAGTATCACAAAGACCACTTGCATATCACGTACCACGTAATCAATTAACATACCACATAATCACTAGCATACTCCCTATCACATAACCATCTAAGATATCACATAATACAACTTCAGCTAGTGTATCACTTATCATAAAATGGACCGACCTTGGTGCCTTAGACCAATTGGTATGGTGAGGAGACTCACCTCGCACTGCTGAAGTCCCGTGGATGAACTTCCAGCTGCTGGTTGACAGATTCCCGAATTGCCAACATCAAACGATACCCAATTCATAATTTGGTTCCAATGCATGAACACAACTCCATACTTGGGGTAAAAGACTACTTTAACGCAACTTTGCTTTATTCAGTCCAAGGCCCAATCAAAAGGCCCAAAAGTCAAAGCATGAACCAAATCCCAACATATGGCACAATTTTCCAAATTGGGCCCAAACCTCTATACAGGCTTATCTTAAGGCCCAATCATGTAGTCCAGTCCTACCATTGGGCATTCTGGTGGCCCAGTAGCTAATAGTCTTCAAGGCCCAATTGTGGCCCACTTATGGCCTAATTTTCCAAAATTGGGCCTAAGCCTCTCTAATGGTCTTATCCTAAGGCCTAATAATTTCCTAAGTCCATAATATGTTCACAATTGGCCCACAAGGCTCACAGCAGCTTAGTCCAACAAATGGCCCAATAAGAGCCCAAAACCAATTAGGGTTTTTCACATAAAATGACAATTAGGTTAAGTGTTCCTCACTTAACCCATTAAGTACTTAATCCATTGTGTCCAATATGACCTTAGGTTAATTACAATTGTTTATTAATTTATATTTTAATTTAGTAAATGATACTAGTGCGGGTCTCGATAAGTCCAAATCAATAATACGAAAATTAGGGTTTTCTAAATCCTACATAGGGTTTCTAACCCATTACAATCCAATTAGGCCCAAAAGCTAAGTCCTTAGGCCCATTAGGGTTTCGCTAGTTGGGCACCGCCCACTACCACCTCGGGTAGTGGTGGTCACCGATGGCATACGGCGGCTAATGGCAGCGGCCACCATCTCACGGTGGTGGTTACGGGTTTTCCTTTCATTATTTTGCATTGGTTACAATATTACAAGGAAAAACCCAAATAACACACACCCACACTAATACAAACACATGTACACAACAACCTAGTGGTCGCTGGTGTTGGCACGTGGTGGCAGCCACCACCGTGAGGTGGTGGCGGTGGGGTCTTTTTCAGATCTTCGGCCAAAAGATGCTACTGCAATTTTATACCATTACAACACACGAACACAAACACCACAACACGTACACAACCACCTTTCACGGTGGCTTGTGGTGGCAGATTAGGGTGGCATGGCGGTAGAATAGGGTAACGACCACCCAAACACTTGCTTCAGATCCGAACGCAGCCAGCCACCAGTAATACACCCTCAGCCACCCAGACACGATGGTAGTGGCCTGAGACGCAACAAGCAAAATGCGGAAGAAGGGGCGGAGACGCGGGTTGTAGCGGCAGCAGTGGATAGAAGCGGCAGAGAAGGAGGCACTCGATCCTCGTCCTTCGTCGTCGAAGGGGCAGCAGCAGAAGCACTCGTCATGTATGTGGTTACGGTGGTCGGATGGCAGTGAAACAGTTGTGACGATCGTCCTTGCCGGTAGATGGGATGGTCGCGGTGGTTGCTTGTGACTGGATGACGACTTTTAATGGCGGCAACGACCTCAGCTGGAAACCTATGCACGCCGGTCTATCTTGATTAGAACTACAAAGAGGGAGGTGACGGCTGGAGGTGGTCAAAGAGAGGGTGGCGGCTGAAGGATACGTGAGTCTAGGGTTAGGGTTAAATGATGAAACGAGGAGGGAAAGATGCACCTATTAAATTCCATGTTCCATACAAATCTATAAAAAGTCGACGATTCTAGTCCCTCCCACGCATAACCTTTTCAAATTAAATCCATTATTTACCAATTAACCCCCATTAATAATAATTCCTTACAACTAAAGTTCCAGAAGTTACCATTTAACCCCCATCCTTCCAAAATTCTTTCCATGGAAGTCCAATAATTAACAAACACCCCCTGAATTCTAAAAGTCTTTACAAATTAAATCTCGAATTTATATTTTAACCCCGATTAATCCAAATTATAACATTTGGCTTCCCAAAACCAATACCCCACGAAATACTATGGATTTTTGGGCGACTATTCATTCATTAATTTTTATCTATTTATTTATTTAATAAATAGGATGTTACAACGGTGGTGGCGCCTGCGCCTGCCACAATGAGGATCACTAACGGCCGCCCTGCCAAGGTGGATGCTCCTGCGGTGAAGAGCTGCGCATTTCAGTTGACTACCAAGGAGGCTCGGACAGTGCCAGACGTCGTGGCTGGTACGTATTTTATTCTTCCTATTTGTTATTGATTTATTTTTCTTATATGTATATACGTGCTCCTATATAGGGACCTTTTTGGTCAATGGTATGTCTGCCTACGTTTGATTCGATTCGGGAGGTACCCGATCGTTTGTATCTCTTGCGCTTAGCAAAAAATTCCGGGATGCTTCAGGAACATTGGATTCCCCGCATCAGGTTGAGATTGTAGATGATCAAATAGTGAGTGTTGTGAGGGTATACCGGGACTGTGTCCTGAATGTATTTGAGGAGAGGTTTCGGGTTGATCTAGTACCAATACTGCTGTGGGGACTAAAGGTGATCATTGGGTTGGACTGGTTGGGGGACAATGGGGCCATGATTGATTCCCAGCGCCGGCTGGTGAGAGTTCTAACCCCAAGTGGGGGAGAACTGACTATTCATGGAGAGAGGGCCATGCAGGGGCCAACCTTCTGTTCGACTGTGAGAGCTAGGAGACTTCTCCATCAAGGTTGTTTGGGATTTTTGGCGTACATCTGAGATACGAGGGTTGAGCCTATGAAAGATTTGAGTAGTGTGCCAGTTCTACGAGATTTTCAGGTTGTCTTTCCCTATGAGTTGCCAGGGGTGCCTCCGGAGAGGCGGGTAGATTTTCGCATTGATATGGTACCGAGTGCTGCTCCGATAACCAAAGCACCATACCGGCTAGCTCCGCCTGAGATGCAGGAGCTGTCTATGTAGCTTCAGGAGTTGCTAGACCGAGGGTTTATTCGTCCGAACAGTTCACCATGGAGAGCATCAATCCTGTTCGTGAAAAAGAAGGACGAGTCACACCGGATGTGTATTGATTATCGAGAGCTGAATAAGTTAACGGTGAAAAACCATTATCTGCTCCCGAGGATCGATGATTTGTTCGATCAGCTACAAGGTGTATCTTTGTTTTTCAAGATTAATCTTCAGTTGGGGTACCATTACATAAGGATTCGGGATGAGGATATACCGAAGACAGCTTTCATGACTCGGTATAGGAACTATGAGTTTGTGGTGATGCCATTTAGGCTCACCAATGCCCCAACAACATTCATGGATCTCATGAACAGGTTGTGTAGACCGATGCTGGATCAGTTGGTGATCATTTTCATTGATGATATCATGGTCTATTCTAATACCATGGAGCAGCATGAGTAGCATCTGAGGGAGGTATTGGAGACACTTAGAATGGAAATATATATGCCAAGTTCTCGAAGTGTGACTTCTGGTTGTGAGAGGTGCAGTTTTTGGGGAACATCATCAACCAGAAGGGTATTTCGAAGATTCATCCGTAGCTTCTTGGGTCTAGCGGGTTATTATCGGAGATTCATCCAAGATTTCTCCAAGATCGTTGTGCCATTGACCCGTTTGACCAAGAAGAATGTGACTTTCCGGTGGGGCACAGGCGAACAGACGGCTTTCGAGTCCTTGAAGTAGAGGTTATGTGAGGCCCCGATTCTAGTACTACCTGAATGGCTAGATGATTTGGTAGTGTATTGTGATGCATCGATCTTCGGCTTAGGGGTGGTACTAATGCAGAGGGGGCATGTGATTGTGTACGCCTCGAGGTAGTTGACGCCTCATGAGGCAAATTACCCCACTCATGACCTGGAATTAGGGGCAGTGGTGTTTGCTCTCAAAATCTGGAGGCATTACTTGTACGGAGTTTGGTGCACCATCTTTACTGACCACAAAAGCTTGAAGTATTTGATGGATCAGCAGAACCTCAAGAACCGACAGAGGAGGTGGTTGGGTGTGCTAAAAGAGTATGGTTGTGAGATCTTATACTATCCAAGGAAGGCCAACTTGGTAGCTGATGCTTTGAGCCGCAAGACGGAGGGTTCCCCGATTGGGAACGTTTGTTTGAGGATGACGGTGATCTATCAGCTGTTTGATATGATCAAGAAGGCTCGGGTGGAGGGTTTGAAGAGAGAAAATTGGAAGTTAGAGTAGATTCGAGATTAGATTCCCTTGTTTGTTCAGGATGGTCGGGGTCTTTTGACACAGTGTAGCCGGGTGTGGGTTCAGGTATCTGCAGGAGTGAGACAGAAGATATTAGAAGAGGTACATAATTCCAAGTTCTCTATACATCCGGGGGGATACAAAAATGTATAGAAACCTGAGACTGAGTTACTGGTGGCCCTGCATGAAGCTGGAGATCGCCTGGTTTGTGCAGCGGTGCTTGATCTGTAAGAAGGTCAAGGTCAAACTTCAGCAACCTCAGGGCAAGGTTCAACCATTACCCATTCCTATGTGGAAATAGGAAGAGATGACCATGGAATTCATCACGGATTTACCGAGGACAACGAGGTGTGGATGTCATATGGGTCATCGTGGACAGGTTGACAAAGAGTGCCCATTTTATTCCGATCTCTGAGAGTATCTCTGTTGAAAAGTTAGCAGACATTTATGTGTGGGAGGTGGTAGAAGAAGAAAGAGTTGGTAACAATTATGAGATCGGTCAATCATCCCGACCATATCTATCACCTTCTTCCAAAGACGACACTTTATCTCAATTGTTTGAGAAAAGTGTAAGAATTGAAAACGAAATGGAAATTGTCGAAGGTAAGACTACTCATCACTTAGGAAGAATGCGAAGTCTAGAAGGACAGAGAACGCAAGATCAAGAGGCAGTGATGGATGTCCATTATAGCAGTAATTTCACTTATAACGGCATGATTACTCACGACGCAACGATTACAGAATTAGAACTCCAAAATCAAACCTCAAGAAAGGAAGAATGCACTGGAGAGCTTGAGTAAAGAAATCAAGCACTTGAGGAACAAATGGTTTACGTCACTGACGCACTAGGCCATCACTTAGGATACCGGCAAATAGAGTAGAACTAGTGGTTGTATAAAATAGGAGGTAATCATTAGACTAGTTAAAGTAATGGGGAAAAGTTTATGGAAAGGGTGTAGTAAACCTTGCAATGTTTTTAGAAACTTTTCCCATATAAACCTACAATAAACTGATGTAGCCACCGACAATAAATATGAAGCATATATTGCAACAATCATGTGCCAAATAGTGTCGTTCACTATGTTCTATACCTTGAAGAATAATTGAAGACATTGGTACTCGTCTTTTAATGACTAATTAAGATACTTCATAAAACTCATAATATTCTTACTATTTATAATAGGAACTAAATAAAAATGCCTAAAAGAAGTAATGCTCGACTAAACCATAACCAACAATCAGAACCACAACAACAATCACCACCACCATAAATAAGCCCCACAATAAGTTCAACAGAACTTGAAGAAATTATAGCTCAGAGAATAGTTGCAACTCTAGCTAATGTCACAACATGTGGAATTAGAACTGAAGGCAATGTAGGAACCGCCAAAATGTGTACCTACAAAGACTTTGTGAATTGCAAACCAAAGAGCTTCCATGGAACTGAAGGGATTGTTAATTTGACTAGGTGGATTGAAAAGACAGAATCAATCTTTCAAATAAGCTTCTGTCTAGATGATTGTAAAGTACAATTTGCAGGATGTACTTTCGCTAATTCAGTGATAACATGGTGGAAATAGGAGGATTTGAAGATGATGTTAGTAGAGGAGTATTGTCCTCGGGAGGAAATACAAAAGCTAGAACAAGAACTATAGAACCTAACAATGAAGAGTTCAGAGATAAATGCTTATACTCCTAGATTCAGTGACCTTACGGTGATGTGTCCAACACTTGTAACCCCTGAATATAAGAAGATAGAGCAATATATCGGGGGTCTAGCATCACAAATCAAAGGCATGGTGATCGCATCAAAACTTACAACATACGACAACACGAAGCGAATAGCTTATCAGCTAACCAACACAAAGATCCAAGGGAAATTTATGGTCTCGAAAGCTGAGTCTCCCAAATTTGGAACGAACAAGCGCAAGTTTAATGGGAAGAATCCCAAACAAGCATTCAGGAAGAGACAAAAAGTGACAATTAATTATGCAGCCACGACAGCGATACCCATAGAACTAAGGAAGAATAATGGAAATTCTCCATGGTGCAATCAGTGCAACCGTCAACATACAAATGACTGTTTTGTTTCCATGTAGTGCAAAAAGAAGGGACACACGGCTAATTACTATAGAAGCACAACACCTGCAATAGTAAATCATAAAACAAATACTGGAACAGGCTATGGTGGAAGAAGACCATGTTTTGAGTGTAGTGAAATTAGACATTTCAAGAAAGAATGTCCAAAGTTAAGGAGTCAGGGAGGTTTAGGCTGTGACAGAGCTGTAACATCCCAAGACCAGGTATACCTTATAAACCCTTTTTCTTTTGGTAATTGTCAAGTTTTTCCCTAATTTGAAAAAAGGTCGTAAATGAGTATGCGGGGCGTACGCGTGTGTACGCTCAGCGTACTCATGTGCGTGTTTTGATGTGGAAGCCACCTAGTATGTTGGGCATACTAGGCCCAGAGTAAATACCCTAATTTAGGGTGTGTCCCTATTTAAAGGACATGATGGCCTCATTTTTGGCCACCATTCCAAGACATCAACCCTCTCAAACCCTAATTTCTTGTCCCTTGAGCTTGTGTGTCCATTTGTGAGCTATTAAGTGTTCTTGTTGTTTCTTTGGAGTAAAAAAGGAGCTTTGAAGAGGAAGGAGTGGGATTCCAGGCTTTAGATCTAAGCTTATCTATGGTTGGAGCTTCGGTTAGAGGTATAAAGCTCAAAGCTTTCTCACCCTTTTCATTTATGCATCATTTTAGTTCATTTTAGGGTTTTGGTCCCAAAGTTGGATGCTTTATGAGATGTTGAGCCCCAGAGTTTATTATCAACACTTTTGAGTGTTTTTAGTGGTGTAGAATCATAAAAATCAAGACTTGGATGTTTAAACCAACCCATGCATGAGATATGAGCATTTTTGAGAATAGAGATTGAGAGTTTTGGTGTTTGTGACTTTTTCATCCATGTAAAGTGTTAATGTCACAGAATTTATGGAGTATGAGCTTTTAGGAAGTCCAGAACTAAGATTTGAGCTAAGGTCTTAACAGATTAAGACCAAATGAGTAGGAAGAGCAAAACTGGGGAGTACGTAGAGTTTAATTCTAGTATGCGCAGCGTAGGGTCGAGAATTTCTGATGCATGCATGGCGAAGGAGTACGCCCAACGTAGAGGGCTTGTACGTGCAACGTATGCGTTGCCTTTGACTTTTAGGGTTTGTTCAATTGGTGGACTATTAAGGCCACAGAAGGGTAAAATGGTATTTTATCCTGCTATAAGTTTGTAAAAGGGTTAGTCAAGCTTCTTTGAGATCCAGCTACTATCGGAGATTTATCAAGGATTTATCCAAGATTGTTGTTCCTCTTACCAGACTGACCCGAAAGGGTGTCACTTTTGTCTGGAGGCCCGAGCAGTAGGCCTCGTTCGAGACTCTTCGCCAGAGATTGTGCGAAGCTCCAGTGTTAGCCCTTCACGAGGGAGTGGAGGATTCTGTGGTTTTCTTTGATGCATCTATATCAGCGTTGGGTGCGGTGTTGATGCAGAGGGGGCATATTATAGCATACGCCTCGAGGCAGTTGAAGCCTCATGAGACGAGGTATCCCACCCAAGATTTGGAGTTGGGGGCGGTAGTTTTCGCCCTGATGATCTGGCGCCATTATCTGTACGGGGTTCGGTGTACTATATAAACGGACCAGAAGATCCTGAAGTACATAGTGGACCAGCCCAACCTGAATATGAGAAAGAGGAGGTGGTTGGATGTAGTGAAAGACTACGACTGTGAGATCTTGTATTACCCTGGCCAAGCTAATGTGGTAGTTGATTCCTTGAGCCACAGAGTAGAGAGTTCTTTGATTCGAGACGTATGTATGAGGATAACGAAGATGAGTCCAGTCCTAGATACCATCCGAGAGGCCCGGGTGGAGGCTGTGATGCCCGAGAACGTCAAGAGGGAGAGAGTGATTGGACAGGTTTCCGATTTTGAGACGGATATTCGGGGGCTTATGAATTTTTGTGGGCGGATTTGGGTACCCTATACAGGTGGAGCTCGGCGTATACTGATGGAGGAGGCACATAGATCGAGATTCTCGATCCATCCAAGAGCCACTAAGATGTATTTGGATCTGAAGAGAGATTACGGGTGGCCCTGTATAAAGAGGGATGTGGCACGGGTAATCGAGAGGTGCTTGACCTATCGTCGGGTTAAGGCGGAGCACCATCGTCCACATAGTCCGTTAAAGCCTTTAGAGATTCCCCAGTCAAAGTGGGAATATATTTCGATGGATTTTATCACCAAGTTACTGAGGACTGCACATGGGGTTGACGCGATATGGGTGATTATAGATCGGTTGACGAAGAGTGCTCACTTCCTTGCTATCGGTGAGAGCTCTTACACAGAGAAGTTGGTTGAGATTTATTTGAGAGAGGTGGTGGCTCGGTATGGAGTTCCGACCTCAATAGTGTCAGATCGAGATGTACGCTTTAATTCAAGATTCTGGAAGAAATTTCATGAGGAATTGGGTACCCGATTGCATTTTAGTACTACATACCACCCGCAGACAGATGGGCATAGTGAGCGGACGATTCAGATGCTCGAGGACATGTGTCGTGCATGTGTTATGGACTTCGGAGGAAGTTGGGACACCTATTTTCCCTTGGCTGAGTTTTCTTACAAGAACAGCCACCATTCAAGTATTGGTATGCCTCCGTTTGAGCTCTAATATGGGAGGAGGTGTTGGACTCCTATCTGTTGGGGAGAGGTAGGGCACCGAGTGATGGGTGGCAATGAGATAGTGCTAAATACGAATGAGCAGATTCAGCAGGTCAGACAGAGGTTACTGACAGCATAGAGTCACTAGAAGATTTACGCGGAAAGTTGGGTCCAAGATATATCGAACCTTTCAGGGTGATTGCCAGAGTTGGGAAGGTAGCTTATTGGTTGGAGCTACTTGCAGAGTTGAGCCAAATACATAACACCTTCCACGTGTCTCAATTGAGGAAGTGTGTAGCCGACGAGATGTCAATGGTACCGTTAGAGGACATTCAGATTAATGTGAGTCTGAATTACATCGAGAGGCCAATAGCGATCTTAAATAGGAAGGTGAAGGTCTTGAGGAATAAAGAGGTGCCCTTGGTTCAGGTCCAATGGCAACATCAGAAGGGGTCCGAGTGGACTTAGGAGTCGGAGTCCGAGATGCGCTAACAGTACCTAGAGTTATTTCCAGAAGATGACTTCGAGGGCGAAGTCTGATTCTAGTGAGGGAGAATTGTAACATCCCAAGACCAGGTATACCTTATAAACCCTTGTTCTTTTGGTAATTGTCAAGTTAGGCCCTTATTTGAGAAAAGGTCGTAAATGAGTACGCGAGGCGTACGCTTGTGTACGCTCAGCGTACTCATGTGCATGTTTTTGACGCAGAAGCCACCTAGTACGTTGGACGTACAAGGCCCAGAGTGAAATTCCTAATTTAGGGTGTGTCCCTATTTAAAGGACATGATGGCCTCATTCATGGCCACCATTTCCAGACATCATCCCTCTCAAACCCTAATTTCTTTTCCCTTGAGCTTGTGTGTCCATTTGTGAGCTATTAAGTGTTTTGTGGTTTCTTTGGAGTGAAGAAGGAGCTTTGAAGAGGAAGGAGTGGGAGTCCATGCTTTGGATCTGAGCTTATCTGTGGTTGGAGCTTCAGTTAGAGCTACAAAGCTCAAAGCTTTCTCACATTTTTGATTTATGCATCATTTTAGTTCATTTTATGGCTTTGGTCCCAAAGTTGGATGCTTTATGAGATATTGAGCCCCAGAGTTTATTATAGCTCTTTTGAGTGTTTTTAGTGGTGTAGAGTCATAAAAATCGAGACTTGGACGTTTAATCCAACCCATGCATGAGATATGAGCATTCTTGAGAATAGAGAGTGAGAGTTTTGGTGTTTGTGACTTTTTCAACCATGCAAAGGCTTAAATTCACAGACTTTATGGAGTATGAGCCTTTAGGAAGTCTAAATATGAGATTTGAGTTAAGGTCATAATGGATTAAGACCAAATAAACAGGAAGAGCAAAATTGGGGCGTATGCTGAGTGTATTTCCAGTACGCGCAGCATAGGGTCAAGAATTCTCGATGCCTGGATGGCGAAGGAGTACGCCCAGCGTAGAGGGCTTTTACACACAACATACGCACGACCTTTCACTTTTAATTAACTCTTAGGGTTTGGTCAATTGGTGGACTATTAAGGCCATGGAAGGGTAAAATTGTCTTTTATCCTTCTATGATTTTGTAGAAGGGTTAGTTTAGCTTCTTTGAGATTCGTTATTAATTAGAGATAATATTCATTTGTGTTAGGCGGAGGCTAGACCGGTGATTTGAGTTCGAGGTTATCCGGTTTCTTACGAGGTTAGTCTTCTCGCTATAGTTACCTAGAATGGTAATCTTTGTATGACTGGAGGGTCTTATGTGTTTATATTGAGTATTATGATATCTTGCATACTTTCTTTGTGATTTATGTTGTGTATTATTCTAAGCTTACTGAGTTACGACCGGAGGGTCCGCCTGATTTGTGGGACCGGAGGGTTCCACTAAGACACATTGACTGGAGCGTCTTACTTGAGTATAGCAATGAGAGGCTAATGAGATATGTGTGGTATTTTGGGGAACTCACTAAGCTTTGTGCTTACCATGTTACATGTTATGTGTTTCGGGTACTTCTCAAGATCACGGGAAGGTGCCGACTTGATTGTATAAACGAGGCAGAGTCACATTTTTTAGGATCCTGGATTGTGTTTAAAACATTTTCTAAATATGTGTTTTGAAAACATTATCATTTGGGGGTTTTGTGAACTATGTTATGAGAATTTCATGATTTTTAAATTGATTTTTTATTTTTGAAAATGTACATTATTACAAGAGCATTTGTAATCGGAAGCAGGGAAGCTATACAAGACCCTTTGGTGGTATCCGGTATGTTTCTCATAGATAATTTATATGCTACTATGCTCTTCAACTCGGGAGTTGATCTGTCACACCCCAAAACCGAGAATGGTGGAAACGTTCTGGGGCGGAGGACGTCATGTAGTGTATCACAACAATGTAAAGTAGTAAACAAGCAACAACATCATACATTGCATTAATAGTATAATTTTAATCACAAGAGTTCTTTCATAGTATAAGACAACATAATGGATAATCAAAATAAAAGAGGAGTCTTGATTTCTCCGTATTCACAAAACTTGGTCGTCGTACCTGTCTATTTGTGACCTGAGAATACAAGTTATTTTGAAAGCGAGTATCAGCCAAAACGCTGGTAAATTCATAAGTATTAATGTGTATTTGATTTACAAAAATGGAAAGTAAAGACTTGTAAACATTTGGAGAAAAGTTTGTATAAGTATGAACTGTTTGAAAGTAGTTGAAAACGTTTGAACACCCTAGCAAATCCCTATGATTTCTATTAGTATTAAAAAGTAGTCTTCTACCAAGACCAAACTATTTCGAAAGTAGTCTTCTACCAAGACTAGACTGTTTTGAAGGTAGCCTTCTACCAAGACTAGACTGTAGCCTACTGATATTATTTTCTACCTCATCGATTATGTGAATGTGGCACATGGTAAAGGTATTAATAATATATTACCCGGATTTTTAATCCGTTTGCAATTGTCGTTTGCAAAGTGTAAGTACTATAGTATTTGTAATAAGTGACTACTTTGTACTAATTTGCCTTAATTGAGGGTTAAGGCATAATGTGATGGCTAGAACCCGTACTATATGCTCTCTTTCAGGAGATTCTAGGAACCAAACACGAACCTTCATTTCTGCAAGTCGTGAACATCCACATTACTATGATCATGTATATACAATATAATAATCACAATGCAGAGTGATTCATTGGTATAGTTAGATCCTGAACTTGTTCCATGCTATAGCAGCTTGCTATGTTTGTTCTGTTATTGTGTATTGTAAGCGTATTCGTGTACATGTAACATGTAATGTATTAGTTACTCATTGTAGTATCGTTGTATATGATCTCTTTCTAGTATAGTTGTATATGTTCTCACTTTAGTATAGTTGTATATGTTCTCACACTAGTATAGTTGTATATGTTCTCATTCTAGTATAGTTGTATATGTTCTCATTCTAGTATAGTTGTATATGTTCTCGTTCTAGTATAGTTGTATATGTTCTCGATGAATGAACTGAATCTTGTGTGATTCCTTGTACTTGGAATGATAAGTAGTATCACCTAACTATGCCTATTATAGTTACTAGTAATGTACGTGTATCACCGAAAGTATACCTTTGCTACCCAAAGGTACTGAACTGACTATTGGAACTTTTATGTCTATATATGTATACATGATATATAACTAATATTCAGACGACATTCGGACGAGCAACCGATGCCCTAAGGCCACATCCCAACGAGGAAAAGCAAATAAAGCGAGCTAACTGTCCTAAGTCCTTTAAACATTATTTATATAACTATACATATCTAGGCATGCGTTTGACAATTTAAAAGTATAAAAGAAGTTTTGTAAAAACCTTTGAAAAGTTTGATACTAAGAAATTATGACTTGATGTCAGTTTATAAAACGATTTAAAGTATTTTGTTTGATAAGACAGTTTAAGTATAAGGAAAACCTTTGTTTGAAAACACATTTGTAACAGAGTTTGAAAGGAAACTTACAGTATGTAAGATAGTTTGATAAAGAGTTTTAAACATGTAATAACATATGAAGATATATTTATATATGATTAGTGTTTATAACATTAATTAAACATGTATAAACATCCTAATGTGAGGAAAACACTTTGGTCAAAGTGTTAGGAGGCTATCGGGTTGCAACAAAGGAGTGCAAAGCCTTATACAGGAGTTTATGGTCAATGGACCATGTTTGTTGGATTTTACGGTCCAGGGGAGTTTATTCCTGACCATAAACTCTTAAATGGATCACCAAATGAGGCTTAACACTATAAGGACTTAAGTGGTTAAGTGCTCCAAAGCTTAAACAAGAGGCTAAGGGGGGTTAAGGTCCAAAAATGGTCCTTATATGTGTTTACGGCCCTAGGACCACTTCCCCATGAGTTTACGGCCATAAACTCATGGTATGAAGTACTAAATCATGTATTAAAGTCCCTAGTTCAATGGTGTAAGGCTCTATGCTAATATCCAAGGCTTACTAAGGTGTTAGGGGCATCAAAACACCCTTTGTAGGTGTTTACAGTTTTGGGAGATTACCAAACCATAAAATCATAAGCACGGAGGTTCTTGGTGTCTTTCAAGTGCTAAAGTCATCAAGGAAAGGTTCTATGCTAACTCCTAAGCATACGGAAGGAGCTAGGGCACACTTTTGCACCCTTTTTAGGGTTTACGGCCTAAGAAGATCTCGGGTCCTAAACACCTTATTCTTGTGATTCTTGGGTGATTTCCTTCATATATGGACATGTAATAAGCTTTAACACACTCTAGGGTAGAAGTACTTACAATTTGGGACGAAAGCTTGAAGATCCTTGGGAGAGAAATCGGGTTCTCTCTAGTTGAAATGGAAGAAATGAAGTAAAAATGGCTAAGTGCCCTATATATACTCCATGGAGTTTACGGCAATAAACTCCATTTTTGGGCCATAAACTCCAAATTCTTGGAGTTTTGAGACTTCTATGAAGTACAACATGCCCTGGAGTATACGTCCTATGTTTACCTCTTGAAGGATTAAAGCTTAGAATTGCTCAAACGGACACCAAACGTGCTAAAAGGTAGCATAAATGAGTTTGACTTTCTTTGAAGTGTTTAATTGTACAGGATAGAAAACTTCGGGTTGGCACATCATCCCCCTGTTAGAGGGAATTTCGTCCCGAAATTAGAATTTGGGTAAGGAAGTAGGTATGAATGATTGAGTCAAGGAGGTGGGGAGACTTCGTAATCGATTGGTTCTTGTGCTCCCAAGTGAATGCAGGTCCTTGGTTGGTAACCCAACGAACTTTCACTAATGGGATGCGGCGTTGCTTCGTCTGCTTGACCTCTCGGTTGATGGTCACTACGATTTTTCCACGAAGGCGAGGATCTCGTTGATCTCGATCTCGTCGAGTGGGATTACGAGATTCCTGACGGAAAGGTACGTTTTCAAGTTTGAGACGTGAAGGGTGAAATGTACGTTACTGAGCTCGCGGTGTAGGTTGGGTTTGTGAGTTACAGGGCCAATTCGGGTAAGAATCTCGGAGGTCCTAACTCTCTTGGATTTAGCTTACACACTTTCTGATGCGTATCAAGCTTTTCCAGAGTGAGACTTCCAAAAGGATTTGGCATCTCACTTGGAATTCCAAGGTTTCTTTTTCTTGCTTCTCTTCCCAGTCAATGGCTACTCCCTGCTGAGTCAAAGTCGTAATAGGCTCTGTAATTTGCAAGGAGTACTGAATGAACTCCCGACATTAGGTCAGCGAGACCTAGAATTTGGCAAATTCCGTAAGCGTCTTCGGTGCTGACAAATTCTCAATGGTTTCGATCTTTGGAAGGGTCCTCAAGAATTCCCACATTATTAATAATGTGTCTTAGGAATTCGACTCTTCGAATCTAAAACTCGTATTTAGAGAACTTCGCGTAAAGCTTCTCTAATCGTAATGTTCCCATGGTTTGTTGTAGATGTTCTTCATGATTTCCTTCTTACTACGAGAGTAGATAAGTAAGTCATTTACAAGAACAATGACGAACTGATCCAAGTAAGAATGGCGTACCCTATTCATTAGACTCATGAATACTACGGGCGTATTGGTCCTGTCCGAGGGGTATCACTATGGACTCGAAGTTTCCGTATCGAGTTTGGAAGATTGTCCTCGGAACATCCTTCACTAACACTCGTATCTGATGATATTCGGATCTCACGCCTATTTCTGGAAGATAAATAGTTCCTTGCGGTTGGTCAACCGACTCATCTATACGAGGTAGAAAGTAATGATTTCTAATGGAAGTCCTGTCGAGGTCTGCACCACGAGGACTTCCCAAGGTGTCACCCATCCTAGTACTACTCTCGCCCAAGCATGCTTAACTGCAGAGTTCGGATGGGATTCGGTGCAATAGTGTTGGTATGATCGCACCCGTTGAAGTCTGTCTTCTTGAAGAATAAGGTCGGAGCTCTCAAAGGTGAGGAGCTTGGTCTACTCATTCTATTACTGAGTAGTCGTTAAGCTGTCTACACGGTTCTTGTATCTCCATGGGCGTTAGACCGTAGAGCGATCTGGTTATAGGAGTCGTATTGGGTTCTAAGTTTGTTCGCATGACGATGCGATCACTCGTAGTCTTGGGTAGTCTTCGTCCTGATGTTCATATTAGAAGTCATACATGGTTCATAAATCGCAATCTCGTGTATACGAGTCGTATATAATTAAGATTGAAAAGGTAGTTGAATAAATGATTCTTCTTTAACCTCACATCCCAACAAGGAAAAGAGTTAAAGTGGAATCATCAATTCTAAACCTGTAGAACCTTGATTATATACCACCCATGTGTATACATTCTTCAAAGATAGATCAACCATAAAGGTCCTTGGTTTGAACTTGACATACTGTACGAGTGGTACTTCGGGGAGGTTTGCTGAGGTTTCTTCGAGAAGGTTATGAAACATGAGGTACTCTATGCATGAGTACTTCGGAGTTTTGGAATGACGAATTCGCAAGAAAGGCGATTTCGGAGAACGATATGCGCGCACGAAACTGGTATTACGAGGATCGAATTTACTCAAGTTGTATGATAATGTCGGGATCATATGGAAACTAAAGACATTAGATTTGAGCATAAGGCGTAACAGAAAAAACACAACAGTGTAACTTTTAACAGAGTTACAATACTATAGAGTAACTACAGGAATACTGCTGCGAACAAACGAAACGCCTTATTTACATTACATCCGAAGTAAACAGTTTATAAGTCTGTTACAACGAAATGCCTTATTTACATTAACGTGGGTCCGGAGTAGTCTCTCCTACGGCAGTGATCCTTAGTATTCTCCCGTCTGAGCCGAAGTTCTTTGTTATTGGACAATCCTTCTTGAAGTGCCCTATGTCACCGCATTGGTGACATATCTGGCTAGTACTAGCATTAGGAGTGAGGTGTCGAGTAAGAGTTATGTGAACACGAGTTCCCTCCTCATTCATCCACTTTGAAAATTTCCTTTTATAGGGTCCCGTTTTACCACCACCTTCGCAAGCCTGGTTGACTCCGATGTCAGGGGCTTGAGTGATGGGTCGTGCCGATGCTCCACAGCTACGAGCAGGGTGCCCTATTTTTAGGCAATTAAAACTTTGCATTTCATGCAAGCCCCATTATGATTAGAGCTACACTTATCACTCTTCGGGAGCTTTCCCTCGTATGGTCTGATCAGTACTGGGAATGCAGGGGTTGCCACTTGTTGTCGTTTAATGGCAATTCTTTGGGATCGCATGCGTTCCTTCTGGGCTCGATGCTTTCATTTCCTATCCTCTGTTTTTCGGCTTAGCAAGCCTGCGACTGTTATCTTTTGATGACTTCCTAGATTGATACTACTATCGGGGTGGTCAACTCCTTTGTCAGCATAACTTGTGTTGATAGCGTTGCGGTTTGGAAGGATAGCTGCCACGACAGCCGTCACGACAGTCGTAACTGCAACTTGGAAAGTAGCGGCGTCCATAGGAAAGGCAGGGGTTTCATTGTTCGGCTGACTATTTCCGGATGACGACATGATTCTGTTACACGAAAGAAAAGGAGTTCGTGAGTTGTTACGGTTGATCCTTTATAGGTTTGATTCTGACTAAGATATGAGTTATTATACATGAAAACTTTGCTTATACACGTTATAATATAATCAAGATTGGACGGATAATAAAATGTGGGATTCTACTTTAGTCCCACATCCCAACGAGGAAAAGGAACTAAATTAGAAATCTCACATTCTATTGTCTACTAGGTCTTCGTTATATATAACTCAGGAATGTATAAGCGAGGAAAACCATAATAATAACCTTCTTACGAATCCTTTTTAATGAACTAGAATTCCTAGTAAAGGCTACCATTGACCCAAGATGAATTTCGATTGCTCAATTAAAGAGTAAGGGTATGTTCTCGAAGGTTTGACCTACATCCCCATGATGCAGTCCTAGTACAGAATGGAAGTAAGTTCGCAGAGTGGTCTCAAGATGTTTTTCGTTCCAGCTGAGGTATTATAGGTTGGTGGATAATATGATCCAACCTTTGAAAGAGACTTGGAAATGTTCTCGGAGTTAAATTACTATAGTCCAATGACTTGACTAAAGCAAATTTCAGATGGACTCCAATGAAAGTAATTGAACAAAGAGTGACACGGTAGTTAGCCGACTGTCAATAACATCGATGTTTAAGATGTAATAAGTTTGGGAAAAAATTGACCTTGTAACAGGTCTTACATCACATCCGGAGTAGAAAAAGTCCTTGACAGCATAAAGGCCTAACTAAAAGTACTTACAGTACAAGGTAGTCACATAGAAAAGTGCTACAAAGAACATAGACAAGAACACGATTCTTTAAAACAAAGAAGGAAAGTAAAGCATCTCCTACTGGTGACGGTTACCTCTATGGTGAACCCTTAGTTCAGCTAGTTGACGTTCCATATCAAGCAGGTGTCTTTCGTACACCCTCTGGCGTACTCGGAGCTCTATGACTTCGGCTCGAGTTTCAGCTAGTGCTTGTAGCAGGGTCTCATGGTTTCTCTCAGATCTCTCACTTGTGTGATCAAGGAGATTGATGCGGATATATGCATTCTTGCATTGGCATTAACCTCTTCGATACGTTGGAGAGCCGTCCTGCCCTGAATTTCGTTTCGGGCAACTCTACGGATCAAGATTGGTAGAAGTCTGTCTGCTGAGCTCCCTTCGTTTACGTTGTAGAAGCTTCGGTCTCCATTAAACGACATAGGTTGATCTTGATCTTCGCTCCATGCTTCCAAACATTCTACCCAAGGAGGCGTCGGGCCATGAAAAGCCGGACGAGGGTTAGGATTTGGAATAGGAGCTACTGGGGGTAGGTTCTCAACCTCGGGCTCAGAGTTATCATCATCTGAAAGGTCTTCAGCATGGTGATCATTCAAATGGATTGGATGATCATTCTCGGGTTCTTCTCCAAACCATCCAGCATTGCCTTCATTCGGAAGGTACGGGTTGTCGTGGGGATGGAGTCCAGCCATGTTATCTATGCGAGAATTGTGGTAAGGTAATAATTATTAGACGAACTATCTAGATAATTATTAGATAATCTTCATTAGTTACATCGCTATTTGTAAAGTGCATACCAGTTATATGTAATCAATACAGGATAGGCCTTCGAATACGTGACCTTAACTCCAAATTCACACGGAACCGGGGTAAAGCAAAAACTTCACAGATTCTAAGTCTATAACAGCCTAGTTACATATAACCTTAGTGTATCCACTTAGCAACTATCAACTTAGTAATGAAGATCCTTGTTAGTTCTCAAGTAAGTAATTATAGTAACACAAAACACCCCTATGGTATTTTAGACCTAGGTTCTACTCTAATGTTCTCATTGTGGTAGTGTTGGTAAGTTTTTAGACTTATTGACACATCACAACCATTCTTGGGCATGTGCTAATCACTCCTTGGACCAGCATAGTTGATCAGGCTATGCCACTCCCAAGACTGACCATACATCCCCGAGCTTACCTGTGATATTCAACAATCGTAATACTTTTGTTCTTTTCGTTGTGACACGGATTTTAGTATGAATGCAGGCACGTAGACTTTGTTAAATATTATATTATTTAAAAGTATAAACTCTTGGTCAGAGTATTTTTAATCCCATTGTATTTATAGTTAGTATATCTTTTATGGGTTGATATACTTAATTCACTATAAACAATGCTCTGATACCAATCTGTCACACCCCAAAACCGAGAACGGCGGAAATGTTCTAGGGTGGAGGACGTCATGTAGTGTATCACAACAATGTAAAGTAGTAAACAAGCAAAACCATCATCCATTGCATTAATAGTATAACTTTGATCACAAGAGTTCTTTCATAGTATAAGACAACATAATGGATAATCAAAATAAAAGAGGAGTCTTGATTTCTCCGTCTTCACAAAACTTGGTCGTTGTACCTGTCTATTTGTGAACTGAGAATAAAAGTTATTTTGAAAGCGAGTATCAGCCAAAAAGCTGGTGAATTCATAAGTATTAATGTGTCTTTGATTTACAAAACTGGAAAGTAAAGACTTGTAAACATTTGGAGAAACGTTTGTATAAGTATGAACTGTTTGAAAGTAGTTGAAAACATTTGAACACCCTAGCAAATCCCTATGATTTCTATTAGTATTAAAAAGTAGTCTGGTACCAAGACCTAACTGGTTTGAAAATAGTCTTCTACCAAGACTAGACTGTTTTGAAGGTAGCCTTCTACCAAGACTAGAATGTATGCCTATTGATATTATTTTCTACCTCATCGATTATGTGAATGTGGCACATGGTAAAGATATTAATAATATATTACCCGGATTTTTAATGTGTTTGCAATTATCGTTTGCAAAGTGTAAGTACTCTAGTATTTGTAATAAGTGACTACTTTGTACTAATTTGCCTTAATTGAGGGTTAAGGCATAATGTGATGGCTACAACCCATACTATACGCTCTCTTTCAGGAGCTTCTGGCAGCCAAACACGAACCTTCATTTCTGCAATTCGTGAACATCCACATTACTATGATCATGTATACACAACATAATAATCACAATGCAGAGTGATTCATTGGTATAGTTAGATCCTGAACTTGTTCCATGCTATAGCACCTTGCTATGTTTGTTTTGTCATCGTGTATTGTAAGCGTATTCGTGTAGGCGTATCTATGTAAACGTATTCTTGTAACATGTAATGTATTAGTTACTCATCGTAGTATCGTTGTATATGTTCTCTTTCTAGTATAGTTGTATATGTTCTCACTTTAGTATAGTTGTATATGTTCTCACACTAGTATAGTTGTATATGTTCTCATTCTAGTATAGTTGTATATGTTCTCATTCTAGTATAGTTGTATATGTTCTCGTTCTAGTATAGTTGTATATGTTCTCGATGAATGAACTGACTCTTGTGTGATTCCTTGTACTTGGAATGATAAGTAGTATCACCTAACTATGCCTATTATAGTTACTAGTAATGTACGTCTATCACCGAAAGTATACCTTTGCTACCCAAAGGTACTGAACTGACTATTGGAACTTTTATGTCTATATATGTATACATGATATATAACTAATATTTAGACGACATTCGGACGAGCAACCGATGCCCTAAGGCCACATCCCAACGAGGAAAAGGAAATAAAGCGAGCTAACCGTCCTAAGTCCTTTAAACATTATTTATATAACTATACAATTCTAGACATGCATTTGACAATATAAAAGTATAAAAGAAGTTTTGTAAAAACCTTTGAAAAGTTTGATACTAAGAAATGATGACTTGATGTCAGTTTATAAAACGAATTAAAGTATTTTGTTTGATAAGACAATTTAAGTATAAGGAAAACCTTTGTTTGAAAACACATTTGTAACAGAGTTTGAAAGGAAACTTACAGTATGTAAGACAATTTGATAAAGAGTTTTAAACATGTAATAACATATGAAGATATATGTATATATGGTTAGCGTTGATAACCCTAATTAAACATGTATAAACATCCTAATGTGAGGAAAACACTTTGGTCAAAGTGTTAGGAGGCTATCGGGTTGCAACAAAGGAGTGCAAAGCTTTATACAGGAGTTTATGGTCAATTGACCATGTTTGTTGGAGTTTACGGTCCAGGGGAGTTTACTCCTGACCATAAACTCTTAAGTGAATCACCAAATGGGGCTTAACACTATAAGGACTTAAGTGGTTAAGTGCTCCAAAGCTTAAACAAGAGGCTATGGGGGTTTAAGGTCCAAAAATGGTCCTTATATGTGTTTACGGCCCTAGGACCACTTCTCCATGAGTTTACGGCTGTAAACTCATGTTATGAAGTACCAAATCATGTATTGAAGTCCCTAGTTCAATGGTGTAAGGCTCTATGCTAATATCCAAGGCTTACTAAGGTGTTAGGGGCATCAAAACAATCTTTATGGGTGTTTACAGTTTTGGGAGATTCCCAAACCGCAAACTCATAAACATGGAGGTTCTTGTTGTCTTTCAAGTGCTAAACTCATCAAGGAAAGGTTCTATGCTAACTCCTAAGCATAAAGAAGGAGCTAGGGCACACTTTGGCACCCTTTTTAGGGTTTACGGCCTAAGAAGATCTTGGGCCGTAAACACCTTATTCTTGTGATTCTTGGGTGATTTCCTTGATATATGGACATGTAATAAGCTTTAATACACTCTAGGGTATAAGTACTTACAATTTGGGACGAAAGCTTGAAGATCCTTGGGAGAGAAATCGGGTTTTCTCTAGTTGAAATGGAAGAAATGAAGTAAAGATGGCTAAGTGCCGTATATATACTCCATGAAGTTTACGGCAGCAAACTCAATTTTTGGGCCGTAAACTGCAAATTCTTGGAGTTTTGAGACTTCTATGAAGTACAACATGCCCTGGAGTATACGTCCTATGTTTACCTCTTGAAGGATTAAAGCTCAGAATTGCTCAAACGGACACCAAACGTGCTAAAAGGTAGTAGAAATGAGTTTGACTTTCTTTGAAGTGTTTAACTGTACAGGATAGAAAATTTCAGGTTGTCACAATAGAAGTTTTATAACCCTGACGTTTAGAAAACTGTTGAGTCATGAGTCTAGCAAATTAAAAGAAAACTAGGAAGTAGAAATCGTTAACGGTCAAACCGAGAGGACACATGGAAATCTAGAAAATTGTCTGTTAGCTCTAAATAACTACCTCTTTCACATCATCCTCATGCCAATGTCTATTTGTAGTCTTGATATCGTAATTGGCATGGATTGGTTATCTTCACACCATGTCGAAATCATGTGCTACGAAGAGGCCATACAACTACCCTCACTTAACGGCGAAGCCCTGATTATCTATGGTGATAAGTCTGGGAAAAACCTCAAAATCATCTCTTGCACCAAGACTCAAAAATATCTACATAAGAAATGTAGCACCTTCTTGGCTCTCATTGTAGATAAGAAAAAGCAAAACAAAAGAAATCAACGACATACCGCAAGTATGTGACTACTCATATGTATTTCCTGAAGATCTACCTGGAATGCCACCCGTTCGACAAATCAAATTCCAAATCTATTATATTCGAGGAGCAGAACCGGTAACGAAATCCCCTTATCGGTTGGCTCCTTACAAAATGCTAGAATTATCTAGCCAGTTACAAGAACTTCTTGAAAAACTCTTCATCAGACCAAGCTTTTCACGTTGGGGAGCACCGATTTTGTTTGTTAAAAAGGACGGATCCTTTTGAATGTGTATAGATTATCAGGAGCTCAACAAACTCATGATCAAGAATTGTTACCCGCTTCCAAGAATTGATGATCTATCCGATCAACTTCAAGGATCTAGCTACTACTCAAACATAGATCTCAGATCAGGATACCATCAACTTACAGTACAAGAAGACGATGTTCCAAAAACAACATTTAGGACTCGATATGGTCATTATGAGTTCTTAGTTATGCCTTTTGGAATGACCAACGCCCCAGCAGTGTTTATGGACCTCCTGAATCATGTTTGCAAACCGCACTTGGATAAATTTGTGATAGTATTTATTGATGATATATTGATATATTCACAAACCAAGGAAGAACACTGTCAACACTTGCAAATAATCTTGGAACTACTAACCAAAGAAAAGTCGTATGCTAAATTCTCTACAATGAGAATTTTGGATTAGAGAAGTACAATTTTTAGGTCATGTAGTTAGCAACGAAGGATTTCATGTTGTCCCCTCCAAAGTTGAAGCAATCAAGAATTGCTAAGCACCAAAGACACCAACAAGAGTGCGTCAATTCTTTGGACTTGCTGGCTATTACCGTAGATTCATAGAGAATTTCTCCAAAATAGCCAAGCCGCTTACAACACTAACACAGAAAGATAGGAAGTTTAACTGGGAAGACAAACAAGAAGCTGCTTTCTAGAAACTAAAACAAATGTTATGTAGTGCACCAATCCTATCCCTCCCAGATGAGACAAAAGATTTCGTCGTATACTTTGACGCGTCAAATAAAGGATTGGGATGTGTGTTGATGTAAAGGGGAAAGTTATCGCATACGCATCACGACAACTTAAGGTGCGTGAGAATAATTAAACTACACATGATATTGAATTGGGAGTTGTAGCTTTTGCACTAAAAATTTGGAGGCGTTACTTATATGGTATGAAGTGTACTATCTTTACCGATCACAAGAGTCTTCAACACATCTTCAACCAAAGAGATCTTAATATGAGACAACGAAGATGGGTCGAATTGTTGAATGATTATGAATGTGAGATAAGGTATCATCCCAGAAAGGCAAACGTGGTAGCGGATGCATTAAGTCAAAAGGAATGTATTAAACCTCGTCTGGTACGAGCATTAACTATAACTATCCATTCTAACTTTACCGCAAAAATTAGAGAAGCTTAATCTGAGGCTCTAGAAGAAGAAAACATCAAGAACGAAGCTTTGCGAGGAATGGAAAAGCAATTTATCTAAAAAGATAATGAAACCCGACACTTTATGAACCGAATTTAGATACCTAAGTTCGGTGGAGTCAGGTACTTGGTCTTAGAAGAAGCCCACAAGTCCATATATTCCGTTCATCTAGGCTCTAAAAAAAATCTACTTAGATTTCAAAGAACATTATTGGTGGCCAAACATGAAGGTTGAGATTGATACTTATGTGAGAAAATGCCTAACTTATTCTAAAGTAAAGGCAGAACATTAAAAGCCCTCGGGTTTACTTCAACAACTGGAAATACTTGAATACAAGGAGCAAATATGAATGAACTTCATCACCAAACTACCCAACACTCCTAGTGTTTTTGCCACTATTTGGGTAATAATCAATTGTTTGTCTAAGTCTGACCATTACTTACCAATCAAGGAGAACAACAAGATGGAGAAGCTGACTAAAACTTATCTCAAGGAAATTTTCAGATTGCATGGAGTTCTGATTTCCATTATTTATGACAGAGATTGTAGGTTCGTGTTATGATTTTGGCAATCACTACAGAAATCCTTACGAACACGCTTAGATATGAGCACAAGATATCACCCACAAACTAATGGTCAGAGTGAGAGGACCATTCAAACTTTAGAAGATTTGCTCCGAGCCTGTGTAATAGACTGTTACACTCCCAAACCGGAACGGCGGAAACATTCGGAGCGGAGGACATCATGTACAGTATCATAATAATGAATAATAGTAATCAAAGCAACAACAACCATTGTATTAATAATAAAGTGTTTACATTGTATTCGATTCATATATGATTGACTCCAAAAGTAAATAGAAAAACAAAGAATTGAAGCTACTATGCTCCGTCATCTCAAAACCTGTGTGTGTACCTGTCTACTAGTTTCTTGAGAATACAAGTGATTTTGAAAGTGTATCAACATTTAAGTTGGTGAGTTCATAAGTATTTTATTTTAGAAAGTAAGTTCTTTGTTCTTTGAAAATGATGAGTGTGTTCCTTTAGAAAATCCTATATTTTCTTAGTAAAATGGTGTCACACCCCCAAAACCGATGAACGGCGGAAACGTTCTCGGGTGGAGGACGTCATGTACAGTATCACAACAATGCAAGTAGTAAACAAGCAACAACATCATCCATTGCATTAATAATATAATTTCATACAAGTGTGCTCTGTCAAGTTATATAGACACCAAAAATAATATACATCAAAATAAAAGAGGAGTCTTGAACGAGCTCCTTCTTCTCAAAACCTGGCACCAGTACCTGTCTACTGGTGACCTGAGAATACAATTTATTTTGAAAGAGTTTATCAGCTTTAAAGCTGGTGAGGTCATAAGTATATTAGTGTCTGCGTTCGTATGAAAGCATTTGTAAGATGTTTGCAAGATGCTTGTAAATTGTTTATATAAGTTTTGTGAAGTTTGTATTTGTTTGAACTCTCCTAGAAAACCCCATGTTTTCTACTAAAAGTAGCCTTCTACAAAGGCATCTAGTATCTCTGTGTGTCTCATGTAAGAGTGTGTATTTTCCCAACTCCGACTATCATTAACCAAAAATATAGTTTTTATATTACCGTGCATCGTGTGCATGTTCACGAAGTGAATGTAATGGGAAAATATTATAGTACTGTAGTGTTGTATTAATTAACTACTGGTGTACTAACTACCTTAAGCAATTGTAATTTTTAAGGTAACATGTGATCGGCCTCTATCTTGCTACCGACTCAATAGTAAAACGAAAATGTAAGATGCCGTAAAAATGACGTTTGGCACCCGTAGACTTGCAAGTCCCACTGTAGCTAGCAGCAAGGTGTAGGATTGTCAATCCACTATAGATCTATGAACAAACTCATACGCTCCCTAATTAAGGAGATTCTGATACAAAAACAGTCATGGGAGGTAGTGCCATGCCCTGTTTAATGGCTCACATAACTGTGTTAATGTATATGTAATGTATATGTGTGCTAGCAGTATTGTGAGTTCTTTCTCTATCTAGCTTGTATGTTTGTTTCTCGTCATATTGTCTATCGTTTGTTTCTCTTCATAGTGTCTATCGTTTGTTTCTCATCATAGTATGTATTGACTCATGTATGAACTGACTCATTGTATGTTTCATTGTTCTAGTAATAGTATCTTCCTAAACTACCCCTATGGTAGCTTATTAGTAAAGTATGAACATGTTTGTATACCCTTGCTACCCAAGGGCATGGAATTGAATGAAAGAATTAACCTTTTATATCTATATACATATACATAATATATAACTAGGATTCAAACGACCTTCGGACAACTAACCTTGATACCTAAGACCACAATCAAACAAGAACAGGAAGCAGGGTAGACTAGCAGTCCTAAGTCCTTTCAATCCTACTTATATAACTATATCTATACAGATACATAGAATAAAAGTTTAAAAGAGTTTAAGTAAAAGTATTTGACAATCAAAGGAGTTTGTAAGATAGTTTGAGGTAAAACAGTTTGATAAATAGTTTGGAAAGTAAGAAAACCATTTGCTTGGTAGTCATTAATTACATGTGATTGATATAATAACTATAATTCTTCAACTTGTATTCCCCCCCATAAGAGCATTTAAAAACATTTCAAAGGTTAATTTAGGGGTATGAACTCACCTGTAGTGAGTGGTTCTGATGAAAATGTTGGATCAGTTGCTAAGTGCCAAGTGGTGACTTGAGTACACACGCGAATCCTATTTAGCATATATTGATACATATATGAATATAATTAGTTTTATGAACAACTAATTATTGAATTGAGACCACCTTAGGGACTAGTAAACACTTATATTGAAGTGTTACAACCATATATGATTGTACGAAGGGTTATAAGGCTATACAAGAGAGTGTATGGCCAAAATACACACTATATGTGTGTGTGCGGACAGGAGAGCGGCCAGGTGTGCGGCCAGCACGTGTGTGCAGCCATGTGTGCGGCCAGAAGGTGTGTGCTGCAAGAACACATGGTGTTCTTGGTGTTCTTGGTGTTCTTGGTGTTCTTGGTGAAAGATGTTACCTTTCCGGATGATACTTGAGAGGATTTTCGGGTCCTTGCTTTCTAGAAGTGTAAGAAATGATCCAAAATGACCAAGGATAGTATATATAGGAGGGTGAGTGTGGCTGGAGGGGTGTGCGGTTGGCCTGTGTGCGGCTGGCTGGCCGCACACACCTGGTTTGGTATGTTCGGCCCGTTTTTTCGATGCTACACCCAATCTAACCCATCCAATGACACGTATCTCAATTATACTAAGCTTTATGCACTCTTTTAGACCCAAAACTTCATTATAAAATAGCAAAACGAAGCTAACTTTGATAAAAATGAAGAATGTAAGCTAGAAATTTCGGGTTGCCACATCATCCCCTCCTTAGAAGGAATTTCGTCCCGAAATTAGACTTTAAGCAAATAAGTAATTACAAGTAACTAAGTAAAAAGATGAGGGTATTTCATTTTCATTTGATCCTCTCGTTCCCAAGTGAATTCAGGTCCTCGCTTGGCGTTCCAGCGAACCTTCACTATCGGGATACGGCTTTGTTTCGTTTGCTTGACCTCTCGGTCCATGATCTCTACAGGTTCTTCCACGGAGTTGAGGCTCTCTTTGATCTCGATCTCGTCGAGTGGGATTACAAGAGTCTCGTCGGACAGACACTTTTTCAATTTCGATACATGGAAGGTAGAATGTATGTTACTAAGTTCGCTCGGTAGATTGAGTTTGTAAGCTACTGGGCCGATTCTGACAAGAATCTCGAAAGGCCCAATGTACCTTGGATTTAGCTTTCTACGCTTTCCGAAGCGTATCAAGCCCTTCCAGGGTGATACCTTCAATAAAACACGGTCACCCACCTGGAATTCCAATGGTTTTCTACGTTTATCAGCGTAGCTTTTCTGTCGGTCTCTGGAGGCTTTCAATCGTCCACGGATCTAAACGATCTTCTCCGTCATTTCCTGTATGATCTCCGGACTTGTGAGAGTGATTTCAGGAACTTGACCTTTAGCTAACTGGGTATCACCCACCTCAGCCCAGCACAGAGGGGATCTGCACTTGCGGCCATAGAGGGCCTCGAATGGAGCACCCTTTATGCTTGTGTGATAACTGTTGTTGTAGGAAAATTCAACAAGGGGTAAATGAGTATCCCATGCCTTCCCAAAGTCAATCACACAGGCTTGCAACATATCTTCCAAGGTTTGAATAGTCCTCTCACTTTGTCCGTCTGTCTGCGGATGGTAGGCTATACTCATGTCCAGCCTAGTTCCTAGGGAACTCTGTAGCGACTGCTAGAACCTAGAAGTGAACCTACTATCTCTATCCGAGATAATGGGTATGGGAACACTGTGCAGTTGTACTATCTCCCTAATGTAAGTTCTTGTAAGTTTCTCCATCTTGTCTGTTTCCTTGATAGGTAGGAAGTGCGCGGACTTGGTCAATCTGTCGACGATGACCCATATGGTATCAAGTCCACCCGTTGTCTTGGGCAACTTGGTAATGAAATCCATAGTGATCCGCTCCCACTTCCATTTCGGGATCTAAGGTTGTTGTAGGAGGCCTGAGGGTTTCTGGTACTCGACCTTGACCTTTGCGCAAGTAAGGCATTTACTCATGAAGGTAGCAATCTCTGCTTACATGTTAGGCCACCAGTATAACTTTTTAAGATCCAAATACATTTTATATGAACCTGGGTGGACGGAATAACGAGTGTTGTGCGCCTCGTTCATGACTAAGTCTCTGAAACCACCAAGTTTTGGGGTCCAGATCCGATTCATGAGATAATAAGCTCCGCCACCCTTGACTTTCAAGTTCTTATCCATCCCTCGCAGGGATTCACTGGTCACATTTTCAGGTTTCAAAGCGTCGAGCTGAGCCGCCTGTATTTGTGTGGATAAGTGTGAATGGATAGTCATAGTCAATGATTTGACCCTACGACTAGAGTATTCTTTCCGAATTAGGGCGTCAGCTACTACATTGGCCTTGCCGGGATGATAACAAATTTCGCATTCGTATTCACTAAGTAGTTCGACCCACCGTCGTTGTCTCATGTTGAGCTCCTTCTGGTCGAATATGTGTTGTAGGCTCTTGTGGTCTGTAAAGATTGTCCTCTTCGTACCATACAGGTAGTGTCTCCAGATCTTCAGAGCAAACACAATTGCTCCTAGTTCAAGATCATGGGTCGTATAGTTGACCTCATGTGTCTTCAGCTGTCTCGAGGCATAGGCGATGACCTTACCTCGCTGCATTAGTACACATCCGAGTCATTGATTTGATGCATCGCAATAGACAACAAAGTCTTATATCCCTTCGGAGAGGAATAGTATTGGTGCGGTACACAAGGCTCGTTTGAGCGTTTGAATGCTGTATCCTAATTTTCTTCCCAATCAAAGGATACGCCCTTCTGGGTAAGTGTTGTAAAAGGCTTCGCTATGCGGGAGAAGTTCTGAATGAACCTACGATAGTAACCAGCGAGGCCTAGAAATTGACGAATTTCTGTAGGCGTCTTCAGTGCTGACCAACTCTCAATGGCTTTAATTTTGGAAGGGTCCACATGTATTCCCTCTTCGCTAACCACGTGCCCTAAGAATTCGACTCGGCAGATCCAAAATTCGCATTTCGAGAACTTCGCATAAAGCTTCTCCACACGCAGGGTTTCTAAGACTAATCGCAAATTTTGGCTATGTTCCTCCATACTTCGAGAGTAGATAAGTATGTCATCGATGAAGACGATGAAGAACTGATACAAGTAAGGACGACACTCCCTATTCATTAAATCCATGAATAATGTGGGCGCGTTTGTTAATCCGAACGACATCACTACAAATTCGTAGTGTCCATAACGAGTCCGGAAGGCTGTCTTCGGAACATCCTCCCCTAGAACTCGTAGTTGGTGATATCCGGATCTCAAGTCGATTTTTGAAAAGAAGTTCGCCCCTTGAAGTTGGTCAAACAAACCGTCAATCCGAGGCAAAGGATAACCATTCTTGACGGTCAGTTTGTTGAGCTCCCGGTAGTCGATGCACATTCGAAACGATCTGTCTTTCTTCTTGACGAACAAAACTGGAGCTCCCCAGGGTGAGAAGCTTGGTCTTATAAAGCCCTTGCTGAGTAGTTCGTTAAGTTGACCGGATAGTTCTTGCGTCTCTGCAGGTGTTAGACGATAGGGCGATTTGGCTACAGGGGTAGCCCCTGGAACTAAGTCGATTCGGAACTCGACTTGACGTTGCGGAGGTAATCCTTGGAGTTCTTCTGCAAAGATGTCAGGAAATTCGCGTACTACTGGAATGTTCTGAAGGTCCTTCGTTTCTTGGCTCACATCGACAACATGAGCAAGGAATGCACGACATTCCTTTCGCAAGAATTTCTGAGCTCGAATGCACGAGATGATACGAAGGTTCGTGCTGGGTTTGTCGCCATAAATTACTAAGGTTTCGCCAGACAGTAGATTAAGGCGAACAGCCTTTTCGTAACACATGATATCGGCACAATGACGACTCAACCAATCCATGTCAATAATGACGTCGAAACTTTTAATTGAGACCGGCATGAGATCGATCGAAAACGAATGGCTATCTAAAGTTAAAGTACACCCTATGTATATGCAGCTAGTTCTCTCTGTCTTTCCATTATCCATTTCTACAGTGAACAGTTCTTTAAGTGCTCGTGATTTATACTTAAGTAAATGAGCAAATTTTTGGTTCATGAAACTCCTCTCCGCTCCACTATCAAATAGAATGCATGCATAAGAGTTATAAAGGAGGAACGTACCAGTGACCACTGTGGGGTCGGCAACCGCTTCCTCATGGCCTATGGCCAGAACTCTTGCCGCTCCACCGGCAAACCCTGTCTTCGGGCAGTTTCTTTTGAAGTGGCCTGCCTCACCACATTCGTAGCAAGTTTGGCCCACTCCAGCACCGGGGACCTGGGTGATTGGCCTCGCCGAAGCTTTTCAGAAATGGGTTGTGTGCCCTTTTCTGTTGTAGTTTACACACTGCATTTCCCGGCAGGCTCCCACGTGATGGAAGTTGAATTTGTTGCAATTGGGCAAACTCCCAGAATACTGCCTAACCGGAGCAACAGCGGCAGGTGCTATCGCAGCATGGACTGCCACGACCTGCTGCTTTTTGGTAGCCTTTTTCTTCTTTTTGTCATCCCAAAACTTCCGCTTAGACTCAGTGGTTCTGAAATGTTCTGAGATGGCCAGGGTGGTTGTTGTTGTTGCGGCCGGGGTACGAGCCCCATGGTCAATTAGCCACTGTGCCAATTGCTTGGCACTATCAAATGTAGTGGGATGTGAATCCAATACATTTCCCTGGTACGGTGGCATCAGTCCCCATATATATCTCGATCTTCTTCCCCTCAGTATGTACCATGTTGGGATAGAGGGCCACCAGTTCACAAAACCTGGCGGTATAGGCGACTACGTTGGAGCCCTTCATGGTTAGGCTCCACAGTTCTTCTTCCAGCTTCTGGATCTCGCCCCTCGGGCAATACTCCTCAATCATGAGGTCTTCCAAAGTATCCCAGCCCATTGCATTAGCCACTACTAGAGATAGTGACTTAACATGGCTATTCCACCATGTTAGGGCCTTCGTTTCAAGGGTGCAAGCAGCAAACTTGACCTTGCTCTCCTCTGGACAGGAGCAAATTTTGAAAACTGATTCGGTTTTCTCGAACCATTGCGAGAGGGCAATGACTCCGCCAGTCCCCTTGAAGGACAATGGCTTGCAGTTCGTGAAGTCCTTATAGGAGCACTCTCTCAAGCGCACAGGAGCTTCGACTTGAATGGAATTAACAGGGGTGATGCCTCCTCCAGTGGAACCTGATGCATGATATTGAGCCATGGCTGTAGCCACAGCCGTAACTACAATAGCATTTAAGGCTGTCGTGTCGAACTGAGGAGTAGGTGGTTGAGGAGGTGGTATCGGTGTTTCGTTATTAAGGTTTCTCCTTGGGTTTCTGTGAGGCGGCATCTTTGATCTATAAGTTTATGAAGATGAAAACATTGATAAGAATTTAATGGGAGAATTGATGAGAATGACTCAGGGACCAACTCTTCATAGCCCAACAATACGATTGAATAATATACTTGAATGAAGACGAAAGCAATTTGGATAATAATTTCCATTAGATTAGACATCTGTCAAAGATACTGGAATTATAGATGTAATGAGTTTGGGAAAAATGACCTAGAAGTAGGTCTTACATCAACCAAGATGGAAAATTTTGACAGATCTATGACCTAATCAAGACCTAACAGGTCTAAGATTTACAAGGATAGGAAATTAAACTAGGGTTGTTAGCATAACTAAGTTATATCCAAAAGAGAAGTTGATGAGAATCTATCGGCGACGAGAACTACCAGGGTGAGTCCTGGATTCTGACAGAAGGCGTTCAATGTCCCTCACATGCCTATCAGACCTAACTTGCTGAGCTCGAAGTTCCCTGACTTCAGCTTGAGTTTCAGCGAGTTCCCTTTAGAGCATTGCATTGCTGACCTAAGCCCTTTCATGAGCGGACTCCAGTTGGCGAATGCGGATAGTGTTAATGCCAGAATTGGCATCAACCTCCATTACTCGGTCGATAGCTGCTCGACCTTGCTCGGTGTTCTGAGCAATCCTACAAACCATAATGGGTAGGACTCTGTCAGCTGAACCTCCCCTAGTGAGGTTGTAGAAGCTTCTGTCTCCATTGTAGGGAATGGGTTGACCTTGTTCCTGACTCCACCTATTCAAGTTTGTGGCCCACAGAGGTGTGGGTCCTTGAAATGCTGGACGAGGGTTCGGGTTTTGATTAGCTGGGGGCAGGTTGTTGACTTCTGGCTCCGAGTCAGAACCATCAGAAAAGCCTTCAGCTTCATGATCATCTAAAGGAATTGGGTGATCATCTTCTGGTTCCTCTTCTAGCCATCCTGCATTGCCGTGATTGGGATAGTATGGGTCTCCGGGAAGATGGAAACCAGCCATTTAATCTATGCGAGAAAAGGGATAAAGAAATAATTAATAGATTATCTAACTAGAATATTCAAAAGATGATCTTTATCAGTTACTCCAACACTTGTTTAGAGCATACCAGCTATATGTACTCACGACAGGATAGCCCTTCGAATAAGTGAATCCTAACTTTAAGCCCACAATCAAACAAGAACGGGAAGTAAAGCAAAGATTTATAGATTCTAAGGCTATGACATCCTAGGAAAATATACCCGTAATGTATCCACTAAGCACTTATTGACATACTAATAAACATCTTTAATTCTCAGGTAAGTGATTATTGTAACACAAAATACTCCTATAGTATTTTAAGTTTAATGTTATGCTCTACTGTTCTTGTTGTAGGAGTGTTGGTAAATATTTAGACTTGTTGCAACCTCAAAACCATACTTAGGCATATGCTAATCACTCCTCAGATAATGTAGTTGATTAGGCTACATCATCCCAGGGTTGACCATATGTATCTAAGTCTACTTGTGCTGTCCAACAATCGTAATACTTTTGTTCTGTCCTAGTGACACTGATTTTTGTATGAATGCAGATATGTATACTTGGTTAAATATTTTATTATTTAAAAGTATAAACTCTTTATCAGAGTATTTTAAATCCCGCTTGTGTTTATAGTTCGTATATCTTTTATGGGTTGATACACTCGATTCACTATAAACAATGCTCTGATACCAATCTGTCACACCCCCAAAACCGATGAACGGCGGAAACGTTCTGGGGTGGAGGACGTCATATACAGTATCACAACAATGCAAGTAGTAAACAAGCAACAACATAATCCATTGCATTAATAATATAATTTCATACAAGTGTGTTCTGTCAAGTTATATAGACACCAAAACTAATATACATCAAAATAAAAGAGGAGTCTTGAACGAGATCCTTCTTCTCAAAACCCAGAACCTATACCTGTCTACTGGTGATTTGAGAATACAATTTATTTTGAAAGAGTTTATCAGCTTGAAAGCTGGTGAGGTCATAAGTATATTAGTGTCTACGTTTGTATGAAAGCATTTGTAAGATGTTTGTAAGATGCTTGTAAAATGTTTATATAAGTTTTGTGAAGTTTGTATTTGTTTGAACTCTCCTAGAAAACCCCATGTTTTCTACTAAAAGTAGCCTTCTACCAAGGCATCTAGTATATGTGTTTGTCTCATGTAAGAGTGTGTATTTTCCCAACTCCGACTATCATTAACCAAAAATATAGTTTTATATTACCGTGCATCGTGTGCATGTTCACGAAGTGAATGTAATGGGAAAATATTATAATACTGTAGTGTTGTATTAAGTAACTACTGTTGTACTAACTACCTTAAGCAATTGTAATTTTTAAGGTAACATGTGATCGGCCTGTATCTTGCTACCGACTCAACAGTAAAACGACAATGTAAGATGCCGTAAAAATGACGTTTGGCACCCGTAGACTTGCAAGTCCCACTGTAGCTAGCAGCAAGGTGTAGGATTGTCAATCCACTATAGATCTATGAACAAACTCATACGCTCCCTAATTAAGGAGATTCTGATACAAAAACAGTCATGGGAGGTAGTGCCATGCCCTGTTTAATGGCTCACATAACTGTGTTAATGTATATGTAATGTATATGTGTGCTAGCAGTATTGTGAGTTCTTTCTCTATCTAGCTTGTATGTTTGTTTCTCGTCATATTGTCTATCGTTTGTTTCTCTTCATAGTGTCTATCGTTTGTTTCTCATCATAGTATGTATTGACTCATGTATGAACTGACTCATTGTATGTTTCATTGTTCTAGTAATAGTATCTTCCTAAACTACCCCTATGGTAGCTTATTAGTAAAGTATAAACATGTTTGTATACCCTTGCTACCCAAGGGCATGGAATTGAATGAAAGAATTAACCTTTTATATCTATATACATATACATAATATATAACTAGGATTCAAACGACCTTCGGACAACTAACCTTGATACCCTAAGACCACAATCAAACAAGAACAGGAAACAGGGTAGACTAGCAGTCCTAAGTCCTTTCAATCCTACTTATATAACTATATCTATACAGATACATAGAATATAAGTTTAAAAGAGTTTAAGTAAAAGTATTTGACAATCAAAGGAGTTTGTAAGACAGTTTGAGGTAAAATAGTTTGATAAATAGCTTGGAAAGTAAGAAAACCATTTGCTTGGTAGTCATTAATCACATGTGATTGATATAATAACTATAATTCTTCAACTTGTATTCCCCCCCCCCCCATAAGAGCATTTAAAAACATTTCAAAGGTTAATTTAGGGGTATGAAATCACCTGTAGTGAGTGGTTCTGATGAAAATGTTGGATCAGTTGCTAAGTGCCAAGTGGTGACTTGAGTACACACGTGAATCCTATTTAGCATATATTGATACATATATGAATATAATTAGTATTATGAACAACTAATTATTGAATTGCGACCACCTTAGAGACTAGTAAACACTTATATTGAAGTGTTACAACCATATATGATTGTACGAAGGGTTATAAGGCTATACAAGAGAGTGTATGGCCAAAATACACACTATATGTGTGTGTGCGGCCAGCACGTGTGTGCAGCCATGTGTGCGGCCAGAAGGCGTGTGCTACCAGAACACATGGTGTTCTTGGTGTTCTTGGTGAAAGATGTTACCTTTCCGGATGATACTTGAGAGGATTTTCGGGTCCTTGCTTTGTAGAAGTCTAAGAAACGATCAAAATGACCAAGGATAGTATATATAGGAGGGTGAGTGCGGCTGGAGGGGTGTGCGACTGGCTGGCCGTACACTCTAGTGTGCGGCCGCACACACCTGATTTGGTGTGTTTTGCCATTTTTTCGATGCTACACCCAATCTAACCCATCCTCTGACACGTGTCTCAATTATACTAAGCTTTAAGCACTCTTTTAGACCTAAAACTTCATTATAAAATAGCAAAACGACGCTAACTTTGATAAAAATGAAGAATGTAAGCTAGAAAATTCGGGTTGTCACAAATGGAATGTAGTCTTAGGCTTAAAGAATGACATATAATGCTTTAAATTCATATAATTAGAGTACACAATACTTGTTTCTACCTTGATTACTTAGTGCATACAAGTTATATATAATCAAAGATCGAACAGACAGTCGATTGGGTGATTCCGCCCTAATCCCACAACCAAACAAAGAACAGGAAGTAAGGCGGAAATCACACCTCCCAGTGCCTATCGGATCTTCATTGTATATAACTTAATTGTATCCAGTAAGTAATCACACCGGTATGTAAATAATCGTATTCGTTTCCAGAAAATCCAATATTTTCTATAAAACTGAACTATGAGCTGTCTGTTTGTAAAATAATTGTGTTTATCCCAGAAAATCCTATATTTTCCATAAGTTGAGTTGTAGTCTTTAATGTTCCAAGACCGAAAAATAAGTGCCATACTTAGTTTGATAACGTGTAGTTTTATTATTAAGTAAAACTAGTTGAAGATGTGTTTGCCCTGTAACCTGGATGTGTTGTTAATACCTTACCATGATTACTTAGTACATACGAATTATATATAATCGAGATCGAACAAATAGTCGATTAGGTGATTCTACCCTAAGCCCACAACCAAACAAGTAACAAGAAGTAAGGCAGAAATCACACTTTCCACTGCCTATCAGATATTAACTATATATAATCCTGATTTATATACGAAGTAATCATATACTTACTACTCCTTAAGATTGTTTGAAAAGCATGTTACTACACAAATGAGTCGTTGGTTTCTCCATGTAAGTTCTAATAACCATACTAATATGTCGGATATCCTGATATGACGTTCTTCAGACGTCAGTACCGTTATTGACATTTGTCACCCCAGATAATTGTAGCTAACAGTTAGGACGCGGGATTGTCAGCCCCGTATAGATCTATACACAAACTCACGCTCTCCCTCTAGGAGACTCTGGTTCATAAGCTAGGACTTCTGTTAGTACTTAGGTAAGTACGCAAAGACATGTCTCACAAATCTTATTACAACGAGTTCACGAGTAATACAGTGGAAAACCTTTTAGTAAATAAAAATGTAATTGTTATTTAAACATGTTTACGATGATAATCATTTTTAACTGAGCCATAAATTATACCTATTATAATTGATATGTTTGTTTTCATATCATTTGTCTGGTATATATGTAAAAAAAAAAAAAAAAAAAAAAAAAAAAAAAAAAAAACCTCGTTATTTTAACAACTTTAAAATTTTATAAGTTTGGCAAAAACGTTTATTTAGCATTTTTGCGTAAAGTGTTTATAAAGTACAATAGAACGAAATAAATGATTTATATTTTTAAACACAATAATTTATTGTTTTTTACTTGTACCCCCCCCCCCCCCCTTTTAAAACATAGAAAAAGTTTGGAAAATGTGACAACCCGAAATTTTCCATTCAAATCAAACCACATCAATCCAATAGAAGTAGAGCTGTTTCAGTGAGAATTCAAACTTTTGGAATAAGTTTGGCAGTTTTAGGGTTTTACACCTAAGGAGTTATTAGGAGAGTGATTGCACTAGGATTTTGTGCAACACTGTAAATTCATTACTCTAGGTCATTAGAAACCATTCCGAGAATAGAAATATTTTCTGCCAAAAATCTCTAGACTATAAATAGAATTCTGAACCAAATTGGTTCATTATTTGATTTCCAATTAGAGAAAAGCCAAATACTCTCTCACGGATCTTCGGGTTTTCATCCCAGATTGTGAGTCTACTTCCCTAAATGTGTTTTAATACTTGTTATATGCTTTATAACATTGATTACATGTCCAAAACACAAGATCCGGGAGTTTACCGCCCAAGAACGTTCTTGGGGAGTAAACTCCAAAATCAAGCCTAAAGGCCACATAGTCCCATTTCCGTGTTAGGCAACTAACTAAGGACCTAGTGTATGATCATTGGAGGCTAGAAACAAATCAAAATCACTTAGTTTGAGGAGTTTACGGCCAAGGAACCACCTCTTGGGCCGTAAACTCCAAGCAAAGGGCACAAATGAGTGCCTTGTGATCCCTAGCCTTAGAACAAACACCTAGAAGCTTTACACTCATGATTTATGCCATCAAAACCCTTAGAAATCATTTCTATAAGGGAGTTTACGGCCAAGAAACTCCTTGAGCCGTAAACTCCAAGTTTTAGGTTCCAAAATGCCTTTAAACTCTTCCTAAGGCTTAGTATTCATTTTTGGCATGTACCTTAATGTGTTTAGGACCTAGAAAACACATAAAAAGCATAAGTGTTTGAGATTTTACGGCCAAGAGTATTTCTTGGGCCGTAAACTCCTTAAATAGGGTCAAAGGACACCCTAAACACTTCCATAGGCCAAGAAACTTTTAGGGCAAGTACTTAGATGAGATATGGACTAGTTAAAATTCTTAGGACCTCATGTGTGAGGGAGTTTACGGCCCAAAGAGTTCTATGGCCGTAAACTTCATCAAATGGTCCCATTTAGTGCCTTAAACCTCCCTTAATCCAAGTATTGAAGCCTAGACTTGTTCCTAGGATTGTTAGACACTTGAAAAGACAATAAGAACCCTCCCAAGGGAGTTTACGGCCGTAAACTCCAAGCGAAAAGGGTCTTTGGGCCGTAAACTCCCCTTAGGAGTCAATATGGTGCCTTAAACTCTTGCCTAGCCTTGAAACAATTCCCCTCTAAAGTTGTAGTACTTCTAAACTCCATTTCATGGCTTGTTTGAGAGTTTACGGCCAGGAGCTTACTCCCCTGGGCCGTAAACTCTATTGATTATGGTCTTTTGACCTTAAACTTCCATTAGGGGCATTGCACTCCTTTATTGCAACCCATTTGCCTCCTAGCACTTGACCAAAAGTGTTGTCCTCGCGCTTAAATGTTATTACTTGTATAATTAGTGTTATAACCACTAATTATTTATATACATATGTCTTCATATGTAATTAGGATCATTGTGTGTGTCTAAGTCATCACTTGACACCAAGCACTTGTCCGATCCTTCCGTACGATAACAGCCCGTTCATTTCCAGTCACATACTGCAGGTGAGTTCATACCCCTTAACTAATGTTTTAAACTATTTCAAATGTTTTATGGGGGGGATACAAGTAGAATCATGCTACTTATTATGTCAATCACATGTGATTAGTAAGTTGGATTATATTACTTATTACATCAATCACATGTGATTAATATACAGCATTCAAAAGATTTGGCTACTCATTAGCCGTTTTACCAAATAGTTTTCCTTCAAAAGATTTTTATAAACATTTTATATGTTTTCAACTACTTATTACACTGTACTCTTACTCTGTCATCATATTTCAAACTCATTTACAACTGTGTTTTCAAACAAATGTTCTTTGTACTTATACTGTTTTATCAAACTTATGCCTTCAAATTGTTTTATAGATTGGCATCAAGTCGATCTTTCTTTAGACTAATATTTATATTTCAAATGTTACTAAATTTATTTATGCTTTGATATTATAAAATTGCATGCCTCTATATGTATAGTTATATAAGGAATGTTTAAAAGGCTTAGGAAGGCTATTCACCCTATTTCCTTTTCGCGCTTGAGATGTGGTCTGGTGGGATATCGGATACTCGTCCGAAGGTCGTTTAAATATTTGTTATATATCATGTGTACATATAAAGTCATAAAAGGTCCTTCCAATTCATCCTATGCCCTTGGGTAGCAAGGGTATACATCCACGTCCATACGTACTACTTAGATTACTAGTAAGCTACCATATGGGTAGTTCAGGAAGATACTAGAACCAGTACTAGAACGCGATATCATACAATGAGTCAGTTCATTCATGAGACAATACATATACAGATATACTAGAAACAATACATATACAGATATACTAGAAACAATACATATACAGATATACTAGAAACAATACATATACAGATATACTAGAAACAATACATATACAGATATACTAGAAACAATACATATACAGATATACTAGAACGCTTACGTAACAATACTTGCTAGATAGAGAGAACACATATTTCAGCTAGCACACGTAGAACATTTCAGTACACCAATGTACAATTTCATGATCACACTTACATGAATACGCTTACATATACATATACATATACATATACATAGAACAGACGTCACTAGGAGCTATAGCTCAGAACCAGTTCAGGATCTAACTATACTGATAACTCACACTACAATTGTGATTGGAATATCGAGTATACATGATCATAGTAATGTGGATGCTCACGGCTTGCATTCATGCAGGGGTCGTGGGTAGGTCCTAAAATCCCTCTGATAGGGGAGCGAAACAGTTTGGGATCTAGACATCACATTATACCTTATCCCTCAAATAAGGCAAGTTGAGTATCGATGTACTGATATATATATACACATATATATCCAAATACTATGGTACTTGGAAGTATTACCCTAGACTTAAGGTAATAGGTACGGTTGTAGTTCGACACTACACCATAGTACCATTTCTTTCCTATTACATTCACTTAGTGAATTCTTCATAGGGAGCACGGTAATGTAGTTACTACCTGTTGATAAATAGTAGCCCTTTTAGAGCTACAATTTAGTACTACGTTAATTTTTCCAATACATATGTTAGTGATAACCTCACTTAAACAAAATTGTACAAACTATATTTTTGGATAATGATAGTTATACTTTGGAAAAATACTTACTCTTACAAGAGACACACACACGCAGAACAGTTAAGTCTTGGTAGAAGACTCCTTTTGTTACTAATAGGAATCATAGGGATTTCTAGGGATTTTCAAACATTTAAAGTTGAGTTACAAACATTTTCATACTTATACTAGCTTTCTTTCAAAGTAATGTCAAGTCTTAGAAATTATAAGTTTTCACAAATTAAGACACATTAATACTTATGATCTCACCAGCTTTATAGCTGATACTCGCTTTCAAAATTACTTGTATCCTCAGGTCATCATAGACAGGTACCGATGCAAGGAGAAAGGAAGATGAAGCTTATTCAAGACTTATCTTTCATTTTGATTTATGCTTTAGTGTTTATCAAAATTTGACCGAATACAATTGTATAATAATTATTTTATTAATGCAATGGATGATGTTGTTGCTTGTTTACTACTTTACATTGTTGTTGATATTAAACATGACGTCCTCCGCCCCAGAACGTTTCCGCTGTTCTTGGTTTTGGGGTGTGACAGATTGGTATCAGAGCATTGTTTATAGTGAATTAAGTATATCAACCCATAAAAGATATACTAACTATAAATACATAAGGGATTAAAAATACTCTGACCAAGAGTTTATACTTTAAATAGTAAAATATTTAAGTAAGTATACGTGTTGCATTCATACTAAAATCAATGTCATTAGGACAGTACAAAAGAATTACGATTGTTGGGCAACACAAGTGGGCTTAGAGACATATGGTCAAAACTGGGAAGATATAGCCCGATCACCTATATTATCCGAGGGTTGACTAGCATGTGCCTAAGTTTAAGTGTGTGGTGGCAACAATGCTAAAATCTTACCAACCCTACCACAATGAGAACAATAGAACATAACAATAAATTTAAAATACTATAGGAGTATTTGGTGTTACTATAAGTACTTTATACTTGAGAATTAAAATGGGATCTTCATTACTAGATTGCATAGTTGCTAAGTGGATACACTAAGGCTACATGTAATTAGGATGTTATAGACTCAGAATCTGTGATAATTTTGCCTTACCCCTATCTGTGTGAATAAGGAATTAAGGTCACTTATTCGAAGGTCTATCCTGTTTAGATTACACATAGCTGGTATGCACTTCACAAATAGCGATGTAACTAATGAAGGTTTTCTAAAATAATTATATAGATAGTTCGTCTAATAATTATCTTCTTTCCCTAAATTCTCGCATAGAAATCATAACTGGACTCCATCCCCTTGACAACCAGTATCTTCCGAATGAAGTCATAGCTGGTTGGTTTGGAGAAGAACCAGAGAATGATCATCCTATCCCCTTGGATGATCACCGTGATGAAGACTTTTCTTATGATGCTAACCCCGAGCCAGAGGTTGAGAACCTACCTCGAGTAACTCCCGTTCCAATTCCTAACCCTCGTCTGGCTTTTCATGGCCCGACCCTGAGTGAGTGGAATGCTTGGAAAGAGGGAGCCAAGGACAAGATCAGTTTATGCTATTTGATGGTGACCGAAGCTTTTATGACGTGAGCAATGAGGGCTTAACAGATATAGTCTTGCCAATCTTGGTCCGCAGAGTGGCCTGAAAGGAGATTCAAGACCGGACAGCCCTACGTCAGATTTCAGAAATAGTCGCCTATGCTAGAATGCATACCCTCCACACCATTCATCTAGAGGATGCTCACGAGAGGTCAGAGAGAAACCATGAAATCCTGTTGCAAGCACTAGCTGAATCACGAGCCGAAGGCTAAGAGCTCCAAGTACGCCAGATGGTGTGTGAAAGACACCTACTTGACGTGGAACGTCAATTGGTTGAACTAAGAGTTCACCAGAGGGATGACCGTCGCCGTAGTGGACGCTTTACTTTATTTTCCCTTATAAAAAGAAATCGTGTTTTTCTGTCTATGCCCGATGTGGTATTTTCTATGAAATTATCTTGTTCCGTAAGTACTTTAGTTAGGTCTTCATGCTGTCATGAACTATCTTCTGTGGATATGATGTAAGACCTTTACAAGGTCATTTTCCAGAATCTTTACATCGTGAATATCAAAGATATTGACAGCCGGCTAACTTCTGTGTCATTCTTCATCCGAGTACTTTTATCTTACTTTCATTGGAGTCTATCTGAATCATACTTTAGTCAAGTCATTGGACTATGGTGATTTATCTCCAGAGGCATTTCCAAGTCTCTTTCAGTGGTTGGATCTTGTTATTCACCAACCCACGATACCTCAGTTCAAACGACAAACGTCCTGAGACCATTCTACGAACATACTTCCATTCCGTACTAGGACTGCATCATAGGGATGTAGGTCAAACCTTCGCGAACATACTTTCATTCTTTAACCAGGACTGCATCATAGGGATGTAGGTCAAACTTTCGAGATCATACTCTTACTCTTTTCATGAACAATCTAAGTACATCAGGGTCAACCAGAATCGCTTACAAATCTTTACTCTTTCGTGTTACAGAATCATGTCGTCATCCGGAAACAACCAGCCAAGCAACGAGACCTCTACTTTTCCGATGGACGCCGCCACCTTTCAAACGGCAGTTACAGCTGCCGTAGTGGCTGCCGTAACCGCGGTCATGGCGCACCGTAGCACTAACAGCACGGTCAATGCTGCTGATGGAAATAAAGTTTCCAATCGCGATATCCACCCAGGAAGTCGTCCAACAGTAACAGCCACAGGCTCGCAAAGCCAGAAAACAGAGAACAAGAAAAGAAAACGTCAAGCCAAAGTGGAACGCAAACGGTTTCAGAAAATGGCCAGGCAGCAGCCACAAACCTCTGCCATCCCAGTACCGAGCAGACCATATAAGGGAACACTCCCGAAGTGCGACCGGTGCAATTTCCACCACGAGGGAATGTGCCGAGTCTTGCAGTGCGTGAACTGCAACAAGAAAGGGCACATCGCCCGTTTCTGTAGAGCTACCTCCACCACTAGGGCCAGCCTAAATTGCTATAAATGTGGTGAGTTTGGGCACTATAAAAGAAATTTCCCAAAGAAGGAAAACAAGGAAAGAACCCGTGTTCCCATAACTCCTACCCGACACTCCACTTCCACCACCAGTGTGGGTACTGCCCATATATGTCACCAATGCGGTGAAATTGGACACCTCCAGAAGGATTGCCTGATAAGGCAGAATTCTGGCGCAGATGGGAAATTTCTCAGGATCACAGCTGCAGGAGAGCCTGCTCAGGAACCACGTTAATGTGTTTAAGGCGTTTCGTTGTAACAGACTTATAAACTATCTAGAACTAGTGCAACTAGAGTCTTACCTTTTGCGAGATCCTGTCTGTATAGGAGTTCTCGTGCTGCGTATACTTGTCTTTTGTAGTATATCTTATTCGCAGCAATAGTCTTGTGGTAAACTTAAAGTACTGTAACTCTGTTCATGGTTGCATAGTGGTGTTTTGTCTGTAACTGTCTTATGTTAATTCTAATGTCTTTAAAAGTTTCTGTATGATTCCGAAATTATCATACGACTCGATTTAAAATTTGATCCTCGCGAAAACAGCTTCAGACGTACGTCCCCATCTTCTAGATCACTTTTCCAGCGAAGCCGTCATATCAGAACGCTGAAGTACTCATTCCCGGAGTACCTCTTAGTTAATTTCTTTCCGAAGAAATCCCCGAAGTACCACTCGTGCAGTACGTCAAGTTCAATCCAGGGATTCATGCAGATGATCTATCACTGAGGAAGGTATACATAAGAGTGTTATATAATCAAGGTTCTATAGGTTTAGAATTGATGGTTCCGCCTTAACTCTTTTCCTCCTTGGGATGTGAGGGTAAGGAAGAATCAGTTATTCGACTACCTTTTCAATCTTAATTATATACGACTCGTATACACGAAATTGTGATCGTAAATCCATGTATGAATTCTAAAATGGACTTCAGGACGGAGAAACTGCCTAAGTATACGAGTAATCACATCGTCATGTGCATAAACTTAGAACCCAGTACAACTCCCGAAAACAGATCACCCTATAGTTTAAACACCCACGGAGATACAAGAATAGTACGAACAACTCAGCGAACTACACAGAAATAGAATTAGAAGACTAGGTTTCTCACCCTCGAGAACCCCGGTCAGATTCTTCCAGAGATCGATGGATCGCATCGTATGTGCCTCGGGTATCGAGGACTCCGTCAAGATTTTCATAGAAATCGTGATCTCTGCCTCACATAGACAAAATAGTTGAGCACACGTAAGGAAAGAACTACTTCCAAGAATGGACCTAGGATCCGAATATCACCAGTTCGATGTGTTAGGGAAGGATGTCTGGGAGACTATCTTCCGAATTCGATGCGGACGCCTCGAGTCCGTAGTGATACCTTTCGGATAGGACCAGTACACCCATGGTTTTCATGAGATAAATGAATAGGGTGATGTCTTTCTTACTTAGGATCGATTCATCATTTCTCCATGAAATGACTTACTTATCTACCCTCGTAGTAAGAAGAAAACCGATGAAAACATTTCCTACAGAGGAACTTTTAGCGAAGTTCTATAGGCTTGAGTTTTGAAATTGAAGAGTCAAATTCTAGGACACACTGTTAGTAATGTGAGAAATTTTGGGTACTCTTTCAGTTTGCCAAAACATTTGAGTATTCATCGACACCAGAGAAGCCGACAGTGTTCGCCAAATGTTAGGTCTTACCGACCTACCACCTTAGTTCATTCAGAACTCCCCGCAAGCTTCATAAACTCGTACGACTTCGACCCAGCAAGGTGTGGCCTTTGACTGGGAAGTTACACAAGAAAAGGAACCTTTGAGATTCCGAGTGAGTGACCAAGTTCTTTCAGATAACTCACTCTGAGAAGGGCTTAATACGCTTCGTAAAGCGTGAAAAGCTAAATCCATAGTTGACAGGACTTCTTAGATTCTTATCAGAATCTGTCCTGTGCCTCGCACAAACTAGACCTACTCCGCGAACTCAGTAACGTACTTTCTACTTTTCGCATCTCGATCGTGAAACCATACCTTTCTGTTTGAACTCTTCCAAGTCCATTCATCGAGATCCTTGCCTTCGTATCAGAACCGTAGTGACCCTCGACCGAGATGTCAAGTGGACGAAGCAAACGCCATCGCCAATTAGTGAAGGTTCGTTGGGATACCAACCGAGAGCCCGATTTCACTTAAGTGCGCTAGAACCAATCGATTAGGAAGTTTCCTTCTCACGTCTTGATCATTCGTGCATACTTCCTTGCCTAAATTCTAATTTCGGGACGAAAGGGGATGATGTGACAACCCGAAATTTTCCATTCAAATCAAACCACATCAATCCAATAGAAGTAGAGCTGTTTCAGTGAGAATTCAAACTTTTGGAATAAGTTTGGCAGTTTTAGGGTTTTACACCTAAGGAGTTATTAGGAGAGTGATTGCACTAGGATTTTGTGCAACACTGTAAATCCATTACTCTGGGTCATTAGAAACCATTCCGAGAATAGAAATATTTTCTGCCAAAAATCTCTAGACTATAAATAGAATTCTGAACCAAATTGGTTCATTATTTGATTTCCAATTAGAGAAAAGCCAAATACTCTCTCACGGATCTTCGGGTTTTCATCCCAGATTGTGAGTCTACTTCCCTAAATGTGTTTTAATACTTGTTATATGCTTTATAACATTGATTACATGTCCAAAACACAAGATCCGGGAGTTTACCGCCCAAGAACGTTCTTGGGGAGTAAACTCCAAAATCAAGCCTAAAGGCCACATAGTCCCATTTCCGTGTTAGGCAACTAACTAAGGACCTAGTGTATGATCATTGGAGGCTAGAAACAAATCAAAATCACTTAGTTTGAGGAGTTTACGGCCAAGGAACCACCTCTTGGGCCGTAAACTCCAAGTAAAGGGCACAAATGAGTGCCTTGTGATCCCTAGCTTAGAACAAACACCTAGAAGCTTTACACTCATGATTTATGCCATCAAAACCCTTAGAAATCATTTCTATAAGGGAGTTTACGGCCAAGAAACTCCTTGGGCCGTAAACTCCAAGTTTTAGGTTCCAAAATGCCTTTAAACTCTTCCTAAGGCTTAGTATTCATTTTTGGCATGTACCTTAATGTGTTTAGGACCTAGAAAACACATAAAAAGCATAAGTGTTTGAGAGTTTACGGCCAAGAGTATTTCTTGGGCCGTAAACTCCTTAAATAGGGTCAAAGGACACCTAAACACTTCCATAGGCCAAGAAACTTTTAGGGCAAGTACTTAGATGAGATATGGACTAGTTAAAATTCTTAGGACCTCATGTGTGAGGGAGTTTACGGCCCAAAGAGTTCTATGGCCGTAAACTCCATCAAATGGTCCCATTTAGTGCCTTAAACCTCCCTTAATCCAAGTATTGAAGCCTAGACTTGTTCCTAGGATTGTTAGACACTTGAAAAGACAATAAGAACCCTCCCAAGGGAGTTTACGGTCGTAAACTCCAAGGGAAAAGGGTCTTTGGGCCGTAAACTCCCCTTAGGAGTCAATATGGTGCCTTAAACTCTTGCCTAGCCTTGAAACAATTCCCCTCTAAAGTTGTAGTACTTCTAAACTCCATTTCATGGCTTGTTTGAGAGTTTACGGCCAGGAGCTTACTCCCCTGGGCCGTAAACTCTATTGATTATGGTCTTTTGACCTTAAACTTCCATTAGGGGCATTGCACTCCTTTATTGCAACCCATTTGCCTCCTAGCACTTGACCAAAAGTGTTGTCCTCGCGCTTAAATGTTATTACTTGTATAATTAGTGTTATAACCACTAATTATTTATATACATATGTCTTCATATGTAATTAGGATCATTGTGTGTGTCTAAGTCATCACTTGACACCAAGCACTTGTCCGATCCTTCCGTACGATAACAGCCCGTTCATTTCCAGTCACATACTGCAGGTGAGTTCATACCCCTTAACTAATGTTTTAAACTATTTCAAATGTTTTATGGGGGGGGATACAAGTATAATCATGCTACTTATTATGTCAATCACATGTGATTAGTAAGTTGGATTATATTACTTATTACATCAATCACATGTGATTAATATACAGCATTCAAAAGATTTGGCTACTCATTAGCCGTTTTACCAAATAGTTTTCCTTCAAAAGATTTTTATAAACATTTTATATGTTTTCAACTACTTATTACACTGTACTCTTACTCTGTCATCATATTTCAAACTCATTTACAACTGTGTTTTCAAACAAATGTTCTTTGTACTTATACTGTTTTATCAAACTTATGCCTTCAAATTGTTTTATAGATTGGCATCAAGTCGATCTTTCTTTAGACTAATATTTATATTTCAAATGTTACTAAATTTATTTATGCTTTGATATTATAAAATTGCATGCCTCTATATGTATAGTTATATAAGGAATGTTTAAAAGGCTTAGGAAGGCTATTCACCCTATTTCCTTTTCGCGCTTGAGATGTGGTCTGGTGGGATATCGGATACTTGTCCGAAGGTCGTTTAAATATTTGTTATATATCATGTGTACATATAAAGTCATAAAAGGTCCTTCCAATTCATCCTATGCCCTTGGGTAGCAAGGGTATACATCCACGTCCATACGTACTACTTAGATTACTAGTAAGCTACCATATGGGTAGTTCAGGAAGATACTAGAACCAGTACTAGAACGCGATATCATACAATGAGTCAGTTCATTCATGAGACAATACATATACAGATATACTAGAAACAATACATATACAGATATACTAGAAACAATACATATACAGATATACTAGAAACAATACATATACAGATATACTAGAAACAATACATATACAGATATACTAGAAACAATACATATACAGATATACTAGAAACAATACATATACAGATATACTAGAACGCTTACGTAACAATACTTGCTAGATAGAGAGAACACATATTTCAGCTAGCACACGTAGAACATTTCAGTACACCAGTGTACAATTTCATGATCACACTTACATGAATACGCTTACATATACATATACATATACATATACATAGAACAGACGTCACTAGGGGCTATAGCTCAGAACCAGTTCAGGATCTAACTATACTGATAACTCACACTACAATTGTGATTGGAATATCGAGTATACATGATCATAGAAATGTGGATGCTCACGGCTTGCATTCATGCAGGGGTCGTGGGTAGGTCCTAAAATCCCTCTGATAGGGGAGCGAAACAGTTTGGGATCTAGACATCACATTATACCTTATCCCTCAAATAAGGCAAGTTGAGTATCGATGTACTGATATATATACACATATATATCCAAATACTATGGTACTTGGAAGTATTACCCTAGACTTAAGGTAATAGGTACGGTTGTAGTTCGACACTACACCATAGTACCATTTCTTTCCTATTACATTCACTTAGTGAATTCTTCATAGGGAGCACGGTAATGTAGTTACTACCTGTTGATAAATAGTAGCCCTTTTAGAGCTACAATTTAGTACTACGTTAATTTTTCCAATACATATGTTAGTGATAACCTCACTTAAACAAAATTGTACAAACTATATTTTTGGATAATGATAGTTATACTTTGGAAAAATACTTACTCTTACAAGAGACACACACACGCAGAACAGTTAAGTCTTGGTAGAAGACTCCTTTTGTTACTAATAGGAATCATAGGGATTTCTAGGGATTTTCAAACATTTAAAGTTGAGTTACAAACATTTTCATACTTATACTAGCTTTCTTTCAAAGTAATGTCAAGTCTTAGAAATTATAAGTTTTCACAAATTAAGACACATTAATACTTATGATCTCACCAGCTTTTTAGCTGATACTCGCTTTCAAAATTACTTGTATCCTCAGGTCATCATAGACAGGTACCGATGCAAGGAGAAAGGAAGATGAAGCTTATTCAAGACTTATCTTTCATTTTGATTTATGCTTTAGTGTTTATCAAAATTTGACCGAATACAATTGTATAATAATTATTTTATTAATGCAATGGATGATGTTGTTGCTTGTTTACTACTTTACATTGTTGTTGATATTAAACATGACGTCCTCCGCCCCAGAACGTTTCCGCCGTTCTTGGTTTTGGGGTGTGACAGAAAAGTGTAGGGTTATGAACTTAGATTATGGTTACTCATGGTTTGATAAACGAGATAAAGCAGTGACCTTCGGGCTATAACACAGGAAGGATGTCGTATCCTAATATATTTAAACACATAATGATATGTGTGAAAAGTGATGAAACTACAATTTATGTGTTACATAAACACCAAAATGAAGAATACTTACTAACCTTATAACTATTATGATGAGAATCGTCTCTAGAGTTTCCTGATCTTAAGAGATGAATGGAAGAGAGTTTGATATTTCAGAGATCATATGGAGTGAATTCGTTTACTGGATTGTGAAATGGAAATGATCTCTATTTGATAACTTAAATAGGAAGGAAAGGATAAGGGGTTGAGGTGATGTTTACGTTGGTTACTGAAATTATCTCATTGGGAAGCTGAATAGGATAACATATCTAGATATTTAAGGGGTTTTCGGGTGAATTGTATATGTATAAAGAAAGGTTTTCGGACTAATCATGTTCTAGTAATGAGTTTTCGGACAAACATATATATATATATATATATATATATATATATATATATATATATATATGTGTGTGTGTGTGTATATATATATATATATATATATATATATATAGCAAAGTGTTTTTAGTTCTAGATGGTTTTGGGCTTTGGTGTTTACGGTTCTACACTATTGGATTTTCGCCCCAAGTGGGCTTTCAATATGTTTTCGGATCAATGCAAACGAAAACACCAATTTGGAACCAATTCCTAACTGTAAACACCTTCTTGTATCAATTACAAAACCGTAAACCCTCTTTGAATTGATTACATTGGGCGAAAACTCCTTTATTCTAGAATCATATGGCCGAAAGCACAAATATGGGGTTTGTTTATGGTTTAAACCCTTAGTCTTTCAACTTATGTTCATTTATTCTACCCTAAATTAGCTTAGGTTTCAATCCACACTTCTTTGTTAGATCTTAAACAAGCCCTAAGGCTATAGATGATACAATGGAACAAGGATTGCAATGTGGTTTCACTCGTACTAGGTTAGAGTTAAGGCTTTGCTAGGTCTAAAATTTCAAGTTGTGACATCATCTCCCCGTTAGAGGGGATTTCTTCCAGAAATTTTCCTTCTGGGTGGTAAATCACGAACTAGGGAGAGAGGTGGGTACTTCTATTCCATATGATCTTCTTTTCCACAAGTGAATTTTGATCCTCGCTTGGCGTTCCAGCGGATCTTCACTATTGTGTCTGTTGTCTAGATTGGTAGGGAGTGTATATGTTCGGTTTACTTATTTATGCTCATCTGAATGGTAGAATGCTCACTCGTAGTCATGGGTAGCTTCGTCCTAAAGTTCATGGTAAGACTCATACCTGGTCCATCTATCATCACCCTGTACATACAAGTAGTATATAATTAAGATTGATAAGACGATTGGATGGCTGACTCTTCCCCAATTCCACAACTAGACAAGGAACAGGAGATAGGGTGGTAACACACATCTTAAGTCCGTATAATCTTAATTATATACCACCCTCACATATACACTTAGTAGTGATAGGTGATCCGTATTCGTCCCTAGCCTCTGTGCTTGAACTTGACCTGTTGTACGAGTAGTGTTCCCAAAAGGTCTGTTGAGAATACTTCAGGAAGGTTTCAAAATATATGGTACTCCTTGCATGAGTACTTCATAGGTTTGAAGCGAGAAATGATTTTGAGGTTTGTATTGGGTGTGTCGATACCGATTGAAAAGGGTTTCGCTAATCGTTTAGTTAAGGAGAAGGGTCTTTTCATAGCATATGAAATTGGTATGGTGAGGACCAAGCCAATTCGTTTCGAATGACGACGTCGGAATTTCTTACGGTACTATGTGTTAAGCCGATTAGGAAAGAGTGTTTGTTAGAGTGATAGTGCATTGCATGTGTATGTTTTTCAGTGCTTTCATTTTTATCCTTGTTATTACTACTGCGAACATTTTGTACCGTATTTAGTGAGTACTAGCAGTACGACTGTTCTGATAATTGAAAATGATGAAATTTCATAATATAGTCCCTACCAGGTCCCTCTATAATCACTTGGTGTATACAAATCATATACAATAAATATTGGAAAGACAGTCGACTGAGTGACTCTGCCCTAAATCCACAACCTGACAAGGAGCAGGAAATAAGGCAGAATCACGCACTCTAAGACTACAAATCTTAATTATAAATTACCCTAATGTATAAACTAAGCCATCATAGCTCACCTGCAAGGGTCCTTAGTTTTTATATAAATGTTGTGATTTTGTTTGGCCGAGAGAGTAATTTATAATTAGTTTTTAATTGGCACAAGTTTTAGTAAAAATTTAATCTTTAAATATTTTTGTTGGGAAAAATGTACCGCTATTCACAGGGGTTCCGGGACAGTCTTTCTTGTGATAATCATCACTATTCTTCCTGTTTGACTAAGTGGTATTTCGTAATGATAGCTTAGGGAGTCGTTGGAGCAGCCATTAGAGATTCCTTACCGCGAGATTCTGCATTTAGCTTTGAGAGGTGAGTTTCCTCCTATTTGAATGGGTCAAAGGAACAGTTGTCGACTCGTATATGTATGCAAGTATGTTCTGGACTAAGGTGCAATGCCGGGCAGTGCCTGATGTAGGGTTATATGTTTCCGGATCTCCGATCCGTTGTCGGGCAGTGGCCGAAGAATGTTTGTATGCTTGATGTCTTCGTGATTCTTGCATGTGTCTGTTTTGTATGTTTCTGGATTTCGGTTCGATGTCGGGCAATGCCCGAGGAATGTCTATATATGCTTCCGGATTTCGGTCTGATGTCGGGCAAGGCCCGATGAATGTTTATATGTTTATGTTATGTGATTGTTTATGTGTATTTGTTGATAAGTTTATATGTATACCAAGATTTTCTTGATGGCGGGCGGGGCCCGATGTCGGATTTCGGTCTGATGTCGGGCGGGACCCGATGTCGGATATTCTCTGATGTCGAGCGGGGCCAAATGAAGCGGGTAAGGTCCATGATATGTTATTATGTGATTATTTGTTTATGTGTATGGTATGTGGTAGTTTGGTGAGACTCACTAAGCTTCATGCTTATAGTTTTTAATTTTGGTTTCAGGTACTTCCGATAGCAATGGGAAGAGCTCGGGATGACTGCAGTGCACACACCATGATTGTAGCCTGGGATATTTTTACTCTGATATGTTTGACAGATGTTTATGATATTTTGAGATACAATGACTTATGATTTTTATGCGATGATTTGATAACTATGGTTTTATTAATAATTAAAAATGAAATTTTAGGACCGTATTTTTGGGATGTTTCAGCAGGAGCCCCAACGGAGAGGAGTTGGGCTTTGTAGGGTCAGGAAGGGGAGGTTAGGAATCCAGCAGGCGATGATGCGGGTATGCATCTTTACTTCTTCTCGGTTTTATCTGTGTTTTGTTGTTTGGAATCTTGCATCGGTTTGGATAAGTGTACCTTTGGTTTATTTCTTTGCTATGTTTAGCTTATATCTTTAAGAATTGTTATATGCCATTTACATGCCATGAATCATTAGTGGCTTAGTGAAGGGTTGTTTCCTTTATAGTGAGTTTGGAGTGTTCGGTGTTATCTTGGTTTGTAGTCAAGATCGGTTCGGGGGCATTGTGTGGAAGGTTTATGGTCAGAATTCAGCGGGTTAGTCATCCAGTATCACCAGGATTCATTGGTTTTACCATTGGTGCACTGATTGGATTTTTAGGGTGCCGAGGGAAGTGGTATGTTGTTGAGGTTTAGGTTGGAGCATTTGTCCTTAGGACTTCAAGATTTGAGTGGGATATCATTTTTAACAACTAGGGTTATCAGTAATGTTGGAATTTGGGAAGTGTTCAGGTGGTCTTCAGGGGTTGTGTGGTCTTTTGGAATGGGTACTAATGGGACACTAGCATTAGAGAACGTCGGTTGTCAGCAAATCGATCATAAGGATTGGTAATCCTTTAATTATCGTGTTTTGTGAGGACTTAGTCAAATCAAAGTGGGGGAGAATCGTTTAGGTATTCAAGACAGAAGTAGGTGTGGGACTAGGATGAGTTTCGCTTATCCATCGGGGAGGAAGGCGGCCCAAGTGGCTGTCTGGATTGAGGATCGTGTGAGTTAGGAGTTCGGGAAACTTCCCAACAATTGGTTCATGTCTTTTTAGTGTTTGATAGCAAGCTTTGGGGGATCCAGGTTGGGGTTCTAGTCATGACTCGAGTTCTGCTCGGGTGTTGGGTCAATTGGATGCTCGACTCTGGATGCATTCGAATTGATAAGATTAACGGTAAGGCTTGGGCGGAAGTTGTGGCAAGGTATAACTATTATAAGACTGTGGGGTGGCCCGTAGCAGTCGGTTAGTATGGGAAGTGTTTTAAGACTGTGGGGTGGCCCGTAACATTAATTGGTGCCTGTGCAGTGGTGAGATTGTAATAAATTTGTCAACTGCCCACGGATTTCTTTAGATGATTTAGGCCAAGGTGGGCCTATTCACAAGGCTGTGGGAGAGTCACAACATGTTTGGAATAAAGAACTATTAGGTCGCGGGGGTATCGGGTATGAGATAAGACTACAATTGGTCATGTAGCATTCATTTTAGCATCGGGTTGGTGTCGTGATGGTTCAGGTAATTATTGTCAGTCATGGTTTCCCGTCGGAAGTCGCGTAGGGTGACTATGTGAGTGTCTTTTGATTCAGCAACCGGGCGGGAATCCAATATTTCAGATAGTCGGCATACAAGTTTGGACCAGGGAGGTCTTGGCTGCTTGTGGGAAGCAGTCATGAGGTAACGTGGTGCTCCAGGAAGTAGTTGTGATTTGAGGTTTCGTGTGGGAGTGGGGTGACTGGTTGATTGGGAAGTGCTAATTCACTCACAGTGGGATTAAATAATCTCAGAGTAATTAGTTTGACCCTATTATGCATCTCTCGTCTGAGTCTAATTGTTGCAGGGATGAATCTTCTACTTGAAGGATTATTTGACCCTTCAGTCGAGTATAAGTGTTCCATAGATGTATAAGGTCAGTGACTTTGTTCCCTTTGAAGCAACAAGGTGATCGGGGTTTGAAGCATTTTGTTTGGTATGAAACTCTATGAGGTTGGCATAGTAGCAGTTCACTTTGTGAGTTCTGTCAGGGAGTCAAACTAATTGAGACTTCAGGTTCTGGGTTTCAAGTGAGGTAGGATTGGTTTTCTGCAAAGGGGTTAAGGGTTCGTTCATCATCAGGTTTGAAAGTTATTCTAAGGATAGTTTCATCAATTTTGGAAAGGTTGTTGTATGTTCGGCGTTGTGCTTGTGTTCTCCAGGCTGTCGGGCGTCCCTGGGAATGGCAAGAAATTATTTCGAGTATGAAATCTAATTAAGTGGGGGAGAATTGTAAAGCTCGATATCCAGTATGAAGTTGATTCTAGGTTGTTTAGGTTTTCCCCTTGGGAATTGGCGAGTAGGAGCCTCAACTCGTCGTGTCAAGATGTTATTGGCCGAAGAATTTAATGACCCAACCCGGCAAGTTAAGGTGCCTCAACTCGGCGGGTTGGCAGCTAGGTTGGAAACCCTAATTTTTAGCGTGTTTCACCCTATTTAAAGGCCTTAAGTTCCTTTGGTTGGCCTCCTTATCAGCCTCCATTGTTTTCAAAACCCTAAAACAACTTGTAGCCTCCATTGTCAAGCATTTGCGTCTTAGAAGGAAGTTTGGTGTTCATTTTGTGAATTGTGAATGAGTTAGAAAATTTTTAGTTGCTAAGCTTGGAGAAGGAAGTCTTGGATCCAGAATCTCTACCCATTTTGCAAGGAGTTTGAGGTATCAAGTTCTTATCTTGATGGCTAGATGCTTAGATCTCTCTTTTGGGTCAAATTGTTATGTTTTAGCCATGGATTGGATGGATGTTGGGATTAGGATGTCCTAAAGCTTTATTCTTCCAAATTTGGGGTTTTCATGGACTCTTTTGGCATAAAGGTGCCAACTTTATGGATTTAAGGCTTCATGCATTCATTAGGTCCCTTATTAAGCCCTTCTTGAGCTTTTGAGCTTCTGTTAGGCATGCATGAATGTAAAGTTGGCAGCTTTACGTGGTCTTCCAGCTCTAGTGTGTTAGATCTGCTATTTGGCGCTTTGTCTTTGATGATTAAGTGCTTAATGGTTAAGCCCTCACTCTTTTAAGTCTAGGGTTTGGGTTTGGACCCATTTCAGTGATTCCTGGGGTATAGTTGGAAACCTTACCCTTCTAAATCTCATTTTGGTCAAGATCTAAGCTTTGGAGCTCTTGGATTCGATGAAGGCGACTTAATGTATTAAGTTGTTAGGTCTTGAGAGAACTCAGTAATTTTGTTGGTCAACTCGGCGTGTTGGCTTGGTTTTTCCCCGTTTCTTGTTGATGGAAAACACGACGAGTTTGTTGGTAAACTCTGCATGTTGGGTCAACACGGATTGTTGATCTTGACTTTTGACTTTTGTCTTGGACCAAGTTTGTCCTAAGGGGGTGCTTGAGGTAATCTGAAATGGGGTTGGGCCCAATTTTGAAAATTACGCCACTAGTAGACCTTTGTGGATCTTTTGGTGTTGGGCCTTTTTGGTTTTGGGCTCCCGCCTCAGTTTCGATCCTTGTTGGGTCAGTGGTAAAATGATCATTTTACCCCAAGTATGGATTATGAATCATAGTTGGAACCCAATTGCTAATTGGGCATTATTTTGGTATTGATAGTTCGGGGAGTCGTCATGGCAGCAGCTAGGGATTTCTTTCATTGAGCTTCAGCATTAGAGGTGAGTCTCCTCACTGTGTTATGGCTCAAAGGCACCAATGCTAGCCCATTTGGTTTATGTATTGTAGGAAGACCCGGAGGTGGCTCCTGGCACTTGTATGCTAGTTATGTAGTGTAGATTGTATACTAGTTTTCTTTGTGATGCTTTCATGGAAGACCCAGAGGTGGCTCCTAGCACTTGTCTGTAAGACCCAGGGTTTTGGCCCCCAACATGGCAAGGAAGACCATGAGGCGGCTCATGGCATAATGGCAAGACTATGGATGGCACATAACACCTTTATTGATTATGATATATGTGTGATAAGCATGGCTCGTTGATATGAATGTTATTTATGGCTCGATTGGTATGTGTGATATGTGGTATTTGGGGAATTCAGCTTTGTGCTTAAAGTTTGTGGTTTATTGTTTTAGTTACTTCCGGTTTGAAAGGGAAGAGCCCAGCTTAATCGCAGCGCTTACACCCGTGTTTTCCGTAATATGTGATCTTTGGGAATGAACTCTGATAATTGTCTTATTTGGAAATGCTTTTAAATGTTTCGATAAAGTTACAATGGTGTTTTGATTATAATAAAAATGAAATTTTTACCCTTGATTTTCTGAATGTTGCATCATGGATTCAATCATGAGTAATTCTAAGACGATAATATCTTCTATTCTTTAAACGAAGATATATAAGTTATAGTTTTCATGAATGTTATGCATTGGCTTTGCATCAATACATCTATAATTGGATGTTTTAAAATGTAATTCCATGTATGACATGATCAGAAAAGGTTACAATTATTTAGTCAAAGTTTATTCATTCTTATTGTCTTATCGAAAAATGCGATATCTTTGGGCGCCTCGGTGATTTGATGGTGACATTCATGTGCAAGGCTTTGCACATCAATCCAATCATCATAAATCAGAAATCGATAAATAGAATCTTGGAATATGATATTGATTTGTATACATGTCATATATCTATATGTTATCATGAAGAATGAAGGAAAAGCTGATCATTTATCTTAGGGTTGAAGTCTACTTTAATCAAAGTTTGGAAGTGGCTTCGGAAAGCGCTTTTTTACTTGTTATTCAAAGTTTAGGTTTGCAATTGTAGTTGATGACTTACCCAATTAGGAGAATGTTGGATTAGGTGTCCAAAGTCATAACTAAATTGGTATAACCTTATGGAATAAAAGTAAATTCCTTTTTGGGTTGCCCTCAATAATTAAAAATAGTTAGAAATGACTTTAGGAGAGAGATAAAATGATTTGTTAAATTACTATACGATTACTAAATTAATTACAAATATATAGAATTAATTAATTATTAATCTAGATTAATCCCAATTTAATTTAGGATTAATTAGAATTAATTAAAGGTACAAGGGTTGAATTGTAAATTTTCAGTAGTTGAACAAAAGAAGCAATTCTAGAATCTTCTATAAAGTGGATGGTTTTGGAGGAGTTCTGGAAGGGTTCCAGAAGCCTCCTCATAGATGATATGGTAATGATTTGAATAGATAAAATCTTTTTATTTTATTATTCAAAACAAGGCTTATCTTAGAGGGTTTTGTTTTTTCTCTGCAGATCTGTGTGGTGTCTTCTGTCTGCGAGGCGCAGACCACGCGCATACATAAAGGTTTACAGTGCGTTTGTTTTTCTGAAGTGCGCAGACATAATAACGTATGCGTGAGGTCTTCACCACACAGATATGGGCCAACCTCTTCTAAAGTCTGCGAAGTGCTTTTGACCTAAAAAAACACGTTTCTTTTGTTTTCGCCTCCATTCGTCCAACATTCCCACCTTCGTAGATAGAACCCTCGACAACTCCTTCACTACAACAACCTTCCTCGACCATCACCTCCGATCAGCACCGTCCGTCACCACCGCCCTCCTCTCCAATCGCAGTCGTCCAGTCGACATCTTTGATTGCAGCGGGCAGCGAACAGGTTTGTCGTCTGCATCTACCTCCTCTCTCCTTCGTTTTTAATTTCAATTAAAATTATTGTTTGATCTGATGGAACTATTTGACCTGATGGAACTCTCATTTTCAATTTCAATTTCAATTCCCCGAAAATATTAAATTTGTTGGGTAGTCCTTCATATTTTCTTGGATTTGACCTGTTGTAACTCTCATTTTGACTTCTCTTTGTTTCTTACAATTACCCTACACATCTTCTTGCATTTGACCTAGGATCTATAATTTTCCCCGAAAAGCTGTTAGATTGTTGTATATTTAAGCTTTTTTCTAGAATAAACTTTGAAAATGTGTGCTGGAAATTGTTGTTAAATGTTGTTGACTGTTTATGTTGCTGAAATCATATTCACAAAGTTGTTAGATTGTTGTATGTTCAAGCTTTTTACTTGAATAAACTTTGAAAATGTGTGCTGGAAATTGTTGTTAAATGTTGTTGACTGTTTATATTGTTGAAATCATATTCACAAAGCTATTAGATTGTTGTATATTCAAGCTTTTTTCTTGATTAAACTTTGAAAATGCGTGCTGGAAATTGTTGTTAAATGTTGTTGATTGTTTATGTTGCTGAAATCATTTTCACAAAGCTGTTAGATTGTTGTATATTCAAGCTTTTTTCTTGATTAAACTTTGAAAATGTGTGCTGGAAATTGTTGTTAAATGTTATTGATTTTTTTTGTTGCTGAAATCATATTCACAAAGCTGTTAGATTGTTGTATATTCACAAAGTTGTTAGACTGTTTATTGTTATTTGGTTTTGAAATCATCTTGTTAAATTGTTGTTAAATGTTGCTGGAAATTTTAGTGCTTCAAATTATTATTAGTTGTTGTTAAATGTTGCTTCAAATTGCTTCAAATTGTTCAAATTGCTTCAATTTGTTGTTAAATGTTGATGCAAATTGTTATTTGTTAAATGTGTTGAATGTGCTAAAATGGTTGTTGAATGCGTTGAAAATTGTTATTTTGTTTTAGAATTATGAAATAATGATGTGGATGTTGATTGGTTTTGGAAATATGAAATAATGATGTTAGTTGTTGACTATTTATTGTGAATGCTATATTGGTTATTAGAAATGGGAGATAAGCATCAATAGACCAATAACCAATTAAAAGACATAGTGGATACTTGTATTGAAGAAGTAGAGAGTGTTGGTAGAAAAGGATTGAGTTTTCAGAAAGATTCATGGATAAGGCTTGGAAGAGCTCTTAAGGAAAAATTTGGCGTCGACTTAAGTAAAAAACAAATGACAAATGCATATGACAATTTGAAAGTAAAATACACAGGATGGGTATATTTAAAAAACAAAACTGGTAATAATACAATTCTCAAACAAACACTTTTAACTTAACAGTCGAGGAGTGGGATGATTTTAAGAAGGTACAATTCTCAAACAAACACTTTTAAACATTTACGTTTGAAGTTGCCAAATATTCTTATACTGTTTTTTGTTACATTTGGGTTTAGGGGCATTCGAAGGATGCTTCGTTGAAAACAATGCCACTACCTTTTCCATATCTTTGTGCTCGTCTTTTTGATGGAATTAGTGCCACTGGTAATTGTAGAAGTTACTCAACCCAATCATCTTCAGTAGTTGGAGCATCCTCTTGTCGTCTTCCACCACTTCAGATTACTGCCACCCCTTTTCTTGCATTAGATGGTGATGGTGAGGACACTTCCCATCATGCTAGTGAGCCTTTTCATGAGCCACCGCCTTCTGTTGCTTCACCTTCTGATGCCTCACCTTCTGCTGCTTCAGCATATACTGCTTCACCATCCGGTAACCCTAACAAAAGTGCTAAACCCTCAACTCCTAAAGCTCCTAGTGCCTCACCGTCTGCTTCTTCACCTGATGGAACTTCTATTACTGCTGACGATTTAGTATTTGAAATGAAAACAACTCTACAAAGTTTGACTAAAGGGTACACAATTTCTAAATGTTTAGAGAAATTAGAGGCGCTTCAGTTAGGCCATACAGATCCTTTACACTTTGTTGCATATCATATTTTTGGAGGGACCATGAACATTGTGACAACCCAAGTTGTTCCGTTACATTTCCACGTTACCGTTAACGGAATATTCCAGTTTATAAAAATTCCGTTAATAAGGGGTCGTCAAATAAATAAATGTTTCATTTATTTATGTCGTTAAGTCGTGATAAGAGAAATAAAAACTCAAAATACACATTTCCATTTAGTTGGAAAAGTTAGTTTTTATTATTACGACCACTAAATCGGGTGCGACCAAAAGCCCCGTATAACGACAGTATCGGGTAGAATCCCACTGGGCTCCAACTCCAACCCCTATATAAGGGTGAGTGGAGTCCATAGGAGACTTTTTACACTCTCCAAACTCTCTCTCTGTCTACAACTTTTTCCCGAGCCAAAAATCGTCCGTTTCGAGCCCCAAACGAGTAGGTAAACTATCCTAACTCGTTGTATAACTTATCTAGCGTACAAATTTGAGTTTAAAACATAAAATAGGGACAACATCATGAGTTTACGGCCCAAGAACACTCTTGGGCCGTGAACACCAATTAATGGGGTTTTTAAGCCCCAAAACCCCTCCAAATTGTCCCTAAGGCTTAGATATGACTTGTAGGCTTATGGAATCGGAATTAGAACACCTTGAACTAGCATTTGGAAGAGTAAACAAGATTTTACTGCCCAAGAACATGCTTGGGCCGTAAACTCCTCTTCATGGGGAGTAAACTCTATTTTGTGTGTTAAAAATGCCCTTAAACACACCAATGGCCTTGGATTAAATTCTAGAAACGACCAACAACATGCTAGGGACCTTAAATGCAATAAAAACAACTCCATTAGGAGTTCACGGCCGTAAACCCCTCATGGAAGGGTACCTAGGCCGTAAAATCCCACAAAGGGGTTATTTGGTGCCCTAAACTCCCCATTTGACTTGGAAAAATGCTTAGGAATTTACCCACTACCACTTAAGCCCTTAAAACACCAAAAGAAAGAGGGTATAGGAGCTTATGGTCGTAAGCTCCCTTGCTTATGGCCGTAAACTCCTCAAAGGGGCCATTTCATGCTTTAAACTCATTCACACTTTATGGTTTTGGACTTAGGATAATTCCATGAGCAAGTAGAAGCCTTAAAACACCCTAGAACACCCTCACCATGATTTTACGGCCGTAAACTCATGGGGAGTAGTCCCTGGGCCGTAAACTAAGTGTTAAGGGTTTAATCTTGGAGATTAAACTCCATTCCTAAGCCACACACACCTTTAGACGCTACCCGGGACACCCAAACACTTATCCAAAGTGTTTTCCGCTCCTTTGAGCGTGTATATTTGTTTAATTAGTATTAAATATACTAATTGTATGTGAACATATGTTATCATATGTTAAATAGGTCATTATGTGTGTGTTCGAGTCCTTGCGTGACACCGAATGCCCAAACGGCACCTTCGTCGGACCTACTTACACCAGGTGAGTTCATACCCCTGAATGAACCTTTTAAATGTTTTTACATGTTTTATAGGGGGGAATACAAGTTAAACATGCCAGTTATCATATCAATCACATGTGATTGATAACCAGCATGCACAAGATTTTACGACACTGTACACTGTTTTATTGAGTAAGACACTATAATGGTTTTCAAAAGGGATTTCAATTGTTTCAAAACTGTTACTTAAACTGTTTTATCTAAATTCATTTCAAACTAGTTTATAAAGGTTCCAAAGATTTTAAAGGCTTTCAAACTTATTTTATCAAGAACACCAAATGCGACTTTCCTAAATATAAAGGTTTCCAAGGTTTTCATGAAAGTTCCTTTCACGATGTATACTTTTACTGGTTTGCTACTGTTGTTTCACTTTTACTTATTTTAAACTCCTACTCGATAACGCTTTCACTTCGCGACACGCTTATACCGGATTTTTGTCTCTATATCACTTATACTTGTAGCCTCTCATACTTGATAGACGCTCTTACTTCACTTATCGTCGTCTCCACTTCGTGATACACTTACACTTGGTACACTTATACTTCACGACTCGATTATCCCACTCTGTATGCTTATACTTCACGACTCGGATGTTCCACTATACGCTTATACTTCACGACTCGGATATTTCACTATACGCTTATACTTCACAAGTCGGTTATTCCACACTGTACACTTATACTTCACTGTATGATTCCACTTGATACACACTCAAGCGTAATTAGATGTATGTTTGTGCTTGTATAGATGCATATAAATAATGATTGAAGGACTTAGGAAGGCTTGTCTGCCCTATGTCCTTTTCTTCGTTGAGATGTGGTCTGGTGGGATTGGATGTCCATCCGAAGGTCGTTTGATTCATTAGTTATATATTATGTGCACAAGCATAGACATACGGGTTTATTCAAGTCAATTCAGTTAAGAGTCTCTACCTCCAGTTCAGCACTTACATTAGAAACCCACTAGTTGGAAGTCTCCACCCATTATTTGGGATGCATCTTTAGGACACGACCTTCTCCGTAGTCTAGTTGGTAACCAGATTCTCCTGTAGGGAGAGCGGACATTGTGTGTATAGATCTATACGGGATTGACAACCCCGCACCCAGACTGCTAGCTACAGTCCCGGCCTACCAAGCCAACGGGTGACAAATGTCACATTTTAGACGCTTGTAGGGCGTCTGGTACTCTAGTCAGTATGGTTGCGAGTATCCCGGGTTACCTTATAATTCTTTGGCTTTAAGGTAACGGTATCACACCGGCAATTTACACTGTATGCTGGTATCACTTTTTCAGAGTCACACTGTTTTGACCTGACAAGACGTATCTTTCATTTGATACTATCTAGGGTCTGTATTCTCTGTTTTGACCTTACAAGACGTATCTTTCATTTGATACTGTATGGGGTCCGTATTCACTGTTTTAGACCTTACCAGCTGTACCTTCCATTTGGTACCTTCTGGGGTCTGAGTCTCTATTTGTTAGACTGAACCAAGCGTGTCGTTTGTTCGATACTCTCCTGGAGTCTATGATTCCTTGCCTTAGTCAGCAGTCCTCACTGTTGAGGCATATGCTATTCCCTGATGTCGTTTGCTTTCCTCAATAATCAAATTCAGTATTTTGATAATGATAGCAATTTAGGGAAAACTACTTTTTACCACGTAACACTGACCAGCCTTAGTAGAAGGCTGCTTTATTAAAGAAAATATAGGATTTTCTGGAAAGAACTCTAATGCACTGTAACACTTAAACTACTACTTTATAAAGTTATTTGACTAAATGACACTAAATACTTATGAACTCACCAGCATTTGTAAAAATGTTGATACTCGCTTTTCAAATAACTTGTATTCTCAGGTTAGCATTATACAGGTACATCCTCGGAGCAGTTGATGAAGATAGCTTAGTGTCATGTCGTACTTACTTATATGTACTTGTATTTACTTCGATGTATTGTAATGTAACCTTGTAAAACTATTACCATTAATGCAATGTTTTGTTGTACTTTGATTACTATAATGCATGTGTTGTGATACTTGACATGATGTCATCCACCCCAGAACGTTTCCGCCGTTCCGGTTTTGGGGTGTGACAAACATAAGAGAGATGTGAATGTATTTTCCTGATTTTCCCGAGATATTACGAGGATGGCTTGAGATGACGGGTACAAGTTTAGGAGTTTTGAAAGACGGAAAGATTGTCCGATGATTTTTATTGTGTTGAAACTATTTATTAGGTCTTTTTGCCTTTGTTTGAACTATTTTGTTAGGTCATTTTGCCTTTGTTGAAAGTATTTTTTGTTATTTTGCTACTAGGAATATTTTTTATTTAATGTGTTTTTGCTACTTGAAATATGATTAATGTTTATTTGCTTCTTGAAATATGGTTTATGTAATGTTTTTTTTGCTACTTGAAATATTATTAATGTAATGTTTATTAAAGTTCTATTTTGTTGATTTTAGGTTCATAATGGATGACGATCAAAAGTTACTTCTCGTAATTCTTAGGTACCTGTACATCCATTATTTTTGGAAGAGGGGTGTGAAATGATTGCAGGATAATGATTCGGAAATGGCGGGACATGAACACAAATTGGAGTTATTACATCGTAATCGTTTACAATGTGTTGAAGTATTACGCATGTCCTGTGACTCATTTGTACACCTATGTGCTCATTTTAGAGCAAATTACTCATTAAAGGACATCAAACATGTATCGGTTGAGGAAAAGATGGCTATGTTTTTTATGATGATCGGCCATAATCAATGTTACGTGATTATCAAGCGGAGATTTCAACACTCGAAGCAAACAATTCATAAATTTTTTTATGAAGTGTTGGAAAAAATGATGTTTTTTCCACAATATGTTATAGTACCAACTTCTTTTAATGCGAATCCAAACATTCCGGGACATAATAGGAGGCTACGACGAGCTTTCAAAGGAGCGGTTGGTGCACTTGATGACACTTTGATACACTTTGTTGTCCCTGCTAAGAAATAAGACTTATATAGAAGTAGGGGAAAGGGAGATTGCTACCAAAACATATTGGCAATTTTTGACTTCAATATGATTTTCACATTTATCGTGGCCGGGTGGGAAGGGGTAGCGCATGACTCTAGAATTTTATTAGAAGCAGTAGCCGATCCACAAGCATCATTCTCGTTTCCACCACCATGTAATTTTTTGTTTTTTTAAATTTTTTTTATCTTACTTTGAAAATTGATTAGTGTTTTTCATTTTTTACAAACAAATATTATCTTTGTGATGCCGCGTATGCACACACTTGAGGATTTATGGCCCCTTATCGTAATGTGAGGTATTGGCTTGGAGATTTTTGTCAAAGACGTGCATTGACCAATAAAGAAAAATTTAACCATGGACATGCAAAACTTCGAAATGTAATTAAGTGTGGTTTTGGTGTTTTGAAAGCACGCTTCCGTATATTGAAGAGGATGGCACCATTCCCGTTTGTGACACAAAGAAACATTGCCATGGCATGTTTCGCGCTTCATAATTTTATAAGGAGAGAAGGACTGAGTGATGAGTATTTCGCACGATACGATGAAACCAATGTCTCGTTTCGAAATAACAATGTGTTCGTTGATGATGATGATGATGATGAAGGGATTCCAACACATGGTACTACAACAGACCGTGAATATATGACACAGTTACGGGATGAAATTGTTGATCAGTTGATGTACAATATAGATTGAATTGTTTTAAATGAAATTGTTATTGTAAAACCAATTTTTTTATTATATGACTAATTTAATTGCATGAATTTTATTTCCAATGTTATATGACTATTATTATTAAAATTTTAGTATTATTGTAAAATAATTTTATTTAAAATTCAGTTTATTTCAGCAGTCTGCAGACGTTAAAAAACAAACAGTCTTCTTATTGCAGACTGCAGACGCTTGGTCCACCTCTTCTGCTGCAGAGGCTTGCAGATGTGGTCCGTAGACTATGGACATTTTTGCTTCAGAAAAAACAAACAGCACCTTACATATTCACCAACTATAAATAAGACCCATTGGCATGCTATTTCCATGGTTAATCATACTTGGAAGGTGAAATCTGTATTTCGCTTCTATCTCCTTTCTCCTTTTGAATTCTAGGGTTCTAGGATAATGGGTATAATTCATTTGACGCATTCATACTATTAGTTCTTGATTTCTAAAAGCTATTAAAGATCAAAGAAGTTAGTATATTCAATTATACTATGTCACACCCCCGAACCAGAAAGCGGAAACGTCTGTGGGCTCGTGTAACTAACAATTGAATTATCATCACAATGAATATACATGAAACATAACACATTCACCACCAACATTACATATAACAACCAACATTGTACACATCAAGTACATTCTTATAAATTACATAAATTCAAAGTATTAATTCTACTATGAGTGGTGTTACACAAAATAAATCCATACATACTCGAAAATCTTCCTGCTTAACGATTACCTGAGAATACAAGTTATTTTGAAAACGGTCAACATATATAATGTTCGTGAGTTCATAAGTATGTTTAAGTAAAAGTCTTTGTATCTTTCATAAAAACCCAGAAAATCCGATATTTTCTGTAAAATGTCTGAAAATGATGTAAATCAAGTATAAATGCATGTATGAATTTCATAGTTGTAACATATATGAATGTAGTTTAGATTTCTTGTATTGTAAGTAACTGATAATTGTATATGAATATTTCCCCAAAAAATTCGATATTTTCTGATTTATAATAATGTCGAGGTTCTTGTATCGTTAAATAAGTTATTTTGTATTGACACAATCGAAGGTTTAATCTTTGAAATGTTAAATTTGGTATTGAATCTCTATATGAGTCGTTACAACCATGCATGATAATGACTAGGTTGCCCGTCTTGGCATTTTTCCAAACGCTGATATTACTCAAGGTTTTGTCGCCCTAGACTGGCCTAGTCTAAATATAGCGAACAGCTAAGGCGTGGGGGGTCACCCCGTATAGATCTACACACAAACTCCAGCTCTCCCTTCAGGAAACTCTGGTTATAACTACAAGATACGATTGTACACTCAAAGGTGCCAACCGACATGTCTGACTAGATTCTCAACCCTTTGTACTATATTTAATGTTTACGTGTATGTTGTATGTTTTCGTATTCAAAAGGTACATATATAATTATACGAAGTTCAATGATTATGCAAAGGTATAGTTACGATCTACTAAGCATGTGAATTTCATTCCAAGCCCAATTAGCATGTAAATGGACCACAAAGGCCCAATAACATGTAAGAATGTAATTTGGGCCCAACAAACATGTAAGTGGACCTCCGCTTCCACTATTTTGGCACCCTTCTTATTGCCGCAATCCCCAGATAGATGCACCCTTCTTATTGCCGCTCCCATAGCTCAGGCCCAGACTAACATGTCATGACATTCCCTTGGATAGGTGCAGTCAATCCCCAGATAAACCTCTCAGTCATTTTCCCTTCTGAGGTGATCATTCTAGGACACAGAAGAGATAGCTCACTAAACCTGGATATGTATGCATTGATATTGGAGTTTTGAACCGTGAGGTTCCACAACTCTTATTCCATCTTCTGAATCTCACCTCTAGGACAATATTCTGCCAACATCATCTCCTTCAGCTCTTCCCAGGGCATTGTGTTCGCCACTGGGAGTGTCATGGCCTCTACGTGGCCATTCCACCAGGAGAGGGCTTTATCAACGAATGTGCAGGCTGCGAACTTGACCTTACACTCATCCGGACACTCGCAGATTTCAAAAACGGATTCTACTTTCTCGATCCATCGTTTTAGGACTATTACGCCTCTTGTCCCATTAAAGGTTCGAATTTTGGCATTGGTGAAGTCCTTGTAGGTGCATAGTCGTGCGGCTCTGTGGTTTGTCCCTTGATTTGTGCTTCCGGTTCCTTATCCGTTGCTTTCTCCGTTGTTTCCATTGCGAATTTGTGCAAGTGCTGTAGTGACCGCAGCGAACACTGCTGCCTGGAATCCAACCGAGTTTATTTCCAGCGGGGTTGGTGTTGCGTGGTTTCCTTGGTTAGGCCTTTGAGGCATCTTTTTGTCATGGAACGGAAAGATGTTGAGTGCCTATTGTTTTGTGAGTTTGGAATCCCTAGGCTAGGTGTATCGAGTGTGTATTTAAGTGATTTCACGTATTTACATAAAACAAGAAATAAAACACATAGCAGTTAATAGCATCATGATAAAACATAAAACATTTTTAATTAATACTAATTGTTTTGATACTTGAAAATTTTCTAGAAGGCATACGGTACATGGAGTAATATAAAATCTGGCAGCATGACGACCCTATGAGTAGTGTGATCACTTAAGAATAGAGTCGATAGTAGATAGCATAGTACACATATGGTAAACCTAATACTATTAAGAGATACTACTAATCCTAATCGTACTGAGAAGTGCCTAATGGTGGTAGAGAAATCATATCCAAAAATGTTGTGCTAATAACTGAGCCATCTCAGTCATCTCTTCGATGACCTCATCCCTTTCATGCTCAGCTCGCACTGCTCATGCCTCCATAGCAAATAGTTGGTGTCGAAGTGTAGCAACCTCTGCTTCCAAAGAACAATCCTCAACAACGGGGTTCCCTGGTGGAGCAGGGTGGTCCTAGTGTGCCTCATCGGTAGGTGGTTCGACGAGGACTTCATTTGTGTCTCCATCCTCCTTAATGTCTTCGTCAGTCGTATCAGACTGATAGTCTGTCTCAGTGTACTCGTTGGGCCCAATGCCAGGGGCTCCCCCTTGTTCTTCCTCGGGATTCTCCTCAAGCATCCCATGAGCCACTAGGGCTTGACAAAAATGGACTCCTTGTTGAGTGTCGTCCATGGTGACTGCATGAGGGCATATGAATAGGTCATGTTTTGATTGTCCCTATAGTATATTTTTAATTATTTAGGTTTGGGTTCCATAGAGTTATTGGAGAGTGAGGTAGGCTTTTGGATTCATTTCCCGCTACGACTACTCCCGAACACATGTTGGTCATATTCTGAATAAATATAGTTGATCAGGCTATATTTATCCCTAATATGACCACATAACTGCCCAGGTTTAATCATAGTGTTCAATTTCCACCAGAACCTTTTATTAAATATTGTTAGGTTATTATCCTAGTATGCGCACATCAGTGTGAAATTTTTGTTTTGTTTAGATTTATTTAGTCCCATTATGTTTATAGTTGCATATCATGTATGGTTAGATATGCTAGTTCACTATAAACATTGCTCTGATACCAACCTGTCACACCCCCAAAGCAGACGACGGAAACGTCCAGGGCTCGTGTGACTAAAAATTGAATTATCATCACAATGAATATACATGAAACATAACACACTCACCACCAACATTACATATAACAACCAACATTGTACACATCAAGTACATTGTTATAAATTACATAAATTAAAAGTATTAATTGTACGATGAGTGGTGTTACACAAAATAAATCCATACATACTCGAAAATCTTCCTGCTTAACGATTACCTGAGAATACAAGTTATTTTGAAAACAGTCAACATATATAATGTTGGTGAGTTCATAAGTATGTTTGAGTAAAAGTCTTTGTATCTTTCATAAAAACCCAGTAAATCTGATATTTTTTGTAAAATGTCTGAAGATGATGTAAATCAAGTATAAATGCATGTATGAATTTCATAGTTGTAACATATATTAATGTAGTTTAGATTTCTTGTATTAAGTAAGTGATAATTGTATATGAATATTTCCCCAAAAAAATTGATATTTTCTGATTTATAATAATGTCGAGGTTCTTGTATCGTTAAATAAGTTATTTTGTATTGACACAATCGAAGGGTTAATCTTCGAAATGTTAAATTTGGTATTGAATCTCTATATGAGTCGTTATAACCATCCATGATAATGACTAGGTTACTCGTCTTGGAATTTTTCCAAACGCCGGTATTGCTCAAGGTTTTGTCGCCCTAGATTGGCCTAGTCTAACTGTAGCGAACAACTAAGGCGTGGGGGGTCACCCCGTATAGATCTATACACAAACTCCTGCTCTCCCTCCAGGAAACTCTGGTTATAACTACAAGCTACAATTGTACACTCAGAGGTGCCAACCGACATGTCTCACTAGATTCTCAACCCTTTGTACTATGTTTAATGTTTACGTGTATGTTGTATGTTTTCGTATTCAAAAGGTACATATATAAGTATACGAAGTTCAATGATTATGCAAAGGTATAGTTACGATCTACTAAGCATGTGAATTTCATTCCAAGCCCACTTAGCATGTAAATGGACCACAAAGACCCAATAACATATAAGAGGGTAATTTGGGCCCAATAGGTATGTAAGTGGACCACCAAGGCCCAACAAACATGTGACCCATAGCTCAGGCCCAGACTAACATGTAAATGGGTCGCAAGGCCCAATAAACATGTCATGGAAAATAATGGGCTCAATATACACTTAAACGGGCCCTTAAGGCCCATTGGCCATGTAACGTGAATATTAGGCCCAATAAAATTGTTATCGATGTATTACGTCCATTTGTTATTATTTCGTTGTTTGTTTTAGTTCGAGGGTTACTAAATTGAATATAAAAAATCATCTCTTCTTGTAAAAATGACGTTCATGGCCAATAGGTCTCAAATTTTCAATTAAGGCCCAAAGTTTTGTAAAACTAACACTTTAGTCCATAATTTATAAAAATTTGTAATTTCGTCCGAAATGTTTAGAAATTCATGAATTCAATCCAAAAATTTATATTTTGACATTTATGGTTCAGTTTGGCAGAAAATTACATTTTCAGCCTCTTGTTTGTAAAAATTGTCACTTTCGGCCCAATTTTGATAAAAGTTACATTTTTGGTCTAATTTAGAAATAAATGTTATTTTCACCCCTAAATTTGGTTTATTTACATTTATGAGTCAAAGTTTGGCAAAATAAGATTTTTAATCCCAAAACTTCATTTTTTTCGCAAATTTGGGCCCAAAACCGTGAGGCCCAAATGTTTGGCCCATTAAGCTAAAATTTACATTTTTGGCCCTTTGGGAAGTATTTTGAACATAAAAATCCATTTTTATACAACTAGGACCTGTTTGGTCCCTATAAAAACATAAATGTCACTTTTTGCCCTTATCTTTTGTTTTCTTGACAATTTTGACCCTTAACAAGGTTTTTGTTTTAAACTTTTATATCTTAAACATATAATCACTTTTGACTTGATAATATGATGTATAAAGTGTCTTAGTTCATGGATCTTTACTCAATGTTACTTAAAATGCCGAGATTTGTTAAGATCTAATACATTTTTACAAAATAAACTAAGAAATCACACAAGACATGCATATAACACATATATATACATATTTTACTTGCATTCTCCCCCAAAAATCATATGAAGACCGAAAACAAGGGGGTATGAACTCACCTTTGCTTTGATGTTTTGGTTTTTGAATAAGAGATGTAGAGATTTTTTTTTTGGTCCTAGCAACACCTTGAAGTAGTTTTCGAGCTTATGCAGTTTCTAAGGTGTGATCATGGAATAAAGCTATGTAAGAAAGATTTTATCATGTTAAAATGAAAGAAGATGCTTATATTTGATAATAACTTACCAAAGATTGGAAACACTTGATGAAGATCCTTGAAACATAAGCAAATTTTCGAAATTCTTGGAGGAAGAAGGATGATCTTTGAGAGTGTTTGGAAGAGTGTGTGTGTGTGTGTGTGTGTGTGTGTGTGTTTGTGTTTAGCTCTCGGCCAAGAGGATGAAAAAGAGAAAGAATAGATGAGTTTTCATGGGAACATGAGATGGCTTGGTTGTTTGGAGTGTAATGTGCTTAGTTGTCCATCAAATAAAAATGAGGTGGCACCACCAAAGTCAACCCTCATTTCATTTCTTTTTTTTACTCATGGGCTGAGAATTGCATTAAGAAGGAGAAGATGATTGATTTTGGCCCAAATCTTGATCCTTACTTGAAATCATGAGGCCCATAGAGACGTTTTCGGCCTATTGGGCCTTTAGGGTAGTTCACGGCCCAAAAAGGCATAAAAGAATGGATTTGTGGCTTACTAGGTTTAATTTGATTATTATGGCCCAATACGGCCCATTAGGGTTAGAATGAATCATTCTAGGCCCAAATGATCCAAAATGGTATAGATTTGTGAATTGGGTCCATTTAGAATCCAAATAGGGTTTACAAGCCCAAATCAGTTGAATTGAATGCTTATTGGTCCATTAGGCCCAATAAGGAAATCCTAGTCCAATATGCACTCAAACCGATATTCTTAGGGTTTTCAGACTCTTTGTTGAACATGAAAAGTGAATTTAAATGAGCACTAAGTGATATTTACTTAGATTATATGTTTTACAATAGTTGAATGATTACACGAGTAGAATTTCCTAGCTAAAATTCTAGTTTTGACATACTAAAAGGTAAGTATTATAATCTAGTTGATATTCGATTATAGTATATTAGATCAGTTGTTTCATAGTATGCTGCTATAATGAGAAGATGTCATAGATATATAGGTTTCATGTTCCTATAAATTGTTTTATATAAATTCCGTTGTGCAAATATATTTTAATGTAACCTAGAAAAACCCATCATCTTACTGCTTAAGCAATAGGGATGAGCAGTTTGTCCCAAATCCCGAACCCGTACCGGAACCGGTACCGAACCGTACCGAATTAAAAAATACGGGACGGTACTTGGTACTCCAAATACATGAAATTCGGGAATCGTTACCGCAGGTACCGGTACTACTACCGAGTACCGGTATCGGTGATGTTAATTCGGTTCGGTACTCGGGATTAACTTTCGATCAAATTCAGTATTCGGGAAATCAGGAACGGGACGGGTCGGTATCGGTTCCTTCCCACGCTCATCCCTATTAAGCAATATGGACTACTTACACACTATTGATATTAAATTCTTCTCCATACTCAACACATGTTGCCACTGATGTTTATAAGTAGTTTCTAATTAAATGCGAAATGCTTAGGCTTAATGTTTATAGCCATTTCTATGAACAAAAACTTTACCCACGTACTTATAGCATTTTGTATTAGGAGTGACAAAAACTGTCGACACATGGCATTGGTTCCTAAAGGCTAAAGGAATGCCTAAAGGACAATAAGGAAGTTATCTTCATAAGCTATATGTCAAATTCCAAGAATTGGCCCTAGGTATAGTCTACTTAGATTTATATCATAAATATATGTTGGAATCTAACTTAGAATTTACATGATAGAATTGATCATAATAGAGTAGTGGAATTTTTTTTTTGGAATACATGCAAAACTTATAGCATATCCACTTTTCATTCATATTTGTATGGACATCAATACTCAATCAACAATCAAGGGAATTGACTTATATGGCTTAACAATATTGCTATTGCAAAGTGGGAGATGGTCTTTCCCCCAAGATTTTGTTTTAATGTAATAACATTTGATATTCCCAATTTTGTGATAAGGTGATCAGTTGTTACACTAGGTTTAGCAATAACGACAATCATTAAGGTTGTCCGTAAATCGATGCAATATGTGTTTGCGAATCTTCAATAAAGGTAAATACGTTATGTGTGTGTGTGTGTGTGTGTGTGTGTGTGTGTATATATATATATATATATATATATATATATATATATATATATAATGTGAATGGACAACTATTGTGCGGACGTGTGGATAGTGCTATTCTATGAGAAATGCTAACATAATAGGTTGTTCAGTAATATGAATGCGTTCAACCTCACATAATTATTCTCATTTTCATGCATTCTCACTAATTCTTATTTATTTTTGTTCTCACACATCGTTTTTTACTCATTTTCATTTTTACAGAATACGACTCAATAAACATTCTGACAGAATGAGAATAACAATAAAAAAAAAGTCTATAATAACCTTATAGACGGATTAATTAGTAAGAATGTGTGATAATGACAATAGTTATGTAAGATTGAGTGTATCCACAGTATCAAACAACATATTTTTGTGTTATTCTCACAAAATAGCACTGTCCACACGTCCGTACAATAGATGACAATCCACATGTTAACCTAGCTCTCTCTCTCTCTCTCTCTCTCTCTCTCTCTACATATATATATATATATATATATATATATATATATATATATATATATATATATATATATAGGGTTGAGATCGATTGAGAACTCATATTTTCTCGAGAACCCGAGAACTAAAAGTGAAGCGTTGGATAAAAAGTAATTCATTAAGGACATGATCGTCATCCTACCCATCTCATTTAATGTTTAATTTTGTTGTGTTAGTTAATATATTAATATTAATGTCTAAAAAATTACATCATAAATCAAAATTTCAGATTTTTTTTAAATATAGTAAATTTTGTTTTTTTTAAATGTAGATTTTTTAATTTTTTATAGAAAACATGAATTTTTGAAAAAAAAAATTTGAAAAATATTTTGTTTAAAAAACTGCAATTTTTTCACAAAACTACAATTTAAAAAAAAAAAAAAAAAAAAAAAAAAAAAAAAAAAAAACTGCATTTTTGTTCTAAAAAAATTGCAATTTTTCGAAAGAAAACTGCAATTTTTCTAAATAAAACTATATTTTTTTCAAAAAAAAAATTGTAATTTTTTAAAGAAAACTGTCTTTTTAAATAAAAAACTGTAAGTTTTTTTTTAAAGAAAGTTACATTTTTGTTTCCAAAAAACTGCATATAAAAAACTGCAATTTTTAAAAAAAAAAAAAACTTCATTTTTTTTAAAAAAAAAAAAGTAAATTTTTAGGTGCATATATGCATATTTTTTTCAAATGCATATATATATATATATATATATATATATATATATATATATATATATATATATATATATATATATATATATATATATTTCTTATACTATAATATTCGTAAGTAAATCACAAAAAAATCTTATTTTTATTAATTAATCTATAAACATAATAGTACAAATATTTTATTCAATACGAAATAAATTAAAAAAAATAAAAAATGCTACTAATTTCAAAGTATTTTCATGTCAATATTTCATTATTTTCTTAAATTTATCATTTTTTATCACATCTTCAATATTCACCACAATTTCTTCCAAATCTACAAGAAAATTAAAAAAAAAAAAAATGATTGATGCAAAAACACTCACAAAAATACATATGTGATTTTCATGTGTTTAACATATGAATCACATGCGATTCACATGTGAATCACATTTACATATGACATCATATGTAAATCACATGTAAATTACATGCGATTCACATATGAATCACATGTGATTTACATGTGAATCGCATGTGATTTACATGTGAATCGCATGTGATTTACGTGTAAATCACATGTGATTCATATGTGAATTACATGTGATTTACATGTGAATGACATGTAAATGCGATTTACATGTGAATCATACGTGACCAACTTGTGATTTACATGTGAATTACAGGTTATTCTTATGTGAATTACATGTGAATCACATGTAATTGTGATTTACATGTGAATCACGTGTAATTGTGATTTACGTGTGAATCACATGTGATTCATATGTGAATTACATGTGATTTACATGTGAATCACGTGTAATTATGATTGACATGTGAATCATATGTAATTCATATGTGACCAACTTGTGATTTACATGTGAATTACATCTAATTAATATGTGAATTATATGTGAATTACATGTGATTCTATCAAAAAAATTTCAAATGAATCTCTTGCCAACAATAAGTGAGCTTGGAAACTTAAAACCACAAATGTATCCACCGGATCCCAAAAAAGAGACGCCAATATTTAGATCTGCCAACCACATGAGCATCACTATTGGTATGAAAACAATCTATTTTGAATGTATGGTGAGAAAATAAGTTTAAAATATTGAGAATTAATCTTGTTACACAACCATTCTGTCTATGAAGGAGTTTTGCATAAAGGAGAAACAAGGATGAGTCCAAGCACACGTCGTGTTATATTTTATCTGTTATACAAAATATGTAAAAAGACTAATTAAACCTTTCAAATTAAGAATCTAAATAAATTTTGGAAATATATATAAAACAAAAAGGATTTGCCTTACAGCAAACAAGTTGCGTACATAAGCACCAATTGTTACTCCCATGCACATAACAACGCCACGTCTGTGAAATTAATTCATCAGAAAAATAAAAATAAAAAAGACTCTTTATATCCAAATTATTAGTTGAAAAACTAAAAACATATAAAATTACCCAAAATAGTCAAGAACCTCAGCAACCTGATCAGCTAACTCATCAACAGATAACAATGGATCATTATATGACATTGTCGTAGTTCCCAACTGCAAAAGTTCTTAAAGATGTATAAAATAAGATAGGAATACAAATTGTTTTACTATTGAATTGTTTATATATTTAAAAAGGAATAATAAAAAATAAAAATGAAGTTTTCATTGTTGACCTCATCGCCAGGGGGGGGGGGTGGCTAATATGGTAAATGCATAAATTATGAATCAGTAAAGAAAATGCTCCTGGGCATAAGAAAAGATCTTGGAAACATGACATATATGTTCAAAAATGCAAACAAATAAGCAAGATTTCATTTATTTTCAAAAACTTTTGTTGATTAACGAATGAAAAATAGAATCACTTGCGATTTAAAGCTAAATCAGGTTATGTAATAAGAACTGGCTTCTTTTGATCTCCATATATGGAAACAGAAACAAATCTACTAGAATTTTTTACAAGGTGTTCCTGGAAATGAAATCATTAATTTGTGTAACAATGAAAACATGTATTTAAGATATAGATTTTTCAATTAAAATTAGTACACAATGAATAACACTAATCCCCCTTACAAAGAAAACGATGGATTCATGGAATCACAGATTACCTAATGTTTACGTAGAATTTATTGAACCATTGAAAAGTAAACTTAAACAACAAGAAATCAGATCCTCGAAGTGAAAAACAAGCTTCTGATAACTATATTTGGTATGTACTTGACCCGACCCGGCATGGTCCATTTGGGTTGCACTTCACCGGCACAATTTATATGGATAGTCTTTTGAGAATAGTATATTTATGATTAATATTAATATATTATAGGTCCTAATATATTAATATGGAATCATATTATTTAATTAGTATTGATCAAGAATTAATTTAGAATTAATTAAGTGATCAAAATGAACTAATTAAATATGGACTCTTAGATATATGTGTGTGATGGGCCAAGTTCATTTAGGTTGGGCTAAGATTTCATGGATAGTCCATGGAGTGTTTAACCCATGGATCATATGAAATGAAAGGTCATGGGTTTAACCCTAGTCTACACACTATATAAAGATGTCCTTGGTTGGTGAAATTGGCACTAATGTGGGTACACTAAGAGGGCTAGCCGATTTCACTAAAGAGAACCAAAGTATTCCTATTCTCAAAGTCGTACAAGGTGTTTTGGTGTTTTGTGATTCCACTTGAGGCTTCCACACTATTGAGGCTAAGCTCTTAAAGCTTGAAGACATCAAGCTACACCAAAAGGTATGTCATCTAACTAGTCTTTGTAGTATAGTTTCTTCATAATATGCTAGTTAGGATTAAAGCCTTGGAAAGTTCTTATTTGCATGTATAATAGAGAAAACATAGATCCAAGGTTTATAGATTTGCATGTACACCATAGGAGTGTTAGAATGCTCAAAACCCAACAGTGGTATCAGAGCCTAGGTTTGCTTTCTCTTTTACTTGATGCAAACTGATTTTTCGAAGCCAAGAATCTGTCAGGACCTGAAACTCGATGAGTTCTGGAGGAAAACTCGACGAGTTCATGTATTAGAGCATGAACTCGATGAGTTCCATGAAGAACTCAACGAGTTTGTCTCCCAGAATGCATATATTTGTGCTTTTTGGCTGGAATGAGACTAGGAACATTACCAAAAGCTGTTTTTGGACTTGTAAACCTATTTTTGATGTGGTAATGTTCATACTAATCCAATTTCAAAGATAATTGTCAATAGATTCATGTTTTGTATTAGTTTAAAAGTTATGCTAATTACATGAAAAAGTTTGATGTGAATTATCTTTATTCATATGAGTTGCTTAGATTAATAGATAAGTTAATTGATTATGTGTTTTCAATCCATTTTAATCTAAGAGTTGATTATAAAATGTGTTTTTGTAACTTGTCCTCAAGTTGTATGAAATGTCACATTTAAGTTTCATAAAACTCATAAAAGTTGGCAATTGTTACAAAAAAAAAATGAAGAGTCTTGCCCTCAAGTTATGGAGGTTCAAGAGTCACTTCATTTAATAATAAAATGTGTAACCTTAATTAATTCCATAAGTTGCAAAATAAAGAAAAGTTACAGTCTTTTATTAGTTTAAAGTCTTCCATAACTTGTCCTTAAGTTATGGAACTTGAAGAGTCTTTTAATTAAAACTACTTTTAACACATAAGTTATGGAATTAATTAGTTTTGAATAGTTTCAAAACTTTCCCTCAAGTTTTGGAATTTGAAAAAGTTTTCACTTATGAATACTTTAATTCCAAATTAATCCCTTAGAATTTTAAAAGTTAAAATTCAACCCTTATACTTTATAATATTATAAGTTAATAATATATATATATATATATATATATATATATATATATATATATATATATATATATATGTATAAGAGCAAGTCAGTCTTACGGTTAGTAGGCCTCATTCACGAAGCCGGTCTATAAGGGGGTTATAAGGTTACTGCCTATAAAATGGCAGTTTAATGGGTGTCCAATCTCACCTACCGCTTCCTTGACTGGTGGAGGGTCGTTAGCTGAACGGGTAGGACAAGGACTATAAATTCTCCCTTCATTAAAAGTATTAATGATAAATACTAAGTAACTAAACCGTTTATAAATACCCAATCTTAGTTACTTAGGAAAATGTCAATAAGGTACTAATCCATGAAATTACACTTTGCACTTTGTTTAAGTCGGTTAGTGGAGAGTGCGTGGTTAACCAACACACTAACTCGTATTTAACAAGGTAGGCAAAGGGTAACTTAATGTTTATCATAGTATTGATGGAGCATGTGTGGTTAACCAGCACATCGATTGAGGGTTAAACACTTAAGGGTACCAAGTAATTTGCATGGTTACTTCACACCTTGTTTTGTGATCCTCGGCATCCCAGTCACAAAACCTGAACGACACACTCGAGATTGAAACATGCCATTGAACAGTTCAATGAATCTCAAAAGATCTAGGAGTTTCAAATCCAATAAAAACCTAATAATTTATTTCGTTTTTCATGGTGGAAATTGGTGAATCGTCATTCACCTACCTTCAAATATTCTATAGCTTGGATTACGGCATCCCTCTTCCAAGTTATAAAATATTGTGTTGGGTCCTAGCCTTAATATTTCATATTGGGTGTTATATTAAGGACTTTAAATCAACTATCTTGAATATCTCCCAAAAGATGTCTAGTTCAGACATCTATGATCTTCCCAAATCTCTTGGAACTTCACTTCCTCCACCTCCTCCAATTATTCTCTCTATCCCACAAGTTCAAGGTCACTCTATCCCTATTGGCAAGTAAGGTCTATGTGTGGTCGCATCTTGGAGATGAAGTCACATGTTGACAAGTCGGGAGAGTTGGGTGTCAAAGTCTTGAGAAAGTTGGTGGTTCAATCACTTTCTAAGTTACATAGTGAGTTCCTTTGGGACTCCTATGAGATAGAATTTAACAAGACCCTTAATGATCTTATCAATTTGCTTGGTACTACTGAATCAGAAATGATTTGGAAGGCTAGTAAATCAAATTTGATTAGAAGATCGACTTCCTAAAACTTTATGGACATTGACAATGATGACACTAGAAATCCAGAAAAATCATTCTCTTCCCATTTGAAAGGGGTTGGCCATAGTCAACTCGGTTGACCAAATGGTAAAGAGAAATGCTAAGTCTGAGATTGCCCCATGTACCATTCCCAAAAGGTCCATATGGTTCTATTGCCAAAAGGAAAGGGCATTGGTTGCAAAGCTGTTAATTTTACCTGAAAGATCATAAGGCTAGTAAAGTCAATAAGTTTGACTCTACTTTAGGTAAAGTCTACTATCTAACTCGGTTAAGTTTCTATTCTGTGTTTCTTATTACATGATGTGACTGGGTCACATGTTGATGTTTTAAGAATCAAAGGAAAAGTGAAGGAAACATAAAGAAAGAGTATGTTGAATTTGACCGCGAAGATGGATTTCTATCGCTTGATTGAAGATCGGATTCCTGAGCTACTTCTTAGGAGTTATGATAGATTGCTAGGAAACATATAATAGCATAGTTTTCATTTCAAGTTACATTGTAAGGAAAAAGTTTTTTCCGCACTTTAAAATAAATAAAAGTTTGTTTTACTTTATTTCTATCTCCTTACAATGGCATTTACAAAAACTTGATGTTTGCATTTTTATAGCAATATTGGAAATATAAATTTGATTCTTTCATTTGTGGTAGTGTCTAAATTTACCAAATAAGGAAATATCCTCATCACCTAAGTTTCAATTGGACCAAAACTTGGAATCATACAAGGTGTTGAGTGTGATGTGTGAGAATTTTCAACTTTGGAAAATTAAGACTAGTTCCGTGTTCACATGTATATGTGACTCAAGAGAAGGACTAAAGGATCAATTACACTTTCTTGTGCACTTGTCAAAGTCCACCACAAAAGATGGTTATGACTGTTCGTCGTGATTTACTAAAGTTTAGTAAATATGATTATAGTTACAAGCTTAAGTATAATTCTGAAACATTGAAAATTTTCAAGGTATGACAGAACGAATAAGAAGAATCAAATTAGGCAGAAGGATAAAAGTTTCTCAAATATGAAAAGATGGGAGAGTACTTTAGTATCATGTTATATGATGATCTTAATGATTAAGAGACCTTATCACAATTCATCCTCTAAGTGCATTCTGATAGCTAAGAAGAGGAGCTATGAATTGTTGAAGTGGTTAAATCAAGAAGATGATTCATACTTCGTTCCAAAACCAATTCTTAGAGTTATACTCTAAGACTGTAACTTGAGTGACATGTCTTAAAGAAGTTTTAAAACACTTGTCAAATGTAAGAGTAAAAGTTTCCTACTTCTGTACATTTGAAATTGGTAAGTTGTGATGTTTTGGATAAAACAAAGACCAACTAAGGCCAATTGTGTTAAGTGTCTGTCTTGATTAGAATCCACACTATCTCTTGAATATATGGCAAGAAAGTCTTATAGGTCAAGGAGACAGTGGGAGTCTAAAAGATCCTGAAAGGGTCTCAAGAAGTAATCAAGAATAAAACCTGTATTTCATCACTAGCACATAACTAGAGGTTTATAACCTATCGTGTTGACATTTCTGTGCACATTCCAGTTAAGTTGGCTATACATTTGAGTTCTACATGTTCTCAATTGTTTGCATAGCTACTTGGAAGCAATGGCAGGCCCTTGAGCTGCTAGGTGGCATGAAGTTATGATTGCACAAGTTCAATCCATGTGAGTTAGGATTTGTCTCTAACCTAGTCTTGTGATTATGGTTTGAAGTTCACATGGATAAGAACACATACACCATTAAATCTAAGTGTCATAAGGTTTCTCTCCGATTCATGAAAATGATGGTGAGGAAATACTTTCACTAAGTAGATTTTAGCTAGATAGCAATTGTGATATTTGCATTCTCAAAGTCGTTAGTGGAGCGTGTGTGGTTAACCGGCACACTAACATGGACTTGTGATAAGTGGTAAAGGTCTAAACAATCGAGACTATGATTATGGCATCCGTTTTCATAGTTCTTAAAATTGTTTAGACACACCTGTAAGCTATCTAAGATAAGGTGTATGATATTGATAAAGTTTTATCAAAGCAATCTAGTATCAGAAATCTGAACTTTGGTAAGAAAGTCAATAAGGTATTTTTTTCTAGAAGTTCAATTGATTTCTGAGTACATGTCAAAGCTAGTGGGAGCATAAGTTTTGTGCTAATAATCATCATGTTAGTGGGAGCATGATAATTATGATTAGAATTGCAAGTTAGCAATGTTAATTATAGAAAACAAAAGTTTCAATTCGTGAGGTTGCAGGGGTTAAAAAAGTTGTTTTGCTATAATTAAGGCAGAGGAAATTATACTTCATGTCAATTCTAAAAGGCTTAGAGTGAGATTTTGACCTTATATTGAGATTTTAATTACCTTTAGTCAAGAATATATATATATATATATATATATATATATATATATATATATATATATGAATTTCATGTTGGATTGGTTCCACATAAGGAAAAATTCTATATATTGCGTTCTCAAAATTCGATTATGATTACGGCATCCCTTTTCATAGTCAAATTTTGAGAATATTGCAAACAAAAATTATTATGGCAAAAGACTGGTCTAGAACCATGTCTTTATGTGAAACATCATGAATCGTGTCCCATTTACTTTGGGTACAAGATGGATTACATGTGCTATAATATTTATCCTTTCTGAATTTCCAAATGCCTTGGGGCATTAAGGAGGAAAATGTCTAGAATTGGATATGACAAAAGTGATTAAGCAATTGTCGAGGACAATCTAAGGTTTACCAAAGATTGGTTGCTCAAGGACAGTTGGAAGTATACTGTTAATATTGGAAGGACCATATTGACATAGTCTGAAAAGGGGCAACTCTTTTTCAAAAGTGATAGTCAAAATGGGAATATAGAGTTGTCTTCATAGGTGGAAACAATCTGTGTACGGTTAAAGAAACTTAATTCAAGAAGCAAGTTCAAAGCAATGTGCTTTGAATCTGAGACATCGTTTCCATGGAATTGCTCCCCATTGGAATACTCTGTAATGATTGCCAAGTCTTTGTGGCTTTGTGCATAATCATTACAAGAGGATCAATGCATATAAGTTTAGAATCTAACAGATTTCAGTAAATAGCATGAATTTGGAATTCTTGCATTTGCAGTAAGGGTTTGGGACTGTGAAAAGAGGATCATTGGAGTTATGTTCAATTGATCTATTTCACAAAGTAAGGATCATAGACAAACATAGAGTTCATACTTGGTGTATGGCAAAGCTATTGTTTAGAAAACATAGTGTACATGCTTGGAGCATGGGACACCTAGTGTTTTAACTCAAGTATAAAGTTGATAAAACCGAAACAATGAATAATGAGTAATTAATATGGTGATAAATAGAAATTGTTTTACTTATATTCATAGGGTTTGATACCATATTAGATTCATTTATTCTTGTGTTTCACTCTGCATGTTTTGACTTCCGTAATAACTAGGTTATTCTTCCGAAATGACTAAGTTATTCAAACCATCCACAGTCGGTCATATGTTGGAAGTATATATGAATCAAGACTGTCATGTTGGCTTGTAGAGGTCCAAGTTGGTGGACAAAGTTGTGCTACAACACTCATGAGTGCTCATAAGTTCTGAGTATTGGATTCAACCCGTGCTCATTTGAATCACTTCATGGATTTTATCACCAGTGATCATGAGACTATAATATCTTATACTCTTCAAACCTAGAGATATGAGTTGTTACTATGAGTTGGTTATACATTGATTGCATGAAAACGCATTGGTAACTTGATGTTATAAAACGTGCCTTTGTGTATGATTCAACAAGTAGTAGAACAAGCCATATGAGTCGAAGTTTATCCATTCCTTTTACATTTGGGATAAAAGCGATATCTGTGGGCCCCTCGATGATTTAATGATGATACATGTGAGTGCTTGGCCAAGCTAGGACTGATTTGATTTGTTCAATCAGTCAGTCATCATAAATCGAAAATCGGGAAACAACAAATGGACAGAGAGAATGATCATAATCCATGTATCAGTCCATATGATATCTAGAATGGAGGAATATATGATCCCCTATCTAATGGACAAGTCATTGACAAAGGTTATTGTTCGTTGACAAGATCAGAGTTCGACAGCGGATTTAAGAGCTACGATTGCCAGTTAGGTTTCGAAGTCATACTCAATAATAGTTTTAGACTTATCTAAGTGGGAGACTATTGGATTAATGTCTAAGTCCATAACTATAATTGGTATGTACTTGACCCGACCCGGCATGGTCCATTGGGTTGCACTTCACCGACACAATTTATATGGATAGTCTTTTGAGAATAGTATATTTATGATTAATATTAATATATTATAAGTCCTAATATGTTAATATGGAATCATATTATTTAGTTAGTATTGATCAAGAATTAATTTAGAATTAATTAAGTGATCAAAATGAACTAATTAAATATGGACTCTCAGATATATGTGTGTGATGGGCCAAGTTCATTTAGGTTGGGCTAAGATTTCATGGATAGTCCATGGAGTGTTTAACCCATGGATCATATGAAATGAAAGGTCATGGGTTTAACCCGAGTCTACACACTATATAAAGATGTCCTTGGTTGGTGAAATTGGCACTAGTGTGGGTACACTAAGAGGGCTAGCCGATTTCACTAAAGAGAACCAAAGTATTCCTATTCTCAAAGTCTTCCAAGGTGTTTTGGTTTTTTGTGATTCCAATTGAGGATTCCACACTATTGGGGCTAAGCTCTTAAAGCTTGAAGACATCAAGCTACACCAAAAGGTATGTCATCTAACTAGTCTTTGTAGTATAGTTGCTTCATAATATGCTAGTTAGGATTAAAGCCTTGGAAAGTTCTTATTTGCATATATAATAGAGAAAACATAGATCCAAGGTTTATAGGGTTGCATGTACATCATAGGAGTGTTAGAATGCTCAAAACCCAACAGATTACACTTCAAGGTCTCAATGAAATTAAGCACCGATGAACAAATCATTTGTTTCTTTACAGTTGGTGGTTAATCATCATGAAATGCAATCAAAACGAATAAACAAAATGCATTTATTAACAAAAAGTAATAAATAAAGGTAAAGAGAAATTTTATAAATTAACAATTAAGGTGTGATTTCTTTATACGTATTCTTGCTTCAATTAATTCACGAAGAACAAAAAGCAAAATGGAAAATCAGATATTAATTTAAATGTAATGTATGTATCTCATATTCAATCAATCGATCAATCAATGGAAATCTTTCTATCAGCTGAAGATTACTCGATGATTACTGCAGAAAAATTAGAAGAAGAAAAAACTCGGACGAAGATAAAAGACACAGACAAACGTATATTCCTCAAGTTTAACATAAACATTCAATCTCATTATATAGCAGCAGAACCAAGGTAAGACTCAGGATTCCACTAATAGCTAGGGCATGATATGCTATAATAAGCACACAATATGCATTCATACATCCTGTCGAGATTCTACCTATCGTGAACTTGAAACACTAAATTACAGGGATGAGAAACAAAGAAATTGCACGCTAGAAGGAACTTACTGGAGATGGCGTAGACAAAATGAACAGTGTCGCCAACACGACAGACGTGGAAGAGCGCCCAATCGAAGGTGTGCTTAGATTTAGGACGGTGATCGGCGGTCAATGTGCTCTACTTCATCATTTACTTGAGTGATCTATTGGAATGGAAGGATAACTGTTACAGAGCTTCTCTGATGCATCAATGCTATTGAGTTCCGTTCCAATGAGTATGAGTTCGATTTCAATACGGTTTCTGTAGGACGTGATGATGGATACTCCATCGATCCACTACCAAATGACTTAGGGCTTCAGTGATCTACAGTTGCAATCAAAGATGAACACGAAAAATGGGATGAAGGAGGAGATCGATGTAGAGGTAAGAAGATAATACGCTAGAGAGAGAGAGAGAGAAAGTAATTAATTGGCTGATATTTTTTATCCCAAAAAGAGTCGCGTATAGTCATCACCTCACCCAATTCAATGAACAGGGGAGACAATTGACGGAGGAAACCATAGATTTTAGACGATGGTTCTGGATTGGGGAATGATCGACAATGAAGTTGTGAGAGAAAGAGGGCTGCTGAGACAAAGACGATCGAGGGATTTGAGAGAGGCATCAATTGATTTGGGGGGAATAATCTTTTCAGTACCATAAATGCCATTCGATTAATTTCAGAACCATACCCCCGTGTTTATTTTCCTATTTATTTACAAAACTTCCATAAAATATCTTAGCCTTTAACTTTTTTAATCTGACAGTCCACTTTTAGTTCTCAGGTTCTCGAGAAACTATAAGTTCTCAAATGATCATTCATATATATATATATATATATATATATATATATATATATATATATATATATATATATATATATATATATATATATATATATATATATATGGAATTGGCACAAACATTTTGTACCTTATGGGCACCCAATAGTAACGATGAGATTGTTTAACATTCCTGAGATTCATCAATGAATTTTGTAATGTACCGAGCTGCATACCGAACTAATATAGCTAATCATTTGTTGCCTTCTCCTAAATAAGAGTTACTAAGATATATCGATCATTTTATCCCCTTTGTACTGTATAATTTTAATAAATAAAGTTTAATGTCCACTTTGTCATTAAGGCTATATGTTACACCCTTATTCTATCGAAAACTATCACTTCACGGTATCTAAACATTGTATGTAATATGTTCATCACAACCCTTATTACATTAAAATAATGATTTTTTTTAGTTCAAATGGAGTTCATTTACGAAAGTTATGAAAATTCAAAGTTAAATTATTTTTTTTCATATTTTTTTTCGACATGTTTGTTTTTGAGCAACAAAAGTATGACTTCACCACCACAATATTTGTAGTGTAACATATCCACGATAGCATTGTTACAAAAAGGGATAATGACTTGAAAGGGTAATGAACTTTTGACTTTTGTTGTAACATCCCGAAATATCAAGAGTAGAGTGAAGGGCTAAAAGAGTAAATGAGGAAAGAGCAACTCGGCGAGTCCATGTGTGGACTCGGCGAGTAGAGTCGTGACTGGGTCGCGTGTTAAGTAGCCGACTCGGCGAGTCAATGAGATGGACTCGGCGAGTAGGCGCTGAGTGGAGAAAACCCTAATTCTTAGGGTTGAGCCCTATTTAAAGATCATTATGTCTCCTTCTCAGCCTCTCTATCACCCCTTGAGTCCCAGAAACCCTAATTTCGAGGAGAAACACCATGGTTGAGCAAATTGGAGCTTGGAAGGGTGATTGTTGAAGAGATCCTAGAAAAGAAGAGGTTTGGAGCAAGGGGCTTTGCTTGGAATTGAGTTTCATTGCAATTGGGGCGTCCTCTTGGAGGTAATATCTCGTTTTTGAGCTGCTATTTCTTTAATGCATCATTTTGGGGGTGTTAGAGACCATATCCTTGGATGTATTGGAGTCTAGAGGTTAGATCTGAGGTTGCTACCTCAGATCTGGAAGGGAGAAGGATCAGAGAGCATGAAAGTCCCTGTTTGTGAGTGATTGATGGAGCTGTTTTGTCCCAAACCCAAACCCTAGAGTGTAAATGCATAGGTCTCTTTGGATTCACGTAAAGTTTGCCACTTTACGTGATGGATGAGTGGTAGGAGGCTAGATCTATGTTTTGGAGCAATTGCATGGCCTGGAATGCTTCTGAATGGATTCAGACCGGTGGTACTCGGCGAGACACATGAGCGTACTCGACGAGTTGCTTGAAGATGAGCTGGGACTCGGCGAGTTGGAAGAACAACTCGGCGAGTTGGATGAAGATGGCCTGGAACTCGGCGAGTTGTATGAACAACTCGGCGAGTAGGTTGATGATAGTCTTGGACTCGGCGAGTCTTGTCGAAGAGTCCCGATATTCCCTGGATGAGTCGAGAATCGGTGAGTCAAGGGATGACTCGGTGAGTTGTGTGCGAGTGGACTCAGAGTTGTTGGACTCAGCGAGTCTCGGGGTGACTCGGCGAGTTAGGTCGCAGATTGAGTGAAGTACTGATTATGGGAACTCGGCGAGTCATAGGGTTGACTCGGCGAGTAGGGTCAGTCAGGGGTTGACTTTGACCAAGAATTGACCGTTGACTTTTAGGGTTTGGTCAGCGATGTGGCCTTTGGGCCAAGAGAGGGGTAGAATAGTCTTTTACCCTTAAGAGGGTGCATTGAGAGGATTGATTCTAGTCTCGAGAGTTATAGTCATGAGAGTTTTTGCCTTACGTGTTAGGCGGTAGCGAGTTCAAGATTCAAGTGTGGAGATATCTGTTGGATTAATGTCTAAGTCCATAACTATATTTGGTAAGACTTGACCCGACCCGGCATGGTCCATTTGGGTTGCATACCATCATGCACTTGAATAAGAGAAATAAGACACTTATGGTTATTAATATATTATAAGTTCTAGTATATTAATGATAAGAATAATAAGATTATTTAATTAGTATTGATCAAGAATTAATCTAGGATTAATTAAGTGATCAAAAGAAGACTAATTAAATATATGGGTTGATTGTGTAAATCATCCATACTTGTATAGTGGGCTAATGCTCCATGGATAATCAAGTTGGGCTAAAACCCATAGGATGGTCCATGGATGCTCCATGGTGTATTTGTACCCATGGATCCAAGGAAATGGAAAGCCATGACAATTAAGAGTTTACCCTAATTGTGTAACTATATAAGCATCTTATTATTGAGGAAAAATCGGCCACTAGTAGTATTCAAGAAAGGGCTAGCCGATTTTGGTGAGTGTAGAATTCTCTCAAGTCGTTCTAAGTGTTTTGATGATTGTGATTCCATTTGAGGTGTCACACTTGGGGCACTAAGCACTCAAGCTTCATGAAGACTTTCTACATCAAGAGGTATGTATTCTATCTTGTTACATTATTGTTTTGTATGCTAGATTAGGATAATACCTTGGAAGTTCTTATTTGCATGTATAATAGAGAAAACATAGATCCAAGGTATTTAGGGTTGCATGTACACTTAGGAAGTGTTAGAATGCTCAAAACCCAACAATATCTGCTTTCTGCTTGCCAGGTGAGTCTTCTCACTATACTTTACCTTGAGTAGGTAACAAGAGTTATGTGACAGAGTATTTGTATGCTATGTATGTTATGTGTTGTACTGCATTATTTCTATGTGATTTATGCTGTGCATGTTTGTAGAGTTGGAACCGAAGGGTTCCCAGAGTTAGAACCGGAAGGTTCCCAGAGTTAGAATCTGAGGGTTCACAGAGTTTGGGTGCACGGACCCATAGAGTTATAGCCTCGAGTGGCTTATATGTGTTATGTGTGTGGTATTTTAGGGAACTCACTAAGCTTCGTGCTTACAGTGTTTGTGTGATGTTTTGCAGGTTTCTTTCGGTATCACGGGACGGCACCGGCTTGATTGTACACACCAGAGAAAGAGTTATGTTTTGGAGGATCCTGGTTTTCTATGCAAGTGAAAATGGAGTTATGTTTTGTAATCCGATTATGAATGAGATTCTAAACAAGTGTTTCTAAGAATAAAATGATTATTTTAAATGAAAAATTGTTTTGAAATTTTCGGTGTTACATTTGTCACTAAACTTTTTTTCGTTATCTATTTGCCATTGAACTATTGAAACTGTTCGCATTTTACCCTTATGACTGGCTGTTGCCGGTCATAAGGGTAAAATGTGAACAATTTCAATAGTTCAATGGCAAATAGATAACAAAAAAAAAGTTTAGTGACTAAATATGAACAAAATCGAAAGTTCGTTTCCCTCTAAAAAGTTCAATGACTAAATGTGAACAAACTTCCTCTTGTATTATGTTTTAGCAAATTATTTATTTTTGTTAAATTGTAACAACATTTGTTGATGAAGAAATCTATGAAATTAAAAAAAATAATAAAAAAAACCCTGAAAATATATTTAAAAAAAGCAAAAACCAAAACCGAAATAAAAAACCAATGGTTTGACATTTTCCAAAATAAAAAATTAAAATTTCCAATCTAATTTTGGTTTTAAAAAAAAAATGAACCATTCTCACTTATGTGAATTATGACCATTGGTTTTGCATGCGAAATTTGTGACATCCCATGAATATGTAGTTACAACATCGTCTGAACTCGTAATTCATAGTAAGGGGTTAGAGTATCATCGCATGAATACGTAGTTACAACATCGCTTGAACTCGTAATTTATCACCTACAGGTTATGGGCCTGCTGGTGTTTCCACTGGATTGTCTAGAATAGTCCGTGGTCGCCATCTATACTCTGGTAGATGACTACATCGCCACATTGTTGGTTAAGGTTATGGTATCTCCTTTCATCCTACATCACATATTCATCATCATCTATTTACCTAATTATCATCACCTTTCTATCATCACCTATCTCTCATCATTTTATTTTATCACACACCAACTATTTCATCTACCCATGTTTCATCCGCAACATATTTGTAGATATAAAATAAATATACCGTTTAAATCTTTTAAAACATGTATAAAATCGTTCATCCAGCATAGACAACAAGTATTCAAATAATATGCACACATAGCACGTAATTTATATAAAATACTTCATATCTATGTGTAAGATGAAAGTAACTATATATAACATAAAAATCCCATAAATGCTTCCTAACTTCGAACCCCAAGGTTTACTCTACTAAAGCTTCATATTCTCGGCTCTCTGAACCTAGAAGGGTCCAGATCTATCACACCAAAAAGCTCAAAATAGCTCTTCCTCTCACTCTACACACTCAAGCTCGCTAGGGTTCTCACTTATGGGAAAGGTAGTCGCAATTGAAGGCCATAAGTGCCTTCAAATATGGATCGGGCCCAAATATTTCGGGTTTCTGCCAACAGCGCGGACTCGTCGAGTCCATTCATTAATCCGAGTCATTAGTCGTGACCTTACTCGACGAGTTGAGGCGTCAACTCGTCGAGTCTCTCTTCTTAACTCAAAAGAAAAATACTTAAATTATGATACCTGGAAATCCGGATGTTACATTTTGTTTTTTTATTTCATAGATTTCTTCATCAACAAATGTTGCTACAATTAAACAAAAATAAATAATTTTGCTAAAACATAATACAATAGGAAGTTTGTTCACATTTAGTCATTGAACTTTTTAGAGGGAAACGAACTTTCGATTTTGTTCACATTTAGTCATTAAACTTTTTTTCGTTATCTATTTGCCACTAAACTATTGAAACTGTTCACATTTTACCCTTATGACCGGTAACAGCCGGTCATAAGGGTAAAATGTGAACAGTTTCAATAGTTCAATGGCAAATAGATAACAAAAAAAAGTTTAGTGACTAAATGTGACAAAAGTCGAAAGTTCGTTACCCTTTCAAGTCATTATCCCTTACAAAAAACACATACACAATGAAAAGAAGCAACTCCAAGAAACGTTGTATTAATAGTTCTGAAGGTTCAAAGTTAGGAAAAAATTAGATTTTCATAGTCGACGTCATTTTTTGCGGATAACATCATTTTTCACAGTAAAAAATAATAAAAATTATGCCGTATTTTGAGCTGGAAAAAATCGAGCCAACCCATCCACCCAACCCGAACCCAACCTAAAATTAGCAGGCTGTGTTGAAATTTTCAACCTATTTAAGATAAATTGGTCAACCCATCTAACTCATTTAATTGAATAGGTTAGGTTGGGCAAATGTTATAAACCCATTTTCAACCTACCAACTCATTTAACTTTAATATATATATATATATATATATATATATATATATATATATATATATATATATATATATATATATATATATATATATATATATATATATATAATTTAATAATTATTTAAATATTATCATGTATTAATCTAAGTATTAATTTTTAATTATAATGTTGTATTATGATTTATGTTTTAACAATGACAATCCTAATTCCTATATTTTTTTTTCACCGACAACATTAATCACTTTTCAAAATCATTTCGAAATTACATATCTATATGTTATTTGAACAATTTCTTTGTATTTGTGAATTGTGATCGTGATTTTATTAATACTTCGAAAGTTTATTTGAGTTTTGAACTAATTTAAGTGGTATAATCTTTAGTTAATTTATTTACTTTTTTTTTTATTTTGAGTGAGTTAACCTAGGTTTGACCCATTTATTTAATAGGTTGAGTTGTGAATTACATAAAATGGTCAACTTGGTGACAATATATTTATCTGAAAGGTTAAGTTGGATTGGAAATATCTACCCATTTAATTAAAATGGTTGGTTGGGTTGAAATCTTCAACCCAATTAAAAAATGGGTTGAATCCGAATCCAATCCAGATCGACCAATTGTCAGCTCTAGTCGTTTTGACGAAAAGAAATTTCGCAGATACCAAGATTATCGAATATGATAGACCTACTAAAATAGTCACTTCTTTTATATATTTTCCTGATTTTTAACTTTATTTTAGAAAAAAAAATAATAACTTTAAAATATTTGCTATCATAATCATTTTGTGGTTTAAATATTATAGGAGTTTTGACCAGCTCATTCGATGTCATAATTCATAGTACGAAGCAAACGGTGGGACCCAGGCACATGCGAAGGCGGAAAAGGTAATCGAATTGAAAATGTTGTGATGATTAAGTGGGAATTGGTTGACGGTCTACCATCATCTCCCAACAACCGCACCTACTGAATTCTGTCTGCAAACTCCTTCGCTTTTAGGAGTTGGAGCCCTCCACTTTCCAACATTTTTATAATACTCGTAAGGAATAGTCGAAAAAGTGTTCTTTTGAAATAGCCATAAAAGATAAAACGCTTTTTTTATTATTATGGGTAATGTTAAAATATTAATATGTCATTATTTTAGGATATTCACCAAAAAATCACATTTGTAATGTAATATATTACAATATCAAACCTTTTATATTTTTTCTGAAATGACAGTTCACTTGGAAAATCAGAAATGTTCAACCTAAATTGTGTGTTTCAAACCCTTTTTTCCTTTGAGAAAAAGGTGTTCGAACTTTCAAACTCACCACTAACTTTTAATTACTATGATAAGAAGATGTTTATTTCAATTTAGAAAATGATGAGAATTACTTTCAAACTCTTAACTTGTGTTATATACTTTGAACTTCTTATTATAAAATCACAATTATCTACATAAATAAGGTAGGTGTATTTGGTTCATCTTGGCTAACAAGGTTCATGTAGAAGGAACACATATTAGTTTATATTATCGACGGTAGTTGAGCCATGATCAAAATAAACATGTATATTGAAAAAAAAAACAGCCTAATATACATTAAGAAAAAAATAATAACCGCAATTTCATTAAACATAAAGTTCAATTTCCACCAAAATGTTAGGTTTTAAAGTTTACATCTTCGCTCTTTAATTTTGCGAAAACGTGTAATTGCATTTTCAATCTTAACATTCTCTAGTGCTTCCTTTTCTACACTATAAATCAAAGCATCATTCATAAAATCGTCACATATTTTGTTACGCAAATCGGTCTTCAAGAACTTCATTGTAGAAAAACAACGTTTACTGATTTCAGTTGTGATGGGCAAAACCAAAGTTAGTTTTAATAATCTATAAACCAAAAGAAAAGAAAGGTGCTTCCCACCAACAAATGAGAGAGGCCTGTAATTCCTTTCAAGTTGAAAAATCTCTCATCATGGAGCAAAGTGTGATAATAGATATCAAGTTACCCATTAAGTTGCACTTTTTCCGAATCGTCAAAATCAATTTTGTATTTCGCGCTTAGCTTCAACAACTTTACTTTTATAAAAACTAGAAACGAGTCACAAGGACTCAAAGTCGTCATATTCTCTACCAACTTCACTAAATCTATCCCCAAATTCTTGAATTTGCATATCCAAAACTGTGTTAAAAATCACAACTTCGAAATGATGTTGATAAGTCATATCGGTCCTACGCTTTCGTAGGGTAACATAATATTTCAACATGTCTACAATTCCAATAATATGTTTCTCACAGAAAACACATACATTCTTCCAAATTTTTGGAAACCCGTCTTTTCTAAAAGTTAGCAATGTTTTCTTTGTCCCTTTTACTAACGAAGTTGCTTCCAAAATATTTTGATCTTTTTTTCTAAGATGCTTTGACAAGGTATACGTGAGGCCTAGAATTTCCAACATTAAGTGGAAAAAAAAACACAAAATCAAGTGTCTTTAAATACGACAAAATACAATTTGCTTGATCACGGTTACATAAAGTAGACCCATCATCTTTGACATATTTAAGGACCGCAACAACTTTTAGAAACAAATTCAACAAACTTACAATTGTTCTATAATGTGAACCTCATCTAGGATCTCCAGCTAAAACAAGAGAAATCTCTTGATTAAACCATCTTCATGTTTCAGTTTCACCAATACCAATTTCGACTGCAACTCTTTCTTTTTGAATCTCTCGTATCATATCTTTTTTCTTATAAGACTCACAAACGATAATAACCACCAAAGCTAGTTGTCCAAAGAATTCTCCAACATCATCATGTTTCTTTGCAACCACCACAACCACTAATTGAAGTTGTTGTGCAAAACAATGTATATAATGTGCATAACTGTTTTTCTTTAAAATCAAGGATTCCAAATAGTTGGATGCACCATTTATGTTACTTCCTCTGTCATAACCATGCCATATTTGAAAAAATTAATAAAAAATATAAGACGAAAAAGAATAAAATTAATATATTAAAAGAATAAATATATTATGGTTTCTCATATGAGCCATACTCAAGTTGTTATTGGAAAATATGGCATCGATGATGGCAACAAGTATGTGTAATGTAAATATGTAATTGTTATAGTTGACGACAGTTATGTGAGATACCATTAAAAGAAATCAAAGTAATACCGAGGATAATATTACTGGCGACATGGGCATTAGCGGTGACATTGGAAATATGTCGCCGCTAATGCCTATGTCGTCTGTAATATTGTCGCTGGTAATACTACAAAATCACCATCCACATAGGCGGATCCAAGGGGATCCTGGGGTAGCCCGGGATACCCCTCAAAAAATTTTCGGTAGTGTAATTTTTGTTTACGGATTCTTCAATTTTTTTTCGGTATAATGTATATATATGTATCCCTTCAATTATAAACACAAACAAATAGTAGAGTTACTGTTTAAGGCGTTTGTTTTCAAAGTAAAGCTCTCAAGTTCAATTTTTGCTCTCAAGTTCAATTTTTGCTCCTTGCATATTCTTTGTTTATTTTTGTTTTATAAGACTTGAAGTTAGTTAAGGATTCAATTAAGGTTTGGGTTTAAAACCCAAATTGAACCGGGGAAACCCAAATACCCCGAAAAAAATATTGGGTTATCCTAAAAATAAAATTGGGATGCCCCTTTACTTTGATCATGGTTCTGCCACTGACCGTCCATCTCGTCTCTCCCAACTGCACCCCACCCATTGATCTTACATCCAATCCAATGACATCTGTTGATCACCGTACAATAGAAATAGTGGTGATACCGTTACCGGCGACAATACTTATTATCGACGGTGTATAGTTTTGGTGACGTGAAGTTCCAGCAACAAACATTATGTTATTGATCGTTAATACCGGCACCACCATTACCGGCGACAAGGGCTATTAGCAGCGACATGTATTACCGACGATACTATTCCCGGCGATCAAAGTCCTTTAGCGACGAACTATTAGTGGTGATGTAGTAGCGGCGACAAATTAGGTCTTTAGCGGTGACATTTATCGTCGGTAATACCTATATTTTTTTTGTAGTGTACCTCCTTTGTGTTGGCCGCTGTTCGCATCCAAGAATAGTATCTTTGGGTGTTATTTTTCATGTTGTACAAAATAAAATATTAGTTGCAAACAGTTTGTTTGGTCGAACCGGGAGCGGTGGAAATGGTTTTGATGGAAGTAAATTTGTTGGCAATAGGTCCGGTGTTGGAAGCAATCAAGTAGACAATATCCTAAATCCAGAGGTCATACTCGTAACACTGGTTGACTTAATCAATCAGATTGTTCGATACCAAAACAGGGAGTCTTGTCATTATATTTATTAAATATACCAAACATAAGGTGGGTAGGTTAGTATTTTTCTCACATATATATATATATATATATATATATATATATATATATATATATATATATATATATATATATATATATATATAATCATTATTAAAATTATAGTGCTAATAATATATGATGCTAAAACCTCACACTAATAACAACTTGATGCAAATAATTTATTTATAAGAATTTGATTCGTGATAAATATTAATAAATTTTATAATCCACTGGAAATTATTTATTTTATGAAAATAATTATTTTCAACGTCAGTTATCATAATATACCATAAGTATAATTTATTAAGTTGTGTATATTTATTTGGACTAGAAAAACTTTGACATTTAGCTAAAGGAACAAGGTTTTATGTCTTATAAAAATTAAAAGCAAATTTTATATAATTTTTTCTTCTTCCTTCTCTCAAACCGATCCTAGCTATGAAGGACAAGAGATGAAGACTTTTGAATATAATAAGGTGTTAAGACATGCTTTAGAAGCATGAGTCTTTAACATCATTAAGCTTAGAGGTATGAGAATTCTTAAAGGTTAAGATACAAATATATAAAGGCCTAATAATAAATGCTTAAAAAGCTAGTTTTTCTTCCTTGTTTTTGGCTTGAAGAAATCCGAAAATCATCCTTTTTCTTTCCTTCTTACTCTCTAGTTTTCTTAAAGAGTTAAGTCATTAAAGATAAAGATGATACTTGCATTCTTACCCTCATTTAAGTTAAAAGTTTGTTTTCTTTTACAAACTTAGGAGTTAAAGATTGGCATCTTTTCGAAATGATAATTGTTGGTGTTAGTCTTTAGAGGATTTATATATTATGTTATTGTCATCTTCTACAACTTTCAACCTCCTAAAAGGAATCAAAGTCTTCAAAGTTTGTAGTTCTTTCTTTCTATAGTTGTTTTGATCTCTTATGTTCATGCAAAAATGATCATTGGCAGGTTAAAATAGTTTTAATTTTTTTTCAATATTTTAAAGCTTATGCTATTGTTTTTTTAGAAACTAGTTTTTGAATAAAACCTAACAATTACCCACATTTGTCTTGAAGGATCGCCACGAATCACCTACGCCACTACGCCCGAAACAACTAGGGTATGTATATTCCCTATACTCACTCTCTCAAGAGTAACTTCCAGATCCTCACTATTTTTGACCTTCTAACAATCCATACTCAACTCATGAAACCTTCACTAACTCTGTAGTCGTCTTGTGTATGCTAATCATACATAACACTAGATTCGATAGATAGTTGAATAATTGATTCTACCTTAAGCCCACAACCAGACAAAGAACAGGAAATAAGGCTAAATCAAGCATTTCCAGGCTATAAAATCTTAGTTATGTACAATCATGATGCATACACTAGACAACTACAATAATAATGTCAGTTTCATACAACATAAAGCAATCAATAGTTAAACAATTAGTCTACCAGACGATACTGTCACACCCCAAAACCACGAACGGCGGAAACGTTCAGGGGTGGAGGACGTCATGTACAGTATCACAACAGTGTAATATAATAAACAAGCAACAACATCATCCATTGCATTACAAGTAGAATTTTAATACATGTGTGTTCTTTCATTGTAGTAAGACACCAAAAATATACAATCAAAATAAAAGACGAGTCTTGTCTGCTTCGTCTTCTTAAAACCTGGCCATCGTACCTGTTTACTGCTGACCTGAGAATACAAGTTATTTTGAAAGCGAGTATCAGCTTTAAAGCTGGTGAATTCATAAGAAATTAAGTGTCGTTGTCTTGCTTATGAAAATCTACTATGAAGGCCATGTAAACCTTTAAATGAAAATGTTGAGGTAAGTATGAAATCCCTAGAAAAACCCTTATTTTCTATAAGTATGAAATGTAGTTTTCTACCAAGACCCGAATGTTTTATTATGACAATGTAGTCTTTTACCAAGACCCGAATGTTTTGTAAGTAAAATGATAGTTTTCCTTGGGTTGTTTAGTACTAAAGTACTTAGTCTAAGTCATCGTTTATGTGAAGGTATCACAAAATAAAGTAAACAGGAAAAATCACTTATGTACGTGTTATCCCGAGGTACTGAGGTTAACACGACGAATGTAAATGTTATCCCGAGGTACTAGGGCTAACATAATACATATAACCTAATGAACATCCGAAGATTGTCCACTTGTCCTCTGTAGCAGCAGCAGGGCGGAGGAATGGTTAGTCCCTGTAAAGGTACTCCTAGTATAAGTAATAACCGTAGACATCCGTAGATGTTCATCACCCACTGTTGCTAACAGATGAGTTCCGGAATGGTTAGTCCCGTACGTATATCCCGAGGTACTAGGGATAGAGGCCCATCTAGGTATCCGAGGTACTAGGGATAAGGTCCTGTCTAGATATCCCGAGGTACTAGGGATATGCAGGAAGATTTACACAGAAGGTACTAATAAATCATCCTCGCAATTCGAGATACAAGTATTCATGTTAATGTACACAGTTAAGTGTATCTACATAAAGGCACTCATGTAATGCGTTTATGTAAGCGTGCTCATGTATCATGTAAGTATATGTAAACGTACTCATGTATCATGTAATCAATTGTAAAGGTACTCATGTATCAGGTAATGTACTGGTATAGACTCATGAATGAACTGACTCTTGTGTGATTCCTTGTAATAGGAATTATGTTTGAAATCTCCAAATTATCCCTATGATAATTTACTGGAAGGTAATTGGTTGTTCAAGTATGTTTATACACTCTTACTACTCAAGAGTGTGAAAAACTAATTGAAAGTTGTAAACTATAACATCAATACATATATAAGAATATAAGTGTACATGCATTAGTTCAAGAGTGTAAAATGGTTTTGTAAGACATCTTATGGATTTTGAACAATAATTAACAATGACTTGATGTCAATTTAATATACATTTTAAAGGTAAAACATTTGATAACAATGTGTTTTTAAGATTTAAAACCATTTCTTGCTTCACATTTTGTAGTATGTGAAATCTGTTAAATGACAACCACAGTTATAAAATACATATCAATGATTTAATAACATGTTTGTTTCTACTTGTATTCCCCCCCCCCCCCTTTAAAGCATTTAAAATCATTTAAAACATTGATTAGGGGTATGAACTCACCTGTAGTTGGTGATTGGGATGAACTGAACGGTATAGGATTGCTAGGTGTCAAGCGAGGTCTTGTACACACACTACGATCCTAATGGACATATAATCACACATATATGCATTCAATTAGTCTTAAATTACTAATTGATAAAGTTAAGACATCCTAGACATAATAAACACTTTATATAAGTGTTTTTAAGCCCTAAGGATTGCATCTAAGCTATTGTGGGACAAGGTATTTGTGTTTAGGATTTCAAAGGACCCTATATGTGAGTTTACTCCCCATATACCATCACACATGGAGTTTACGGTTGAAAACTCTTGAGTTTACGGTCGTAAACTCCCAACCATGGGTGTTTTGTGTGTTTTGAAGTCCCAAATGATTCCTAGAATTATTCTAACTTGGTGGTTAAATTCTTGGAAGGGTTTAAGGTCTAGAAACACTCCATTTAGGAGTTTACGGCCCTAAGGCCATTCCCCTTAGAGTTTACTGCCATAAACTCTAAGTATGGTGTGTTTTTGATGCTTTCAAGTCTCTTGCACTTGTGGTATAGGTTCTAGACTTTTATTCCAAGCATATGAAGGCATTAGGCACACTTTGGTGCCCCTTTAAGGAGTTTACGGCCCAAGAACCATGTATAGGTTCTAGATTATGCCTTCTTTAAGAATATAATATATTAAATTTTGCACATTTGAAATTCTTTAAGAATACCTCTATTCTTTTGGTTTGATTTTTTTTACTTATTGTTCTTGTATTCTTTTTTATACGCAACACATTAGAAATTCTTTAAGAATAACATCATTGTTTTGGTTTTAGTTTGTTGATTTGTTGGTTTGTAATACCAATGTTAATTCTTAAAAAATTCAAGTATTCTTAAAGAATGATTGAAGAAAACAATCTCTAAAGTGCTTTGATAGATATCAATTATCAATGTCTCATGAGGAATATAAAACAATTCTCCAAAAATTAAACATACATATTTAAGATGTTAACAGGAAATGGGTTAATTTGATTAGAAAATCATATCCTTTTGAATTTTCTTATAGTCTAACTGAATTAGTTCTTTCTGTTTGGTGTTTAGTAATGATTTTGGTTAATATTTTTGGCAATTTTAATAATGATATGCTACTGTAAAATGTATATTTTTGAAAGAATTTTGATGTAGCAGTGAAATGGTGACTTAGATAATAAGTTTAGTAAACATTTGTATTAATGACAGATGATTATTGAACCATTTAAGTTGTTAACATATTAACTAACTAGTTTGATTACGCTAGAATGTAATTTCACCATATTATCTTTTACTTAATTCTTGTCTTAATTTCATTACAAAAATGAATGGGTTTCAATTTTTTGTAGTACTACTGGATTATTTTTTTTTAATTTGTGCTTAATGATATTTACTTCAAAAAATATATAATTCCATATTCTTTAGTAATAACTATTAATACGGATAAAATTAAAAAAAAAACAAAGGAATTTTCATGTTGTTTACAAATGGGTTAGTCCGATATATGCATATTCTTAAAGAACGACTTTTAATTCAAAATTTTCTAAAAACAAACAAATAAATTGACAAAATAAATTGATTACATGCATTACACAATTATCAATTAGAACGGTTTTTCATCTCCATTATTATCACCAACTATCAAATCGATTTCACCATTTGAAGCTGCTGATTCCGTAAAAAAATTGATTTTTCTGCTTGGTAGAGTGATACTCTCTACTTGTTACTTGATCAACCATTACAATTTCTATTAAATCGTATATAGATTCGATCACATGTTAATTGTTCCTCTAAAAAAATCAAAATTTGATTGTTCATCCTTTACAGAATATATAATTATAAATGTAGAATATACCTTCAGAATCAGATAACATTTAAGTGTATCACAAATATTCTATAAGAATGAGGGTTGGGATACAAAATTAGTGAAACCGTTATTTACAACTAACCTTAACGAAAACACAAAATCCATAAACCTACAATTATTTTAATATAACCAAAGAGTCTAGCAGAATAAACTCCTTAATATTCACATAACAATTCTTGTGGAATGCGTTTCCTCATATCATAATTGGAAAAGAAAATTTAGAAGATTCTTTAACAATGTGTGTAGGTATACAAACTCCATGAAACCATTATTAACAAATAATGCTAATAGAAAAACAAAATTCTTGAATCTACGTATTGGAGATCACCAAAAAAGAAAATCAATTTACTGAATTGGAAACAAGTCGATGGTTGTTTAAAATCGATTTATAGATTAGAGAATATCACAAACAAAAATCTTATTCACCAATACACTAAATCGTTTTAGATGTGAAAGAGAAGAAATTAACTTACCTTGAATGATATCATGGCATGTAATTATCAAAAACTAAAATCACACTGGTTTAGATTTATTGATCAGAGAAGATCGATGATGATGTTACTTGAAATCAATTTACCTATCGAAGAAAGTTGATGAAGAAGAAAGAGAAAGACAAAAAATTGGTAACGTGATTATAGCTAATTTGGGGGATAGATAAATCTGATTAGTTAATATATATGCTACTTTACAATAATGCATTTCTCAAATGATTGGTCTAGAAATAGCCATATATTCACATAATATATAAGGTTTATATATGAACGTAACATATATATATATATATATATATATATATATATATATATATATATATATATATATATATATATATATATATATATATATATATATATATATATATATATATATATATATATCATTTAATTTAGCAACTATACATATTTTAAGAATCAACCTAATAATTACGGCCCGCAATTTTAAAAACCAATTAAGTCCTACTTGGAGCCCTTATAATTACGTCCTTTCATAATACCAAATAATTATAAATATTTCGTGACATTAACGTAGTAATCTCACTAGATATTGATAGGCTTTCATTAATCTCACTTTAACAAGTCTGTCAAAGTGTCATATGTGAAATTGCTTTAGCCCAATTAGCTTTGAAGTTATTTTTATTTGAGCCCATAAATGGATCCCATTTAACTAAAATAACACATAACGCTAATTTCCAAAATACTAGATAGCAGCCAATAACAAAATTACCTCTTATTGGTACAAAACATCATACATCGCTTTAGTTATGGTAGTTGGCCTCTTCTTGTGTGATTATCTTCCCCGATGATGCCCTCCTTGTTGGCGGATCCTTCATCTCCGGCGAATCTTTCTTCTCTGGTGGAGCCTTCATCGTCGGTGGAGCTTTCATCTTCAACCATCACTCTTAATCTTTCCCACCTCTCAACATCACCCTTTAATTCACTCTCCATGCCTTCTCTTTCTCGTACAAAGTATATAACCTCTTATGAACTAAGTTGAGAACAATCCACAGGTTAGGTAAGAGCTTAAAAAAATAATTACATCATCTTCAGATCACATGAGCTTCCATAACTTACACACATCGCTGCTTGTCTCGGAGATATCATCATCATGACTTCAAGTGCCAAGATTGTAGAAAACAATCGCTAGAAACTTCTCACAAACTCATAAAGATCCAAATGTTTGCCATAAAACGGATTTAAAGCATTCATGATCAATTACTTACCATTGCAACTTCTGGATTGCTACCACACTTCTATGTCACTGGAATAACCTTAAACCACAATTGTATTGAGATCTATTACAAATTATGTTTTCCCATAAAAGTCAATGCCTTTCACTAAATCGTATATATACTCAATACGTGTACATAACTGAGCTAGGTATACATAAGTGGGCTTATAAACATAAAGACCATAGAAAGTATATAAAACAATATACTAAAGGAGAATATTACGTCTAACATCCCCCCGTAGTCTGACTGGGAGATTGAGAACGGACGTTCAGACTAGATCTAAAATCAAGAAACAATGTGGATGACAGACCTTTAGTAAAAATGTCAGCATACTGAGAAGACGAGGGGACATGAAGGATACGTATCTGTCCCAAAGCAACCTGGTCACAAACAAAATGGATATCAATCTCTATATGTTTGGTGCGTTGATGTTGAACTGGTTTGGAGGAGAAGGAGACCACACTAACGTTATCACAGTATACTAGGGTGGCAGATAGAGGGGGATAAAGGAGCTCATGTAGTACGTTGCGTAACCAACATGTCTCAGCAACGACATTCGCAACACCCCGATACTCTGCTTCAGCACTAGAACGAGAGATCGTACCCTGTCTTTTAGATGATCATGAAAGAAGATTATGACCTAAAAACACGCAATATCTAGAAGTAGAGCGACTTTTAGCCCCCCGAGTTTCGAAACACGGAGATATGTATAATTGAAGACCATGATCCAAAGTGCCATGTAGATACCAGAGAATACGCTTAAGAGACGTAAAATGAGGCTCCCGAGGATCATGCATATAGAGACAGAACTGTTGAACAACATAAGTAATGTCTGGTCTGGTAAAGATCAGATAATGAAGTGTACCAGCGAGACTGCGGTATAAAGTGGGATCAAAGACAGGATGACCCATACCATCAAACTTGGTAGAGGATTGTGCTAGGGTTCATGCGGGTTTGCAATGATGCATACCGACACGATCAAGAATCTCCGTAGCATACTTATGTTGAGATAGAAACATGCCATGTCTGTCACGTGTAACAGAAACACCCAAAAAATAGTTTAGAGCACCCAAATCAGTCATTGAGAATTATGAACGGAGAGAATCAATGATTTGTTGAAGAAGAGTAGAGGATGAGGCAGTTAAGATAATATCATCCACATAAAGGAGCAAATACGCGATCTGGTCACCCTGTCTGTAAATAAAAAGAGAAGTATCGGTTCTACTATTAGTAAAACCACGACCGGTGATGAACTGATCGAAACGGTAGTACCAAGCACGGGGTGCCTGTTTCAGTCTATATAAGGACTTCTTTAATAGACAAACATGAGTAGGAGTGGACGAGTCTCAAAACTCGGGGGGCTGATGCATGTAGACAGTCTCCTGAAGATTCCCGTGAAGAAAAGCATTCTTCACATCCAGTTGATGAACCGGCCAATGATGAGAAATTGCCAAGCTGAGAACGGTGCGTATTGTAGTCAGTTTAACAACCGGACTAAAAGTCTCATCACAGTCAATACCGGGTCGTTGACTACGATCATTTTCCATGAGACGCGCCTTATAGCGAGCTAGAGACCCATTTGCATTATGTTTATGTTTAAACAACCAAATACAATTAACCACATTAGCATCGGGGGGCCGAGGCACAAGCTCCCAAGTCCTGTTAGAAATAAGTGCATTAAATTCTTCTTTCATAGCATTTAACCAGTTAGGATCTTGAAACGCTTCAGAATAAGAACGCAGAACGGAGGAGAAAGATGACTCGACATGAAGATTAAGTTTATCAATGGGTTTGACAATACCATGGCGTTTACGAGTGAACATAAGATGAGTGCTTGTAGTTATAGGGTGAACCGGAGCATGAGTAGGACCAGACACATCCGAAGAAGAGGTACCGGTAGTAGAAGAAACGGGAGTAATAGCAGCCGAGTTGGGTTGTTGAGTGGCAGGATCTGGACCAAAAGAATGAAAGCCAATGTTATGAGAGGGTGTGGGTTGAGAGTTGAGGGGTTGAGCTCTATGAGAAGGGTGATTAAACATGTTGCGTCTCCCCTCAATATGTAAGAAATCATAGTTAGGAGAATCATTTGGAGTCATTGAACCAAAGGGAAATATGGTTTCGTGAAAAGTTACGTGACGGGAAATGATGATTTGGTTTGTTTCAAGGTTAAGGCAGCGATATCCTTTATGACTCGAGGGGTTACCAATAAAAATACAAGGAATAGAACGAGGTTGAAGCTTGTTGTTATTGTTAAGGTGAGGATAGCAAAGACACCCGAAGACACGAAGATGAGTATAAGTGGGATATTTTTGAAAGAGTTTTTAGTATGGGGAGTCATTCTTAAGGGTGGTGGAGGAAGAATATTTAGAAGGTGAGTAGCCATATGGAGAGCTTCAATCCAATATGTGGGAGGTAAGTGAGCTTAAAAGAGGAGTGTGCGAATGGTGTTATTTATGGTACGAAGCATGCATTCAGATTTACCGTTTTGTTGAGAAGTGTACGGGCAAGAGAAACACATATGAATGCCATGAGTGGTGCAAAGATTATGAAACTGGGAGTTGTCAAATTCTTTTCCATTGTCACATTGAAAAGTTTGGATATCTTTGTGAAATTGATTTTTGATATAAGCACGAAATATGACAAATATGGAGAAAACATCAGATTTGTTACGTAGGGGATACACCCACAAAAAATGAGAAAATTGATCTAGAAAAATGACATAATATTTAATACCACTATGAATTTCCAACGGGAAAGTCCAAACACCAGAATGAACAACTTGAAAGGGAAATAAAGCTTTAGTTTTAGAGAAAGAAAAAGACAAACGGACATGCTCGCCAAGTTGACAAGCGTAGCAAAGTAAATGAGAATCTTTTTTATTACAAGAAATGACTTTATTTGATAATAAATGCTTGAACACTTGTTGGCCGGGATGATCGAGACGTTGATGCCACGTGGAAGACTTGACACTAACAAAAGCTTGAGGAGTTGGACTTGTAACGAGATAGAGATCACCGTTGCTATCGCATCGTAGAAGAATTTGTTTCGTTAAAAAGTCCTTCACAAAAAAACCAAATTCATCAAACTCAATAGAACATTTATTATCACGGGTGAACTTACACACATAAACAAGATTTTTGATAATTTGGGGGGTAATAAGAACATTTTTTAAATGAAGCGTTCGAAACAGATTATAACTAAGAGTTGTGTTACCTGTTTCTGTGATGGGAATGCGAGATCCATTACCGACTGAAACTGAGAAATTAGAATTATTACATTTATTGCTAAAGGACTTGAGAATACCTGGGTCGGCGTTAAGGTGAGCGGTGACACCAGTGTGCATGTACCAGTCTGCAGTTCCCGGATCATGAAGATTCATAGTGGTGAAAGCATGTGGTAAAAGGGTAGCTTGATTCGACGAAGCATAGGGAGAATTGGGCCAGCCAGAAAAATTGGTAGTGGGCTGTCCATTACAGAATAGAGCTTGTTGCTGGGCTTGAGAAGGCTGATTCCAAGGAAGTTGAGTGGAAGGCGCATGAGAGCTGGATTGATTAGTCCATTGGGCTGCTGGCCAGTGGGCCGGAGATCGTGGAGTTAGAAGCATGCCACGTTGAAGTGGGTAGTAGACAGACCAAGGAATCGATGATCCCCAGCCCCTCAAAAAAATTACTAGTGCCGCCTTTAGGACCAGATGAGCGACCACGACCCCTCTACCAGAGCGATCTCCTCTTCCACCGCTGCCACCGCCACGATTCTGTCTACCACCACTGCAGGAGCCATTGATGCTACGAGATATGTTATTGGAGGAGTTTGTGGATCGAGATTTGTGCTCGGTAGCAAGAACGGTAGGTGAAGAGGAAGTATCATAGTTAGATGTTTGAAGACCACGTTTTTGTTCTTTTAACATGGAGCGTTCCTTAAGAGATAACACATAAGTAGGAGGCAGACCATTGAGAGCATACATGACAAGAGATCTCGAGGGCACAGGAGATCTGATATTAGAAATGAGATCGACAATGGCCTTGATCTTGGTACAATATTCATGAATGGTGGAGTTGCCAAGAGTGATATTTTGAAGTTCACCCTCCAATTCAATTGCTTGAGATTCCTTATTTTCGTGAAAGAGATCCTGTAGGGCACCCCATATGTCGGCAGCAGTACAACCTGGTTTAATGATCGATTGAAGAACATGATGGGATAGAGTGGCATGCAACCATTGTTTAACCACATTATCTACTTAAGGCCATGATGGGTCGTCGGGTATAGGGTTAGGAGGTTCAAGGTGATTGAACACCTCATAGTTCCTTCCAAGCGTCATAGTTGAGTCGATCGATGTCAAGAATGAGAGGCACATAAGATTTTATGTTGGTAATTCCGTATATCTTGTCGGTGGGACAAGAGGTGGGGATAGAAGAGTCTTCTTTAGGAGGCATGAAATGGAGAAGCACAGAGGAGTAGAAGATGTAGGGAATCAGAAGAAGAAGATACTCTGTGATAAGGGATCAACTAGGGTTGGCACGTAGAAAGGCCTGATACCATATTACAAATTCTGTTTTCCCATAAAAGTCAATGCCTTTTATTAAATCGTATATATACTCAATGCATGTAGAAAGGCACGTAGAAAGGCCTGATACCATATTACAAATTATGTTTTCTAACAGGATCTTTCTCTCATATCTGATGTGGTGGTTATTGAAGAGAATCATCAGAGCACTCTCTTTCTTTCCTCTTCTTCTTATAACTACACTCAATTCACACACACTCATAGCTTCAAGTAACAACAACCTTTCATCCCTTACTCTCTTACATCCGACGACCTTAGATGACGAAGTCTGGTGGCCTAACAACAACTCCAACAATGACAGCCTCCTCCCATTTCTCCCTTTTTCTCGACCTTAATCTCATTTTATCTCTCTGCAACCGCACCCACTCACTCACACCCATTACTCTAGGATTTGGGTTGATTATATATGGAATACGTTGCAGATAACAACAAAACGCGATGAAGGTTCTTCTGCCCATCACGTTGGTGTGATGCATGGAACAAGGGAACAAAGATTTACAAAATTAGCAGAAGCAGTCCCCTAACTTTAGATCTTTGACATTCTTAACCCATGCTTGATTTCGTCAACAAAAAAAGAAAAATGGCGTAATACCCCCATGGACCTTTATACAGTGGCGGACGCAGAACGTTTTAGTAGGGGTGACACTAAAAAAAAATTTCCGAAAAAATCTAAATTAGTAGTGGCACTCGTATTTTAAGCCAGTGCACCACTAAGGTCCGCCACTGCCTTTATAATTAAATTACTTTATTATTATCCTTATTTAATAAATCTCATTCTATTTAATTTACTCCCGTAAACTATTATATTGCCTCATTAAGGGATTTAATCCATCAAGATAATTATTTACGACCTTTTATTGTTTGACTAACTTATCCATCCTTAAATTTTAGTTTCTAATTATAAAAACACCCATGCTATTTATTAAACGTCTCTTTTATATAACTAATTACACTAATTCTCATATTCCTTTTAAAAATAGCGAAATGAAAACGAGATGTTACATAAAGGATATTAATTATTGAAGATTTCAATATTAAAAATATTAAATAAATCTTGTTAAATTTTCTAGATGAAAAAAAATCTACTCTTACCACCAGGCATCACCTTTCTCTTGATGATCTACAAGAGATAATAACATTTGATGGTTATAATTTTAAGGAACTGTTTCATGTCTTGAAAATGTTTTCAAGAATGATCAGAAATTTTACATTTTAAAGGTCCAATTCTTAAACAACCTCCGATTACCAATAGGTCCAAACATAATGATTGGCGGAAATGTCATCTTGACACTAAAGATGTGTCAGCATCAATAATGGAAATTGTAATATCTGGCCTCAACAATGTAATTGTAATCTCTGGCCTCAACAATGTCTTGGAAAACTATTAAGAATACTAGATGTTTCATCAAGTTATGTGTATATTCCTTCAGGATAGTAGAACATGGTTCGAACCTGTTCAAACATTGGAAGAATGCAAGGCTAAAAAGAGTGACATTGTGTGAACTAAAAGGCCCATAGTTCATGTAAAGGGAAAATATAAAAAGATCAAGCCTAAGAAACTGAGAAAGGCTCTCAAAGATGGATCTTGTTTCTACTGTAGAGAAACATGTCACTGGAAGAGAAATTGCTCATCTTATCTTACTGATATGAGAAAGTCTGTAGAGACTAGCACTTTAGCTATCTAAAAAATAGAACTTATATTTTTCATAAAACACTCAAGTAATTTATATTAAGTGTTAATTTTATATTTTTAAATGTGTTACAGATATTCAAGAAGAGTAAGCAGTTGAGAACAAAAAAGTTGGAACTTCACTCTAGAAGTTTATTATTCATGTTTTGATCATAAGATACATGTATTGTAAAACAATGTTTGTATTGAACAATGTATGTTGAATATATTTAGACTAAATATATACCTCTATTATTTAATTAGATGATTAATTATTAATTAATCGTTTTTCATAACGATCACATGCATAATCTTTAATGTTAATTCTAATTTCGAGAACTAGATCTCTTAATAGAATTATAAAGTAAATATCAATGTTTTCTAAACAATAATTCTAATTGAAAATTACCTTTAGTCACAAATATGATTTTAATCAAACTTATCTGTGACATTATCATCTTTATCACATAAGAAAGATATACATATTCCAACTTTAAAAGATGGATTTTTGAGGGCTAATATTTGACATATGTGAATTTTATTTGTAAAAGATAAGTTATACTATTTCCAGTAATAGTAGAGAAAATTATTATTTAGTAACGATACATAGTTATGCATGACTTCACTTCTAATAAATGTCTAGATTTAGTAGAAGACACCTCATCCAATTAATAGATAACTATTGTCATTGTAGTTATATTTTATATGATAAAAGAAAAATGTGAAACCTTTTGAAGTTTTCAAATATGAAGTTAAGAAAAAAATAAATAAACCATCAAAGGCCTTATAGTGAGAAAGGATGAACCAAACTTTATCAAATGTGTTTTACTTTTTAGTGAGTAGAAATAATCTTCCTTTATCATTTTCGAGATTATACATAAATCAGTATGATCCGTATTTTAAACAAAACTCTAATTAAGAACTAGATAAAACTCTTTGTAAGGTCTAGTATGAAAGGGTTCCATCCTTATGTTACTTAATGAGGAGTTGATATGAAGCTCGTGTATGACAAGAAGCTTCTAACAAACACTGACCTAGTATCTACTAAATATATATTTGTAGAATATCCTAAAAGGTTATTTAGGTTATTGTTTATGAAAATTGATGTGTGTTTTTATGTATATATTTTAATTTCTCAAGTTTTAAATTTATAAAACTGATTTTATCGCAACCGGACTAATAAAAACACTAGGAAGTGTATATAATCATGCAATATTATAGTTGTGGTAAGACCATTTGTCGAACACAAGGGAAAAAGTGTTGAATTAATTTGGAGTTGTTGATTATAGGTTACACTAAACACACAAAAATAGTAAAGAGAGGTTTTATGGAACTAAATCTCAAATAAATAACTAAACAAAAAAACTTGATAAACTGAATGAAGACAAATCTCTTTAGGTACTTTGGTTTAGACAAAATTAAATCTTAAAATCATAGATATTTTCTCACATAGAAGTTATTTGTTCTCTATTCGCCGATTCCTAATTTGACTTGTTTCTAGGTCTAGACAACTAATCCTTTGAATTTCAAGTGTTTTAGTAACAATGATCAAATGCACTAATTATCCAAAAAATCAGTATTCAGTTCGTATTATGAGAGACTTGACCTACTAGCATCAAGATCATGAAGCTAATTACATATGAATGGTCATCAAATATAGACTTACACATTTTAATCACAAAATTACTATTTAACCCTAGGTTTTGATCAGACACTACTCATACAAATTTAAAACTCATAAACTCATATGATTCAAGCACATCATACTAGATTGTTCGTCTAACCTAAGAACGCTCAACAATAAACATATAAGAATGTAACTTTAACACATAAGGATCTTTATAGAGCAATCATAATAAAATGAATAAGAAATAATAAACCTCAAAATAATTAATCTATAGATTCAAGAATTCATTTAATCAAGAACACAAAGCAAAAGGGTTTTTGCATCCCTAACTCAGAAAGTAAATGCATAAAGAATCACATTGGAACACTAATCGTGGTCGGAACAACGAACCAAATGATTTCCATCATGAATCTGCTCTCTAATCCTTCAGATCTTCGCTCCTATCAACTTAACAGCCTTCCGACCGCCTTTTAGACCCTCAAAATGGCAGAAAAAATGTTTCTTGTCGACCAAGGACGGATAAAAGTGGTAATCTCCCCTTAGTTGCAATGTAAACGTTTTTAAACCGACGTCGTACACTGGGAGTACTTAGCATTACGCTGAGCGTAATGTATATAAAATGCGTCAAGATCCACCCGCATACGCTGGACGTAATGGGCTTATTCAACCAATATCTTCATTTTTGTAATTGAGCTCCATTTTGCAGTCTATTCGCTTCCTTTTCGCTCTAGGAATATGTCACACTTGTAAAATAAAATTTAAAGCATTATAAGTACTTTTTAGTTCAAAAAAATATAAAAACATAATATAAAATAATAAGAAAACGCAATAAATATATGTATAAAATGGACGTTATCAAACTACCACACACTAGTCTTTTGCTTGCCCCCAAGCAAAAATGATTTTTATTATCATTTCATCATATTATCGCATCAAAACACTAGTCACCAACATTGCACAAGACAATCCATTTTGAACATTCCCAATACATCAAGACTGCAATGCATGTATTTATCTCTAATTCCTATAAACTTCCCCAATCCTAAATACTCACAATCCTCAAAAACATTTCCCTGCTTCTTTTGAACAACATTCATTTGATGCATTCCTTCGAACATATCCTCAGAAATCTTTCTTAACCTCAAGGTAATTTTTGATTAAGCTCCCAAGAATACATATAGAAAAATAACCTAGAAAAAAATTACAATAAAATAAAATAAAATACTCAATTGACTTCTTGACGATTTTTGATTTATTCTTCAATCTTCAAACTTTATAAGATTTGTTCACTAAACATTTTTTTTATCTTCTTTTTTTGACCCACTTTGTCCATAAAAACTAAAAACCTAAAGAAAAACATATATGCTTAAGCAAGGGAGCTTAGTTCTCAACCCTTATTGGTTAAGACATCAGTCTAGAGTGCAATGACTACATAATCTTTCCTGGATACATTTCTGGCATACGATGCTAAACGTATTATGTCCCTCAAACTAAACAAGGTTATGTTTTGTCCCATGATTTCACTAAGACAGGGAAGCCACAAATACACTAGAACATATATTGGCTCAAATAAACATCGAAGCTCGCATTGGATCATCCAACACAACACTAGCAACCTAGGTCTCAACTTAAAAAATACAACAATTTAATTTAAAATGTAACTAGATTTTAAAAATTAGACTATTTTTACAACTCTTTAGTTTTTTTGTTTTTTAAATCCAATCTAGAAATGTCAATTAATCTTGAAATTTCTTTTTAGCTTTCGACCCCCTACTCTAAACTTAACTCATGCAATGTCCCCATTGCATGCATAAACAATTAAAAAACACAAAACTAAAAGAGGGAGAAAAAGGAACAAACTCTACTGGGGTAGTAGTGGCAAGATCGGAATGAATGGGGCTGCTAAAAGTTACTCCAAAATTTGCTGGAAGACTAGAAATTGGAATTTATGCTTTCTTCTCAGATCGGGACTTTGTGCGCAAAACGATTGGCAAAAAAACCATATAACAGAAAAAAATGAAGATCCTACTCTCGTGTGGGTAAATGACCCCACACTAATAGGATGTCATGCCTCTCCTGAAGTATTTTTCTTGACAAAATGGCACTCGGTCCTAGTTGTTGAACTTACTATCAACATTCTAAGGGCGCAAATTTCTGCAAAAATCTAAAAGACCAAAGAGCATCAACATGGTAAACAAAATTACATCAATTAAAAATAAACCAAAAATCCTACTTTAAACAAACTAAATACACACCAAAATAAGATAATAAAAATACTAAGTCTAATAAACCAAAATAAACTAAAAAGTAAAAAATAAAAAGGATCATCACAGTCACTCGTCATCCTTGTCATCTTGCTGCTGCGTCCAAGATGGGCTTGCTCCATCACCCTACTGTCTATATGGTGGTGGAAGAGGAATTGGACGATGATAACCATGAGAAGGAAAGAATCAAGTCAACGCCCCTTCAAACCACTGTTGCCTAGTCTCGACCACATCAAACCGATCATCCACGTGCTGAGCAAGGTTACTAATATCAATATACTGCTATGGTCCCTGTTGCGCTCCTCTAGGAGCAGGTCTACACGTCCCCCGTCTCTGTAGCTTTGGTGTTGCTGCACTCTCCTCTGGTACCGCGTCATCAGACCGTATCCTCAAAATAACATCATCAACACGCATAATGACCCTCAGCGACTCCAACATCTGCAAACTCATCACCCTCGTGTAATAACGCACCATCGACCTCGTGATCTCTCTTGTCAATAGGAAATATGATCTAGCCAAACGAGTGATGAAGTGCCCACCAGAAATTGGGCTATCATCGTGAAGCTCCCTGGCTCTTTTCCCCATATATGTAGCTAAAGTAATTCAGAGGTTCAGGTTCCTCCCTGGAGTAACAAGCATCCATAGGAAAAGTAAATCAGTCGAAAGCACCCTATCATTATTCTTGTGGTGCATCAGAGAGATAGAGATCAAACGATGCAACAATCTATAAGTAGTATAGCGAATATTTTTTCCTCGTGCATTAGATGATATATACTCTCTACTTGCAAGTTCAACCCAAAATACAATCACACTATAGTCATCAGGCGGTCCTGTAACACAATCATCAATAAATTCTTGGAAGTGGACACTCCTAGTCTCATCTAAATTGTGAACTCCCACTTTCACAGCAAGCTCAATAGAATTACACTCCATGCTAACTCCACCATATCAAAAAGAAGCGGTTGTCCTATATCAAGGACCCAAGAACTAGCATGTTATGAGTTATTAGATGGAATAGTATAAAATGTGAAGGAGGGCTTTATCTTCCCATCCTTGATGTCCTGCAAGTATTTCGAGTAGCTTCGTTTCCAATGCCCCTTTTCGTGATAGTAGAAGCACGTTTCTTCTTTAGGATCGGCTGAGGGAGTAACATAACTGGTTTTACCTTTGGATCCCTTTGAAGAAGATCCATCATGGGACTTTACCTTGTGGCTATTAGAGAGAGATTTCCTATTTTACCCTTTTCCATGTCCTATAGCAAGGACCGAGGCAGTAGCAGTAGGGGTGGACTCGCCAACTTTGCCTTTAAGTCCACTTTCAGCAGTTCTTAACAAACCTTGAAGTTTGCTCAAAGTGACTTCCTCCTTGTTCATATGATAAGTCATCTTAAACTGATCATAACAAGGAGGTAAGGAGTGGAGGATAATATCAATGGCCAAATTTGTGTCAAATTTGACATTCAACTTGAGCAAACGATCCACATACCTTTGCATTCTTTGCAAGAGGCTCGTGATGGACTCTCCATCCTTCATCTTGGTAGTTATCAGTTAGGCAACAATCTCGTACCTTTCTTGACGCATAATTTGATGGTAATTTTCCATCAAGTCTTGGCACATCTCGTAAGTCCAGTAGTCTTGGTAGAACCGCTGCAACTCAGGAGTCATAGTGGCCACCATAATACACGACACCTTTGTCCCGTTTATTTCATGAGCCCTATACTTAGCAATTTGTTCATGAGTAGATTTGGTTTCATCGATCTCGTTTAGTTGCTTGTCGAGAACGTATTCATTCCCTACATATCGCAAGGCCATTCAAATGTTGTGTATCTAATCATTGAAATTCGATCCATTGAAGGTGATCCTAGCACAAATGTTCATGAGAGAAAAGGAGCTTGAGGAGTTGGAGTTCGAGCCAGAAGCGTTATTTGAGCCAGACATTTGAAAAAGAAAAAAAACAAAGTTTTTGATTAGATAAAGAATCCTTAATATAACACCCAAATGAACTATTAAGGCTAGGACCCAACACAATAATTCACAATTCGGAAGACGGATGCTGTAATCCAATTGCAAATTATTTGAAGGTAAGTAAATGACGATTTACCAATTCCACCATGAAAAACAAAATGATAAATTAAGTTTTAAACGAAATCGAATTCCTAGATTCCTTTGAGATTCATTGAATTTATCAATGGCATGTTTAATCTCGATTATTGTCACACCCTCAAACCAGAACGGCGGAATCGTTTGAGGGCGGATAACTTCATGTAGTATCATAACAGTTGAATAAATAGTAAAGAAAGCAAACACAACCATCATAAATATAATTTAAAAAGTTACATTGTTGATTGTATTACATGTTTCAAAAGAAATTACATTATGATGATAAAATAAGTTTTAAATTGACGCCTTAGCATCCCTTCCCCAAAAGCTGTTGTTACCTGTATTACTAAATCCCTGAGAAATACAAGTAGTTTTGAAAAAGTGTCAACAATTAAGTTGGTGAGTTCATAAGCGTTTTTGTATAAGAATTCTATGCCTTTTTGTATAAAGTAACTGAGTTTGTTTCTAGAAAATCCAATATTTTCCATAAATGAATAGTAGTTTTAAAGTTCCAAAAACCCGAAATGAATAAGTAATTTCCATACCTAAAATAGTGTAAGTAGATTTATATATGTATATATAACTACTAAGGCGTTTAATAGCCCCGTAAATCAAATGTTTTAATACTTCATGTGAGTTTTATAACTGTACTATTGACCCAGACTGCCTGTAACAATGTTCTTCAGGGGTTGGAATGATATGACATTTGACACCCCAGACCTGCCGGTCTAACTGTAGCTAACAGTTTAGGTGCGGGATTGTCAATCCCGTATAGATCTATACACAAGTATCACGCTCTCCCTACAGGAGATTATGGTATATAATACAGGACTTCAAATGCGTACATGAAAGTACGTGAAGTCAAATGTGTCACAAAAGTTTGTATCAAATAGATTTACGTATGAAAAGTCCATTGTTCTTGTAAGTGTAATTATTTCCTTTCTATAGTGTTTATAGTGTGTAAAATATCATGAATATCTCGTAAACTAAACATATTATAGTTTTCCAAAAAAATGTATTTCATTTGCATGATAAACCTTAGTGTGTTACTAAGTTTGCATGTAAAGTATAACATTTGTAATAATGTTATTTTATCTACTTAACATTTATACACAAAATGTAGATAAAGTATTTGAAACTGTATGTAACGATTTGCATTTTAACATAAGTTTTTCTTGCGTTTCACTTGTATTCCCCCCCTTCCCCCCCAAAAAAAAACATAGAAAAGAAGTGAAAATATAGGGGTATGAACTCACCTGGTAAGTGTGATGATTTGAAGAAAACGAGACTTTTCTCGGGCAGCACTTTGACCGGGAAGTGGGAAATTTCTCGGGCTTTCTGGACCTTTGGACCTTCGCCGTAGCTTTGATACGTAACCGGGGCGTCGACATAGTTTCGGGAGGCTTGCGAGTGAGAAAATATGGGAGAAAGGTTGTAAATTGGCAAGAGTAGCCGAAACCCTCGCATCCTATTTATAGGAGGGGAACCTGGCCCTCGTACGTTGGGCGTACGTGCATATGCTGGGCGTACGTCAGCGATGACACCACCCACGGACGTCGGAATTCGGATGGGACGGGCTAGAGTGCATAGGGGAGACATGGTCGATCCGAGGACTTGCATCGGGTACACTGGGCGTACCTTCGTACGCTATAGCGTACTCCCCTCGGTTTGTGTGCCCTGATCTTCTAAAATGCGTAACTTTCGCATACAAGCTCCGTTTTTGACGTTCTTCATATCCGCACGTAGGTGAGAATATAATCTACAACTTTCATTTAGAATTAATTTTCAAATTTTGACTTTATTTTTAACTATATATTTTTAACAGGCCGGGACTGGAAAAGTCCGTTAAAAATTCATAACTTCTTCATCCGATGTCCGTTTTCGTCTGTATTTTTTACCATTGTATTACTATTGTCGAGATCTTCAACTCTCGTTTAGGTTGTGTCGGCTAAATATAGCTCAATCCCTATTTCGAGTTTTTAGTTGTCTACCGCTACTCCGAAACTTAGAAAAATCCTAACTTCCTAATACGAAGTCAGATTTGGACGTTCTTTTTATGTACGTTCACAGTTTAATGATATATACGACATTCGTTTAGACACTTAAGGCTAAAAAGTATTTTATTGAAATTTTGCGTTTTACACTTAACAATGTTTTATAGGTTTTGTTGCGGATTTTTTATTGGTCATAACTTCTTCGTTATAACTCGAGTTTTTGTGTTCTTTATATTTCTGAAAACCTTGTTACGATATCTATTATTTTATGCAACCCAATTGAGACTTTGGAACATTTTATTTTTGACGCCATTTTTATTATATCAAAAGTAGATTAAAATACTTGACTTAGGTCATTACATTGACTTGAAATATTGGGTTGTCACATCATCCCCCCGTTAGAGAGAATTTCGTCCCAAAATTTATTCTAAGATAAGTATTTATGGACTAAGGAAAAGATGCGGGTATTTTTGTTTCATTTGATCTTCTCGCTCCCAGGTGTATTCAGGCCTTCGCTTTGCATTCCAGCGGACCTTTACAATGGGTATGCGACTTTGTTTTGTTCTTTTAATTTCCCTATCCATGATTTCTACTGGTTCTTCTACAAAATGGAGACTCTCGTTGATTTTGATTTCTTCCGGAGGGACGACGAGGGTCTTATCGGACAAACACTTCTTTAAGTTTGACAGATGAAAGGTAGGATGTACGTTATTGAGTTCTTGCGATAATCAAAGCTTGTATGCTACCGGGCCGATCCTGGCAAGGATCTCGAATGGTCCGATATACCTTGGATTAGGTTTACCATGTTTACCAAAACGTATTAATCCCTTCCAGGGTGAGACCTTCAATAGCACTCGGTCCCCAACCTGAAATTCCAAGGGCTTCCATTTTTTGTACGCATAACTCTTTTGTCTGTCTCTTGAGGCTTTTAGTCGTTCCCGGATTTGGACAATCCTTTCGGTCGTTTCTCTTATGATTTCCGGGCCTGTGAGGGTGCTGTCGGGTATTTCTCCTCTAGCTAGTTGTGTGTCACCCACTTCAGCCCAACACAAAGGTGATCTACACTTGCGACCGTAAAGGGCTTCGAATAGAGCAACCTTGATGCTAGTGTGATAGCTATTGTTGTATGATAACTCGACTAGTGGTAAATGGGTATCCCATGCCTTACCAAAATCGATCACACAAGCTCTTAGCATATCTTCCAAAGTTTGAATGGTCCTCTCACTCTGACTGTCGGTTTGTGGATGGTAAGTGGTACTCATGTCTAGTCTCGTCCCTAGAGATTTTTGTAGTAACTGCCAGAACAGTGAGGTGAATCTGCTATCTCTGTCAGAGATAATGGATATTGGTACACCATGCAGTCGCACAATCTCTCTGATGTATGTTTGAGCTAGTTTCTCCATCTTGTCAGTTTCCTTTATTGGTAGGAAGTGCGCGGATTTGGTTAATCTGTCGATGATCACCCAAATGGTGTCAAGTCCGCCTGCTGTTTTGGGTAACTTGGTTATGAAATCCATGGTTATCCGCTCCCACTTCCACTCGGGTATTTCGGGTTGTTGTAACAATCCCGAGGGCTTTGGGTACTCTATTTTGACTTTGGCACAAGTCAGACACTTTCCTACATAGGAAACAATTTCGGCTTTCATGTTTGGCCACCAATATAATTTCTTGAGGTCCAGATACATCTTGTGTAACACCCGAAATCAGAATGGTCAAGAAGGGAAAGGAAAACCATCAGTTAAAGAGGGTCGACTCGTCGAGTCCAGGGAGGAACTCGGCGAGTCGGTGCGGGATCCGGGTGTAAAGTAATTGACCGAATCGGCAAGTTGGAAAGTGGACTCAGCGAGTTTGGTTTGGGTTGGGAAACCCTAATTCCGGGACTTTGACTTTGACTAGAGTAGGGTCAACCTGGAAGGTTGACTGTGACCAGGACTTTGACTTTGACCAGAGTTGGCTTAGTTGACTTTTGGAGGACTGTCAGACTAAGTGTCATATTGATATTGGTAGCTCGGAAAGCTAGAGGAGTAGCGGCTTGGAGGGTTGTCCATTAACAGTCAGAGGGTTATCAGCAGAGCTCAGCAGTTCAGGTGAGTTTCCTTCCAGTAGGAACGAGTCTAAGGCCATAATGCCAGCCCGTTTAGCTAGCAGTAGTTTCCGGACTTCGGTCCGATGTAGTAGTTAGTATGTTTGATCCCTTCGTGGCTCAGACAGGATTTATGTGTTATGTGTTTCGGGCCACGGCCCGATGCTGTATGCAGTATATGTGTGTTCATGCTAGTTGATATGTTTATGTTATGCTTTGTTCAGTTAGTTCCGGACTTCGGTCCGATGCAGTTAGTTCGGGGCTACGGCCCGATGCAGTATGCAGTTTATGTGTTCATGCTAGTGGATATGTTTATGCTATGCTATGTTCAGTCAGTTTCCGGATTTCAGTCCGATGCAGGGGCAAGGCCCCAATTAGTCTGGACTTTGGTCTGATGCAAGGGACAAGGTCCTAATTAGTTTCCGGACTTTGGTCCGATGCAGGGGGCAAGGCCCCAGTTAGTCCAGACTTCGGTCCAATGCAGGGGACAAGGTCCCAGTCAGTTTTCTGACTTCGGTCCGATGCAGGGGGCAAGGCCCCAGTTAGTCCGGACCTCGGTCCGATGCAGTGGGCAAGGCCCAGTATGTGCTTTATATGTTTGTATGGTATGTGGTTGTTTGGGGGAGCTCACTAAGCTTCGTGCTTATGGTTTTCAGTTTTTGGTTTCAGGTACTCAGTTTTCAAAAGAGGAGCTCGGAGAGGTTGCAGTGCACACACCATAGTCAGTTAGCATGGGAATGTTTTACTCTGATAATAAGATTATGTTTTGAATTGATACTTAGAAACTATGTTATGACTTATGATACGGTTTTTATAAATATGGTTTTAGTAATGTTTTACAAGAAATTCTTAGTCGTGATTTTGGGTCATTACAAGTTGGTATCAGAGCCTTGGTTTGAGGGATTCGGACACACTTGAGAGTGTATCTGGACTCAAACTAAGGAGCGGTTAAAAGGTCTTCGAAAGAAGAACATTTTTGAAAAGAATTTTGGTAAAAGGAGTTGAGAAAAGAAAAGAGTTTTAGAAAAAGCGAAGGGAATATTTAGAAAGAAAATAACTTGAAAAGAGAAAAAGGGTGTGGTGCATGCAATCAACCGAGCTCAAGTAAGTACTCCCAAATTACCCATACAAGTTTATGATCATCAGTTTCAGTTTCAGTTTTAGTTCCACTTTTAGTTTCAGTTTCAGTAGAACAGCATGCTAGTATAGGACTAAGGATCTAGGAGGATGCCTTATGTGCCTGCTTTATGTGTTTCAGCTTGATAAGAGTTGCATGCTAGTATTGAGTAGACAGTAGTAGGATAGCCTGTGTAGGTTATGCCTGATAGTATGAGCTTAGCATTGTATGCTAGTACAGTTTGTTGTTATGAGAATAGTTTTGCATGAGTATGTTTCCTTTATCTGAATGTTGCTTGCTTTGTGCTTTGTGGGACTCTGAGTGATGGGAGTTAGGCATTAGGTGAATACATCACATCACATGTGATCAGGGTTGAATAATCTCAGAGTGCTGGATTTGGCCCTACTGCGTAGCTCTCATTTGAGTCTAACCGTTGTAGGGACGAGTCTTTTACTCGAAGGATTATCCGAGCCTCATTACATGTGATGGTATTTAGGTGGTGGCTAATTGGCATTACAAGGTTGCCTTCAGCAGCTGAGGACTGGTTTGGTTGGAGTCAGAAGTTCCCTAGGGCAAGTCTAGGACGGTAGTAGCAGAGATCAGTAGCAGTAGAGTGACTTGGTGGAGTTGAGGTAACTATTGAGGAAAGTACGGATAAATGTGGAAGGTAGTATGGGCCCATACTACTGAAAGCAGAGGATCCGTACTCGAATCAAGAGGGGCCGAGACAAGACCATGGAACTTTTAGAGTGTGTGAGAGATCCCTCAATAGCGGTGTGTATATTGATCAGGAAGTGTTATATTTTCAGCATGGTGACATTGCGCGAGTTACCAGTTAGCAGTTCAGGTACCGGGGAGGGATCTGGTTCGGGCTCTGGAGCCGGGCAGCTTGATGATCAGATGAGGGATTTCATTTCCGCAGAGATTATGCGCAACATCATTGATCAGACTCCAGTAATTTTCGGCTCGGTTAGAGAGGCCATCGTGGAGCTTATAGATAGTCATCTTGAGGCCTTTAGGGCCGGGATAGTTTCAGGACATATTGGGGCTCGTCTAGATCCCGATTCTTATGCAGTTCAGGGATCCATCAGGGAGGGAGATCCCATTTCTAGTTTTTGCCATCAGGGGACAGGAGTGAGTGGGGCACCCTGTCTCTAAGAGAGACCTCTGCATGATTGGATAGTTGAGGAGGTTTCACGAGCCATTCGCAAGGATCTGTCCGACATGGTCGTGAGGATCACTGATAGGTTGACCGCGAAGCTCCAGGATCAGACAACTGTTGTTCAGACGACGGATGGGGTCGACGAGGTAATGCAGGAGCGAGAGACAGACAGGGAGTCGGAAAGGAAGAGGAAAACGGATGAGAATCAGGTAGCCACAGGTTCGGGAAAGAGGCCCAAGGGGTCGGATTAGAGATCGAGGGACTATCAGAGCCGCAGTCGATGCAGGACGTGTGGTAGGGCGCACAAGGGTGCGTGCAGGCATAGAAGTGGTGGCGATGCTAGATGTTTCAAGTGCAGCCGGATTGGCCATTTTAGCAGAGATTGTACTGTTACCATCACCTAGGAACTTCACCCGATATGTTTCCATTACAGTCGGAGGGGCCACAAGAAGGCCCACTGTCTGAGTTTGTATATAGCAGAGCAGGTGATAGCTCCTGGCCTTGTGGCTTCGAGTATCACTAGAGGTTGCTGGGGCCGGGCAAGGGCGCCCACGGCTCGGAGCAGAGTATTCCGGATGATTTCAACAAGGATTCGTACATCACCGGATGTTGGGGGTACGTATCTTTTACCTTCCTGTAAATTATTATTCATGATATTATTGTTATGTTGCTGCATTGATATCAATAAGCATATGTGTTGGGGTATTATATTACCTGCTTGTGATGGAGTTTTATGCCATTTGCATACCTTGGAATTAGAATGGAAAATTGGAGATCATCCCCTCTAGATCAGGTTACTTCAGATGCGGTGATTGTATCATGTATATGTAAGAATCAGTAATGCCTCACTACTTTCGAAAGGTATCATTCGGGATTGATCAGTTAAATCCTTAGTAGTGACAATTTAGAGCTTCTAGTGAGGTAGCCAGCGGACAGTAGGGAAGTGGGTTGGGGATGTGAACTCCAAACGCAGGTTCTCAGGATATAGTCCCTAAAGCAAATACAGTTAAGGGTTGAAGGGTGCTCAGTTAGATAGCAAGAATGGTTCGGATCTGGTAAAAGTTTGTTGGAGCGCCGATAGAGGTAAACGTTGGCGGACAACAGATGTCCCTTTTAATAGAAGGAGGGTTGGGGAATCCTTTCGACCAGTAAGCAGTAAGGAGTTATCCGAATCCAAGTGGGGGAGAACCCTCTGAGTATACAAGGGTAAGAGCACGCAGACCCAGAATGAGTACACGACCTCGGAGAAGAAAAGATAGTAGTGCAGCGATTGATGTATTGAGGAGTTCAGGATTAGGAGTTTGAGGAACTTCCCAACAATTAGTTCATGTAATCTAGATGGTTAGTAGCTGGTTGGGAATCCATGATTGGAGGAACGCCTGTAGGACTCTAGTGAGTCGGAATGAGGATCTTGAGAACGGTTAGCAAGAGATGCTTTCGTGTTAGTAGTCAGTGGCAGAGACGGCATGCAGGGTTGTGTGGATTTAGGAGTTGGGGGTTTGGAAACTTCCCAACGATAGTTTCATGTATCCGGATTAGTAGACGGTTGGTTTGGGAACCAAACCGAAGAATTCCTCTACGGAAAGCTCAGTGTATCTAGGATATAAGATGTCGAGGTTGATGCAACATTCGATGACTGAGGGATGGTTTTGAGAAATCAGGATGAGGAATCACTAGCAGGACTAGGGATAGTCAGGATGTCCTCGATTAGTAGTTAGTAAGGCAGTCAGATAGTAGTAGAGTGTTGTAATTCTGCGGGGGTAGCCGCAACATTCACTAGCAGTCAGATAGTAGTAGTGTTGTAAGTCTGCGGGGGTAGCCATAGCATTTACTAGCAGTCAGATAGTAGTAGTGTTGTAAGTCTGCGGGGGTAGCCGTAGCATTCACTAGCAGCCAGATAGTAGTAGTGTTGTAAGTCTGCGGGGGTAGCCGTAGCATTCACTAGCAGTCAGATAGTAGTAGAGTGTTGTAAGTCTGCGGATGTAGCCGTAGCATTCGTCACGTTAGTAGATAGCATGAGCGCGTTGTTTGGACGCGGGGGAAACAGTAGTACCCACCAGTTCGGGTGCAGCAGTGAAGATACGGGAATCCATGGGTTAGATTTCGGATTTCCCAAATGGTTCAGTTATAGTTAAGCCGGCGATTCGACAGTCAGATCGTCATCACAGTTATGAGATTAGGGTAGCAGTGCACCGTTTGGGTTCGTGTATGTTAAGGGCTACCGTTAGTCTGGGAGCCATCATGTTTTTAATCGTGGAATTGATGATGTTAGGATGTGACGTTTGGACCTGATCGGTGGATCGGGAGGTTATTAGACCCACAATGACAGGATAACTAGTGGAAACTAGTTCCAGAGAAAGATTTCGTTTAGAAGTCGTGGGAGCAACTAAGTGAGGAGTCCTTGGACTTCACAGTTGAGTTGGAACTCGGTGTTGCAGATAACCGAAGAATGATTGGAGACCAGGAAGGTCTTGAGATATTTTGGGAAGCAGTCATACAGGCATGTTCAGTGTTTCATGTAGTTCAGTGTTTCAGGCATGTTCAGTGCTTCATGTAGTTCAGTGTTTCAGGCAGTTCAGTGTTTCAGGCATGTTCAGTGTTTCATGCAATTCAGTGTTTCAGGCAGTTCAATGTTTCAGGCATGTTCAGTGTTTCAGGCATGTTCAGTGTTTCATGCAGTTCAATGTTTCAGGCAGTTCAGTGTTTCAGGCAGTTCAGTGTTTCAGGCAGTTCAGTGTTTCATGTAGTTCAGTGTTTCAGGCAGTTCAGTGTTTCAGGCAGTTCAGTGTTTCAGGCAGTTTAGTGTTGTAGGCAGTTCGGTGTTTTGGATAGTTTCAGAGTTATGGACAATATTAGTATTTGTGTTGGAATGCAAGTGCTAACGGTATAGTTGGTTGATTTGGAAATGACAAGTCCCTCTCAGCAGGATCAGTTGAGTCTTCTGCCAAGTATAAGTGATCTGCCAAGTATAAGGGTAATTAGGCAGGTAGCCTTTCTTTCAGGATGGAAGACTCAAGTTATTGGAAGTTGAGTAGTCAAATGAGAGATAAGCAGGCTGGTTCCAGCAGCATCGATTCAGTATGAATGGCAGAATGGATAGAACAGTTAAAGATAGTCGAAGTATCTTCAGAAGTCGCTGGAAGCGACTAGGAGATTGCGATGGGGTGTAGTGACCGGTGGGAGTCCGGTAACCCATATATCGGCAGATTAGTTGGACCAGGGTGGTCTCAGTGCATCCGGTAGGCGGATGAGGGGCAACAGAAATTTCAGTCAGAGGCAGTAACGATAAGGGAAGTATGGTAAGAGGCAGAAAGTTGACAGAGGGTGCTACGCCTCTCACAACAGGGTTGAATAATCTCAGAGGGGAGGGTTTGACCTTGTTGCGCAGCTCTCGTATGAGTCTGAATCATTGCAGGGATGAATGTTTCACTCGAAGGATTATCTGATCCATTCGCTGGGACGGGTGCTCAGCACCAAGTTATGGAACTAAGAAGCATTCAATATGTGCCAACAGTAGTGACTAGCACTGAGAGTGGCTGGAGTGATGGATAAAAGGGTTAAAGTCACCAGGCGGGGTGTTTGAGGCGGATTGCAGGTCAGTTGACCATAGAGAACTTCGAGGACGAAGTTTAGTTTAAGTGAGGGAGAGTTGTAACACCCGAAATCAGAAAGGTCAAGAAAGGAAAGGAAAACCATAAGTTAAAGAGGGTCGACTCGTCGAGTCCAGGGAGGAACTCGGCGAGTCGGAGCGGGATCCGGGTGTAAAGTAAGTGATCGAATCGGAAAGTCGGCAAGTGGATTCGACGAGTTTGGTCTGGGTTGGGAAACCCTAATTCCGGAACTTGGTACCCTATTTAAGCATCTTATTCTCTTCCCTAGGGCTCATTTGCGGCCCCTATAGTCCAAAACCCCAAACCCTAGCCACCATAACCGTTTTTGGAGCAAGATCTACCCTTGGTGAAGTAATTTGGAGCTTGGAAGAGAAGAGATTCATAGTGGTGCAAGAGGAGGCCTTGGATCCAGAGTTGGTGGAACTTTTTAGAGCATTTGGAGGTAATGAATCGTTATCCTTGGCTTTCTCCTTTCTAGATCCATCTTTCATGGAGTTTCAGGGTTTCTTTGAGAGTATGTGATGAGAAGTGGGTGCACAAGTTAGATCTGGAGTTGAAACTCCAGATCTGAGCTCTATTTGGACCAAAGATGCAGAAAGCCCTATTAGTTGCTATGCAAAAGCCATTCCCCATGAGTTAAGTTCCTTTCTAGCTTGGTTTTGGTATTATGAGACAAGAAGCACGTAAAGGTAGAAACTTTATGTTGCTAATGGACTATAGGAACCCAGATCTATTGTTTGGAGCAAAGGAGTAGCTCTGTGACTCGAGATCATGAGAATACACGAAAGGACTCGGCGAGTCTGGGAGATGACTCGGCGAGTCGGGCTAGATACCAGACTTAAATCACGTAGGAACTCGGCGAGTCACATGGGTGGACTCGGTGTGTTGGATGAAGATAGGCAGGAACTCGACGAGTTGGAAGAACAACTCGACGAGTCTGTTGAAGATTGCCTTGGACTCGGCAAGCCTGTTCTTGGACTTGGCGAGTCAAGTCGCGAAACCCCAAACCCTTCTAGTTAAGACTCGAATTAGTGAGTTGAGTGAAGACTCAGTGAGTTGGACAGGACCGAACTCGGAAATCAGTAGACTCGGCGAGTCATGGTCTGACTCGGCGAGTCGAGTCGCGAATGAAAGGGGTTTCTGAGCTTATAAACTCGGCGAGTCAGTAGGATGAGTCGGCGAGTAGGGTCAACCTGGAAGGTTGACTGTGACCAGGACTTTGACTTTGACCAGAGTTGGCTTAGTTGACTTTTGGAGGACTATCAGACTAAGTGTCATATTGATATTGGTAGCTCGGAGAGCTAGAGGAGCAGCGGCTCGGAGGGTTGTCCGTTAGCAGCCAGAGGGTTATCAGCAGAGCTCAGCAGTTCAGGTGAGTTTCCTTCCAGTAGGAACGGGTCTAAGGCTACAATGTCGGCTCGTTTAGCTAGCAGTAGTTTCCAGACTTCGGTCTGATGTAGTAGTTAGTATGTTTGATGCCTTCGTGGCTCAGACAGGATTTATGTGTTATGTGTTCCGGGCCACGGCCCGATGCAGTATGCAATATATGTGTGTTCATGCTAGTTGATATGTTTATGTTATGCTTTGTTCAGTTAGTTCCAGACTTCGGTCCGATGCAGTTAGTTCCGGGCTATGGCCCGATGCAGTATGCAGTTTATGTGTTCATGCTAGTGGATATGTTTATGCTATGCTATGTTCAGTCAGTTTCCGGATTTCGGTCCGATGCAGAGGGCAAGGCCCCAGTTAGTCCGGACTTCGGTCTGATGCAGGGGACAAGGTCCTAATTAGTTTCCGGACTTTGGTCCGATGCAGGGGGCAAGGCTCCAGTTAGTCCGGACTTCGGTCCGATGCAGGGGACAAGGTCCTAGTCAGTTTCCGGACTTCAGTCCGATGCATGGGGCAAGGCCCCAGTTAGTCCGGACCTCGGTCCGATGTAGTGGCCAAGGCCCAATATGTGCTTTATATGTTTTTATGGTATGTGGTAGTTTGGGGGAGCTCACTAAGCTTCGTGCTTACGGTTTTCAGTTTTTGGTTTGAGGTACTCAGTTTTCAAAAGAGGAGCTCGAAGAGGTTGCAGTCCACACACCATAGTCAGTTAGCCTAGGAATGTTTTACTCTGATAGTAAGATTATGTTTTGAATTGATACTCGGAAACTATGTTATGACTTATGATACGGTTTTCAGAAATATGTTTTTAGTAATGTTTTAAAAGAAATTTTTAGTCGTGATTTTGGGTCGTTACATCTTGTCTGAACCGGGATGTACGGAGTATCGAGTCTTATGAGCCTCATTCATGACAACGTCTCTGAATCCACCAAGCTTAGGTGTCCAGATTCGATTCATGAAGTAACAAACTCCGTCACCCTTGACTTCAAGATTCTTATCCATTCTTCTTAAGGCTTCGCCAGCCATGTTTTCTGTTTTCAAGGCTTCCTTTTGAGCTTCCTTGATTTGCATGGACAGGTGTGAATGGATCGTCATGGTTAAGGACTTCACTCAGCGGCCCGAGTACTCCTTTCGACTGAGAGCATCAACTAATACATTAGCTTTTCCCGGATGATAATGAATTTCGCATTCGTAATCTAGGCAGTTATCACGGTCCGAAATCAAATATCGGTCAAGGGTCGATATTTGGGATATAGATTATCGCGGTGGGATATCGGTATTTTTATATCATGCATAATTAATATATATAAACATAAAACATATATAAAAGTAATATAAAAAGTCAAAATTCAAAAATAGTCAATGTTTGAAACATAATCTTACGTAATCTATGGAATCTTCCTCCAAGTCCACATCAACCAAGGCATCCAATTATTTTATCTAGATTATCCACATCAACTCTAATATCATCATCATCATTTAAGAATTATGTACTTAACACATCAACATGATCATACCTATAGAAACTAGCAAGTTAACACTTAAGTATGTAACAATTAACATAACAATAAGATCGGTTAATACTTAAAACATGACTCTATGACCTAAAACTAACAATTAAGTACTTAACATAATAGCAAGTTCAGTTAATTTAAGTCCATAAGACTTAAGGCCATGACTTAACAATAAAAAAAGCAAGCAAAATTACTTAAACAATATCCGACCTGGAAATCGCCTGGAAATATCGGAAAATATCGGTTAAATATCGGTAAATATCACCGATTTTCGTGGTCTGATATTTTGGACCGATATTTGACACCGCTATTTTGAAAAGTACCGATAACCGATATCCCACCTGGAAATCACCTGGAAATCGCCGATATTAACTGCTTAGTTCGTAATTGATCAGTAGTTCAACGCATTGTCTCTGTCTCATGTTGAGTTCTTTTTGGTTGAGAATGTGCTGAAGGCTCTTGTGATCGGTGAAGATTGTGAATTTCATGCCATAGAGATAGTGCCTCTAGATCTTTAGGGCAAAAACGGCTACTCCTAGTTCTAGGTCATGGGTAGTGTAGTTGACTTCGTGCGTCTTGAGTTGTCTCGAGGCATATGCGATGACCTTTCCTTGTTGCATTAGAACACATCCCAAACCTTGGTTTGATGCGTCGCAGTAGACCACAAAGTCTTCTATTCCTTCTGGCAGGGATAATATAGGTGCGCTGCATAGGACTTGTTTCAGTGTTTGGAACACAACGTCTTGCTTTTCTCCCCAATTGTAGGTTACACCCTTCTGAGTCAAGGAGGTAAGTGGTTTGGCAATCTTTGAGAAGTTTTGTATGAATCTCCGGTAATAGCCAGCCAGGCCCAATAATTGTCGGATTTCCTTTGGAGTTCTTGGAGCTGACCAGTTCTCGATTGCCTTGACTTTGGAAGGGTCCACATGTATCCCTTCTTTGCTGGCCACGTGACCCAGGAAATATACTTTCCGAATCCAGAATTCGCACTTTGAGAATTTTGCGTATGGTTTCTCTTTCCTTAGTGTTTCCAAGATCTGCCTAAGGTGTTGACTATGTTCTTCTTTTCTCTTCGAATAGATTAGTATATCATCTTTGAACACAATCACAAGTTTGTCTAGGAAAGAACAACATACTCTGTTCATTAAGTCCATGAACACCGCCAGTGCATTTGTCAATCTAAAGGGCATCACTACAAACTCATAGTGACCATAATGAGTTCGGAAGGCCGTCTTGGGAACATCTCCTTCCAGAACTCGCAGCTGATGGTACCCAAATCTTAAATTGACCTTGAAGAAGTAGCTGGCTCCTTGGAGTTGGTCGAACAGATCGTCTATGTGCGGTATGAGATATCGGTTCTTGATTGTAAGCTTGTTTAATTCTCATTAGTCGATGCACATGAGAAAGGATCCATCCTTCTGCTTTACGAATAGGACTGGTGCTCCCTAAGTTGAGAAGCTCGGCCTGATGAATCCTTTATTGAGTAGCTTGTTTAGTTGGTTGGATAACTCCTGCATCTCTGTTGGGGCCAGACGCTTCGATGATTTTGCTACTGGGGTAGTTCTGGGAATCAAGTCGATTCTGAACTCGACTTGATGTTCTGGTGGAGGTCCTGGAAGATCCTCAGGGAAGACGCCGGAGAAATCGCAGACTTCAGGAATGTATTTGATATCTTTGGTTTCTTTTTCCTTATCTACCACATGGGCTAGGAAAGCATGGTACTCTTTGCGTAGGTATTTTTGGGCTTTGACGCAAGAGATGATTTGTAAATTGGTACCGGGTTTATCAGTATAAATGATAAGAGTTTTGCCATTCGGAAGATTAAGGCGAACGACCCTTTTGTGACAAAGTATATGGCATGGTGAAGGCTTAACCAATCCATACGGATGATGACATCAAATCTTCTTATAGTGATTGGCATTAGATCGATTTGGAACAGGTGTTCATTTAAATCTAGCGTGCAGCCTATGTACATATCATTTGTGCTTTCTGTTTTACTGTTTGCCATATCTACTATAAATATCTTGTTAAGTGACTGGGGTTTCTGCTTAAATAAGTGTTTGAATTTAGGCTCATGAAACTCCTCTCTACACCACAATCAAAAAGAATGCATCCATAAGCGCTATTGAGGAGAAACGTACCCGTCACCACTGTGGGATCAGCTATTGCTTCATTCTGACCTATTGCCAACACTCTTCCTACACCGCCATCATTCCTTGACTTAGGGCAATCTCTCTTGTAGTGCCCAGATTCGCCACACCCATAACATGCCTGGCCCACACCGACTCTAGGAACTTGGGTGATTGGTTGTGCCGGTGCCTTACAGAAACGGGCAGTGTGCCCTTTGTTGTTGCATTTATTACAGTGCATCACCCTACAATTTCCATTGTGATGGAAGTTGCATTTGCTGCACTTCAGTAGGTTTCCAGCATATTTCTTTGCTGGTGTAGGGGCAACAGGAACGACAGTGGGAGCAGTAGCGGCATGAACTGTCACTAGCTGCTGTTTCTTGGAAGGTTCTTGCAAAGGTTGACCCTTCCTTTTGTTCCAAAACTTCTTGTTGTTGTTGTTGTTGTTGTTGTTGTTGTTGTTGTTGTTGTTGTTGTTGTTGTTGTTGCTCTCTATGGGTTGCTTCGGAATTGCAGTCATGAATCCTTGGCAGACACCATGGTCAACGAGGGACTATGCCAACTGTTTGGCACTATTGAAAGTAATTGGCTTGGAAGATAGTACACTTCCTTGAATCTGGGGTGATAGTTCCCAGATATATCTCTCGATCTTCTTGCTCTCTAGAGCAACCATTCCCGGGCAAAGTATTTCCAAGTCACTGAACCTATTGGTATAGGTTGTGATATCCGAGCCTACCATTGTAAGTCCCTAAACCTCTTGTTCGAGCTTCGGCACTTCGCCTCTCGGGCAGTACTCTTGCATGAGCATTTGTTTCAGGTTTTCCCATGCCATTGAGTTAGCCACTACCAGAGTTAGTGACTTGACGTGGCCATTCCACCACGTTAGGGCTCGTTAGGAGAAAGTACATGCATCAAATTTTACTTTGCTCCCTTCATGGCATGAGCAAATTTCGAATACTGCTTCCGTTTTCTCTATCCATTGGGATAGAGCCATAACTCCTCCAGTCCCATTAAAGGATATGGATTTGCTGTTGGTGAAGTCCTTGTAAGTGCATTCCCCGGAACGAGTTTGATGTTGAACATTGGTAGAGCTATTTATTCCTCCTCCTGACCCATTGTTAGTCATTTGTGCCATTGCTGTTGTGACAGTAGCCGTTACGGCTGCTTGGAAAACTGGATTGTCCATTGATGAGGGTGGTGGTGGAGGTGGTGTTGGTGTTCCTGTAGTATTTAAGCATTGGGGATTTCTTCTTGGTGGCACGATTCTGCTAGAAGTTAAAAGACGAACTCTTGATAATTCCTCAAAAATGATTATGGAAAGTCTTAGTATTATATGTTTTACATTTCGGACACTACCGAATTTGTAAGTTACTTGCAAAATGGAAATTTATAATAATAAGTGTATGATTTTCCTTAGTATTTTAAGAATTTAATGAAATACCCAATGAAATAATAAATGCGTGCCAACCTCATTGATATTAATATTCGATACATCGATTAGGAAAATTTGACCTTTGCACAGGTCTAGAGTACATCAACGAAAATGGGAAAATTTGTCCGCATTCAGACCCCCGAATTGTGTACTCACAATCCGTCGGGTGTACATACATAAGGAAAGAGTAGCACCATAGCTCACTCGATTCATCATGGAACGAACCACGTCTAACAAGTTTCGATTGCGCCTCTAAGTCACACCATTAATGTAACGCCCGTATATTCAGACTAGTCAATTTAAGGATAATAAGCGCTACAAATGACTTTTTGATAGAATATTATTTGGAATAAATAATATTCACTAAAGTTATAGTATATGTCACATGGATTCCATACATATAAATAACTCTGAAATTCAACATATAACGAAGAAGTGATGCCCCGTAGAAGTTTTGCGATTAAAACTAGGCACGACTCTGCATATCGTAAAAAGTAAATTTTTGACGAAATACTTTTTAGCCTTGGAAATCTAAACAAAAGTTGTAGCAGACGTTAAAACGAGAACGTATATATAGAGAACGTCAAAATTTGACTTTGTTAGAGGAAGTTATGATGATTTTTCTAAGATTTTGCATAGTAGTACAAAACCCGGAAATCGAGTTCTAGACCGTTCGATTTTTAGCCGACACAATCTAAAAGAGAATTGGATAGTTCATTAATAGGAGCTCAACGATATAAAGATTGTCGAGAACGGACGTCGGATGACAAAATTATGAATTTTTAACAGACTTTAACTGTCTAAGCCTGTTAAAATATAACTTTAAAAATAAAGTCAAAATTAGCCGATAGAGTCTAAACGAAAGTGTTAGATCACGTCGCTACCTACGTGTAAATATAAAGAACGTAAAAAATGGAGCTAGTTTGCGAAGGTTACAGATTTTAGAAGATAATTAATTTTTGGATTAAACCTCGAAGCACCACGTGGCAAGATCTGGGCCAATACTTCTTCCTTACAGCTTGGCATCTAATCGCGACATGTGGCATCAGTACGCCCGAAGTAGCTTGAAGTACGCCCAACGTACCCTTGCGTACGCTTCGTGTACAGGGTTGCTGGCATCCGATAAATAAGCGGAGTTCTTCCCTCATTTCCCCACACCTCTTCATAAATTTGTCTCACAAACACCCGAAAGCCTCTAAGCGTTTACCTAGCACCACCTAGGTGTTAGTAGCGAGTCCCGTAGCGGCAGAAGGCCCCGAGAAGAAGAGCTTTCAGCTCAGAAGTTCTGCCCACGCAGAGCCCAGTTCCTCGCTAAACCACTTATGTTTAAGTTCATTATCGTTGTTATGAAGCTATAACCAAGATTTATTAGTGATTCCATTTCGTTATATTGATTGATCTACTTACGGGGATGAAGTCTAGGCTGTGTTCACCAGATGTACTCTAAAAACCCTGGCAACTATGGACTTAGTGCCTTACAAATGAACATTGGCAGTTGTGCCTAATTGATGACATCATGAACTATGGACTTATTGCATGTTAGATAAACCTTAGCAGCGATGGACTTCGTGCCTATTCCTCAGGACAATCCTTAGGAATAAATAAATGAGGAATATATGGTTCTTAGGGTTGATCCTTAAGAATAAAGAAGATAATAGGGATGGGAAATTGGGTTAATTGTTTGATGATTAAACATAATAATTATATTATTGTGGGTTGAAAACCCTATGTACTCACCAGGTTTTCCAACCTGACCCACTCAATTTATTGTATCACAGGTGGCTATATGAAAGATACATTCTTCTATGAGATTCAAGGACTATTAGGCCACTAGTTTAATTACTGTAAGGCTTGTAATCTTTCTTTATACTTATATTTTTGTAATGATGATGACATCCTAATGTTTTAACATAAATAAAACACATTTCTTCGGAAACGCTTTGATAATATCATTATCATGTTTTCTAGGAGCAAATTTTGTAATATTATTCTTCAAAATGGATACTCTGATTTTTAAATAAGCATAAACAAATTGGTCTTTTTATGGCCATGAAAATGGGGACTTCATAGTTGGTATCAGAGCATTAGTTTAAGCAATCTAGGAAATTTAGGAAATTTCTAGACTTAAACTTTGAATGCTAAGCGATGATCGTGAGGAGTGTGTCTATTAATTTTTAGTTAGTATGCCTAAATAGACACAAGCACTGACTTATTTAGGGAAGATGCCTAAATTTCTCTTATGTACTAAATATATGATTGATAATGCTATTGTTTGATTGAATCTATGGTCAATTGCTGACCAGATCTGGAAATTTTATGTGTTCAGATTTCTAAACGTTTAATTACGATATTAGAACTGGTATATAACTTTTTAGAGTGATAAGAAGATTTATACATCTATCAATTCTTTCGCCTATCTTAATTCTCGTCGCTTTAGATTGAACATCTGCTAGAGTGCATAGATCGAAATGGAGAGAACTTGCAATAGATTAGGAAATGCTAATGGAAACCAATAGCCTGAGCTACGAGTGATTGAGCGTGCAATAAAGGTAGCAACTGCACCCGAGCCAATCACAATGGCATGAGTCCAAGAAATGATTCGGGCTTTGATGGCCAAACAAAGGGAGGAGATGAGGGAAATGTTGCTTAATAATAGGGATGAACTTACTGTACCCGTTGTACAACCTGAACTGAACATTGAACAGTCAGATGAAGGAAACTATAGTCAGATTGTAAGCCAAGCTGAAACACGAGTGGTTAGAAGAAACCAACCCAATGGAGGAAATGATGGACGTGGATGTAAGTACAAGGATTTCATGGCATCCGCACTACCAATTCTTTCAGGAAGCCCAACACAGGGGGAATTCATGGATTGGATCTCCAAGACGGAGATGATGTTTGAAAGTTGTGACTGCAACAACAAACAGAAGACCGCTCTTACAGTTACACTGTTGAAGACTGGGGTATTAAGCTGGTGGAAGATACCAGTTGATACTATGTCCAAAGGAGAAGCTAGTAAGATGTCTTGGGAAGTCGTTTTGGTGCAACTGAAAATACAGAACTGCTTTGAGCAGGATCTTCTGGAAATTAACAACGAGTTCCAAAATCTGAAGAAGGGAAGGATGAGCGTCAATGAGTATGCTGTAAGTTTTACAGATAAAATGAAGTTTTTTCCTTAGTTAGTTCCAAATAAACTATCGAAAGTCAAAAAATTGGCTAATAGATTACCAGCAGACTTTGGTCCAATGGTCAAACAATAAACCACCTTGAAAGCCGCCATCTGAGCAGCTAAGAATGTAGAGATCTAGATAAGAGAAAAGGGTCTAGAAAAAGATAAGGCGTGAATAAAGAGAAAGATTGACGTATCCTCATGATCCGATAAGAAAGGAAGATTCTCAACGTCGAACCTGGACGACCAAAAGTATGGGGGTAGTTGTGGAGCCAAGTGGTGTCAGAAGTAAAAGAAGAAAAATTATGGGAGATGCGACGGAGAAGTAACTTGTTATAAATGTGGGAGAACCTATCACTATTCCAAGGATTGTACATTTAATGATAAGGTATGCTACGGATGTGGAGACAAGGTACATATGTAAAAAGATTTCCTAAAGAAAAATGAAGTAGCCAAGACGAACGCGTCGCCGAAGCCAAAGGCAAGAGCATTACAAATGGTCCTTAAGGAAGTAAGTGACAACGCGGGGGATCAGGAGTAAGGACCTATATATCCAAAGATCAAGATCTAAAGTAGCCATGTAGATAGTATCATTTTGTGTATCATATTATAAGAGGCCAAATGTAGGGTGAGCTAGAACATCTATGTAATCATTTCCAGAAATAATATAAACCTTGGTTATGTTATCTCATGTGTTAAGTTGTTATATGATTTTTCTGGCGTGGTGACCTGGAGAACTGCGATACAATACTTGGGACGAGTATGAGTAGGTATGAAAGGTAGTAGAGGCGTATACTAGCGGAAGCACAAGACTGAAACTTGGATCAGGGAAAGTCACAAGGTTACCAAGGCACAAGTAATTGATTATGTTTTGTTCTTGTTTGCCGTTACCTTTGTCTCGGTAATGACTAAGAAGATGACTATTATACCAACCCTGGTATTCATATACTATCGAGTCCGACTAAGATAAGTATTGTACGTGGTTCAGAGAACCAAGTTCGAAGTAGCATCCGAGTTAAACCAAAAGATTGATGTATCAGACAATCGAAGCAATTAATAAAAGCATTGCAACCGCAGTTAAAGTAAAAAGCTTATAGCTAGAAGTGCTACATGATAGAATGTAATTATACCAAATTAAAACACGAAGGAAGGTATCTTCCAATATAGAATCTGACTAAAAAAGACCCAAGTCTAAGCGTTGCATCATACGATGAGAGGTCATTAGAACATGACCCATCAGCCTGTTACGCTAATCGAAGTAAAGAACTTATCTTAAGTTAAGTAATTTAAGAAAGAGCAAGAGTCTTCAATAAAAATCGAGTCTGTAACTCGAAGGTTACCATTGAAAGTCCAACATGAGATAAAAAGTGGGTGTAAGATTGAGCATCGCCAACAGTCAAGAGGTCCAAGAGTTAGATAATCATCTGAAAGGACATAAGAGTTCCAATTATTACCTAGGATGAAAAGATAACATATGGAGTCATTATACAAGCCCCGTTCTGTTGATGATTCTAGGATGTAATCATCCTAAGGGTGAGATATTTGTAACGCATGCAGATTCGGGCTAGTTAATTTAGAGATAATAAACATTAAAAATGACTTTTCGATAGAAGATATTTTGAGTAAATAATCTTAACCAAAGTTATAGTATATGTCGCAAGGATTCCGTACATATGAAGAACACTGAAATCTGACATATAACGAAGAAGTTATGACCCGTCGAAATTTTGCGATTAAACTATCACGGCTCCATGTATCATAAAAAGTAAATTTTTGACGAAATACTTTTTAGCCTTAGAAATCTAAACGAAAGTCGTAGTAGATGTTAAACCGAGCACACACACACACATATATATATATATATATATATATATATATATATATATATATATATATATATATATATATATATAGAGAGAGAGAGAGAACATCCAAATCTGACTTCGTTAGAGGAAATTATGATTTTTTAAGATTTAGCATAGCAGTACCAAGCCCAGAAATCGAATTTTAGACCGATCGATTTTTAGCCAACACGATCGAAATGAGAATTGAAGATCTCATTAATAGGAGCTCAACAATATAATGAAAGTTGAAAACGGACCTCAGATGACAAAGTTATAAATTTTTAACAGACTCTAACTATCTAAACATGTAAAAATATAACTTTAAAAATAAAGTCAAAATTAGCCGACGGAGTCTAAACAAAAGTTGTAGATCACATTGCTACCTATGCATGGATATAAAGAACGTCAAAAAAGGAGCTCGTATGCAAAAGTTACAGATTTTAGAAGATAATTAATTTTTGGATTAAACCTCGAAGTGTCACGTGGAAAGATCTGTGCCACTACTTCTTCCCTACGACTTGGCATGTGATCGTGACATATGGAATGAGTACGCCCAACGTAGCTCGAAGTACGCCCAGTGTACCCTTGCATACGCCCCGTGTACATGATTGCCGACAGCCAATAAATAAGTAGCGTTTATTCCTCATTTCTCCACACCTCTTCACCCATTTCTCTCTCAAACACCCCTAAACCCTCTAAGCCTTTCCCTAGAACTTCCTAGGTGTTAGTAGTGAGTCCTTGAGTGCCATAAGGGCACGAGAAGAAGAGATTTCGGCTCAAAGTTCTGCCCATGCAGAGCCCGGTTCCTCGCTAACCCCCCCCTTGTAAGTTAGTTATGCTTACCATACTTTGAGTATAACTTATGTTTAGGTTCATTATCATTATTATGAATATATAAACAAGATTTATCAGTGATTCCAAGTCGTTATACTGATTGATCTACTTACTTGGATGATGTCTTGGCTGTTATTTAGTGAGGTGGTTTAAGTGGGATTTCCAAACATTATACTCAGTATACCAAACTGACAGTACCTCCGATATGATCCTACCTGGTTGTTCCTTATTTGATAGATCTTGAAGTAGACTTTGAGTTAATGATGAATCTAGATAATAATTAGTCGCAATAAATAATAGAATAAGACTTAGTGATAATGATAATAGGTTTCATCAAAGGAAAAGACAATTGTTAGAAGCGAAGCACTGCCCGAATTACGAGTCGTCACTTTAACAAGTGAGTGCGTAGTTACTTTCATATTACACATAGATATGAAGTATTTAATATTATACATGTTATATGTGCTTATTAACTGTGTTCCTAATATATATGCTAGATGAACAATTTATACATGTTGTACGTGATTTAAACTATATATATATATATATATATATATATATATATATATATATATATATATTTATACCTATAAATATATTGGGTAAAGATGGGTAGATTAATGATGAGAGATGAAAGGTGAAATAGATGATGAGAGGTGAAAGATGATGAGAAGCCTTGAATTTAGATTTATCCAGTCATCTAGCAGAGTATAGATGACTACCATGGACTATTCTAGACAGTCCAGTGGAATGCTAGCAAGCTCACAACCTATAAGTGTTTTTGAACTACATGTTCACCAGATCTATTCTAAAAACCATGACATCTATGGACTTAATGACTTACAAATAAACATTTTCAGTTGTGCCTAAAAGATAAAATCAACAACTATGGACTTAGTGCCTGTTAGATAAATCCTGGCAGCGATGGACCTCGTGCCTATTACTTAGGACAATCCTTAGGAATAAATATATTAATGAGGAATATATGGTTCTTTGGGTAAATCCTTAAGAATAAAAGGAGATGATGGGGATGGAAATTGGGTTAATTGTTTGATGATTAAACATAATAATTATATTATTGTGGGTTGAAAACCCTATGTACTCACCGGGTATCCTAACTTGACACACTCAGTTTATTGTATCACAGATGCCTATATGAAAGATACATTCTGCTGAGAGATTCAATGAGTATTAGGCCACTAATTTAATTATAGTAAGGCTTACAATATTTTGTTATGCTTATGTTTCTGTATTGACGATTACATCCTAATGTTATAACATAAATAAAATACATTTCTTCGGAAATGTTTTTGATAATATCATCATCCTATTTTCTGGGAGCAAATTCTGCAATATTATTCTTCAAAAAGAATACTACGATATTTAAAAAAGCAAAAACAAATCCATCTTTTCTGGCCGTGAAAATGGGGACACCACAGTTGGTACTAGAGCCTTAGTTTAAGCGAACTAGGAATTTTAGGAAAATTTTAGACTTAAACTTAGAATGCTAAGCGATGACGTAAGGAGTATATCTATTATATTTTAGGAAGTATGCCTAAATAGACATGAGCACTAGCTTATTTAGGGAAGATGCCTAAATTTCTCGTATGTAATAAATATAAGCTTTATGATGCTATTGTTTGATAGAATCTATGGTTAATTGCTGACCGGATCTAGAAATTTTATGTGTTCAGATTTCTAAACGTTTAATTACGGTATTAGAACTGGCATATAGCTTTTTGGAGTGATAAGGAGATTTATACGTCTATCAAAGCTTTCCCCCGTTTTAATTCTCATCGCTTTACATTGAACATCTGCTAGAGTGTATAGATCGAAATGGTGAGAACTTGCAACGGACTATGTGACATCCCCATTTTCATGGCAAGAAAAGACTGATTTTGTTTATGCTTTATAAAAATAAGAGTACCTCTTTTAATAAAAATGTTGCGAAATTTTTTCCCAGTAAAACATGATAAATACTTATCAAAGAATTTCCAAAGAAAAGTATTTTTATTCATTTTAAAACATTTGGGATGTCATCGTCAATACAGAAACATAAGAATAAATAGAACTAACATTCATTATCACTAGTGATTTATATCTCCTTCATCTCTCAGTGTAATGTGACTTCATATCAACACCTGTGATATATATAAACTGAGTGGGTCAGGTTGGGAAACCTGGTGAGTACATAGGGTTTTCAGCCCACAATAATATAATTATTATGTTTAATCATCAAATAATTATCCCAATTACCCATCCTCATTATCGTATTTATTCTTAAGGATCTACCCTAAGAATTAGTTATTTCTTGTTCATTCATTCCTAAGGATCATCCTAAGGGATAGGCACGAAATCCATCGTTACCAGGGTTTACTCAACATGCACTAAATCCATAGTTGCCAGGGTTTGCTCAACACGCACCAAATCAATAGTTTCCAGGGTTTGCTCATCATGCACTAAATCCATAGTTGTCATGGTTATCTCGTTTATCAACAGTGTCGTTTCCGAGAATCCACTCGTAATACATGCCAATGGGTTTTTATCTCGTTTATCGATAGTATCGTTTCTGAGAATCCACTCGCAATACATGTCAATGGGTTTTTAGAGTACAACTGGTGAATACACAGTTCAAATAACACCTACAGGTTGCAAGCCTGCTAGTGTTCCACTGGACTGTCTAGAATAGTCTGTGGTTGTCATCCATACTCTACTAGATGACGGGGCCAATACTTGGGTAAAAGGCTTCTCTCATGGTTCACCTCTCACTATTATCTCATGGTCTATGTCACCTCTCATCATTTTGTTTTTGTCACACAGCAACTATTTCATCTACCCATGTTTTACCCAACACATTTTGTAGATATAAAATACAAATACAGTTTAAATCATTTAAAATATGTATAAAAATCTTTCACCCAACATAGACGGCAAGTATACAGACAACATGCACACATAGCATGTAATTCATATTAAATACTTCATATATATGTATAAGATGAAAGTAACTATGCACTCACCTGATAAGGTGGGGACTCGATACTCGGACAACACTTCATTTACTTAAAAAAAACTTCCTTGGACAAAACCTAGTATCATTACCACTAGAGTTTAGTCTAATGTTAACCAAGACTAATTAATAGTCTTGCTATTATTACTATTATATAAGCGTTAAAACAATACTCTTCACCCACTATGTAGAGACAAGGGCCAGACATGGAACACCGGAGGGCAGGACCATTTTGGCATATAGCACTTCTGAAATCCAGCAACCTAAGCGGCCCTCCAATCCAGATTCCGCGTACCATGATTGGTTAAAAATATATTATAACGACACTTATATAACTCATAATAATAGCCCAACTATTTATTATAAGGTCACAATAACGTTACTATATTGAAACACAAGCTATGCTAAAGATAGGTTAGGCGTAGCTCACTTACATCGGGTTTTTCTCAAAACCGGGCTCCGCTGGAGCAGCATTACCAAGCCAAAAGGCTCTTCTTCTCGGAGCCATCAGGCGCTCTGGGGCTTCTGTCTCGTGCTAGGGAGGTTCCCTAGGCTTTTCGGGGGGTTTCGAGGCTAGAGAGAGGTTCTAGAGAGAGGGGGGAGTGATGGGAGGTGTGAGGAATGAAGAGGGATTCACCTCTTATTTATAGGGGGTTGGAGGAAGATTCACGTCTTGAATTTCTTGATGTTCACATCATGAGTGAGCGTGGGTTACAAGTTTGAGCCAGGTGCTGACACGTGGCATCGCATACAGGTTGGAAATCAACCAATTTTCAAAAATTCAGAACTTTTTCTTACAAGCTCCATTTTCGAAATTAGTTATATCCACGGGTAGGTAAAAATAAGATCTACAACTTCCATTTTGAATCCATCGGCTAATTCTCGACCGATCGTAAATTTACTAGTACGAGGAGATTATACTGTTAAATGTCCGTGTAAAATTCATAACTTCTACGTACGGACTCCATTTTCGTCTGTCTTTTTACCATTGAGTTCCTATTAATGAGATTTTCAACTCTCATTTAGGTCGCGTAGACCAAAAACTGCTCGATCCAAATCTTAGAAAATTCATAACTTCCTCATACGAAGTCAGATTTGGGCGTTCTTTTTTTGTATGTTCTCGGTTTAACGTATACTACAACTTTTGTGTCGATTCCTAAGGCTAAAAAGTCCTCCATCGTAAATTCACTATTTAAGTCTCCCGGTGCCATGTCGGTTTTGCCGAAAAACTTTGACGGGTCATAACTTCTTCGTTATAACTTGGATTTTAATGTTCTTTATATGTACATAACTCTTGTAACATATACTTAACACTTGGAAAATACTAATCCTTATAAATAATCTTCCACCAAAAACTCATTTTTGATGCTTATTGTCTCTAAATTGACTAGCCCAGATCTGCGAGCGTTACAGACTAGGAATTGCTAATGGAAACCAATAGCCTATGCCACGAGTGATTGAGTGTGCATGAGAGGTAGAAGTAGCACCTGATCCAATAACGATGGCAGGAGTCCACACAATGATTTAGGCTATGATGGCCGAACAAAGGGAAGAGATGAGGCAATTGTTGCTTAACAATATGGATGAACCTACTGTACCCATTGTACAACCTGAACTAAACACTGAACAGTCAGATGAAGGAAACTACAGTCAAACTATCAGCCAAGTTGAGCCACGCGTGGTTAGAAGAAACCAACCTAATGGATTAAATGATGGATGTGGATGTAAGTACAAGGATTTCATTGCATCCAAACCAAAAATTCTTTCTGGAAGCCTAACACTTGTGGAAGTGATGGATTGGATCTCCGAGATGGAGATGATGTTTGAAAGTTGTGACTGCGATAACAAACAGAAAACTGCTCTCATGGTTACACTGTTCAAGACTGGGGAATTAAGCTGGTGGAAGCTACTAGTTGATACGATAACCAAAGGAGAAGCTAGTAAGATGTCTTTGGAAGACTTTTTGGTGCAAATGAAAATACAGTACTGCTTTGAGCTGGATCTTTTGGAGATCAACAACGAGTTCCAAAATCTGAAGAAGGGAAGGATGAGCGTCATCGAGTATGCTGCAAGTTTTACCAAGAAAATGAAGCTTGTTCCTTATTTAGCTCCAATTGAACTCTCCTAGGTCAAAAAATTTTCTAACGAATTACCAGCTGACTTCGATCCAATGGTCAAACAAGCAACCACCTCGAAAGTCGTCATCTAGGAAGCTAAGAGTGCAGAGACCCGAATAATAGAAAAGGGTCTAGAAAAAGATAAGGCAGGAGAAAAGAGGATGATTTAGGTATCCTCAAGGTCCGATAATAAAGGAATATTCTTAAAGTCCAACCTAGATGACCAAAAGTATGGAGGTAGTGGTGGAGCCAAGTGGTGTGAGAAGTGCAAGAAGAAGCATTATGGGAGATGCTGTGGAGAAGTAACTTGTTATAAATGCGGGAGAATCTATCACTATTCCAATGACTGTACATTTAATGATAAGGTATGCTACGGATGTGGTAACAAGGGGCATATGTCAAAAGATTTCCTGAAGAAAAATGAAGCAGCCAGGCCGAATGCACCGCTGAAGCTAAAGGGAAGAGCATTCAAAATCTCCTCGAGGAAGCAGGTGACGATGCGAGGGACCAGGAGTAAGGATCTATATATCCAAAGGTCAAGATCTAAAGTAGTCATGTAGATAGTATCATGGTGTAGCATATTATAAGAGGCCTAGAGTAGGATGAACTTAAAGATCTATGTAATCATTTCTAGAAATAATATAAAACTTGGTTATGTTATCTGATGTGTTAAGTTGCTATATGATTTTTCTTGTGTTGTAACTTGGAGAACTGCGAGACAATACTGGGGACGACTATGAGTAGGTGTGAAAGGTAGTAGAGGCCTATACTACTGGAAGCACAAAACTCATACTAGGATCAGAAAAAGTCACAAGGTTACCAAGGCACTAGTAATTGATTCCGTTTTGTTCATGTTTGTTGTTACCATTGTTTCGGTAATTGCTAAGAAGATGACTATGATTTCGACCCTGGTACTCATATAGTATCGAGTACGACTAAGATAAGTATTGTACGTACTTCAGAGAAATAAGTTCGAAGTAACATATGACATAAACCAAAAGATTGAAGTATAAGATAATTGAAGCAATCAATAGAAGCATCGCAACCGCAGCTAAAGAAAAAAGCTTATAGCTAGAAGTGTTACTTGCTAGAATGTCATTATACCACATTAGAACATGAAAGAAGATATCTTCCATTATAGAATCTGTAACCTCCCAAATTTCGAGTCCAAAAATTTCTTTTAAAAACAATGTTGATTCAAAGCGTCAAGTCATTCAAACATACAAAAAGGGTTTATGTGACAAATCATAGTTTCATTTACAAAACACTTGTTTAATTATCAGAGTAAACATCCCAGGCTAACTTTTCATGGTGTGTGCACTATAACCCTCCCGAGCTCCTCTTCTGAAAACTGAATACCTGAAACCAAAACTGAAAACGGTAAGCACGAAGCTTAGTGAGTTCCCCATCCTACCATATACCATACATATCTACTGATCCATACATGCCATACATTACACTGAGCACATAACCACATACTGGGCTCCTGCCCACTACATTGGGCCTCGCTCTCTATCATACCCCGTCTGCCACCAGGCCCCTCCTAGTCCAGGCCCTGCCTCGCTTCGAGCCCCGCTCGACATACAAATATGTTTTCCATAGGCCCTGCCTGTGTTGGGCCCCACCCGCTAACATATACTAGCATACAATCATAACACAAAACATAACTAACATACTCTATTGGATTATTGTACTAAGGCCTCGCCATCTTGGGCCTCGCCCCCTGTCCTACTACTAATGAATCATGGAACCCCGTCCACGCTCCTACTGACAGTGAGATACGGGCCCAGCCCACACTCACTCTTTTCCTTACTTGGGCCTCGCCCCTACTCTACTGGTAATGAGTTATGGAACACCGTCCACACTCTACTATTGGTGAGATATGGGACCTCACCCACACTCACCTCCCTACTAGGCACATACATGTATCACACAGACAATAAGTATAACTATCATACAAACCATTCCTTAGGCACCCGCCCACTAACATTGTTCCTTAGTCCTTTATGTCATACTAGCATACTGTTCCTAGGGCTAACCCCCGGGTCTTCCTACTCAGAACTACATGGGGCAGGCATTATGGCCATAGACCCATTCACACAAAAGGAAACTCACCTGCACTGCTAAACTTGCTGATAACCCTCTAGCTGCTATCCGACAACTCTCTTAACTACTGCTCACTAGATCCCCGAGCTACCAATATCAATATAATACTTAGTCCCAAACTGAACTCTAGAAGTCAACTAAGTCAACTTTGGTCAAAGTCAAAGTCCTAGTCAAAGTCAACCTTCTAGTTGACTCGACTCGCCGGGTTGTTCTACCAACTCGCCGAGTCCACGCTCCTCAAATCCCAAACAACCCCGACTCCACTCATCGAGTCTAGTGAGAGGTTGACGAGTTCTCCTTCATCTAACACTTTGGGACAATCTTCAACCGACTCGCCAAGTCCATCTTCATCTGCTAAGGAGATTGCCTTGGATTCGCCGAGTCCATGAACTGAATCGCCGAGTCCTCCTTGTGACAACTCTATTCTGCCTCTTTCAGTCTTTGTCGACACTTTCAACTCATAGATCTCGATTCCTTATGCTAGCATTGCACGTAAAGTTGCTGACTTTACGTGCATGCAAGGGGTTATGAGGCTAGAACACCAAATCCAAGCTACAATGGATGTCTAAGCCATGAAAAGAAACCATGTATGAGAAAAGCTTCTTTCTTAGAGCTCTAAGGCTCAAAGATGCTCAGTTCTAGTCTCTATTCGTCCTCAAAGGCTTAATACTCAGGTTGGCCATGGAAATGGTCCCAAAAGTATCATAAAAGGGACATGAAGAGATCTAAGAAACCATAGATCAAGGTAAGAGCATGATTACCAGAAAGTGATGAGGAAGAGGGACTCCTTCTGGATCTACAATCACTCCTTAGCTCTTCCAACTCCTTCTTCTTCTTCTAAACTTCAAATCACTCAAGAACACACAATAATGGCTCACACTTTCATGGAGGACACTAGGGTTTTGCTCTGGACAGTGGGGGCTATAAATGAAGCCCTAGAAATGGGAATGAGATGCTTAAATAGTGTGCCAAGTCCCGTAATTAGGGTTTCCCCATCCATACCAGAATCGCCGAGTACACTAGCCGACTCATCGAGTCGGTTACTTAATTCGCGACACATGTCCCGCTCCGACTCGTCGAGTTCCTCCTTGGACTCGACGAGTTCCCCCTTAGACTTAGGGTTTTCCTTTCTTTTCTTGGTCTTTCTGATTCTGGGTGTTACAACTCACGCCCACTTAAACTAGGCTTCGTCCTCGAAGTCCGCTATGGCCAACTGTCCTGCAATCTGCCTTCAACTTTCCTGTCTGATGACTCTTACTCCTGCTGACCACTTCCATTAACCTTCCGTCCGGTCATTTAGACTAATACTAGTACTTGCAAATAACAATCCTCAAGTGCACTCTAATCCCTAACAATCCTGCGAACACAACTCCCTTAATCTGACGATCCTTCCGGTACTCCCCGAGTACTTACGTTGCACATCCTAGGGGCTCACACCCTTTTCCTTGCGCGCTTTCTGGCCTTCCCAAGGTAGCATTCTACCACGAACCACCTCCTCTACCACTGCGAAAGACATATCCTTTATGGTATCCATTACTCCAGCCACTCCCAGTGCTGGTCACTACTGTTGATACGTACCGAACTCTTCTTGCTACAATAACCTAATGCTGAGCACCCAGCCCAGCGTATGGATCAGATAATCCTTTGAGTAAAAGATTCATCCTTGTAACGGTTAGACTCCAACGAGAGCTGCGCAACAAGGTCAAATCCTTCCCACTGAGAGTATCCAACCCTGCTGCGAGAGGCGTAGCACTCCTCGGTCAACTAGCTGTCCCGCACCATACTTCTCTATCGCCACTTCCCTGCCTTAAAAGTCCTGCCGTTTCTCATTCGCCTTCCGAATGGACCGAGACCACCCTGGTCACTCTACAGATTCTACCGATAACTGGGTTACCGAATACTCACCGATCACTACAACTAGCACAATCTCTTAGTCGCTCCCAACGACTTCTGAAGAAACTTCGGCTATCTACACTGCTCTATCTATCCTGCCACTCTGGCGCTACAAGTCTTGGGATCCTTGATCCCCTATCTTGACCCTAAGGTCCCTACCAGGTCCCACCTGCGCTGCTATAATCTCACTTACCTCTCCCACGGGTCGCACCCGACTATTTCCTAGAGTGGTCCTCCCCTCTAGTCTCACCTTCCTAGCTACTATTGCACGATCCTCGCCCACAGGTCTCACCCAACCCATACTACTAGGCAATCCTACTCCCAGGTCTCACCTATACTGCTGCTAACATACGGGCCTCGCCCACGGGTCTCACCCATCTGCATATTGGAGTGGCCTCACCTAACAAGGGCTATGCAGGCCACTCCATACTAAACCTTAACGACTTAGTCTTTCCTGATCCTTATCATGCTGACTATGAGATACGGGCATCTGCCCACACTCCACGAACTAGGAGATACGGGCCTCCGCCCACACTCCTCGAACTAAACTGCTAATGAACACTACGGCTTACCTGCAGTCTTACATCACTTTCCTCACGACTTGCTGCTGGGGAATGCTCCGGCTACCCCCACAGTCTTATATCCCGCCTAAACTCGCACCTGGAAAAGGCTCTGCGACCTAGTTTTATTGAAACAGTCACCCGCTAGACATGAATGCACAAACTCAAGGTTTGAAAGTTTCTCCAACTCCCAAATACCTGATCCTCCATCCAAACAGCCACTTGAGCTGCTTCTTTCGTTACCAAGACTGCGAAACCACCCCAGTCTTGTACTCACTTCTATCCTTGGCCACACGAATGGCTCTCCCCCACTTCGACTTGACTAGCTCCTCACAGCTCATAGCTTAGTAGAATTTCCAAATCTTCCTACCATCCCCTGGTCACTTTGCTGAAAACCCGGCCTACCACAACTGGGGATCTAACCGATCAATTTCCAATCGACACCTTCCCGAACTAGCGAGGCACTACCAAGCCCCTCACAGGCATGCTACAGATAATGTATCCTAAGTAACCCACTTTAAAGGAGACAACCTCCAACTATCATTCTAATATCCAAGGTATGTAGATGGCATATAAATCAAGAACCAGCAGGCCGCAAAATTCCGAACTATCATTATCAATACCGATGCAGAACCATAACAATAAGACCATATCATAAACTGATAGAGAAATGAAAGAAGATATGTACCTGACACATCGAGCTGCTCACACCTCATCTGAAACCAATTGACACGCCCTGCTCCTCGCTACAGGCGTCTCTGCCCGGTCTTGATGGTCGTCGGTGATCCTCATGGTTGCAGGGGAAGGTGCCATCACCTGTCCTACTGAATGCAAACTCGGACATTGGTCGTTCTTGTGGCCCCTCTGAATGCAATGGAAACATAACATGTCTGATCCCTGGGTGGTGGTAGCAGTACAATCTCTGCTAAAATGACCAATCCTGCCGCACTTGAAGCAACCAGAATCACCACCGCTGCCACTCCTACATGTACCCTCGTGCGTCCTGCCTCACTTGCCACAGACGACCCAGTCCTGAGGACCTCTCGATCTAGAGTCTGATGTCTTGGACCTCTTGCTTGATCCCATAGATACCTGAACCTCCTCCATCTTCCTCTTCCGAAGGTATTCCAGATCGAACTCCCTTTCCCTGGCCCGAGCAATCATATCATCCAGCGTCTTGCAACTGGACCGACTCACAAACTCTCTGATGTCGTCTCTCAGCATATCTTGATATCGAGCCTTGTAACACCCATATTTCCAAAAATAAAATTTTTGTTTAATTAATCACTTTAATATTAAAAACACTTGTTTAAAATCTTATTCACATTCAATTACAAAACGTAGTTTCATTTCCGTTATAAAAGAAGACCAGGATCCTCCAAAACACAACTCTTTCTTCGGTGTGTACAATCGAACCGTTGCCATCCCGCGTTACTGTAAGATCCTGAAACAACATAACATAAACAACGTAAGCACGAAGCTTAGTGAGTTCCCCAATATACCTTACGCACATACGCCATCCGGCCCGGACCGTTCGGTCCACATAACATTGCCTTCCGGCCCGGATCTTTCGATCCACATAATATCGCCTTCCGGCCCGGATCTTTCGATCCACATAATATCGCCTTCCGGCCCGGATCTTTCGATCCACATAATATCGCCTTCCGGCCCGGACCTTTCGGTCCACAAGATAATCGCCTTCCGGCCCATACACATATATAACACATAATACAAATACTCTAACACATACAGCACATATATCACATATCATACCTGACCTTTCTGTCACATAATACCTTGCCTTCCGGCCCATATATAAGCATGTATAACACGCGTAGCAGCTACTTTCCATTCATAGCATATAAACATAACACACAACATACTTGACCTTCCGGTCACACAATCAAACCCTTCCGGGTGAGGTATAGTGAGAAGACTCACCTCGTAGTACGCAGGCTATAACCTCTTCGAGCTACTCGCACACAATCCGCTAGTTCCGCAGGTTCCCTATAATACCACAGCCTTAGTTAATGATCTTATCAAACAAGACAACTGACCCCTCTAAGATATAAACAGGTCAACGGTCAATCCTGACTGGACTCGTCGAGTGCAAAGGGTAACTCGACGAGTATAAGCATCCTGACACCACTCGCCGAGTCTGAAGAACGACTCGACGAGTTCCAGCAGATCTTCAAGCTACTCGCCGAGTCTGAAGAACAACTCGGCGAGTCCTAGTGAATCTTCAAGCTACTCGCCGAGTCTGATCATCCGACTCGGCGAGTCCACGCCATGCAGTCAATCGAACTGCTTCCTGAGATACGTATATTCCCGAAAAACGCACTAATGGGACTTCTGGACCTCTAATCATCCTATTACCAGGGTATAAACTTTTGTATAACAACATAACAATCCATCTAGACTCCAAATGGGTTTCACAAACCCTAAATCCATGCACACATTCACATAACAGGGAATAATCCGAAAGATTACCTGAATCATGCACTCTCAGTGTCCCCAAGCCTCAAAACGTGATTCCCTTGCTGTCCCATTAGCCATAACCTTCTTCTTCTTGGACCATAACTTCCTCAAATCACCAATGATCTTGAAACCTTGTTCTGGATGCCCACAACCGATTTAGGATCCTTCTCAGTCGGCCAAAAGGCGAACAATGAAGGCATAAGATCCCTTAAATACTTCCCAAACCGAACGGCTAGGGTTTTCCACTGAACAACGTCGACTCGCCGAGTCCATACCTGGACTCGTCGAGTCCAGTCGCGAACCCGCGACCAACTCTGCGACCCTACTCGGCGAGTCTGGCTCCAACTCGCCGAGTCTCCCCTTTAAAACACCCCAAAATGCAATTTAGCAATACTTGAGATTTTGGGCTGTTACAATTCTCCCCCACTAGATTTAGACTTCGCCCTCGAAGTCTCACTCTGCAAATAGTTCTGGATGCTGCTCCCGCATCACACGTTTCGACTTCCCTAAACACTTCCGATATCTTCCGAGGTCGTTACTGAACCACTACCAGAGGTACCTCCTTGTTCCTCAGAACCTTGATCTTCCGATCTCCGACGGCCACTGGTCTCCCGACGTAACACAGGCTCGCATCCACCTAATCGTTCTCTAGTAGAACCACTGCTGACTCATCCGCTATACACCTATTCAACTGCGACACATACCAGTGTCATGGATCCGTCCCAGTTCCGTTGACAGCTCCAAACGATAAGCCACCCTTCCTACCTTCGCGCCTTCACGAAAAGACCCAACATACCGGGGCCCCCCATTTACCCTTCTTCCTAAATCGAAGCACCCGTCAGAAATACGAAGGCGCTGACCTGAATCACCTACTCGTAACGGCGTCTGCCTGCATAACTTTCCTGTTAACTCTAAACGATCACTAACTCTCCTTAACCTGCTGAGTCTGCTCTGTCGACCGAAGCCCAAACTCTGTACTGTCCATCTCTCTCTGTAACCGAGAACCACCCAAGATGCAACTCTGCTCTTCAACCCCAACAACCACTCGACCAATAAGGGTTAGGAAGCCCTGAACCACCGGATCCCCGATCCAAAGCCCACTTTGTCCATCCCAGACCAACTGAGAGATCCATTCTCACTCCCAGAGTAACTCTCACAAATTCTCCTCTTGCCATCATATACACATGCTGAACTAGCCCCAACACTCGTAGGTTGGAAGACCCGATACACTGATGATGTCCTCGAACATCTCCCAAGATGAACCACTACATCCACCCTACACTCTGGTCAGATTCACACTGAAAATTTAAAATTTTCTCTCTCCATGCATCCCTTCTGAGCCTCAACAGACATCCCAACCGGATGGGTTCCTACTCCACTGCCGCAACACGATACTCAGAACCATACTCGAAGTACTCTAACCATAACTCTGCTCTGCAGCTTTCACTTTCGTGAACTTGCACCCCTTCGGAGTTACACACCTTCCTCTTTTCCTTTTCCAAGGAACCCTCCTAGCCATAATGCCACTCCAACCGGTGCCACGGTGCTCGCCCCAAGCGACACCACCCCTTTTTGCGTAACCGCTATCCACATACTCTGGTTCCCATTGCAGGGGTTCTCAATCCCATACGCTCTCTCCACTCATCAGAATCACTGCCTCCGCTAAACAAGATCACTAACCCGGGGCCAGACCTTCCAATGCAATCACACCGCACATACGCGATCCGCAAATCCCAAACTAATCCAGCAATACCAACAGAGTCTCCAGTATGACTGGACCGACTCTCACAACACATACTAGCCACTCGAGGCTATATCTCTGTGGGTCCGTACACCCAACTCTGCGAACCCTTAGGTTCTAACTCTGGAACCTTCCGGTTCCAGCTCTAGAAACATGCACAACATAATCCCGTGGGGTTAATGCAGTGCAACCCATCACGTACCTCAAATGTACCAATACTCTGATCGCAAAATTCCGGTTACTTACTCAAGCTTGATTCCGGCCTCCTCCCAGGCCTCCACAATCGAATACCCTAGGTCTGTATTCCGCCCCGCATGCTCAACACCCGTTCTCGACGGCCTATACTTTGCGCTAACAAACACTGCTGAATCCCGGCAGCTAAGCACCCTCACATACTCATCGATCTCCCGGAGAACTTTACAATTCTCCCCCACTAAGGCACTGACTAACTGCCACCGATCGTCATTAACGACCTTTCAGAACCATCCTGCACAAAGAGAACATTTACCCACTGACTGCTTCCCACAAGCGTAAGCAACCCTCAGCAAAACACATCTCCTCCCTGATCAATCCGCTCAAAAGAATCTGATCCTTCAATTATCTACTCCACAACTGCAGATACTACCCGACAATCAACCCAGTGCCGCATCTCCCCTAACAACCCTCACGAACGATAACCAAGGGAATCCTCGACATCAACCCATAACCAAACTCACAATCTGCCCAAAGGATGATCATCACATCGAAAACCGCACAAGACTACAGACACTAAAATACCGATTACAACCATACCCAACCATCAGGGAATAACGAATGCCAAAGCGAAAACCTGAAGCACCAATCCATAACCATGCCCGACCCGCGAAACAACGAATACCGCATCGAAATCCATACAAGATACCAGCACAAACAATACGCCACATCCATGCAAGACAATTAAGACATCCCGAAAGCATCATACCTGCCGCTGCCTCCGGCACTGCTCCGTCTCCCTCCGTCGCACGCAGATAAACACGACCCTGAGCCCTCTGGGGCTCCGCTTCATTCTGTCCTCCTCAAATCCCGAATTGGCACTGACTGCCAACAATCCCGCGCACAGTGCCCCCCCTTTCCGCACTTGCGGCATGTACCACCGGACCCGCAAGCTCCGATGTAACCCCTTTTTACTCGATCATCGACACCTATGATCTCATGCTCTCCTACTGCATCTCTATACTCCACTTATTACTACTCCTGACAATTCTTGCTTTCTTACATACTGCACCCGGTTCTCCCCCACTAGAGTTCGAACCAACACCAATTGGTATACAATCAACCCACGACTATCTTTCACCAGCGAAGTCGTACCTGCTCCAGAAAAGTGCTGTGCAACACCCGATAGTCCCTCCCCTTATGAAGTCAATCAATCCCCTATACTCTGATCCTCTAGCTAACTCTCCAAGAACTTCTCATCACAGCTGCCTCTAATCGTTCCAAATCCCATACTGATCTAATACTAAGCACCTGCACTGCTCGAGAACATATCTGGCTCGTAGACTGCACCGCAGCATCATCGTTCCTCTCATCTCAACTCATCAACCCGTATCCAACGCCGGATTTGTCCCAAGAACAGGGACTTACTCTCAATACAGACGATAACTCTCCGCACTGCAAAACTCGTCTGAACTCTTCACTGCTACCACTATAACCCAACCTGCTATTCAACGTCTACGGTCATGGACCGTTTCGGCGCCGACTACGACTGCATCGGGGCCTGCCTCATCTCACGCTACTGCAACTCAACCTCTAACTCACGCCACATTGCGGCCTCCTGCGATACCAACACGGTCTCGCGTCTCTGCGCAGACACGAACTGTCTGATACTCCCCCTCTTGAGCATACTTGGATTCTGGAACATCTGAGCCTGCTCCGAAGCAATCTCAGGGCAAAACATCGCCCTCTCAACAAACATCCCGGTGCTCTCAGTCACCGACTCCAAATCCTGCCTCAGCTTAACGAACTTCCGAGCCAATTTCTCCTTTTCATCCGGCGGAACATAGCGAGTACTGAACATCCCTCTGAATTGATCCCATGAAACCGCAGCCCTCTGCGCATTAGAAAATGACCTCGTGGTCAATCTCCACGAACCCTTCGCCCCGAGCCTCAATAGGTTCAGAGCACACCCCACCCTCTGATCAGCAGGGCATAAACTCGTGGAGAAACACCCCTCCATGTCTGATAACCATCTCATAGCAACAATCGAGTCCTGAACTCCATCGAATGTGGGAGGCTTCGCAAAATAGAAGTCCCGATACTGAAAACCCCGACTAGTCCCTTTCTTTGCCGTTGCTACAGCCGCTGTAACCGCCGCGGCAGCCGTCTCTGCGAAAGCCGCATATCGCTCATCAAACTACTTCAACCATAGTGGTCCTGATCGACCCAAACAATTCTGGCGACTCAGCCTGCAACAATGCAGCAACCTCATCACGCCGGATCTCGCGAATCCTCGCATCCCGCTCGCTCGTGCTCGTCCGATCGATAACCGGATAACAAGATAGCCACAAGCATCATCCACTACGAACCATGGTACTCATCCCATGACATCCCCCTTCAACATGCCTCGGTGTATGGTACCTGAACCATAACACCACTCCTCAATCTGCTCCAATGTATAGCACTCGAACCACAACATCTATCTCAATCTGTTCCGATGTATGGTGCCCTGACCATAACATCACTCTGTATCCGCTCCGATGTATGGTATCCGAACCATAACATCACCCCTCAATCTGTTCCTTAGGACCTTCAGAATGCCCCCTGTATCAAGTATGGGTCCTCTGCTTTCAGTAGTACGGGCCCATACTACCTGCCACATCTACCCATACTTTCCACACGGACCATTCCAGAGTTCCTAAGTAGCTGATACACCTGCTCTTTCACCAATCTCATCGCGCGTGCTCGCTTTCCAGCGAAATCCTCTACTCTACCAGCGCACTCATCTGGCTAGGTTTACTCCCTAGTCCCTTCCGCCGTCCTCCCACTTCTTTGCTATCAGCTGCTGAAGAGTTCCCAATGATGCCAGCCCTCTACCTCCTGAGTATCGTCATACTCACTTGGTAGCTGACTCCCATCATCGATAACTCCACAAAGCACAAAGCAAGCAGCATTCGAGCATTGAAGCATACATAGGACTCCCCATCTGTGGTAGCTCCACCTTCTCGGCTCATCCTCGGAAGTACCTCAGTACTCCGTAGCTTTACCCCTTGTGCGTTCTAACTAGATACTCTCACTCATCACATACACACAAAAGCATAACGCACATATAACAACAACCCTAGACTAAGGCATCACAAATCAGGCCACTCTAGTCCTAAGATGTGAAGTACCTAGCCTGTCTCTAGCATGCAATAATGTCTCATAAAGTGCATAATAGATATTTCATAATACAAAAGTAAAGGTATTTTGGGAAATCACCGTTTGGCTCTGGCTGATTGTACACACTGCTCTTTCTTGCTTCCTCTTTGAACTCTTATTCACTTTTAGAAAACCATTTATTTGGAAAACTTTTTCTTACTTCCTCAGTTTGAGTCCAGATTTACCCGTAGGCGCATCCGAATCCCTCAAACCAAGGCTCTGATACCAATTTGTAACACCCATATTTCCAAAAATAAAATTTTTGTTTAATTAATCACTTTAATATTAAAAACACTTGTTTAAAATCTTATTCACATTCAATTACAAAACGTAGTTTCATTTCTGTTATAAAAGAAGACCAGTATCCTCCAAAACACAACTCTTTCTTCGGTGTGTACAATCGAACCGTTGCCATCCCGCGTTACTGTAAGATCCTGAAACAACATAACATAAACAACGTAAGCACGAAGCTTAGTGAGTTCCCCAATATACCTTACGCACATACGCCATCCGGCCCGGACCGTTCGGTCCACATAACATTGCCTTCCGGCCCGGATCTTTCGATCCACATAATATCGCCTTCCGGCCCGGATCTTTCGATCCACA